>NW_024870936.1:2470000-3072847 GCF_019054845.1 Dipodomys spectabilis
TATGTTTACTGATAGAAATACATGCATACATACATAGACACATGGAGTTACTGGCTCTTTTTTATTTTTGTTGCAGGTTCTGAGACTTGACCTGTGAGCATAGACATTGTCCCTGAGATCCTTTTACACAAGGTAGCACTTTATTGTGCCTTAATCCATGATACATCATTAAATTGAGGCATAATTTAATACCTAATACCTAATAATTTAACACCTAATAATTATTAGTATTACATTACATATAATTTAATAATATACAAACATATCACATTATATAAATATATTTATATATTTAAATATACAGTGGAATATACATACATCTCTCTCTCTCTCTCTCTCTCTCTCTCTCTATATATATATATATATATACAATATATATATATGGCCAATATATAAATAGGTATATATATATATATATATATATACCTATTTATATATTGGCCATTCCTGGGGCTAGAACTCAGGTCCTGGGAACTGCCTGGCAGTGAATTTGTTTGAGACTGCTGTGCTTTCAATGACCCCTTGATTAATTGGGCATTCCATGCCCTGAGTTCAAATCCCAGCAGTGCCGAAGGCAATAAGTGAGTAAGAAGCCAATATTGTCCTGTTTTCCTTTTTGTGGAAATATTGTGTCCTAGGTACAATATGTAATATCTATGCAAATACATATATATGATATATATTATACATGTATATAAATATTATTTTTGCCAGTTCTGGGGCTGGAATTCACACCCTAGGAAATGCTCCTGAAGTTTATTAATTCCAGGAGCTTAGCTTCCACTTCATCCAGAGCACAATAGAGTTACCCAGTCCCTGAGTTCAAATCCCAGGTCTGACAGATAAAATGGCCCAAATTCCTAGCCAGGACCTTAACTTTATTGGGGGCACAGGCATGGGGCTTGAATTCAGGTTGTCACAACTCTGCCTCAGCCTTGATTACCCTAGGCTGGGGTGCTGCTTTTACACCTACAGATGATCCAGGGATCCTAGGACCAGAGTTCAACTCCCAGCTTTGGCAAAAAAACAAACCAACCAAAGTGGAAGAGAAAAAACCAGGAAGTTTTACACAACAGTTTTATCTTTGTTTCCTTAGCACTGTGACCATCCTGGGTCTTAATGACTCGGCTTGAAAATTGTAGGAGACCTTGCATGGCTGAAGGCTGGTGGGCTGTCAGTGAAGCCTGAGCCCAACCAAGAAACCTAGGCCCTGAGTTCGATCCTGGGACTGCCACCTACAGGGCTGAAGATCCTAGAGAACTCATTCCTATCTATAGGAACAATAATAGAATGTTTGTAATATACTAATTAAATTACTAATCAGCTAGTCATTCTAGTATAAGATTATATGAAATAAATATAGGTCATTGATTAATTTA
The DNA here is from genome assembly GCF_019054845.1 of Dipodomys spectabilis. Lineage (NCBI taxonomy): Eukaryota > Metazoa > Chordata > Mammalia > Rodentia > Heteromyidae > Dipodomys > Dipodomys spectabilis. The sequence continues at coordinate 2,471,380 of NW_024870936.1, forward strand.
ATTAATACTTTGTGAAGTCTCCTGCTGTGATTAATTAATGGAGGCATACTTTTAGACGAAACAATTTTTAGTAATAGAATATATAATAATAAGATATGGACATCTTCTTTATATAGAATTATACATTAGAATCTACATAAATATCTATCTGTCTCTCTATAAATTTATTTATAGATGTATATACAGATGTAAATACACACACACACACACACACACACACACACATACACACACACACTAGAATCTACACATCTATCTGTTTATATATTGGTCACTCCTAGGGTTTGATCTCAGTTCCTCAAATTTGCCCTACATCTTCATTTGCATCAGACTGGTGTGCTAACATTGACCCATTCATGAAGTGGGCCTTCTAGGCCCGAAGTTCAATCACAGAACTGCCAAAAACTTAATCCTGATGGAAGAAGCCAAGTGTCCCACTTGTTTTCCTTATCAGTGAAAGTGCTGGGTCTAAGGAATGATGTATAATACATAGGCAAATCTGTGTCCTATGTAATAGGATATAAAAAATGTTATACATGTAACCATACTCTCTAAAATATATAATAAATAAATAAAACACAAAATAAAATGAATAACTACACTAACTGCCATATGCAGTAAACATGTCTATGTAAATATAAATCTTTTATTTAAAATGTATACGAATATTATTTTTTTGAGTGCTAGGGCTTGAATTCAGCCACTGGGAACAGGCTTGAATTTCTTGTTTTCCAGCTGGGTGAGTTTCCCCTTCCCCCACAGTGCTGCAGATTTACCCAAACCCTGAGTTCAAATCCCAGGCCTGGCAGAAAAATGGTGTGAATTCCAAGCCAAGGAGCCTCATAATTTTTAAAATATTTTTAATGTATGTCTGTATCTGTCTGTCTGTCTGTCTGTATGTGTGTGTGTATTTTTATTTTGTCAAGGACAGGGCTTGAACTCAGGGCGTGGCAACTCTGCCTCAGCTTTGATCACTCTAGGCTGGGTTGCAGCCACGGGACACACAGCCGAACCAGGGTCCTCAAAGGCTTACAAGAAAAAATAAAATAAAATGACACAGGAAAAAAAAAAAAGGCAACATTTTTCTTTTCAAGGTGACCATCTTGGGTCTGAATGACACAGCTGAAAAGTGTTGGTAACCTGGCATTGCTGAAGTCTGGTGGGCTTCCAGGGAAGCCATAGGCCAACACGGCAAAATAGGCTCTGTGTTCGAAGCCTGGTCCTGACCCCTAGGGAGATCCTAAGAGTCTCGTTCCTATTCACAGGAACACCGATGGAGGGTTACGAATGTCATGGTTGAATTTGCTGTTCCTGAATGATACTACTATAAAATTAGAGACTGATTTTAGGAGACCGATGGATTTTAATTAATATTTTTGACATATTAAGAGAATACTATTAATTACATGGATGCAATAGTTTAGGGACAGTGGTTAATTTAATTAATAATTCATTAAGTGGGCTGGGAAGGTGGCTCAGTGGTAGAACGCTTGCCTTGCATGCCTGAGACCCTGGGTTCGATTCCTCAGCACCACATAAACAAAAAGAAAAAAGCCGGAAGTGGCGCTGTGGCTCAAGTGCTAGAGCGCTAGCCTTGAGCTGAAGAGCTGAGGGACAGCGCCCAGGCCCAGAGTTCAGGCCCTACGACTGGACCCAAAAAAAAAATAATTCATTAAGTATGAAAACAATAATGTTAATTACATGGAGGCATAATAAATACCCCAAAATTGGTAGGAATGTAGCCTATATAACTAAATAATATATAGACATCTCTGGCACTCTATAAATATCTATATCTCTTTGTGTACCACCATCTGCATGTCAGGCTGTTCTTATTTTATCAACGCTTGGGGCTTAATCTCAGGTGCTGGGAACTGCTTGTCAGCTCCATATGCCCCAGGCTGGCGTGCTGACACTCACCCATTCATGAATTGCGCCTTGTAGGCTGTGAGTTCTGGTGCCAGCACTCACAAAAATTGAATTGTGCAGTAAGAAGCCCATGGTGACATGTTTTCCTTTTCTGTAAAAGTCCTGGGTGTCAGGTGTAAATTTCATACATAGGGAAATCTATATCCTATGTAATAAATGCAGTAAATATTCCATGCATAATAGCAGTCAATAAAATAAATGGTAAATGAGTCAAACAAAAAAATAAAATGAATAGCTACACTAAGCACAATTTGGAGTCAACATACGAGGCAGGATGTCAGGGACTGGGGACCACCTGGCAGCTGAATTGGCTAGAGGCTGCTTTGCTGGCAGTCACCCATTCATGAATTGATCTTGTTAGGCCGTGAGTTTAGATCCTAGCACTGCCAAAAATGTAATCTTGGAATGAGAAGCCAAATGTGACACATGTTTTCCTTTTCTGTGAAAGTGCTCAGTGTTAGGTAGGATGTATAATTCGTGTGCAAATCTATATGTTATATAATAGGGTGTAATAAAGGTAAAAAAATGTCATAGGTGGAAGGATTGTCACGACAATAAATGATAAACATTGAATTAGTGAATCATACTAGGATAAAATTAGACACAATAAGTATAGGATGTACATTAAATTTAATTAATATTTTATTAAGCATTAACAGAATAAAAATTACATGGAGACATAATTAAATACCTAATAACTGGTAGTAACACATGATGCATAATTCAATATTATATAGACATGTGTCTCATTCTATGAAATATTAATTATATACATATATGATAAACAATACTGATATTGAATAATTATTAATTAATGCTTTATTAATTGTTAACTGGGACACATCATTAAATGGAGATATAATTTAATACCTAAGAATTGGTACTGATATTATCTATAATTTAATAATATGCATACATCTCTCTTTTTGTGTCTATAATATTCATATACAGCAATGTCTATCTATTTATACCTTGTTCACTCCTGGGACTCGGTGGTTCAGTGCTCACCTAGTAAGCATGAAGCCCTGTGTTCAATTCTTCAGTGCCACATAAATAGAAAACCCGGAAGTTCTGCTGTCTTTCAACCAATTTAGTGCTAGCCTTGATCACAAATGCTTAGGGACAGTGTATAAGCTATTACTCAAGCCCCTGGACTGCAACCAAAAAAAGGTAGGATGTTCTAACTGCAATTATAGAAGGACAGAACTTCAAATACCTCATTACAGAGCAAGCTAGGAGTATGGTGCTGACAGCTGCCACCTAACCTGACTTAGCCACATGTAAACCACTGCAACCCAGCTCCATGGGTTACCCATGTCATCCTGGCTTATGCCCGTCATCTTAGCTGCTCAGGGTGTTTAAACCCCAGTCCTGGCAGGATGTCTGCGAGACACTTCAAAATGTGGCTCCAAGTCGTAGAGCTCTAGCCTTGAGCAAATGTTATTAGAACAGTATCCCCATGCTTTCAGTTCAAGCCCCATGACTACCTCCCCCAAGAAAAAAACCACCCCACTAAACCATTAGATGTGAACTTGTATGATTTGTGGAATTTTCCACAAAGAATGGTAATATTGATGAAAGCACCCTAATTCTAATGACAGCTTGTGGAATAGAGTTATGTGCTGAGTCCTTCACAGGGTGCAGTGTGCTGATACCTGCATTGGGTGCTGGGTACTAAGTCTTTCACAAGATGCTGGGTGCTGAGTCCTGCAAAGAGTGGCATGTACTGTGTCTTTCACAGGGTGCATTCTTACATTGTGCCTTTGTAAGGGATCCACAACTGAGATGATTATGCATACAATAATATTGAAGCTCAGATATGTCCCAATGACAGGGACAAAATTATGTATTACTGAAGACTAATGAGTTGTCTTCTGCGGACAAATGTTTTCTTTTTTTTTTCTGTCATGAACCTTGAACTCAAAGCCTAGGTGCTGACCCTTACCTCTTGGGCTCATGGCTAGCACTTCACCAAGTGGAGCCATGGACCCCCTTGCAGCAGAGGCCATGGCCAAGGGGTCAGTAGCTGGTCTGTCATGCTGCCTTCTCAGGAACCTGAGATCTGAAGATCTGGGTTCCAAAATATCCCAGACACAAAAGGTCCCATGAGACTATTATCTCCAATTCACCACTAAGAACCTGAAGTGGAAGCAGGGTGCTTGTGGCTCATGCTGGTCATCCTAGCCACTCAAGAAAATGAGATCTGAGGATCATGGTTCAAATCTAGCCTGGGCAGGAAAGTCCTTGAGACACTTAGCTCCAATGAACCACCAGAAAACCTGAAGTGGCGCTGTGGCTCAAGTGGTAGAGCAAAAGACTTGAGGTAGCTCAAGGAAAGCACCCAGGCCCATACTTCAACTCCTACTACTGACAATAACAACAATAAAAAAAGACAGAAATAAACTAACAAACCTGAGGTAGAGGCCTGGGAAAGTGCATTAGGGATAGAGAGCTTTGCATCTATGAAACGCTGGGCTTGATTTCTCAGGACCATATCACTAGGAAAAACCCTGAAGTGGCTCTGTGGCTCCAGTGGGAGAAGGTTATCCTTCTACAAGAGAAACTACGTAGAGTGCTCAGGTCCTGAGTTCAAGCTCCAGGACTCATGTATGTGTATGCGTGCACACACACCAACACACAAATACACACACAAAAAAACACACACACTCATAGACCAGAAGTGATGTTGTTACACAAAATGGTAAAGCAATGGGCTTCTGCACTGTGCTCATGCTCAGCACAAAGGCCATGTGATCAACCCCCAAACCTAGCCACCCAGGGTCCAACAAGGAGAGGTCAAAGGTTTCAAAACCTGATGAGCTTCACCAACCCTAGATGACAGGAAGCTTTGTGATATCCAACATGTGCTTGGATTTCCCAAACCTAGGGGAGGCATCATAGGCCCATCATTGCTGGCAATGAAACATTTCATTAGGTTCAGTGCCCTAGTTGTCTGCCAGAAGTACTCCTGAATTATATTGAGCACTTTATCTGAACACCAAAACATAGTCTCACAAAGGCAGGATAAGTGCACATAACTTGATCTGCCATGGGAAGTGGCACAAATGAAAGCTTCCTGTTAAAGCAGAGTAGTGGGGAGAGAGATAGCTTGGGGTACAAAGATACCTTTTCTCCTGACCTTCAGAGCATGCCCACACTCATCCTCACTAACTGGCTCAGGTGGAATTGTTTGTTACCCAGCTGTACAGGAGTGAGGCCTTTTGTCTGCCTGTCCACACAATGTGAGAGACTTCTTCCAGCAGGCCTCGGATGCAGAGAAACCCTCAGGTTACACTGGGAACAGTGAGGGGTTCCCTGGAACGTGCACTGTCTTGAAAGCAGTCTCTGTGTTATGAAATTATTGTATTGAATACAAATTTCCTAGCTTGGTGCCATTCATCATAGCTACTCTGGAGCTTCACCTATAGGAATACATCCATACATAGACAAAGACATGGAAGTACAGGCTCTTTTTGAGGGGGCAGGTCCTGAGGTTGAACTATGAGCCTAAGCATTGTCCCTGAGCTCCTTTTGCTCAAGGGTAGTACATGAAGCTTGAGTCACAGCCTCACCTCTGGGTTTTTTGTGATCTCTTAGATCACAAAAACAGTGTCATGGACTTTCCTACACTGGCTGGATTCAAACTAAGATTCTCTCCATCTCAGCATCCTAAGGAGGTGGGATTACAATCAGCAGCCACTGACACCTTCTTTCTTTTCTTCTTCATTTTTTAATCTGGACAGTCTGACATCTTAGCAGGGTCATTCCAATGGTTTGAATTTATCAGTAAACTACCCAGTGTTTATTATAGCTGCTTTCTCTCCTCATCTTCCTCTCTGGTCACAGGTTAGAAGCCAAAAGTGAGAAATGAGTGTCATAGGATTTGGGAGCTAACGTTCACAGTTCATGCCAGCTCTGTCACTTGGCTTTGAGCTGCAGTGAATTTACTGTCTCCAGATGAGAGGACCAAAAGCTGGAGTGATCCTCACACTGTCTTTATGGGTCCTTTGCCTATAAAATGATCTAATAGTTATGAGTGTTATGTGTCTCCAAACTTAAGTATCTAGAACACATTAGAAGCATCTTCCTGTTTCTGTTTTTCTCTAGTACCTCTCGAGATTTAGACTAAGGTTTTGTGTGGAGCAGATTCTTGGTGAATCCCTGAGAAAAGCCACTTGAATCATCCTCAAGAGATCACCATCCACAGACAGGCCAGGCAGAAAAGTCTGTGAGACTCTTATCTCCAATATTCCACCAGAAAACCAGAAGTGGAGCAGTGTCCCAGAGAGTAGAGCCCCAGCTTTGAGAGAGCCGAGCAGGAGATCAGGCCAGACCAGGCAAACCTAGGTGGGCCTTATATCCAATTAATGACCAGATAGCTGGAAGTGTAGCTGTGGCCATGGTAGAGCCTCAGCCTTGAGTAAAACATCTGAGGAACACATGGGGACCTGACATTAGACCCTAGGATGGCAACAAAAATTCAAAAAGAGAAGGCCATGTTATCTATCAGTGCCTACTTATGTGTGTATATTACCTCCCTGAGTGCAAACAGACCATATGTAATGCTTCTGCTTTTATTTACTGATTTATTTTTCAGATATGCTTGTTGCACATACTACATCATTCTTTTTGTTTCAGGCCGATCGATTTTCTCTTCTAAGTTCCAGGCCTATGTCCTTATATGATGCACACTTAAACTCTCAGCAGTCTTCATTTACATTTTATTATGAGGCCAAGACCGGTACAGTCACAATTCAGGTAAGGGAAGAAAAGGTTAGGTTTTGTTGAAATAACCAGTATTCAGAAAATTAAACTTGGAGATGTAAGATGGTAACATACTTATGCAAAAACTACCACAAAGAAAAAGATGAGGGGGCTGGAATGTGGACATGTGAGAGAGTGCTTGCCTAGTATGGAAGAAGCCCTGGGTTTGATCCCTAAGTAGCACATACACAAAATGCCAGAATTGGTGCTGTGACTCAAGTAGCAGAGTGCTAGAGACAGTGCCCAGGCCTTGAGTTCAACCCAAGAACTGGCAAAGAGATAGCTTGTTAGGTAGGTAGGGAAGTAGATAGATAGATGGATGGATGGATAGATGGATGGATGGATAGATAGATAGACAGACTAGATAGATAGATAGATAGATAGATAGATAGATAGATAGATAGATAGATAGATAGATAGATAGATAGATAGATAGATAGATAGATAGATAGATAGATAGATAGATAGATAGATAGATAGATAGATGATAGATAGATAGATAGATAGATAGATAGATAGATAGATAGATAGATAGATAGATAGATAGATAAGTATGGTCTTGGGCATCAGGAGGAAAGAAGGGAACAATTCCCAGTCACGAGGCATTCTGCAGTGTGCCAGGACACCAGCATCGACTTCACACAACCACAGAGCAGGAAGACTGTCGTGTCTGTCCCACATTTCAGGCAGTCAAAGGCACCACAGCTAAGAGGGAAGAACCAGGTTCTAACTCAGGTGCTTGGACACAGTACAGTAAGGGCCCTGCCTCTTCTTGGACTGGGGATTTGCATTAATTATGTGGAGAATGAAGGAAGTAGAATGGACTGGCAGAGGTAGAAGAAGAGCCTTCAAATCTGACAGATGGAGAGTCAAAAACCCACTCCCTAAGATCAGAGAGCAGGCTTTTTCTGTTCTGTTCCTCCCCTCTCCCCTCTAAATTGGCTGTCTATTGTTAACTTAAAGATAGCCTGAGGCTCCCTTCAATTGAGGGAAGAAAGTTAATTAGTCATTGTTTGAAGAGGCTGAGGAAAGCCTGACCCTGATGTAACTCTAACAAATGGTTCAGGTTTCCCCTCATTACTGGTGTGCCTGGAATGAATGAAGTGTGTTTGCAGCTCACTTCCCTGTTGCATGTGTACAATCGGCCTCCTAATCCTGCAGGTCTTGGTCTCCTCACATAGCCTGCCTTTTGAAACTGTTTCCTGTCCTTCAAATACAGTGTTACACTGGAGTTCTTCCTGCTAACAGGGCTAAGGCTCAGATCCTGAGAACTTCATTTGAACCCAGGATGGGTAAATAATGTTCCTTTCCTGCTTCTATAGCTCAAGAACTCTAACAACATTTAGAGTGCAAGTACCATATCACCAAGGGAAACCCAGGAAGCTCTTGAACATCTGACCTTTCAGCAGTGGAAGTCAGAGTGTCATAGACTTTCCATCCCTGGTTTGATTCACCCTGTGTTTTTCAGGCCTCAGCCTCCTGAGCTAGGGTGACATGCATGAGCTACTGGTGCTCTGCGAAGTTCAGAACTGTAATGACAACACAATTCAAATGCTTATCACCAAGGGCTTGGGGAGCATATTAAGCCTTTCAACATTGGACCTTTCAGAACCCTGTAGGACACAGATTATAATGCTAGAGCCAGAAAGGCTGGACATATGGATGTGCTACACTTGAACCTTGAGCTCTGATTCCAATTCTGGTGTACATTAGCATTCATTTTCCAGAGAATATTCTCCTAATTAGCATATAGGAAAAGTAGTTCGATTAATCCTCATTTTTTTTCCAGTTGTGTGTCTCGAACTCAAGCCTGGGCATTGTCCCTGAGCCCTTTAGCTCAAGATGAACACTCTACCACTTGAGCCACAGCACCACATGGGGTCTTTTGGAGGTTCATTGAAGGTAAGAATCTAACAGGCTTTCTTTGCCTAGGTTGTCTCTGAACTGTGGTCTTCAGATCTCAGCCTGCTGAGAAGCTAGTGTTCCAGTTGTGAGCCACTGGCATCTGGCGTATTGTTTTTGACAGTTTTGGGCTTTAATCTAGGGCCTTTATCTTAGGGCCTTGGTACTGTCTCTGAGCATCTTTTTCTCAAAGCTAGCACTCCACCACTTGAGCCACTCCACAGCTTCTGGCTTTTTCTAAGTATGTGGCACTGAGGATTCAAACCCTGGCATTCATGCATGCTGAGCAAGTTCTCTATCACTAAGCCAAATTTCTAGCCCCACCCTTACAATTTTATCCCTCAACTTGCCTATCCTCAAGAAAAGGCTTATGAGTATAAATCATTTAAAGAAATCCAAATAGGAAGGTGTCCAAAGATACAGAAGACAAACCTCATACTTGGGAGAGACAGTAAACATGTGAAGACTATGACAAATGCTTCCATTTAATTATGTATCAAGTTTCAATACTTAAAAAGTATTAATGAAAAATGGATCAATGTTCTATATTTTTTGCTGTTTAATTTATTTTTTATTGTGAAAATACTATAGAGGGGTTACAATTATATGGGCAACATAATGAGTACATTTATTACCAAGCATTGTAGCCTCCTCTTTGTTTCACTTTCCCATCCCTTCCCATCCTCTTCCAGCCTCCTCATCCAATCCCCCTCCCCCCCAACCAAAGTTGTAAAGTTCGTTTTGGACATAACGACTTGTACATTTCATTGTTGCAATGGGTCCACCTGTATCCCTATTTAAACGATTTGTTTTTTCTCTTCCCTTCCACAAATTACGCCGACATCAAATACACTGAAAGCAGGGGTTATACCGTGGGGGAGGTACATACAAAGCAACAAGGAAATAATCTTATAGATGTGTTAGAAACAATTGCATGAAAGAAAAAATACATTTGAATACATATCTTAGGGATCCTTTACCTAACATCAATTTATCTGACCTTTTCTGTTTGGCTCAGATATATACTACTTATGGCAAATAAGGGAAACCATGGGATCTATGTTTCTTTGAGCCTGGCATACTTCACTTAATATAATTTTTCCAAGTCTTTCCATTTCCTAACAAATGGGGCAATGTCATTCTTTCTGATGGAGGCATAGAATTCCATTGTGTATATATACATTTTCTCGATCCATTCAACTACTGAGGGGCATCTGGGTTGGTTCCATATCTTAGCTAGGGTAAATAATGCTGCAATAAACATAGTCGTGCTGGTAGCTTTAGAGTGGTCTTGTTTGTGAACATTTGGGTAAATGACCAAAAGTGGGATTGCTGGGTCATAGGCGAGCTCTATGTGGTGTCTTTTGAGGAACCTCCATACTGCTTTCCAAAGTGTTTGAACAAGTTTACACTTCCACCTTGAATGTAGTAAGGTTCCCTTCTGTCCACCTCCCCTCCAGCGTCTGTTGTATTTAGAGTTCTTGATTATAGCCATTCTAACTGTGGTGAGGTGTTATCTCAAAGTTGTTTTGATTTGCATTTCTTTTATGGCTAGAAAGGTTGAGTATTTCTTCATGTGTCTATTGGCCATCCTTCTTTCCTCTTCAGAGAAGTTTCTCTTTAAGTCTTTAGCCCAATTTATTAGAAAGTTGTTTCTTTGAAGATTTGTTGTTGGGGGATTTAATTTTTTGAGTTCCAGGTATATTTTAGATATGAGACTACTGTCCATTGTATGGCTAATGAAGATCACCTCCCAATCCGTGGGCTTTCTATTAATCTTGCTAGCTATGTCCTTTGCTATGCAGAAGCTCTGCAATTTCATGCAATCCCATTTGTCTATGGGTTTTTTGGATTCTAATTAATTTAATTCTGATTTATTTATGATTATTTTTTTCCATCTTTGGGATTGTGGTTTATCTTGGTGCTCTTATTCAAGGAGGCTCAGCTGTCTCATTAAATTGTTGGTTTCAGATCTCTCCAATTTGTTGATGTAGGAAATCAGAACCATAAACTTGCACCCTGAATACTACTTTCGCTGTGTCCCAGAGGGCTGGTAGTTTGTGTGTTCATTTTTGTTGACTATCATGAACATTTGAATTTCCTTTCTAGTCTCTTCCTTGACCCACTCGTGATTCAACAGTGTGTTTTTCAACCTCCTTGTGTCACGGGACTTTCTTTTGTGGGTTTTGGTGTTGAGTTCTAATTTTATTCCCTTGTGGTCTGAGAGAATGCAAGGTATAACTTCAATATTTCTGAATTTGGACAAGTTTGCTATGTGGCCTAAAATGTGGTCTATTTTGGAAAATGTTCCACGTGCTGCTGAGAAAAATGTGTATTCTGATGCTGCTAGTTGAAATATTCTGTAGATGTCTGTTAAATCTAGTTGATCTATGCAGTTGTTAAGATCTGCGGTTTCTCTGTTGAGTTTTTGCTGAGTTGATCTATCTAGTGGGGAAAGTGGTGTGTTAAAGTCCCCAAAAATTAATATCTTTGGATCTATGTGGGATTTGAGGGAAAGTAGTGAGTCTTGGATAAATTTCTATGCTCCGTTGTGTGGCAAGTAGATATTTAGAATTGTAATATCCTCCTGAATGTGAGATCCCTTAATTATTATGTAGTGACCTTCTTTATCTCTTTTCACAAATTTTAATTTGAAGTCTATTTTATCTTATATTAGGATTGTAATTCCTTCCTGTTTATGGGGGCTGTTTGCTTGGTAGATTTTGTTCTAGCCTTTGAAATTTAAAATGTGTTTGTTTTTTGGGGGGCAAGATGTGACTCCTGAAGGCAGCAGATAGAAGGATCTTGCTTTTTAATCCAACTAGACAGTCTATATCACTTAATTGGAGAATTAAGTTCGTTAATGTTGAGAGATAGGACTAAGGTATTAGGGAGTTCCTGCCGTTTTATCCACCTTCTTGGGGGCTGTGGCAACTGGGTTCTTCCTATGGTTCTTGGATTCTCAGTTTGGATGTGGTTTCTTGGGCTTTATTGTGGTCTTGTTTGTTTTCTATGTGTAGGACATCTGTAAGAATTTTTGTAGGGCTGGTTTGGTGGAGACATATTTTTTATTTTAGTTTAGTTTTGCTATGGAAGGTTTTTATTTAACCTTCCGTTATGAAGGAGATTTTAGCTGGGTACAGAATTCTTGGTTGATAGTTGTTTGTCCTTAGTGCATGGCATACATCATTCCAGGCTCTTCTTGCTTTGATTGTCTCTGCTGAGAAATCTGGGTTGATTCTAATTGGTTTCTCCTCATAGGTGATTGATCTTGTATCCTTGACTGCTTTAAGGATCTTTTCCTTGGTCTGAATTGATCCTGTGCGGATTATAATGTGATGGTAGGATGTCCTGTTCTGGTCTAGTCTATTTGGAGTTCAAATAGCTTCTTGTATCTGTATAGGCCTATCTTTTTGCAGGATTAAGGAGTTTTTTTGCTAGGATCCTGTTAAACAAATTTCCTATACCATTAACTTTGTCTCTAGGAGCTACTCAACACCCATTATCCTCAGATTAGGCCTTCTGATGGTGTCTTCCAAGTGTTGAATAGATCTATCATATTTCTTGGATTTGTCTTGTATGGTTGTATGTTCTTTCTCTATAATATCTAGGCTGTCTTCTATCCCAGAGATTCGATCTTTTGCATGGTCTAACCTACTATCAAGACTGTCTACATTTTTTTATTTCTTTTCCTTCTTATTGGTCATCTTTGATGGCTTCAAATTCTTTGTTGGAGCTTTGTTTAAGATCTTGTATGAACTTCTTTACTTCCTTAATTTAGTGTTCAGTGTTTATTCTCAAATCACTTAGTTGATTGGTTATGGTTTCCTTGGATACCCATTCCTTCTGTTGGGTTCCATTCAGCATTCCCTTTGTGGTCACCCTGACTTCTTTCAGCTCTCTGTTTATGGATTCCATGAATGCCTTTAGCGATCTTTATGTATTCTCATCCTGCTCTCTCAATTCCTGTATTACCCTTGATTAGCTTCCTCATGTTTCCCGCAATTCCTGTAGTTCTCTTTGAGTGTTCTCAGCCTGCTCATGCCAGTCCTAACTTTTTATTTGTCTGTTCTTGGTCAGTTCCCACAATTCCTGTCTATCTCTTTGACTGATCTCAGCATGCTCACTCCATTCCTTTATTTCTCTTTGAGTGTTCTCAAGTTGCTCATGCAATTCCTATATCAATCTTTGAGTAGCTTCCTCATGCTCATGTTATTGCTGTATTGACCTTTGGTTTGCCTCCTCTCTCTCTCTATCATGCTCATACAGAGTTCTTTGCAAGTTTTCAATCTTTTCATTTACCATGTTCACCAGTAGTGTTTGTAGAGCTTTTTGGTTACTCTCCTCTGGATTATTCATTATCGGTTCTGTCCCCTGATTATCATGAGTGGGAGTTGAGATACCCAGACTTGCCATATTTCTAGTGTTTTTTCTGGCTTGCCCTGCCCATTTGGGATGAAAGTAGCACCAGTTTTGTGCTAGAACACTATCTTAAGGCAAGCATCAACCCAAGTCTGTAATTGCACAGTCAAAAGTCTGCAGATCCAATCTAGTACAACAGATATATCTATTCAACATCAAACAACTATGTATTAATGGGTTACAAACCACAAAGTAGAATTTGGCAAACCAGAAATTATTAGGTTTAGGGAGAGATGTGGGTAAAAATAGGAAAAGAGGGATGTGGAAAGGCAGAAGGAGAGTTAACTTAACTAAGTCCTAATCTCAAATCATGAATAGGTTGGTTAGAATGATAGTAAAGAGAGAGAAAAAAGAAAGAGAAAGAGGAAAAAGAGAGAAGAAAAAATAGAAAAACAAAAATTAAAAATTAAAAAGTGAAACACTTAAAAACTTAAAAATTATGCAAATTTAATAATGTAATATTCAGAGAAGAATGTGGATAGGATAAGATAAGGGTAGGGAAAGAAAGGACACGTGAAAAACTTACAAATACAAATGCTTAAAATATTATATACGTATAAAGAGGTAGTACTGATACTAAGGAATTTAAGTCTAAAAGGTTTTTGAGTAATAAATTTCTGGATTAAGTGCGTACACAATGGGGGATAAGGTCTAATAATCGACTAAGTGTATATCTGTGGATGAGCAGAACAGCAATTAAGTCATGTAAAGAAGAACAATAGAGAAGAAAAGGTGAAAAGAATGAGAAGGAAAGAAAAAAAAAGTATCAAAAGGTCAGTAGACGTAAACAAAAAAATTAAAAAAGAAAAAGAAGAAAAAACACATATATACCCCTAAAATAAAAATTTTAAGAGGAAGAAAAAATTTAATAGAAAACAAATTTTTTTTACAGTTAAAAATTAAAAGTATTTAAAAAATTTATAAAAGGTACAAAAAAGTTTTCTTTAATTTTTTGGGGTAGGATGGCAAGATCTTGTATCTCCCTTGTGTCCATAACCAGTCTCAAGTTGGAGTCTCTGGTCTGCTTGTGGTGTTTGATTTTCGTGTGACTTGGTTGGATTCTTAAGTCATATTGTTTGAGCAGGCAGAAAAATGCTCTGCATTACCCAGGATTTTGTGATCATCCTCCCAGGCTAGTTCAATCGGAGGGAGATCTGCTTGGAGTATCAAAAAAGAGGGAGATGGTTGATTCCTCTAGTTTGGAGATGCTGTGAAGAGGCTAGGTTCTTGGAATAGTTGAGGCCTTTTAGAAAACAGTTGCTTTTCCCTGAGGGTCTAGCTTCTGAGACACTCACAGAGCCCAGCCTGGAGCCATACTCAGGGTTTATTTTTACTGAATTTCCATTGATTGTCAAGGCTGCTGTAGGGAGGGGCAACCTCTGGTTCTGTTTACCCAGTGAAGAAAGCCATTCCTGGGGCTGGCAGCCCAGGCTAGGTGACTTTTCCCTGGGTGGAGCTGAGCCTGGCACGTCAGGTTAGGTTCCTGTGAACTGCTTAACGACTCTTTTCTATTCTTCCAAGGCCTGAGTTTGAGCTAGCTGCTCAGCCAGGCCTTTGTCAGTATCAAAGATGGAGATCTCCGGTAGTGGTGGTGGGGGGGTGGCCTTCCCTCCTCTGCTCCCTGAGAAGGAGTGAGGATGTCAGGCTTCTACTCACGCCGGATTCTTTGTTCCTGGGTCTTCTCTGTTCTGTGAATTGCAGGATGAAAATATCTGCTCCTTGTCAGTTCTGGCTGGTGTTGGGTAAAATCCGTTGGCTTGCTACGTGTGGCGCCTTTGTCCTGCACTCTCTGTGTTGCAGGTATGGCAGCTATGGCCACCGCCGTCACTGTTGCCATTGCTGCTGCCGCCTCAGCTAAGGCTGCTGGCAAGTGCTCAGATCTGTCTCCTTGCCTGGATTTTCCCTCTCTTGCCTAACTCTCTTTACTTTGAGGGCACACTTGGTGTGATTCTCTGGTTTAGCACTGTTGACTGGAGCACTAAAACTGCTTTCTATGAGAGAGCTTGTTTAGCCTCCAGCTCCTCCTCCACCATCTTCCCAGAACTCAGTCCTATATTATTGTGTATAATTTTATAATAGATGTACAACATATACTACATATTATGTGCATAATAATACTAACACTAAATAGGGGCTGGGAATGTGACTCAGTTGTAGAGCTCTTGCCTTGCTTGTATAAGGTCCTGGGTTCGATTCCTCAACACCACATAAGCAGAAAAAAAGAGTCAGAAGTGGCGCTGTCGCTAAAGTGGTAAGTGCTAGCCTTGGGCTGAAGAACTGAGGGACAGCGTCCAGGCCCAGAGTTCAAGCTCACGACCAGATCCCCCCCCCCAAAAAAAATACGAAATACAATAGACAATAAGTAAATGAATCAAGTAAAAACTAAAAAAAAATGAATGAAGTAAAAAAACTAAAATGAATATAAAATCAATAATAAAAATTACAATATGTTATAAACATACATATGTAAATTTTTATCATACATTACACATATATAGAACTATTTTTCCATTGCAGGGCCTTCATTCAGACCTTGGTAACTCTAACCTGAATTTCTTTTCCTCAAGGACAGTGAGCTTTGCTTTCACCCACGATGCAAAAGAATTACCTAGATGGTGAGATCAAATCCCAGCACCGAAGGAAATACTGTTCCCAGTTCTAAGACACCAACAATTTTTAATGGAAGCAGTTATGTTTATTCAGTTCCATACTGAACATTAAAATAAAAGCAGTGTAGAATTTTGTACATCTATTCAGACGTCTTTCCCTTACCCCCAAAACTGCTTCTCTGAGCACTACTTTTTTTTTCATTTTTTATTGTAAAAATGTTGTATAGAGGGGTTACAATTAAATGGGCAAGGTAATGAGTATATTTCCTATTGAGCATTGTTGCTTCCTCCTTTGTTTTCCACCTACCATCCCTTCCCACCCATCTCCACATCTACTATTGTTGCCTAGCTCAGTGACTTAATTTTTTATTTTTGGCTTTGCACTGGGTTTAAATTCAGTAAGTGGCAGCTCTGAACTTTCCTGCACACTTCTACAGATTTGCAGAGACCCTGAGTTCAAATCCCAGACTAAGAAACAAAACTGGTAGAAAATCCCAACTAGGAAGCTTTATTTCTTTTTTAATTTAGTTAGATTATTAATTTTTAATTTATTCATTTTGCCAATAGGGGGCTTGAATTCAGGTCGTGGCAACTTTGACTCAGCTTCGATTGCAATAGGCTGGAGTATATCCTCTGGAACCACAGCCAATCTTGGGATCCTAGGCCCTAAACTTGCAAGAAGAAAAAAAAAGTAGCATAGAAAAAAAAGTGGCTAGCTGTAGAGGGCTAGGAGTTTTATATTTTTTAATTTGCACAGTGACCATCCTGGGTCTGAATAACATGGTTGCAAAGGGGACTTGACCAGACATAGCTGAAGGCTGATGGGCTATCAGGGAAGCTATAGGCCAACCTGTCAGCCTAGGCCCTGGGTTCAAATCCTGGTCCTGAAAGCTACCAATGGCAGGAGATCACAGGAGACATGTTCCTATGCATAGGAATACCAATTGAAAGAGTAGTTCATGCTTCGGTCTAGTCTAAAATTGAATGCAATAATCCTAGGAAGCTGATTGATCCTAATTAATAGTTTATTAAGCATGAAAAGGATAATATTCCTTCAATGATGGTATAATACATGCCTAAGAGTTGGTAGGAACGTAGTAGGTGTCATTTAATCATAGATAGACGGCTCTGGTGCTCTTTACCAATATATATTTATTTGTATATCACCGTCTGCCTATCCATGTATCACTGTTTTGACCAAACCTGGGGCTGGATCTCAGCACCTGGGAACCACCTGACAGCTTCATTGACTAGAGGCTGCTGTGCTCACACACATCCACTCATGAATTGGTCCTGCTAGTCTCTGAGTTCAGATACCAGCACTGCCATTTAATCTTGGAGTAAGAAGCCAAGTGTGACACATGTTTTCATTTTCTGGGAGAGTCCTGGGTGTCAGGTATGATGGAGAACATATCTACAAACCTGGATGCTATGTGATAGAATGTAAACAATGTAATAAATGGTAGAGGTGTCATCAGAGTGTATAAAATAAATGGTAAATAAATACATAAAACAAGAAATAAAATAAATAACCACACCAAACACAAGATGGACTGAATATCTGTATGGAAGTATAAATTCTATCTTTAAAATGGATATAAGGAGTATGTTTTCTAGGCCTGGTGCTTGAATTCAGGCCTAGGGAAAAGACCTGACTTTCTTGTCTTCAAGCATGGTCAGATTCCCTTCCCTCATATTTACTGCATATTTACCTATGGGCTGCATATTTACCTATGCCTGGCAGAAAAAATGGCACGAATTGGGAACCAGGGAGCTAAATATTTTTTTTCATTGTGGGCTATTGAGGAAGCCATAGTCCCGCACTGCAACATTGGCCTACAGTTTGAATCCCAGTCATGCCACTTCCGGATGGTGGGAGATCCTAAGAGACTCGTTGCCATCCACAGGAATAACAATAGAATGTCATTAATGTCACAGTTGAATAAGTTGTTCATGAATGATACTCATATAAAATTACACTTCATGATTTCAGTCGGCTGAATAATTCTATTTAAATATCTTATGAAGCTTTAAAAGAATACTATTTCTCACAGGGACACAATAATTTGAGGACACTGATTTACTTAATAGTTTATTAAGGATAAAATAATAATATTAATTACATGGAGGCAAATAAATACCCAAGAATTGGTAGGAATGGAGTCTCTATAACTGAATAATGGATAGACATCTCTGACACTTTATAAAAATATGGATTTATTAGGATGCTACCATCTGCATGTCAATCTGTTCTTATTTTGTCAACCCCTGGGGCTCTATCTCAGGTCCTGGGAATTGCCGGTCAGCTCAATTTGCCCCAGGATGGTAGGCTCACCCTCACCCATTCACGAATTTGACCCTGTAGGCCATGTTCAGAAGCCAGCACTCCCAAACAATGAATCGTGGAGCAAGAAGCTGATGGTGACACTTGTTTTCCTTTCCTGTGAAAGTCCTGGGTGTCAGGTATAAGTATAATACATATGTAGAACTTTATCCTATGTAATCAATGTAATCACTGTTCCATGTGCAATAATAGTCAATAAAATAAACAGTCACTATATAATTAAAACAAAAAATAAAATGAATTACTACAATGAACGCAATATGGTCAACATATGTAAGTAAATATAAATAATACATTTAAAATGTTCATGAATAGGATGTTCTCTACTGCTGGGGTTCGATTTCAGATGTAAGGAAGCTCACATGAATTTCTTGACTTTAAAGAGGCCAGCTTCCCCATTCCACACAGTGCAACAGAATTACCCAGACAATCTCAGTCCTGGTGGGAAAAAAATGGCACCTTTATACTATGTGACACCCAATTCTTAGGTATTTCACATTTAATGAATGTCATTGTTTAAATGCTTCATAAAATATTGAATAAAATCAATCAGTGTCCTATAATAAAATGGTGTATAATTTTATCCTAGAATCATTCAACAACTGCCCATTCAATCATGACATACATCACATTTCATTGGTATTCATATAGATAAGAATGAGTTTCTAAGGCTCTTTTGCCATTTGGTAGTGGCAGGACCAAGATTCAAACTGTGGGCTCCAGCTCTCACCATTTAAACCCGAGGATAGGGAACTCACTGGTGTTTCCAAGAACAGCAAGATCAATGATTAGGCAGGCACCAGTGGCTCTCAGCAGTCCTCCTTGATATTTACAAAGCTGTGATAGGAAGATCATGGTCAAACTCACCCTAGAACTCACCCTAGGCAGGAAAGTTCTTAAGACCCATGTCCAACTTCAGTGCCAAAAGAGCCAGAAGTAGAGCCTTGTGGCTCCAGTGGTAGAGGGCTAGCCTTGAGCAAAAGCAGCTCAAGGACTGTGCCCAGATCCTAAGTTCAAGGTCCAGGACTGGCAACAAACAGACATACACAATAATCTGTGCAGTCATCCAGCTAAAGCAGGTCACCCTCTTGTCCTCAACTGAATTGGATAGAAATCCCTGAGGAAGGGGCTGGGGGAGGCACAGTCATCTTGACTCTGCCCATGCTGCCGGCATCACAGGATTCTGGCCACACCCCCATTCTTTCATGGTTCTTTCTGTCCAATGGGATACAATGGGAGTGTGGGCCATGCCCACATTCCATGCTGCCCAGCACCAGGATTCCCTATGTTGTTTAACACCACCACCAGCAATTGAGGAAGGTAGAGGTGGTGGCTGAGTGGTGAGCAAGAGACTCCAGGAGACTTTGGAGTAGAGTAGGAAATTGACATGCTAGACAGTTAATGGGATTTCCCAGAGCCTGGGAATATGGCGAGCCCATCTTTCCCATCCCAGTTCTCAGATGTCTGAAACAAGAAGACTCCATGAGAGAGCTGGGGACAAGAAACTACTGCCAGAATACCGGCAGAAGAATCCTCCCATCAGACCTGCAACATTCAAGAAAACAAAGAACATGAAAAAGGGAGGGATCCTCAAGACAAACACCACTGGATATCATGATTCAACGGAGGGTCTGGCCAAAGGTGATGCTGATCACGGGTCTCCCTTGCCTTTGGACACAATCACAGCCAACAAGGTCCAGAGTGTCAAGGTTCCTGATACCACCAAGGATATATAGAGGTATTAGCAACACGTATACCCACCCACCCTGGACTGCAGCAAAAGAAACAAGGCACTCTGTGCCAAGATCCAACCACTGAAGCAGGAAAAGACAGACCTGCAGGATCGACGGGAGAAAGAGAGGGAGAAGATAGCTCAGGTGCATGAAGCACCAAAAACAGCTAGAGATCCACAAGCCACCCATAGAGAGGTTGGCTTCAGCAGAAAGAGATTTACATTCTGCACCAGCCTAAGTGAAGCAGATGGCCAATGGCAGAGAAATGGAGCAAGAAGATCTCACCAGCCGCCTGCAGGTCACAAATCGGCGCATGGTGGAGCTGGAGATGGCGGCTTCTGTGGTCACTACTGCACAGAAGGAGATAGAAATGTTCTTCAAACAGCTGAAAGATGTGACACTTCAGCTCGAGGAAAAGATACGAAGTTTCGATGACTTGGAGCAAGTGAACACAGAGTTGCAGGAGAAGCTGGAAGTGCTCTGGACACAGAAGAGTAACAGGAGGAACAGAATCTACAAGTTCCAACAAGTACTGTCTGGGCGTGGGTACTGAAGAGACTATTGGACAACCTGAGCTGGATGGTGAACTCAGCAAATCTATAGAGAGACACCTTCACAGAGGACCTGAACATTGACAGGTCTGCATGGAAGGAGGAGGTTCCTTGGCTCACTGACCAGGTGAACCAACTGACAGAGGAGAAGGAGCAAAGGATGAGGCTGGTGCTGGACCTAGAGAATGAGCTGGGGGAACTGAGAAGGAAGCTGGCAGAACCATCTCAGGCCAAGTGGAAGTTGCAGGCCAAGGCCTACCACAGGCAGATTGAGTTGAAGAAACCTGGAGGAACAACTTCACATCCAGGTAAAGGAAAACCAGAGGCTCTTTCTCCAATATGTTGCAGCAAGAGCAACTATGGAGACTGGAGGAGAAGGCCAAGGATGGGCAAGAGATGATCAAAACTCCACAAAGCGCATGTGAGTGCCACCCATAGCCAGAGGAACAGCTGGCTCTGCTGTGGGATGCTCTCCAGAGAGTGAGTGGTGAGAAGGAGTAGCTCACCAGCATCCTGGACTCAGAGTAACAGGTGAAGAAACAGCTGTGGGAACAGCTACACCACTCAGAGGACAAGATGGAGGAATGGAAAGAGGTGGCTGATAGAGCCAAGCGGTTTGGGAGCTGCAGGAGTGGCAGGAGCAGTCCCTACCCCAGCTGCAGGAGCTCAGAACCACCTGTGAGCAGCAAATTGCCTCCAATGAGTGGCTGAATTCTGAGAAGGAGGCCCTGCAAAAGCACCTGCAGAGGCAGACCCAGGTGCTGGAGCAGCAGAAGCAAGTGCGGGACCCGACCAACTGGGGGATCAGGTGGTACCCCGAAAGTGGCAGGACACTCTCAAGTGTCTGGAAGTGACGAGACCACAAGAGGAGTGCCTGCAGGCCCAGCGGAGCTTCCTGGCTTTCCCTGGGGAGGGGAAGGTGTGAGTCCAGGGAAGCAAAAGGTGAGCAGGTGTCTTCTCCCAACGTGACCATCTCAGAGGATGGAGATATGCCCCAGACCTAGAGTGACATGGCTTTGCAAGCACTCTCAGAGGCTGAGATCCACAGGGGGAAACTCCTGCTGCAGGAGTGTTGGCCCCACTGCAGGCGCCCGCCCAATGTAGCTGCTGAGTGCAAGATAGACCTGGAGCTGCAAGCTCCCACCCCATGAGCTGCTACCACAGCAGACATGGGGATGGGAAGTGGGACATGTGGGAGTCCGAGAAGAAAATCTGCTTCATCCACGACCAGCATGATGCAGTGGACTTCCATAATCCAGAAGATGAACTCCATCGATGCAGCCAGATGTCGGCACACATCTGCACCATAGAGGAGTCCCTCGTGGTGTGTAAAGAGAAGATGTTCATCTTGGATGAGCTGTGTTTGGAGAAAGCCAAGCACGTGTGCTGGCTCTCCCAGGAGAAGATGGAGAAGAAGAGAGACCTGCGGGAGCTGCTGTTGCTTCTCGCAGGGGAAGGCGCTGACAGCATGCTTTAGATGCCTGCACAGGCTGAGCCCTCCACCACCATCGCCGCTTCAGACACCTCAGGCTCCTAAGGGGACAAAGTGAGGGAGGAGCAGAAAGGTTTTGAAGAATTGCAACTTCAAGACAGCTTGGAAACTCCCAAAAGGAGAGGTCGGGGTTCCCGACCTCGTAGAGGACTCCCCCACGGAGCAGTCCTGCAACAGATGCCCCACATCTAGACCTGCCTACAGCTCACCCGCTTGGGCAAGGAGCGCTCCCTCCCTTTCTTCTGTAGACTGATGCAGATAATGACTCTCTATGTGACATACCGACTCTCAAAAGCCTCCAGAGCCACCAGAAGTATGTGGCCAGGTGACCTTCTCTCAGGCCTCCATCTGCCGGGTGAAGGGAAGGGTAAACTGCAGGGTTGGGTATCCAGAAGCTTACAGGAGGTGGCCCAAATTCAAGGGACATCTAATGGCCCATTGGTGGCCAGGGAAGAGTCCCATATTATGCTTATCACAAAGAATAATTTGGTTTCAAAAGGAATAATAGCCTCCAACAAACATTTGTTTTTCCAGTACTGGGGCTTGAACTCTGGGCCTGGCCACTGTCACTGAGCTCTTTTTGATCAAGTTTGGTGCTCTACCAGTTGAACTCCACCTCTCCTTCCAGCTTTTTCTGTGTGGAAACGAACCCAGGGCTTTAGGCATGCTAGGCAACCACTCTACCCTTGAGACACATTCTCAGCTAGGATGATCATCCATCCTCCCAAACCCATATGGCCATTCCTCAGATAAATAAGAAGTAAGGGCTAAGATGACTATGAAGCACAAGTCTGGTTCACACAGAAATACTCCTCCACTCCCTCTTCCCACACCCTTAGTTGAAGTGGAGGAATGAGAGAGGGAGAAGGGAGTCCTGAGAGAGGAGTAGCAACAGTGCATCCCTAAGCCCCCCATCCTTCCCCACACAAGCGGTTCTCCCCATTCTGATCTTACCTGACTTAATGTGGAGTTTACATTGTCTCCACACCCCTGCAAGGCTCAGGATGAAATAATGGTCAGTCTTGGCCTCAGCCCACACCCAGGGTGGAGGCTCCTAGTCCCAGACCCATTTCCACCTCTTACTGCACCATATTAGCCCAGACCCACCACTCACCACTGTGTTGGTGGTGATGACCTCACAGATGGATTTCAGGAAGATGGTCTATGGCAAAGAGCAGAAGCAGCAGGGTGAGCTGGGTGGAAGGCGGCTGGGTGATTGCTCTGAGATCTTCCTCCTTGAAGCTCTCCCATCTAGTCAGGGCCATACTGACCCAATGCATAGCCAAGGCCAGGAGGTGAGATTAGTTGGAGGAGCATGGGACTAAAGGAGGTACTGCTTTGTCTTGGAGCACTTGAAAATTCCAATTATATTTGGCCCATGCCAATCCCAAAGCCAACATGCAATACCTCTCCTTGATGTTGAGGACTTTGAAAGCTGTCCCTGAGCTCTTTTTCTCATGGTTGGCACTCATAACTTAAGCGACAGGGCCACTTCTTGTTTTCTGATGGTTCATTGAGGATAAGAGTCTCACACCCTTTCCTGCCCATGCTGGCTTGGAACCATTATGCTCCAGGTCTCAGATTCCTGAGTAGCTAGGATGACAGGAGTAAGCCACCAGTGCCCAGCATGTGATACATTTTGAAGGCTTCTTGGCAAGTTTATAAAAGGAGTCCCAAAGGGCCTGGATAGACCAATCAAGGAGCTGGGATGGGGGAAGGTGGACCTTGTAGCCATTCTGTTCCACAAAATTAAAGATGCCAGGTGGTGTTGTATGCTTCAAACACCTAGGCCAACAGCCACCAGGCTTAGTGGGGAAAAGGTAGAGGATACCCAAAGATTGCAGTGTAGAAATCTCTGATTTTGCATGCATGTGGTGTGTTTGTGTGTGTGTGTGTGTGTGTGTGTGTGTGTGTGTGTGTGTGTGTGTGAACTCAGGTCCTAGGCTCTATCCCTGAGTTTTCTTGCTCAAGCCTAGTGCTCTGCCACTTGAGCCACAGCCCCACTTGCTTTTGGATGGTTAATTATAGGTAAGAGTCTCAAGGACTTTCCTGTCCAGGGTGGCTTTGAAGCATGATAGGGGCCCCAGGGAAGCGAGTAAACACAACTCACAGGTACAATCCCTATGGTGGGAGACTACTGCCCTCTTGTGGCCAGACACAGGACATCAGCCCTTGCCATCGTCCTCTACAGTTCAATTTGGGAAAGTGACCAGGGCCAAGCTGATTTTTGCTCACCCTGAGCGCTGATGCCAGAGCAGGTCTGTTCCACCCTAGGCCAAGAGAGCTCCAGGAGGCCCGGATCCCAGGGCACAGGGAAGGAATAGGTTAGCTTCAGGCCCAGCTAAGAGCCTTTGCCCATGGACACCCCTACTTGGCCATCCTGATCACTGTAAGGCCTGTCAAAGAACAACCCCCCAAAATAAAATTGGAGCTGTGGCTCAAAATGGTAGAACTCTAGCATTGAACCAAATAGCTCAGGGACAGGGCCCCTTGAGTTCAAGATCCCCAGCTAACCATCCCCCATAAAACAAAGGTTAGTTAAATGTGAACTAGTAGGATTTGTGAATTGTTTCTGAAGAATGGTGATACAGAAGAAATTACCCTAATTCTAATGACAGCTGAACTTTTGACACACAGCTATATGCTGAGTCCTTCACAGGGTGCTGTTTGCTGGGTCCTTCCAACATGGGGGTTTTGTGCTGAGTCCTCAAAAAGGTGCTGTTTGCTGAGTCATCACAAGGGGTGCTATGTTCTGAGTCCCTAAGAAGGTTGGGCTGTGCTGGGTTTTTCAAAGGGTAGTGTGTGCTGAGTCAATTACACAATGTACTGTATACTGAGTCCTTCAAAAGGTGTGGTGTGCTAATTCATCCCGAGGTTGCTATGTGCTGAACCCTTGAGAAGAGAGGGATGAGGTGAGGTTTTTGAGTGCTGTGTGCCGAGTCTTTTACACAGGGTGCTCTGTACTGTCCTTCAAATGGTGCTGTGTGCTGAGACCTTCCACAGTGTAATTGTGCTGAGTCCTTCAAAATTGTTCTATGTGTTGAGTTTTTCAAAGGGTGCTTTGGACTGTTTTACACAGGGTACAACATACTCAGCCCTTCAAAGGGTGCTGTGTGTGGAGCCTTAACACAGGGTGCTATGTAATGAGTACCTGGGAAAGAGTGCTACATGATGAGTTTTTTAAAACATGCCATACTCTGAGTCCTTTACACTGCGGGCTATGGACTCCCTCCTTCAAAAGGTGCAGTGTGTTAAGTACTCTACACAGGGTGTTATCTGCTGAGTCTTTCAAAGGGAACTGTGTGCTGAGTCCTTTACACAGGGTGCTTTGTGTCATTTTTGGAAGTGTGCTGTGTACTGAATCATTCCAAAGGTTGCTATGTAGTGAGTCCTTGAGTGGTAGTTATCCCCAACAATCACACACACAAAAACCACACACACACACACGCACACACACACATACACACACACACACACGAAGGTCACTGTGCACCTGCTTGGTGTGTGGAGTGGAGGGGGATGGAGGAGAGTCTCCTCCAGCGGTGGGGCTGAGGGGAGATTCGTTCCCCAGGGCAGGTCCTGCAGTTGGTGGGGAGTGCTGTGCTGAGGTGAGGCTGCAATTGCCATGTCCTGGAAGCTTTAGGGCCCAGTCAGGGCTGCAATTGCAGCCAGGGGTGGAGGGTGAACCCAGGGGAAGGGTGAGCCCAGGGGCTCACTGCAGTGGCAGAAATGGCCAGGGCCTCACGGGGATGGGCGCACATGCACATGCAAGGATGGGGCAGTCCAGGAGAGGAGTGGAGGGCAGAGTGATGTCAGAGAGAAGAGCCAGCACACGCAAGAGGGGAAGCAGCTTCAGCGGCTGGCAGCAGCTCGGATCATAGTGTGGGTCCTGGCCAGGAGCACAGAGCACACAGAGCCAAGCAGCCCCATGTAGGCAAGGTAGCCATGGCGACCCTGTGTCTCAGATCCCGGCAGGGGGAGCATGGCGGCAGTGGCTGAGGTGCAGCATTGGAGGCAGTGGCTGCCGAGGCTAGGGCGGTGGTGTCAGCAATGGCCGCTGGAGAGGAGGCTGCTGATGGGACAGAGGCTGCTGAGGAATGGGCAGCAGCAGCAGCTGAGGAGGAGGAGCAGATGCAGATATCAGCCTTGCCAGGCACCCGCAGACGCCCTGGCCGCCTCCCAGCAGTGCCTCTTTTCACACATGGTGCTGCCAGCTCAGACCATTGGTGACTCGCGGGCCTAACCTGCTTGTGACCCTGACCTGGTCCTGGTGACCGGTCCTCAGACTCCAGGCCCTTGAGCATAAGGAGCCACCGCCTACAGCTTCTCCCAGCAGCACACATAAATGGCTGCCCCTTGGGCCCACACCCAGAGACCCCTGCACCTTGCGAGCCCCCCACACCCCCCGGCAGACCCAGACCCATGCATACCACCTAACCTCTCCTGTCCTACCCACACCTCCCCCATGCCCCACAGTCCACCCTGGCTCTGCACAAATGCGACCCAGTGTCGGGATGGGGTGTCGACCCGGGGATCCCACCCCATCCCTAGCGGCCAGTGTCCCCATGAAAAGGGGAGATGTTGGAATGGGTGAAGAGGGGACACCATAGCTCCTGGCCTGAAGCAGTGGGAACCACACGGCCGCATATCTGAACCCTTCTTCTCCCTGGTGGGAACCTGGTGGCTTTCGTCAGAGGTGGATAGCAGCACCTCTCTGGTCTTTTCCTTTTTTCTGGGAGTGGGGGCTGTTGGATGCTGAGGGAGCCTTGTCTTCTGTGCTCGGTCACACTTTCACCTGAGGAGGTTCCCAGAAGAGCCCTGTAGGGAGATGAGGGTACTGGTGGTCAGATAGAAGGTGAATATTTGGGAGGAGCACACCTACTCTGACACACATACACCTGTCCTGTCCCCCACCCCACACCACTGTTAACAGTTCTCACAGGGTGATCACATTTCCCAGCTCTGCTAGTGTTCCCGTTCCATCTGGTCTCCTTGTCCTCCCCAAGAATCCACCAAGTCACCCAAAAGCATCTAGGCTGGAAGTAGCGAGTCCATCCATGTATATAGCCTTTAGGACCCCATCAAATTCCCCAACAATGCCCCACCCCAGGTCAGACACCCCTCTGGAGGCACCATGACCCCTTGCTTTGTTTTCTTTCTTGGCTCTGAGGAGCCACCTGTCTGGGAATCCTTCACCCAGCATCCTAGCCTAGGGTTTTAGTGAACGGGGAGTCAAGGCTGGTTGTTCCTAAGGGGAAGGGTCTGGCCCTGGAGAAAGGAAGAGGCAGAGTGGTTCTGTGTTATTATGGCAATGTTCCCCTTGGGTGGGATCCCCTGGTTCTGACAAGGTAACCGCCATGCTTGAGCTTGTACATTTCCCAGATGAGGAACCAGCTAACTCGGGAGAGACTCTGCTGTGAATCTGTATGTGTGTGTGTGTGTGTGTGTGTGTGTGTGTGTGTGTGCCACACCTACTCCAGTGGAGTCTGCTTAGCATGGAAAACCTGATATCAGATATGAGAATGGAGCTCCACAGAAGCCTACCTCTGAGAGTGGGACTTCAAAGAGGCCTACCTCCTGGAAAGTCTGGCAAGCCCCTGGGAAAGATGTGTTCCTGTTCCTGTTTCTCTTTTCTTCACTGTATAGGAGTGCCCATTAATCTTTTACTGTTCCTGCTGCTTGTTCTACTTACTCATTCTCAACGTTCCCTTATTCAGGGCTCTTTCTTGGAAGTGGTGACGACTCCAATATCCAATGAGTGTCCTGAGAATATGACTAACTCACCAGAGTTAAGTGCTACTCTGAAAGCCCCTCTTATGGAGGCTATTAGATAAGTCATAAGTAAATATAAAAGTATTGGGGGTTTCATGACATCACTTCAGCAGAATGAATTGTTTGTAAGAGATTTACAAGAAGCTGTAGGCACGGCTAGAACAGAAAGAGTGTATGGCTATTGGAGACTTCCCTTTAATCTTGAAGCATATACAATAGACCCATATGGATATCCTGTAGATAAGAAAGATGTAGAAGGATATTTAGACCAAAAGCTAAATAAGATTCCTGAAAGGTTGGTAGATGGAAGGTGGCAATGGCTTATCAGAGGAAAATGGTGGGATCCTCCATTATCTAGAGGACCCCAAAGACTTCCCCCAGGTCCATAGCCTTTTACAGGTGTGTATGATAAGGATGGTAACCGTTGTGTAAACTACTTAGGAGAAAGAACTTCCTATCACTGTCTTCCATTTACTGAGAGACTTGCTAGATCAAGGCCGCCTTGGTGCTTACTATCAAAAAAAAAAAAAGGAACAAGGAAGATCTTATGAGAGAGTTAAGGCCTTTATGGAGAAGAGTAAATGATTATGTGAAAGGGTTACAGAGAAGACACTATGAGCCTGAATTTGATATACGGCCATATTTAACTAAGTATACTGAATATCATGATTTTTAGCCACAAATTTGGGACCATCTAAAGAATGGCACAGAAGCACAATTGCTTAGAAAAGATTTGAAATGCATAAAGTGTAATACTAAACAAAAGTCACAATAAAGTACTAGAGTTCATGCCTTTCTATCCAGCACCTTGCCCATATGCTCTGGTTAATGGTTAATAGGTGATAAGCATCTCGAAACCAATTGTATTTCTTAAAAATAGAGGTAAAACCTGGAACAAGTGCCTATTGTCATAGCTCGTCATCCAAAAACAAAATCAGGCGACCAGCTGGTGACCACCCAAGAACGAAGCCTTGCAGCAAGATTGTGTAGCCTTTTGCCCTTTCTCATGGATACCTTTTCTATAAAAGCTTGTCATCCTCTGCAATAAATCGCACTCAGCATTCACTCCTCTTGTGTGTGAGTTGTCTGTTTGCCATCTCCCCACCTGTTCCAGTTACCTCCACTAGGTGTCCTCCATCGTCCCGACAGGGCAGGTCTGCGGCATGTGTGTGTGTTTGTGTGTGTGTGTGTGTGTGTGTGTGTGTGTGAGAGAGAGAGAGAGAGAGAGAGAGATCTTCTTTCTCCTTGTGCAGCCTTACTGGGCTCAGGTGAATGATCAGGTGGTAATTTACAGGTGCTGCATGAATGAGTCTTCTGTCACCGGTTTGGATTTGTGTGTGCATGTGTGTGTGTGTGTGTGTGTGTGTGTGTGTGTGTGTG
The DNA here is from genome assembly GCF_019054845.1 of Dipodomys spectabilis. Lineage (NCBI taxonomy): Eukaryota > Metazoa > Chordata > Mammalia > Rodentia > Heteromyidae > Dipodomys > Dipodomys spectabilis. The sequence continues at coordinate 2,500,278 of NW_024870936.1, forward strand.
TGTGTGTTGTTAGAGTAGGGAGATGAGAACAATGAAAATATATTTAAGTCACTGTGTCTAAAAAGAGCAAAAGCATTTTATTTGTGTGTATGTGTGTATTTGTTCTGTACAAGCCCAGCCACAATTTTTGTTTTCTCCTTCAAATGTTTCATGGCTCCTTTGGGGAAGGTTTCAGTAGATTTCCTTTCCACTTCTTTCCACCACCCTCTTCCGCTTTCCTGTAGCCCACTGTAGCGGCTGGGCCTGTGTGGGTCTCTCCTAGGAGGCCTGTGTGAACCACAGACCAGAGTGGACACCTGTCCTTCTGTCTTCAGACAGAAGACTCATGAGGTGAGTGTGACCCCAGCCGCACTCTTCCAGCCAGACACTCTGCTCTCTTTCATGTGCTAATTCAAGGCTTGGGAATGTGTCTGTCAAACATAATTAGGGAATGAGATGGGGGGAGGAGGGCAGGGGATGTGAAGCTAGGAGGGTCTGGGAATTGGTGAATGGTATGATATGGCAGATGGTTCACTACAACAGAGGATGAGAGGGGAACCTTACCCAGGGCATTGATGGTGTCCATTGGCATCTGGGCAGGAGGCTCCAGGTCCCCACTGGTGGTGTGGATTCTCTTTTGGGTCAGTGCACTTTTGTACAGTCCTATCTGGAGTCCTGCAGACTCCAATCTGTGTCCTACCTGGGCCATTTCCAGTTGGGCAGTGGTAGGCAAGTGCATTCTCGCTACTGGAGCTTCCTCAGTATCAGGACATGGCAGTTAGCTAGCTCTGAATTCCAGTTTCTGTAAACTGCTGTAGGCTGTCTGGAAGGAAAAGGGCCCACTGACTTTGGAACTCTTTAACTTTGATTGGGACAAGTGAAATGCCACCTTTTCCAGGGGTTTTTCTTGAAGTTGGCAGCTTCCACTAACGCCTGGGATTATGGGTCAAATTAGATGGACCATTTCAGCTGCCAAACAATGATGTTCAAAGCAGCACAGTCAGAGTTCCCAAGCCAGATTGTCTCCTTCTATGAACGTTGTGCCCTGACTGCCTTTCTTTGGCAGCTACTGATCAGCCTCCGGCTCTCTCTAGGGTGACCACCACAGTCGAGGATGTCATGGGGAACAGAGATTGTGACCTTGCCATCCCCAGCCTGCCAGCTGTGAGCAGAGATGATTCCAGCACCTGTACTGGACTCTGCGAGATTCAGAGACCAAGGATCCTTTCTCTGCAATATAAAACATGGGGGCCGTATATGGTGGACCATCCTGTCTGGTCCCAGAAGGTGGAGAGGAGTTCTCTTGAGCCAGGCATTCAGCTCACGGCAACCTTGTTCACACCGAGTGGGGAATTGAGTGCCACAAAGCTGGTCAGCCGCTTGACAGAGATCTTTGAGAAGAAAGGCATCCCAGTGGCCCCAGAATCCATTGAGTACATCGTGGCTCACATCCTTGGAGCCAAAAGAGTTAAGTGCAGTGGCACCAGAAGTGCAGAAAGAGCAAGTAGGGAGAACTGTGGGAGAGCTGCATCAGGCTTTGCCCCACCCAAGATGCTTACCAGAATTGGATGGGACTTTTCTGTAGTATTGTCATAGACAGATGCTCATTTATTTATCCAACAAAGAGTTGCAGTGTGCACCAGGCTCTGGGGGTGGGGGAGGGGTCATAGGCAATGAAAGGTACCAGGACTGGTTTCACCGCACATGAAGAAACCTTGGTTTGAGCTGGATGCTGGTGCTTTATACCTGTCATCCTAGGCTGAGATCGGAGGATCAAGGCTTAAGTTCTGGGCAAAAAAGCCTGTAAGACTCTTATCTCCAAATATCTACCAAAAAGAAAACGCCAGAAGTGGATGTGTGGCTTAAGCCATAGTCTGTTGGCCTTGAGCAAAAAGACTCAGGGGCAGCACCCAGGCTCCGAGTCCAAGGACCAGGAGTCAGAGAAAGAAAGGAAAGAGAGAGAGAAGAGGGAAGGACGCCATGAGAAAAAGAAGAAAGGAAGGAAGAAGGGAACATGTGAGCCTAGGTTTGGAGTCCCTGGATCAAGGGAGTCAACCATTCACAATCTCTGTGGGGACAATTTCAGAGCCTAAATCCAGTATGTAGGACCAAGCCACTGACCCCTCAGCAACTTCATGACATCCAGGAACTTTGTAGTCACCGACTGCCGAGGGAAGCAGCCTCGGGTAAACCTCATGAACCCGATCTGGGAATGAACAGAAGAAGCAATTCCCAGGTGGCTAGGAACATAATCCTTAGGAAAACCGCAGGCAGGGAGGTCCTAGAGTAATTGGTGCCCCAGGTCTTAGCATCCCCAGCCCCAACAAGTTTATTTTCTGGTCCAAGAGCTAGGGAGGTTTTGGGGAGAGGGAGTGTCAAGGTGGTGGGGGCAATGGATAAGCAGGAAGATGAAGAGGGAGCACGATCCCAGGTCAGGTGTGTCAGGACATTGGAGCCATGACCTTGCCTGACAACCCAGACCATCAGTGATAGAGCCTTCGACCCAGCCACATGGCTATTAAAAGTCCTGGCACCTTGGGTTCACCATTGACCACTTGGCTGTCATCTGCCACAGGATGTCTGAGCAGTACATCCTTGGGGACTTAGACTTTCCTGGGCTCAATCTGAAGATGACAGAGAAGCCTGAGGCCTGGGTGACTCCATCTTGAGCTATCAAGCATCTTCTGAGGTATGAGTTATGCAGCTGACCATGAACCCGACCTGGGATTGAACAGAAGAAGCAATTCCCAGGTGGCTAGGAACATAATCCTTAGGAAAACTGCAGGCAAGGAGGTCCTGGAGGACTTGGTGACCCAGCAGTCAGACCACAGGTGGTGTTTGTTTAAGAAAGGAACTCTGCAGTTTATCATTGTGTGTGTGTGTGTGTGTGTGTGTGTGTGTGTGTGTGTGCGTGCATGTGTGTGTGTGATTGTGTGTGCCAGTCCTAAATTCATGGCCTGGGTGCTATTCTATCCCTGAGCTTTTGTCTTCAAGGCTAGCTCTCTACTACTTGAACCATAGGTCTAGTTCTGGCTTTTTGGGTATGTAATTGGAGAAAATTGTCTCATATAAACTTTCCTGTTTGTACTTGTCATCCTCAGATCTCAGCCTCCTAAGTAGCTAAGATTACAGGGGTGAGCCACCAGCACCTGCCCTCTATCCTACCTCTTACCTATAACCTCGGCTCTCCTCTGAGTCCCAGAACAATGTATCTCATTAGGCTGACTTATTTTTTGCCAGCCTTGGAACTTGAACTCAGGGTGGGCATGTTCCTGAGCTTCTTTTGTTCAATGCTAGCACTCTACCGTTTAAACCCCAGTGCCACTTTTGGCCTTTTCTGTTTCTGTGGTACTGAGGAATCAAACCCAAGGCTTCATGCATGTGTTCTAGGTAAGCACTATACCACTAAGCCACATTCACAGTCCAAGGCTCACTTCTAACGGGAGTTATGAGGGTGAGATTTATTAGCTTACCCCTTTCGTTGTAGAAATAGCTGACTATTTCATATATTTGTCAAGATTTGGGACCAGCCTGTGACTTGGCAATGAGGAATGATAAATGAGTGTTAGCCACCAGGCTCCAGAGGTCTAGGCTCACATCCTACAGAGGGATAGAGAATATGGAGCCAGAACCTTGGACAATTCCTATAGCTTAGAACTGTGGACTCCCTGGAGGCAGTGGCTGGCTTCTAGGGGTCCCGATGGGACACCTCAGCCAGAACATAAGGTTTCAGTTCTTTAAATGACAGAGAAGGATGCTTTGTTCAAGCTGTTGGCTCAGACTTAGTATTCTCTGAGGGCTTGTCCCAACTTATCCAAGTTGGGGGTCTGGGCATGGGCAACCTGCTGAATGCCCATTATCCATACACAGATACAAGGAGTTATTGCCTCCTATTTTTGGCAGGTCTGTGTTTGTACTACGAGCCTAGGCACTGTCCGTGAGCTCCTTTTGCTCAAGGGTAGCACTCTGCCCTTGAGCCACAGACCCATGCATCGTTTTTCTTTTTCATGTGATCTCTTAGAAAGAAGGGTGTCATGGACTTTCCTGCCCCAGCTGAATTCAAATTGGCATTCTCTATATCTCAGCCTCCTAATGAGGTAGGATTACAGGCATTAGCCACTGGCACCTTGCTTTCTTTTCTTCTTGTTCTTTTTTTTAAATCGTAACAATTTGAAATCTTTATGGTGTCATTCCAATAGTTTGTATTCAAATTAACTACCCAGGCTAGGAGTTCGAATGCTAGGACTGCCACCCACAAATGGAGGGAGATCCTGACAAACTCATTCCTGTTCATGTGAATGCTAATGGAATGTTATAAAAGTAATAATTAAATGTGCAGTTGATTCATGATTCTATTTTAGAATGCCACACAATAATTTTTAGATTTATATCTTCCATTGGAGCACCATGGTATGATTAAGGATATTGAATAATTTTTAATTAATGCCTTTATAAGTATTCAACCAGGATACTTCATTAAATGGAGGCATAATTTAATGACTGATAATTGGTAATAATATAAATATAATTTAATATCCTCACAATCCCTTCATCTCTACATATGTATATATACATATATGTATATCAATCTACACATCTATCAACATATATATTGGGGACTAGTGTGGCTTGATCATAGGTCCTCAGAACTTCCTGGCAGCTCAAGCTGGTGTGTTAAGTCTGTGACCCCATTTATGGATTGGGCATTATAGGCAATAAGTTGAAATCCCAGGATGGCCAAAAATTTATTCTTATATTAAGAATGCAACTTTGACACATTATTTTCTTTCTCTGCAAAAATCCTTGGTCTCAGTATGATGTATAAAATATATCCTATGTGATATGATATAATAAAAGAAATGTTATATGTGTAATAATACTAAATAAATAAGGGTAATAAATGTCAATGCAGTAAACCCATGTATGTAAATAGATCTCATATATGAATATTATTTTCTCTAGTGCTGGGGCTTCAATTCAGGCCCTAGAAACTGGTCTGAATTTCTTGTCTTCAAGAACAGTGAGCCATTTCCCTTCACCCACAGTGTCACAGTGTTACCCAGACCCTGAGTTCAAATCCCATGCCTGAAGGAAAATGGTGCAAATCCAAGTCAGGGACTTATTATTATTATTATTATTGACAAGTACGGGGCTTGAACTCAGGTCTTGGCATCTCTGCTACTGACAGCCCTGGAATCCTAGGATCTGAGTTCAAATCTTGTGGCAGGCAAAAAATATAAAAAATAAAAAGGAGAAGCATAATACAGAGAAGCTCAAGAAGGTAGTTTTAGCTTTTTTTTTTTTTTTTCCTTTTTATTGTAACTGTCCTGGGTCTAAATGACAAGGATCAGAAAGTGTACATGATCTTGCATTGCTGATGTTTGGTGGCTATTACGGAAGCCGTAGCCGAAACCGGCAAATTAGGCCTGGAGGTTGAATCCCAGGACTGCCACTAATGAATGGAGGAGATTCTAAGAAACCCATTCCCATATACACCAATAGGAATGGAATATTATAAAAGTAACAATTAAATTAGTAGTTAGTGTACGATTATATTATACAATTATACACAACAATTATACTACATTGACTAATTTTCAATTAATATTTTATTATTTATTCAATCATGATACTTAAAAAAGGAAGGAATAATTTAATTGCCAGTCATTGGTAGTAATATTCTATCTGCTGTTATATGGTATACAGACAACTCTTTCTTGTTTTATACATATACATCCATTTATCTGTCTACAAATCTACACATTTATCTGTTCATACACTTGTGACTCCTGGGGCTCAGTGGTAGAGTGCTTGCCTAGTACGTTCAAAGCCCTGGGTTCAATTCCTCACTATCACATGCACAGAAAAATCTGGAAGTCATGCTGTTGCTCAAGCAGTCAAGCACTAGCTTTGAGGATAAAAGCTTAGGGACCTTACTCAAGAACCAGGACTGGCACCAAAAAAAAAAAAGAAAGAAAATAGAATGTTCTAACTGCAATGATATAAGGATAGGACTGCAAATACCTCATCATAGAGCAAACCGGGAGTCTGGTACTGACAGCTGACATCTAAGCTGACTTAGCCAGAAGTAAACCACTGCAACCCAGCTCCATGGAACCAGATGCTGCTGTCTCACTCAACCCTGACATCTAAGATACTCGGGGGCTGAGATCTGACACTGGTGTGTTTAAAACCCAGCCCTAGCAGGAAGTCTGCAAAACTCTGAGCTGTGGCTCAAAGTGGTAAAGCTCTAGCCTTGAGCAAAAGATCTTAGAAGAGTACCCCCAAACTTCCAGTTCATTCCCTGTTGCTGACACCCAGTCCCCCCAAAAAAACACCCACCCCTCTAAATCATTAGATGTGAACTTTGTGTGGTTTGTGGCGTGTTTCTGAAAGAATGGTGATTCCGGTGAAAGTACCCTAATTCTAATGACAGCGTGTGGGATACAGCTATGTGATGAGTCCTTCATGAGGTGTTGTGTGCTGAGTCCTTCACGGGGTTCATTCTTTCATCTGGTCCTTGTAAGAGCTCGACAAGTAAGATACAGTGCAGATGAGAAGTCTAGATGGTGAGAGACCCCAGCCCGTAGGTACCCCAAGGAAGACTGCGGCCCCTCACCCTACATACCTAAGAGAGTGGGGCAGGATACGTGCAGGCTGCTAACCAGGAAACGAAACCTCGGGCCTCTGAGTCACCGCCTGCAGACCCTAGCATGACCCTAGTACATGCCTTAAAACCAGGCATTCCGGTAAAATAGCCGACCACCACATTCCTTCCTGTAAAACTTAGCCTAAATACTAGGGTGAGGCAGGATGTGATAAATCACTTGTCAAAACTAGGGAACAAACAGTTGAGTGCACCTGGGAGCCGAGGGCTTGCCCGAATAAACCTCTTGCTGTTTGCATCCGCACAAGTGGTCTCGTTGTTCCTTGGGGAAGGGTCTCTTCAGATTGAAGGACACCCCACGCCGCCGGGGGTCTTTCAATAATATGAGCCTAGGCACTGTCCCCGAGCTCCTTTTGCTCAAGGGTAGTGCTCTGCTCTTGAGCCACAGCCCCAGTCATGCTATTTTTGTAATTCCTGTGATCCCTTACAAATAAGAGTGTCCTGGACTTGCCTGTACCTACTGAATTCAAATTGGCATTCTCTACCTCTCAGCCTCCTGAAGAGCTAGGATTACAGACAGGAGCCTCTGACACCCGGCTTTCTTTTCTTCTTGTTGTTCTATTTTTCCTTGTGACAATCTGAATGAAATCTTCACAGTATCATTCTAATGGTTTGCATTTTAATGTAAACTACCCAAGCATGGAGATCGAATGCCAGGACTGCCACCTACAAATGGAAGATCTTGAGAAATCATTCCTATCCATGGGAATGCTTAATGGAATTTATAAAATAACAATTAAATTTACAGTTCATGATTCTCATAGAATGCCACACAAACATTATTGGATTATGTCTTCCATTCTAACATTCTGGTTTGATTCTCCTAATTAAAGAATACTGACTTCTATTGCATTAATACTTTAATAAGTATTCAACCATGATACTTCACTAAATGGAGACCTAATTTAATAACTAGTAATTTACAATATATATAATTTAATTTCCTCACATTGTCTCTCTCTCTCACACATATAGCAAAATACACATCTATCTATCTATCTATCTATCTATCTATCTATCTATCTATCTATCTATCTATCTATCTATCTATCTATCTATCCATCTATCCATCTATCCATCTATCCATCTATCCATCTATCCATCTATCCATCTATCTATCTATCTACCTACCTATCTATCTATCTATCTTTCTATCTATCCATCTAAATCTTTCTATATCTATATCTGTCTATATCTATCAATCAATCTATTTTTATATATATATAGCCCAATACTATGGCTTAATCACAGGTCCTCAGAACTGGCTGGCAACTTAGTTTGCCAAAGGCTTTTGTTGTACAACTGAGCATTCATGAATTGGGCATTGTGGTCTGTGAGTTCAAATCCCAGAATTGCCAAAAGTTTATATGTGGAGTAAGAAGCCAGTTTGACACATTTTTTTCCTTCTCTCTAAAAGTCCTGTGTCTCAGTATAATGTATAATCCATATGCAAATATATCCATGTGATAAGATATAGTAAATGTAAAAAATTTTATATATGTAATACTGCTAAATAAAATAATCAATAAATGAAGAAGGGTAATAAATGTCATATGGAGTAAACACATGAATGTAAAAAGATCTCATTTATGAATATTATTTTTCCAATGATGGGGCTTGAATTCAGGCCCTTGAAACTGGTCTGAAATTCTTATCTTCAAAGACTGTGAGCTTCCCCTACCCCACAGTACCACAGAGTTACTCAGACCCTGAGTTCAAATCCCAGGCCTGCCAAAAAAATGGTGCAAATTCCAAGCCAGGGCCTTGAATTTTTTTGGCCAGGCCCGGGTCTTGTACGCAGCTCGTGGCAACTCTGTCTCAGCCTTGATCACCCTAGGCTGGGGTACAGCCTCTGGCCCCACAGCTCATCCTGAGATCCTAAGACCTGAGTTCAAATCTTGGGAATGGCAAAAAAAGATGAAGGGTTGGGAAGGTGGCTCAATAGTAGAGTGCTTACCTTGCATGCATAAGGCCCTGTGTTCGATACCTCAGCACCACATAAGCAGAAAAAAGCCAGAAGTGCTGCTATGGCTCAAGTGGTAGAACGATAGCCTTGAGATGAAGAGTTGAGGGAGAGCACACAGACTCAGACTTCTGCTCCACAACCGACAAAAAAAAAAAAAAAAACAACACAGAGGGGTGGGAAAGGAGAAAAATAAAACTTGGATATTCCAGAAGGTGGTTTTATATTGTTTTTTTCCTTTGCATTGTGACCATCCTGGATCTAAATGACAGGACCCGGAAAGTGTTTGTGACTTTGCACTGCTAAAGTTTGGTGGGCTATCAGGGAATCCATAGCCAAAACCAGCAACCTAGGTCCGGGGTTCAAATTCCCGCCATGTACAAATGTCAGGAGACCCTAAGAAATGCATTCCAATAGACATCCATATGAATGGAATGTTGTAAAAGTAACAACTTCATTAGTAGTTAGCATATGATTATATTATAAAATTATACACAATAATCATAGTACACTGACTAATTTTCAATTAATACTTTATTGTGAATTCAAACATGATACCTAAATAAAGGAAGAAATAATTATTGTTATTTGGTAAAAAAATAGTATATATAACTTAATAATATGCAGACATCTTTCTCTTGTTTTATACATTATATGTATATATATGTATATATATAAAACAAACCATATCTATTTCTACACTTGTCACTCCTGGGGCTTAGTGGTAGAGTGCTTGCCTAGTATGTATGAAGCCCTAGGTTCATTTCCACACTATCACATGCAAAGAAAAAGCTGGAAGTGGTGCAGTCACTGAAGCACCAAAAACAAGTTAGAAAGTTATGACTGCAACTATAGAATGCCAGGACTTCAAATACCTCATGACAGAGCAAGCTGGGAGAATGAAGCTGATGGCTGCCATCTAAACTGACTTAGCCAGAGGTCAACTGCTGCAAACCAACTCCATGGAACCAGACGCTGCTGGCTCACCCCTAGCTGCTCAAGGATGAGATTTGACACTGGTGGTTTAAATACTCAGTCCTGGCCAGAAGGCTGCAAGACTCTGAGCTGTGGCTCAATGTGGTAAAGCTCTAGCCTTGAGGAAAAGGTCTTAGGACAGTACCCCCAACCTATGAGTTCAATCTCCGAGGCTGAAGACCCTCCTCTCCATTAACCACTCCTCTAAACAATTAGATGTGAACTTTTGTTGTTTGTGGTGTTTTTCTGAAAGAATGGTGATACTGATGAAAGCACCCTAATTCTAATGACAGCTTGTGGGATACAGATATGTGATGAGTCCTTCCTGGGTTGCTGGGTGCTGAGTCCTTCACAGGGTACTGGTTCCTTCATGGGGTTCTGTGGCTGTGTGCCTTGTCCTTCACAGGGTGTATTCTTTCATCTAGTTCTTGTTAGAGCTCCACAAGTAAGATGACTGTGCAGATGAGAAAGTTGAGGCTCAGATATGTCCTCAAGGGAGGGCCAAATTTATGTATGTGCTGAACACTAGTGACTTGTCTCCTGCTGTCAATTGTTTTGGTTTAGTTTTCTCCATCATGAACCATCAACCCAGAGCCTAGGCACTGGCATTCCTCTTGGGCTCATGGCTAGCACTCTACCACGCGGAGCCAAAGACCACCTTGCAGCAAAGTGTCACAGCTTAGGTGTTTTTAGCTGAGGTCTATCATCCTGCCTGCTCAGGAAGCTAAGAATCTGGGTTCCAAACTATCCCAGAAAAAAAGATCCCATGAGACTATTATCTCCTCTTCACCACTTAGAAACTTAAAGTGGAAGCTGGGCACCAGTGACTCGCACCTCTCATACTAGCTACTCAGGAGCCTGAGAGCTGAGGATCTCAGTACAAATCCAGCCTGGGCAGGAGATTCTTTGAGATGGTTATCTCCAATGAAACACCAGAAAGCCTGAAGAGGCACTGTAGCTCAAGTGGTAGAGTGCTAGACTTGAGCTGAAGAGCTCAGAGACAGCACCCAGGCCCAGACTTCAACTCCTCCAACTTACAAGAAAAGAAAGAAACCTGAAGTGGAGTGCTGGGAATGTGTCTTAGGGGTAGAGTGCTTTGCATGTATGAAACCCTGGGTTTAATCCTCAGTACCACATCCCTAGGGGAAAAAAAAGCATGAAGTTACTCTGTGGCTCAAGTTGTAGTGTGCTGTCCTTGTATAGGAGAAACTCAGGTACAGTTCTCAGGTCCTGAGTTCAAGCTCCAGGGCTGGTGTATGCACAAGGACACACACACACACACACACACACACACACACACACACAGACGCACACACACACACAGATACCAGAAATGAAGCTGTGACACCAAATGGTAAAGCAAAGAGCCTCTCCTCTGAGGTCGTGGTCAGCACCCTGGCCCTGTGTTCAACCTGAAATCTACCCACCCATGGCCCAACTCGGCGAGGACAAAGGTTTCAATACCTGATGAGCTTCACCAGCCCTAGATGATAGGAAGCGTTGTGATTTTGCACAACTGCTTAGATTTAACAAGCTCTGGGAAACCTAGGGAGGCATCTTTGCCAGTTAGGAATCTTTTCATAAGTTTCAGCTCCCTAGTTGTCTGCCAGAAGGTCTTTTGAATTAATTGTAGCAGTTTGTTTCATCACTGAAACATAGTCTAACTAAGACAGGATGAGTGCAGGGAACTTGGCCGGCCACGGGAGGTGGCACAAATGAAGGCTTCCTGTCAAAACAGAGCACTGGGAGAGAGAGAGTTTGGGATACAATGAATCCTTTTTCTCCTGGCCTTCAGAGCCTGCCCACACTCATCCTCACTAATTGCTCAGCATGCATTGTTTGTTACACAGCTGTACAGGAGTGAGGCTTTTTTCTGCCTGTTCCAACAATGAGGCAGACTTCCTCCAGCAGCCTGGGGTGTGCAGAAACCCACAGGCTACACTGGAAAGAGTGAAGGGAGCCCCTGAACATGCACTGTCTTGAAAGCACCCTCTGTGCTATGAAATCATTCTATTCAAAGCAAATTTCCTAGCTAGGTTCCTTTCTTCATAGCGACTCTGGATGTTCACCTATAGAAATACATACATACATACACAGACACACGGTCTTAATGGCTGCTTTTTGTGTGGCAGCTCCTGAAGCTTGAACTGTGAGCCTAGACATTATCCCTGAGCTCCTTTTGCTAAAGGAACCACTTTATTGTGTCTTAAAACATGATTACCCTCGGCTGTGGTGCAGCATTTACACCTACAGATGATCTAGGGATCCTAGCACCTGAGTTTAACTCCCAGCACTGGCAAAAAACTAAACAAACAAAAAAAAACATAAAACCAACAAAAATGGAGGAGGAAAAAAGCAGGAAGTTTTACACAGTTTACCTTTGTTTCCTTGGCACTGTGACCATCCTGGGTCTCAATGACTCAGCTTGAAAATTGTACATGACTTTTCATGGCCGAAGTTTGGAGGCTGTCAGTGAAGCCTGAGCCCAACCCAGACACCAAGGCCCTGAGTTCAATCCTGGGACTGCTACCTACCATGACTGAAGATCCTAGGAAATTCATTCCTACTTAAAGGAAGACTAATAGAATGTTTGGCATGTACTAATTGAATTACTAATTAGTTAGTCAATGTAGTATAAGATTGTACACAATAAATATAAGTCATTGATTAATTGAATTAATATTTTATTAAGTCTTCTACCGTGATTAATTAATGGAGGCATAATTTTAGACCAAATAATTGGTAGTAATAAAATATATAAAAATAAGATATAGACATCACTATATACAGAGTTATGCACTAGAATTTACATAAATGTCTATCTCTCTCGGTATACATTTATTTATAGATGAATATACATATGTAAATACACACACACACACACACTGCAATCTAAACATCTATCTGTTTATATATTGGCCACTCCTAGGGCTTGATCTCAGGTCCTCAAATTTGCCTTCCAACTTCACTTACATTAGACTAGTGTGTTAAAATTGACCCATTCAATAAGTGGGTCTTCTAGGCCCGGAGTTCAAATCCCAGAACTGCCAAAAACTTAATCCTGGTGAAAGAAGCTAATTGTCCCACTTGTTTTCATAATCAGTGAAAGTTCTGGGTGTCAAGAATGATGGATAATACATAGGCAAATCTATGTCCTATGTAATAGGATGTAAAATATATTATAAGTGTAATCATACACACTAAAATACATAAGAAATAAGTAAAACACAAAATAAAATCAGTAACTACATGAACCGAAATATGCAGTAAACCTGTGTATGTAAATATAAATCATGTATTTAAAATGTATACGAATATTATTTTTTCCAAGTTCTAGGACTTGAATTCAGACCATGGGAACAGGCCTGACTTTCTTGTCTTCCAGCACAGTGAGCTTCTCCTTCCCCCACATTGCTGCACATTTACCCAGACCCTGAGTTCAAACCACAGGCCTCGCAGAAAAAATGGTGTGAATTCCAAGCTAAGGAGCCTCATATTTTTAAAATATTTTTAATATATTTATTTATTTATATTTTGTCAAGCACAGGGCTTATACTCAGATCATGGCAACTCTGCCTCAGCTTCGCTCACTCCAGGCTGGGTTGAAGCCACTGGACCCACAGCCAAATCTGGGTTCCTGGGCCCCAAAGACTGACAGGAATAAAAATAAATAAAATGACACAAATAAGGTTTCCCTTATTTGCAATAACTAGTATATGTCTAAGTCACGCAGAAAAGATCAGATAAGTTGATGTTAGGGAAATGAACCCCAAGATAAGTATTCATTTTTTTTTATTTCATTCAATTGTCTCTAACATATTCTATGTTGCATTGTATGTTCCTCCCCCACGGTATAATCCGTGCTCTCACTGTATTTGATAGTGGTATAATTTGTGGAGGGGAAGGGAAAAAACAAATAGGGATTTAAATAGGGATACAGGTAGACCCATTCAACAATGAGATGTACAAGTCATTATGTCAAAAATGAAGTTTACAACTTTGGTGGGGTGGGGGAGGATCAGGTGGGGGGGGTATGGGAAGAGATGGGAAGGGGAACAAAGAAGGAGACAACAATGCTTGATAAGAAATGTACTCGTTATCTTGCCCAGGTCATTGTAACCCCTCTGTTGTTATCTTTACAAAAACAAAACAAAACAAAAACAACTCGGGCAACTTGCAAATGGCTGTCGGTTTTACATTTGTTTTCTTTTCAAGGTGACCATACTGGGTCTGAATGACATGGCTGAAAAGTGTTTGTAACCTGTCATTGCTGAAGGCTGGCAGGATACCAGGGAAGCCATAGGTCAACAAGACCACATAGGTCCTGTGTTTGAAGCCCGGTCCTGACCTCTACCAAAGGAAGGAGATCCTAAGAGTCTGGTTCATATTCATAGAAATACTGATGCAAGGTTATGAATGTCAAGGTTGAATTAGTTGTTCCTGAATGATACTACTATAAAATTAATCAGAGTGATTTTAGGAGGCCGATGGATTTTAATGAATATTTTTTGACACATTAAAAGAATACTATTAATTACATGGTCGCAGTAGTTTTGGGATTGTGGTTGATTTAATTAATATTTCATTAAGGATGAAAACAATAACATTAATTATATGGAGGCATAATAAATACCCCAAAATTGGTAGGAATGTAGTTGATATATATGAAGAATGTATAGACATCTCTGGCACTTTTTAAAGATCTATATTTTTTGTGTACTACCATCTGTATGTCAATCTGTTCTTGTTTTGTCAACCCCTGGGGCTCAATCTCAGGTGCTAGGAACTGCTTATCACCTGTACATGTCCCAGGCTGGTGTGCTGACACTCATCCATTCATGAATTAGGCCTTGTATGCTGTGAGTTCATATGCCAGCACTCACAAAAATTGAATGATGGAGTAAGAAGCCTATGGTGACATATATTTTCCTTTTCTGTGAAAGGCCTGTGTGTCAGGTGTGAAGTTTCATATATAGCAAAATCAATATCCTATGTAATAAATGTAGTAAATATTTCATGTGTAATAACAGTCAATAAAATAAATGGTTAAGAAATGAATAAAACAAAAAATAAAATGTATAACTACACTAAGCGCAATATGGAGTCAACATACATGGCTCGATCTCAGGGTCTCGGAACTGGCCTGTTGGCTGAATTGTCTAGAGGCCGCTGTGCTTGCAGTCACCCATTGATGAACTGAACCTTCTAGGCTCTGAGTTTAGCTCCGAGCACTGCCAAAAATGTAATCTTGGAGTGAGAAGCCGAGCGTGATACGTGTTCTTTTTCTTTGAAAGTGCTCGGTGAGGTAGGATGTATAAATTGTATGAAAATCTATATGCTATGTAATAGGTTGTCATAAAGGTAATAAATGTCATAGGTGGAATAATTGTCACCACAATAAGTGAAAAACAGATTGAATTAGTAGTGAATCATTCTGGGATAAAATTAGACGCAATAATTATAGGACTTGGATTAAGTTTAATTAATATTTTATTGAGCATTAACAGAATAAATATTACATGGAGACATAATTAAATACCTAATAATTGGTAGTAATACATGATGCAAAATTTAATTTGTCTCATTCTATAAAATATATACTTATATGTATGGATGTATGTACATATATGATAAACAATAACAGGGTATTGAGTAATTATTCATTAATGCTTTATTAATTGTTCAATTGGGACACATCATTAAATGGAGACATAGTTGAATACCTAATAACTGGTAGTGATATTATCTATAATTCAATAACATACAGACATCTCTCTTTTTGTGTATATAATATTTATATAAGGAAGCTCTATTTATACCTCTTTCACTCCTGGGGCTCGGGGGTTGAGTGCTGTCCTAGTAAGCACGAAGCCCTGGGTTGGATTCCTCAGTGCCACATAAACAGAAAATCCAGAAGTTCTGATGTTTTTCAATCAATTGAGTGCTAGCCTGGAGCACCAAGCTTAGGGACATTTTCTAAGCCCTTACTCAGCCCCAGGACTGCCACCAAAACAAGGTAGAATGTTCTAACTGCAATGATATAAGGAGAGGACTTCAAATACATCATCACAGAGCAAGCTAGGAGTCTGGTGCTGAGAGCTGCCACCTAACCTGACTTAGCCAGATGTAAACCGCTGCAACCCAGCTGCACCGAACCAGATGCTGCTGGTTTACCCCCATCATCCTGGCTGCTTGGGGTCTTTAAAACCCAGCCCTGGCAGGAAGTCTGTGAGATTCTTGGAAATGTGGCTCAAAGTAGTAGATCTCTAGCCTTGAGCAAATGTTGTTAGTACAGTGTCCCCCTGCATTGAGTTCAATCCCCGTGGGTAACCCCCCCAAACAAAAAACACCCCACTAAACCATTAGATGTGAACTTGTGTGATTTGTGAAACATTCCTCAAAGAATGGTGATACTGATGAAACCACCCTAATTCTAATGAAAATTTGTGGAATAGAGCTATGTGCTGAGCCCTTCATAGGGTGTTCTGTGCTGAGTCTTGCATAGGGAGCTATGTTCTGAGTCTTTCACAGTGTGCAGTGTGTTGAGTCCTGCATTGAGTGCTGTGTGCTGAGTCTTTCACAGGATGCTGTGTGCTGAGTCATGTGAAGAGTGTCATGTGCTGTGTCCTTCTCACGATGTGCTGAGTCCTTTACAGGGTTCAGTGTGCTGATTACTGCATTCGGTGCTGTGTGCTGAGTCATGCAAAGAGTGTCATGTGCTATGTCCTTCACATTGTACATTCATTCATCTGGTCCTTGTAAGAGCTCCACATTTGAGATGATTTTGCAGACAAAAAATGTGACACACACACACACACACACACACACACACACACACACACACACACATATATATATATATATATATGAATTCTATGCCTCCATAAGAAAAAATGACATTGCCCCATTTGTTAAGAAATGGAAAGACTTGGAAAAATTATATTAAGTGAAGTAAGACAGGCCCAAAGAAACATAGGTCCTATAGTTTCCCTTATTTGCAATCACTAGTATATGCCTGAGACAAGCAGAAAATGTCAGATACATTCCTGTTAGGCGAAATGAAACCCAACATAAGGATTCAAATATGTTTTCTTTAATGGGATTGTTTCTAACATATTTATAAGATGATTTATTTGTTGCTTTGTAGGTCCCTCCCCCACAGTATAATCCCTGTTTTCACTGTTTTTGATGTTGGTATAATTTGTGGAGGGGAAGGGAAAAAGCAAATCTTTTAAATAAGGATACAGGTGGACCCATTTCCACAATAAGATGTACAATTCATTATGTCTAAAAATGAACTTTACAACTTTGGTGGGGGGGTGGGAGGGGAACGGGATGGAAGGAAAAAAGAGGAGGAGGCAACAATGTTTGATAAGCAATGTACTCAAAACTTTGCCGATGTAATTGTAGCCCCTCTGTATGGTATTTTCACAATAAAGAAAAAAAAAGAAGTTTGATTACAAAAAGAATACGTAGGTTCAGATGTGTCCCCATGACAGAGACAAAATTATGTATTACTGAAGACTGATGAGTTGTTTCATGCAGACAATTGTTTTGTTCTGTTTTATTCTCAGTCATGAACCATGAACTCGGGACCTAGGTGCTGACCCTTACCTCTGGGCTCACGGATAGCCCACCACCACGTGGAGTCAGGGATCCCCTTGCCGCAGAGTGTCACAGCATAGGTGTCTATAGCTGAGGGTCTGTCATCCTGCCAACTCAGGAAGCTGAGATCTGAAGATCTGGGTTCAAAACTATCCCAGACACAAGAGGTCCCATGAGACTATTATCTCCAATTGACCACTAAGAAACCTTAAGTGGAAGCTTGGTGCTTGTGTCTCATGCCTGTCACCCTAGCTACTCAGGATGATGAGATCTGAGGATAGTGGTTCAAAGCTAGTCTGGGCAGGAAAGTCCTTGAGACACTTAACTCCAATGAAGCACCAGGAAACCAGAAGTGGCGCTGTGGCTAAAGTGGTAGAGCACAAGACTAGAGCTGAAGAGCTCAGGGACAACACCCAGGTCCAGACTTTAACTTCTACAACAGACAACATCAACAACAACAAGAAAAAGACAGAAACAAACTAACAAACCTGAAGTAGAGGGCTGGGAATGTGCCTTAGGGGTAGAGTGCTTTGCATGTATGAAACCCTGGGCTTGATTTCTCAGTACCACATCACTAGAAAAAAGCATGAAGTGGCTTTGTGGCACAAGTGGGCAACAGATATCCTTTCACAAAAGAAACTAGGTATACTGCTCAGGTCCTGAGTTCAATCTCCAAGACTGGTGTATGCACACATGCACACGGACACACACACACACATGCACACACACACACACACACAGACCAGAAGTGAAGCTATGACACCACATGGTAAAGCACTGGACCCATGGCCCAACTAGGAGAGGTCAAAGGTTTCAAAACCTGATGAGCTTCACCAGCCCTAGATGACAGGAAGCTTTGTGATATCTGACATGTGTTTGGATTTCCCAAGCTTCGAGAAACCTAGGAGAGGCATCATAGGCCCATTAGGTTCAGTGCCCTAGTTGTCTGCCAGAAGGACTCCTGAATTAGATTGAGTGGTGTATCTGAACACCGGAATATAGTCTCACAAAGGCAGGATAAGGGCAGGGAACTTGGTCTGCCAAGGGAGGTGGCACAAATGCAGGCTTCCTGTCAAAACAGAGTGCTGGGGAGAGAGAGAGCTTGGGGTACAAAGAGGCCTTTTTCTCCTGACCTTCAGAGCCTGCCCACACTCATCCTCACTAGTTGGCCCAGATGGAGTTGCTTATTACACAGCTGTACAGGAGAGTGGCCTTTAATCTGCCTGTCCAGACAATGAGAGAGACTTCTTCCAACAGTCCTAGGATGCAGACAAACCCTCAGGCTACATTGGGAACAATGAGGGGAGCCCTGGAACATGCAATGCCTTGAAAGCCCTCTCTGTGCTATGAAATCATTGTATTGAATACAAATTTCCTAGCTTGGTGCCATTCATAATAGCTACTCTAGAGATTCACCTATAGGAATACATCCATCCATACACAAAGACATGGAGCAACACGGTCTCATGTTTTTTTGGGGGGGTGCAGGTCCTGGGGTTGGACGTTTACCCTAGCCATTGTCCCTGAGCTCCTTTTGCTCAGAGGTAGCGCATTAAAACTGGGTCACAGCCCCATTTCTGGGTTTTTCTCTGACCTCATAGATATAACAGTGTCATGAACTTTCCTACTCTGGCTGGATTGAAACTAAGATTCTCTCCATCTTAGCCTCTTGAGGCACTGCAATTACAGTCAGCAGCCACTGGCACCTGCCTTTCTTTTCTTCTTCATTTTTTACTCTGGACAATCTGACTTCTTAACAGGGTCATTCCAATGGTTTGAATTTATAAGTAAACTATCCAATGTTCTTTATAGCAGCTTTCTCTGAGAATGATTTTCTCTCTTCATTTTCCCCTCTGGTCACAGGTTTGAAGACAAATGTGAGAAATGAGTGTCACAGGATTTGGAAGCAATTGTCCACAGGACATGCAAGTTCTGTCACTTAGCATTGAGCTGCAGTGAATTTACTGTCTCAGGATGAGAGGACTGAAAGCTGGGGAGATCTTCATACTGTCTGCATTGCTCCTTTTGTCTATAAAATGACCTAATATTTATTAATGTTTTTTGTCTACAACGTTAAGTATAGAACACACTAGAAGCATCTTCTTGTTTCTGTTTTTCTCTAGTACCTCTCAAGATTTAGACTAAAGGTTTGTGTGGAGCGACTCCGTGGCGAATCCCTAAGGAAAGCCACTTAAATCCTCCTCAGGAGATCGCCGTTCAAAGCCAGCATGAGCAGGAAAGTCTGTGAGCCTCTCATCTCCAATAAACCACCAGGAAACCAGAAGTGGAGCAGTGGCCAAGAGGGTAAAGCTCCAGCTCTGAGAGAGAAAGCCGAGCAGGAGATACAGGTCAGAACTTTCAGGAAAGCCTGGGAGGTGCTTATGTCCAATTATCGACCAGATGTCTGGAAGTGGAGCTTTGGCGGTGGTAGAGCCTCAGCCTTGAGCAAAACAGCTGAAGAATGCATTGGGCCCTGTGTTTAAGCCCTGGGATGCTCAAAAAAATTCAAAAAGAGAAGGCCAAGTTATGTATCAGTGCCCTACCTATTCATGTGTGTATATTACTTCCCTGAGTGCAAACAGACCATATGCAATGCTTCTGCTTTTACTTACTGATTTATTTTTCAGATATGGTCATTGAGCACACTTCATCATTCTCCTCATTTCTGGCCCATCGCTTTTCTCTTCCTGGGTTTCAGTCCTGCATCCTTAAATGATGCACACTTAAGCTCTCAGCAGCCTTTATTTATATTTTATTATGAGGCCAATGCAGGAACAGTCACAAATCAGGCAGGGGAAGAGAAGGTCAGGGTTCATAGTTATAACATGTATTCAGAAAAATAATCTTGGGGACGAAAAATGGTAGCCTACTTATGTAAAATCTACCATTAAGAAAAAGATTAGGGGGCTGGGAATATGGATTAGTGAGAGAGTGTTTGCCTAGCATGCAAGAAGCCCTGGGTTTGATTCCTCAGTAGCACATACACAGAAAAAGCCAGAATTGGTGCTGTGATTAAGTAACAGACTGCTAGAGACAGTGCCCAGGCCTTGAGTTCAGCCGAAGAACTGGCAAAGAGAAACCAGGTAGCTAGGTAAGAAGAAAGAAAGAAAGAAAGAAAGAAAGAAAGAAAGAAATAGAAAGAAAGAAAGAAAGAAAGAAAGAAAGAAAGAAAGAAAGAAAGAAAGAAAGAAAGAAAGAAAGAAAGAAAGAAAGAAAGAAAGAAAGAAAGAAAGAAAGAAAGAAAGAAGGAAAGAAAGAAGGAAAGAAAGAAGGAAAGGAAAGGAAAGAAAGAAAGGAAAGGAAGGAAGGAAAGGAAGGAAAGAAGGAAGGAAGGAAAAAAGAAAGAAAGAAAGAAAGAGAGAGAGAGAAAGAAAGAAAAGAAAGAAAGAAAGAAAGAAAGAAAGAAAGAAAGAAAGAAAGAAAGAAAGAAAGAAAGAAAGAAAGAAAGAAAGAAAGAAAGAAAAGAAAGAAAGATGAATCTGGTCTTCGATGTCAGTAGGAAAGAAGGGAACACGTCCCAGTCATGAGGCCTTCTGCAGTGTGCCAGTCCACCAGCATCGCCTTCACATAACCACAGAGCAGGAAGACTGTCTCTGTCCCACTTCTCAGGCAGTGGAGGGCCCCAGAGTCAAGAAGGCAGAGCCAGGTTCTAACTAAGGTGCTTAGAGGCAGAAGAGAAAGGGCCCTGCATCTCCTTGGACTAGGGATTGACATTAATGATGTGGAGAATGAAGGAAGGAGAATGGACTGGCAGAGGTAGAAGAATGGCCTTCAAATCTGACAGATGGAGTGTAAAAAACCAGGTCCCTAAGACCAGAGAGCAGGCTTTTTCTATTCTGTTCCTCCCCTCTCCCCAAGGAGAATGGACTGGCAGAGGTAGAAGAATGGCCTTCAAATCTGACAGATGGAGTGTAAAGAACCAGGTCCCTAAGACCAGAGAGCAGGCTTTTTCTATTCTGTTCCTCCCCTCTCCCCAAGGAGAATGGACTGGCAGAGGTAGAAGAATGGCCTTCAAATCTGACAGATGGAGTGTAAAGAACCCGGTCCCTAAGACCAGAGAGCAGGCTTTTTCTATTCTGTTCCTCCCCTCTCCCCAACTAAACTGGCTCTCTATTGGTAACCTTAAGATAGCCTGAGGTTCCCTTCACCTGAGGAAGGAAGGTTAATTAGTCATTGTTTGTAGAGGCTGAGAAAAACCTGACCCTGTTGTAACTCTAACAAATGTTTCAGGTTTCCCCCAATTGCTGGTTGGGCCTGGAATTAATGAAGTGATTTTGCAGCTCACTTCCTTGTTTAGTGTTTACATTCTGCCTCCTAATCCTGCAGGCCTAGGTCTCTGCACCTAGCTTGGTTTTTTAAATCAGTTTTCAAATGCAGAGTTACATTGGAGTTCTTCCTGCTAACAGGACTAGGTCTTGGATCCTGAGAACTTCATTTATACCCAATATGGGTCAATTATGTTTCTTTCCTGCTTCTATAGCTTGAGAAGAACATTTAGAGTGCAAGTAACTTCTCAACACCAAGCGAAACCCAGGAAGTTCTTGAACATGTGACCTTTCAGAAGTCCACTGGAGGACAAAAGATGATTACAATCTTCACGTGAGTGGCTAGGCAGATGGATCTGCTACACTTGAACCTTGAACTCGGCCTGCTCTCCTAGTCCATGTTCTTCTTTGGTGCTTGTCCTGCTAGCTGCTCGGGAGCTTCCAAGATAGAAACAGATTGATCAAACCCAAAGGGAGTTGCTGGATTTTTCCTTCTTTTTCTCTCCTTTGCTTTAAATGTTTTGCAGGTCTTTGGGCTTGAATTGTGGATCTAGGCTCTGTCCCTGGGCTCCTTTGGCTCAAGGCTAACACTCTGCCACGAGTCCCTTTCTGCTTTGTCTGTGGTGAAGTGGAGTGTCATAGACTTTCCTGCCCTGGCTGGCTTCACCCTGAGATCCTCAGACCTCAGCCTCCTAACCTAGGGTGACAAGCATGAGCTTCTGGTGCTCTGCTAGGTTCAGAACTGTAATGACATTGAAAAGACAAGTCAACTCCTCATCACAAAGGGCTTGGGGAGCATATTAAGCCTTTCAACATAGGACCTTTCAGAATGCTGTAGCACACAAGGTTATGCTAGAGTCAGGCTGGTCTCATGGATCTGTACTAGAACATTGAGCTCTGACTTCAATTCTGGTGTACACCAGCATTCATTTTCCAGAAAATGTTCTCATAATTAACAAATAGGAAAAGTACTTTGATTAACCCTCACTTTTTTTCCAGTTGTGTGTCTAGAACTCAAGCCTGGACACTATCCCTAAACCCTTCAGCTCAAGGTGAACACTCTACCACTTGAGCCACAACACCACGTGGGGTCTTTTGGTGGTTCATTGGAGATAAGAGTCTAACAGGCTTTCCTTGCCTAGGCTTTCTTTGAACTGTGGTCTTGAGATCTCAGCCTCGTGAGAAGCTAGGGTTCTATGTGTGAGCCACAGGCATCTGGCCTATTGCTTTTGCCAGTGCTGGGGCTTGAATGTAGGGCCTGTGTACTGTCTCTGAGCTTCTTTTTCTCAAGGCTAGCACTCCACCCCTTGAGCCATTCCACAGCTTCTGGCTTTTTCTGAGTATGTGGCACTGAGGATTCAAACCCTGGCATTCATGCATGCTGATCAAGCTCTCTACCTCTAAGCCACATTCCCAGCTTCACTCTTACTATTTTATCCCTCAACTTGCCTATCCTCAAAAGAAGGCCTCTGAGTATAAATAATCTAAAGCAATCCCTATAGGAAGTTTTCCAAAGATGAATAAGGCAAAGCTCATACTTGGGACAGACTCTAAACATGTGATGACTGTGACAAATGCCTCGGTTTAATTATGTATCATGTTTCAACACTTAATAAATTATTAATGAAAAATGATTCAATGTCCTAAATTTTGTGTATAATTTTATAATAGATGTACAAAACATAATACATATTATGTATATAATAATACTAAATATATTAAACAATGAATAATGAATAAAATAAAAAATAAAATATATTAAAAAATCAATGACACTAATCATAATATGTAGTAAACATACATAAGTAAGCATATATCATATATTACATATGTATATAAATATTTTTCCATTGTAGGGCCTTACTGCAGGCCCTGGGAACTCTAGCCTGAATCTCTTTTCCTGAAGGACAGTGAACTTTGCCTTTACCGTGGTGCAAAAGAGTTACCAGAGGCTGGGAAGGGATGTGAAGGGTAAGCAAAGGAGGAGGCTGCAATGCTTGATAAGAAATGAACTCATTATCTTGCCCATGTAATTGTAACCCCTCTGTACAGTATGTTCACAAAAAAATAAAAATTAAAATAAAAAAAAGAGTTACCAGAAATGTGAGATCAGATCCCAGCAATAGCAGAAATATTGGCCCCATTTCCAAGACAGAGACTTACTTTTTTTTAATGAAAGTAGTAATGTTTTTTTTAAAAAAGCAGTGTAGAATTTTGTACAGCTATTCAAAAATCTTTCCCTTACCCCCAAAGTGCTTCTCTGAGAACAACATTGTTTATTTTTGTATGATGTTTATTGTAAAAAATGATGTACAGGGGGTTTCACTTATATGAGCAAAGTAATGAGTACATTTCCTATTGAGCATTGTTTCCTCCTCCTTTGTTTTCCCCCTACTAACCCTTTCTTCCCATCTCCACAACTACCTCCCCCTGCCAAGATCAGTGACTTAATGTTTTAGTTTTGGCTTGGAACAGGGATTGAACTCAAGTAGTGGTGACTCTGCACCTTCCCTCACATTAGTATGGATTTACCAAGACCCTGAGTTCAAATCCCAGGTTAGGAAATAAAACTGGCAGAAATTCCAAACCAGGGAGCTTTATTTCTTTAATTTAGTTAAATTATTTATTTATTTATTCTTTTTTGCCAACCAAAGGGCTTGAACTCAGATCATGGCAACACTGCCTAAGCTTTGATATCCCTAGGCTGGGCTGCAGCCTCTGGACCCATAGCTAATCCTGGGATCCCAGGTCAAGAGGGCTTGCAGGAAGAAAAAAAAAGTGGGACTGTGCAAAAAGTAGTGAATTGCAGAGGGCTGGGGGTGGTTATAATTTTTTTCTTTCCAGGGTTATCATCCTGCTTCTGAATGACACAGATGAAAAGTGGACCTGACCTTCCATTGCTGAAGGCTGGCAGGCTATCAGGGCATACAGGTGTCCACCCGTCAACATAGGCCCCAGGTTTAAATCCCTGTCCTGACACCTACTAGTTGGGGAGATCCCAAGAAACTCATTTTATGCATAGGAATACTGATTGAAAGAGTAATTCGTGCATTGGTTTAGTCTAAAATTGGATTCAATAATCCTAGGATGCTGGTTGATCTTAACTAATAGTTTATTAAGTATGAAAAGAATAATATTCCTTCAATGGAAGTATAATAAACATCTAAGAGTTGGTAGGAACGTAGTAGATGCCATTCATTAATAGATAGTCGGCTCTGGCATTTTTTCCAAAATGCATTTATTTGTATATCACCGTTTGCCTATCCATGTATCACTGTTTTGGCCAAACATGGGGCTCGATCTCAGCACCTGGGAACCACCTAACAGATTCATTGGTGAGAGGCTGCCTGGCTCACATTCACCCATTCATGAATTGGGCCTGGTAGGCCCTGAGTTCAGATCTAGCACTTCCAAAAGTTTAATCTTGGATTAAAAAGCTGAGTGTGACCCATGTTTTTCTTTTCTGGGAGAGTCCTGCATTTCAGGCATGATGGAGAACACATCAAAAAATCTAGATGCTATGTGATAGGATATAAAGAATATAATAAATGTTATAGGTGTCATCAGAGTCAATATAATAAACGGTAAATAAATGAATAAAACAAGAAATAAAATGAATAACCATACAAAACATGGTATGGACTGAATATCTATATGGAAGTATAAAACCTACCACACCAAATATGATATGGACTGAACATCTGTATGGAAGTATAAATGCTATCTTTAAAATGTCTATAAGGAGTATGTTTTCCAGGCCTGAGGCTTGAATTCAGCCACCATACTAAGACGGTATGGAGGGAGATCCTGAGACACTAGTTTCTGGACCTAGGAAGAGTCATGGAATGCGATTGATGTCATCCTTGAATCAGTAGTTCATGCATGATGGGAGTAGGAAATGATAGGCAAGAATCATGGGGTATTGCTTTTTTGCAATGAAGATTTGATGAAGCATGACAATAATCATCAGTCATGAAATGGAGGCATCAGGAAAGATCCAAGAATCGGTAGTCACACAGTAGATTCAATTCCATCACAGGTGGCCATCTCTCCTACTGTATACAAATATGTACTTATTAGCATACTACCTTCAGCTTATGAATGTATGACTGCTATAATCTTCCCTCCACCCCCCCCCCCCACCTGAGGGCTGGATCTCAGTTCCTGGGAACAGGCTAGATCCTTAGTGGCTCACAGGCTGTTGTGCTCATGTGGACCCATTCACTTATTGGGCCTGCTAGACCCTGAGTTCAGACCCCAGCACTGCCAAAAGATTCATCCGGATATCAGAAGCCAATCGCTGCACCTGTTTTCCTTTCTTGTGCAAGTTTTGGGTATCAGCTAGGATGGAGAATGCATGGGCAACCCTGTGGCCATGGGAATTGGTTGTCATCCATGTCAGCCCAATGGTGCCTGTCATCATATACTCAAGAAAATACCCACAACATCCATGAATAGCATACAAAATAGAGAATAGCTACACTAAATGATTGATGCAGTCCACACACAGATGTGAATATACATCCCATATTTCAATGATGCATTGATGTCTATTGTGGCCTCCCTGGGTCTCGATCTCAGTTCCTGGGAACAGCCCAGTTCCTTTGTGGCTCATAGGCTGGTGTGCTCAAGTGGAACCATTAACCAGTTTGGCCTCCTAGGCCCCAAGTTCAAATCCCAGCACTACCAACAATTCATCCTGGTGTGAGAAGCCAGTCTTGGCACCTTTTTTTTCTGTGCTGTGCATGTTCTGGGTCTCAGCTAGAATGGAGAATGCATAGGCAACTCTCTACTTATGGGAATAGGTTGTCATCCCGGTCAACACAGTTATATTTGGCATCCTATACTCAAGAAAATACACAACACATCAATGAATAAGGGAAAATAATGAGAATGACTACACAGAACGCAACGTGCATGCCCACCCATGTATGGAAATAGACGTCTTCTGTTTAAATTGGGCATTTATGACTATATTGCCCCCCACCCTGTGGGGCTCAATCTCAGGTCCTGGGAATGGTCAAGCTCCTTATTGGCTCACAGGCTGGTGTGCTCACCATGTCCCATTCACAAACTGGGCCTGCTAGGCCTTGAGTTCAAATCCCAGCACTGCCAAAAGATTCACCCTGATGTCAGAAGCCAATTGATCCATCTGTTTTCCTGTCCTGTGAAAGTCCTGGGTCTCAGTGCAGATGGAGAATACTATATTGACAACCCTATAGTCATGGGAGTAGATTGTGATCCATGTTAGCACAGTTATATCTGTCATCATACTCAATAAAATACACAATACATCCATGAATAAGACAGAAAATAAAAAGAATAACTACACTGAGCGCAAAGTTGCATACCACACCTGTAGGTAAAGAGAGATCCTATGTTTAAAATAGGTGGGCTTGTTATTTTGTCCAATGCTGGGGTTTCAAATCAGGCCCTGGAACAGGCCTGACATTCTAGTGTTCAAGGATGGTGAGCTTCCCCTTCAACCACAGTTCAACATAGCTACCCAGACCTGAATTCACATTCCAGCACTGACAAAAGTTTCATCCTGATGTCACAAGCCAGTCGTTGCAAATGTTTTCCTCTCCTGTGAAAGTCCTGGGTCTCAACGAATGAATGCATAGGCAACCCTATAACCATGGGAACAGGTTGTCTTCCATGTCAACATGCCTGTCACCAATAAAATACGTAATACCTCTATGAATTAGGAACAAAATAAGGAGAAGAAGTGCACTGAATGCAAGAGGCTGCCCACACATGTATGTAAATATAGATGCTATGTTTAAATTATGAATTTATGACTATCTGGCCCTACCTGGGACTCGATGTAAGGTCCTGGATATGCCCTATCTCCATTGCTCACAGACCTGTGTCATCACCTTGGCTCTTTCCTCAATTGGGCATGCTAGGCTCTGAGTTCAAATCCCAACACAGCCAAAACATGAATCCTGAGGTGAGAAGCCAATAGATTCACCTATTTTCCTGTCTTGCAAATGTCCTGGGTCTCAGCTAGGATGGAGAATGCATAGGAAACCCTATAGACATGGCAATAGGTTGTCATCCATGTAAACACTGTTATATCTGCCACCATACTCAGTAAAATGCACAATACCTCCATGGATAAGACACAAAATTAGAAGTAGACCAAACACGAGATGCTGTCCACACATATATGTAAATATAGATCCTATGTTTAAATAATGAATTTATAACTATCGTGGCCCACCCTGGGGATCAATGTCATATCTTGGGAATGGCCTACCTCCTTAGTTGCTCACAGGATGGTGTGTTCACATTGACCTATTTGCCAATTAGTCCTGTTAGACCCTCAGTTCAGCTTCCAGCACTACCCACAATTGGATCATGGAGTAAGAAGCTGAGTGTGAAACTTGTTTTCCTTTTCTCAGAGTGCTGGGTGTCAGGCATGATGGAGAACACGTCTACAAATCTAGAGGCAATGTGAGAGCATGTCATCAATGTAATAAACGGAATGGGTGTCATCATAGTCAGTAAAATCAATAGTAAATAAATGAATACAACAATAAATACAAGGAACAACCACACCAAACATGTATGGACTGAACACCTATAGTTAAGTACAAATCCTATCTTTATACTCTATATAAATAGTACCTTTTCCAAGGCTGGCGCTTGAATTCAGGCCTAGTGAACAGGCCTGAAGTTCTTATCTTAAATTATGGATAGCTTCCCCTTCATCCACAGTGCTGGGGATTTACCCAGATCCTGAGTTCAAATCCAAAGCCTGGCAGAATAAATGGTGGGAATTGCAAGCCAGGGAGCTAATTTTTTTATTTTCCCCAGAGTGGGGCTTGAACTCAGGTCGTGGCAACTCTGCCTCAGCCTCCATCACCCTACGCTGAGGTGCAGCCACTGGACCCACAGCTGATCCTGGGATCCTAGATCCCTAGGCCTTGCAGGGAAAAAAATTCACAGGAAAAATGTAGCAAGATGGCCTTTTTATGTTTTCTTCCTTTGTGAGGTGACCCTCCTGGGTCCGAATGACACTGTTGCAAAGGGTATTTTACCTTGCATTGCTGAAAGCTGGCGGACTATCTGGGAAGCCATAGGACCATGTGGCAACATAGGCCTTGATTTCAAATCCCCGTCCTGACATGTACCAATGGCAGTAGATACTAAGAGACTCGCTCCCATCCATAGGAATGTTATCAATGTCACGGTTGAATGACTTGATCATGAATGATGCTCCTATAAAATTAGACAGAATGAATTCAGGAGGCTGATTGATTTAATTTAATATTTATAAAGCATTAAAAGAATACTATTACAGGAGCACAATAATTTCAGGACACTGATTTCATTAATAGTTTATTAAGGATGACAACCATAACACTAATTAAATGGAGACTTAATAAATACCCAAGAATTGGTAGGAATGTAGTCTATATAACTGAATAATGTATAGACATCTCTGGCACTCTATAAACATATATATTTATTAGTGTACTGCCATCTACATGTCAATCTGTTCATATTTTGTCAACCCCTGGGGCTCAATCTCAGGTTCTGGGAACTGCCTGTCAGCCCCAGGATGGAATGTTGACACTCACACATTCAGGAATTTGGCCTTGTATGCCACGAGTTCAGATGCCAGCATTGACAAACAATGAATCATGGAGTAAAAAGCGGATGGTGACACGTTTTCCTTTTCTGTGAAAGTCCTGGGTGTCAGGTATGAAGTGGAATACATATTCAGACCTATAACCTATGTAATCAATGTTCTATCTGTCATAATAGTCAATAAAATAAATGGTCAATTCAAGAAAACAAAAAAAGAATAACTATACTGAGTGTAATATGGAGTGAACATATGTATATGAATATAAATCATATATTTAAAATGTACATGTATAGGATGCTTTTTAGTGCTGGGGATCCAATTCAGATCTAAGGAAAAGACTTGAATTTCTTGACTTCAAGGAGGTGAGCTTCCCCTTCTCACACAGTGCAATAGAGTTACTCAATGAGTTCAAATCCCAATTCTGGCAGAAAAAATTGCACCTTTATACTATGTGAGGTCTAATTCTTAGGTATTTCATTCTGCCTTCATTTAATGAATGTGATTGTTTAAATGCTTAATGAAGTATTAACTAAAATCAATCAGTGTCCTAGGATATAATTGTGTATAATTTGATCCTAGAATCATTCAAGAACTACTTATTCAATCTTGACATTGATCACATTCCATTGGTAATCATATGGATAAGAATGAGTTTCTTAGGTTCTCCTGCCATTTTGAAGTGGCAGGATTAGGATTCCAACTGTGGGCTTCAGCTCCCACCACTTCAACCCGAGGATAGGGAACTCACCGGTCTGTGCCAGAACATCAGGAAGACCAATGATTAGGCAGTCACCAGTGGCTCTCAGCATTCCTACTTGATACAAGGCTGTGATAGAAGGATCATGGTCAAAGTTACCCTAGGCAGGAAAGTCCTTGAGACCTCTGTCCAACTCCAGTGGCAACAATGTCAGAAGTAGAGCTGTGTGGCTCCAGTGGTAGATGGCTAGTCTTGAGCAAAAGCAGCTCACAGACTGGGTCAGATCCTGAGTTTAAGGTCCGGGACTGGCAACAAAAACAATCTGTGCAGCCATCTGGCTAAAGCAGATCACCCTCTTGTCCCCAACTGAATTGGACAGAGTTCCCTGGGAAAAGGGCTGGGGGAGCCACTGTCATCTTGACTCTGCCCATTCTGCCTGCATCACAGGATTCCAGCCACACCCCCATTTTTTCATGGTTCTTTCTCACCAATGGAATATAAGAATGGTGGTCACGCCCAATTTCATGATGCCTGGTAGCACTGGGATTCCCTCTGATGGTTGACACCACTACCAAGAGTTGAGGAAGGTAGAGGTGGCTGAATGGTAAGCAAGAGATTCAAGGCTTAGGAGGAGAGGCCTCTCTCAGCCCTGCCACGCACCTGCCCACGCCCCGGTCCACTTCTGCATTTCGCACAGTGCTCTATTTCAAACTTGGACCCATGGCACCTCTTGGAGTCCTCAGGCGATGACACACCAAAGGCAGGCTTGTGACCCCAAACTGTTTCAGGCCCCCCTGTCCTCTGCTCCAGGACCAAGTATTTGCCATGCTATTGCCTTAGCTACTCGAAGCCACCCAAAGCTGCTGCCAACAGCTTCTCCCAGCAGCACATGTGAGTGGACTCCTCCTGGGCCCATACCCTGTGACCCCCTCACCACGCGATCCCCCCCCCCCTCCCGACGAGACCCTGCCTTCCCCGTGCCCTACAGTGTGGTCAGGGCTCTGCCGCAAATGTGTCCCAGGGGTGGGGGTGGGAGTGGGTGTTGACCCTGGGATCCCACCCCCATTCCTAGCCACCAGTGTCCCAGGAAGCAGGGAGATGCAGGGATGGGTGAGGAGAAGGCTCCACAGAACCCCTGGCCTGGAGCAGTGGGAGCCACACAGCCATGCATCTGCACCCTTCCTCTCCCTGGTGGGAACCTGGTGGCTTTATTCAGAGGTGGGGAGCAGCACCTCCACGCTTGCCTTCTCGGGTCTTTTCCTTTTTTCTAGGAGTTGAGCATGTTGGATGCAGAAGATAGGTCTCTCTTGCTGTGTGAGCCCTTGTCCTCTGTGCTCGGTCACCCTTTCACCTGAAGAGAGGGTCCCAGAAGAGCCCAGTAGGGAAGTGAGGGTACTGGGGGTCAGAGCAGAATGTGAATATCTGGGAGGAACCTCCACACACACATACACATACTCCCAGCCTTTTCCCTTCCTCACCTGTCAACAGTTCTCACAGAGTGATCACATTTCCCAGCTCTGCCAGCTTCTGTTGGTGCTCCCAGTCCATCTGGTCTCCTTGTCCTTCCCAAGAATGCACCATGTGGCCCTGAAGCATGTAGGCTGGAAGTAGGGAGTAAGTCCATGTATGTAGCCTTTAGGACCCCATCCATATCCGCAACACCGCCCCCACCTCGGGTCAGACACACCTCTGGGGTCAGCATTACCCCCTGCTTGTTTCCTCTCCTGGCTCTGAGGAGCCACTTGTCTCAGGACACCTTCACCCAGCATCCTGGCTTAGGGTTTTGGTGAATGGGGAGTCAAGGGTCTGGCCCTGGAGAACGGGATAGGCAGGGTGGTGCTGCATCATTAGAGTGGTGCTCCCCTTGGGTGGGAGCCCCTGATACCTCCAAGGGAACCCTTGCGCTCCAGCTTGTACATTGTTCCAGATGAGGAACCAACAAACTCTGGAGAGGCACTACTTAGAATCTGTATGTGTGTGTGTGTGTGTGTGTGTGTGTGTGTGTGTCTGTGTGTGTGCATGAGAGAGGGAGAGAGAGAGAGAGAGAGATCATCTTCCTCTTTGTACAGCCTGACTGTGCTCAGGTGAGTGATCATTTGGAAAATTGCAGGTGCTACGTGGACGAGTCTTCTGTCACTAGTCTGGATTTGTGTGTGTGGTGTGTGTGTGTGTGTGTGTGTGTGTGTGTGTGTGTGTGTGTGTGTGTGTGTGTGTGCATGCACGTAGAAGTGGGTTGTAATAAGGAGGCTGAGACCTTGGGTAAATTCTGCCTGCTATATTTGGGGGATGCATGGGCTTTGTGGCTGAGGTCTGGTGGCCTGGAAGTGTGAGACACTTTAAGGGGACTCAGCAACATTAAATTACAAGACCAAGGGACCTGTGTGCCCTGGAGCCCTCTACTCCTTTGGGCCTGGTTGGTGGCAGTGGGAGCATGGGAGGACCTGGGGGTGGGGCTTGCAGAGGTTGGCTTCCCAGCGGGACAGAGGTCATGGCCAGCACTTAGTAAGGATGTGAGCCCTGCTAGTATGGAGTGCACCAGCATAAGTCAGACTCCGGGTTTTCTCATCATGGCGTCTGATGGGTGAGGCCAAACCTATTTTAAATCTTGTGCTGTGATCTCCAGATCTCAGCTTCCTGAGTAGCTAAGATTATACACATGAGCCTCTGGCACCGGAACTCTGGTTCTTTTTGGTGTATTAAGGTTTGAACGCAAGGCCTTCGGCTTGCCAGTCAGGTCTCCGACCATGCAAGCCAAGCATTTCTGTCTTGGGCATTTCCAAGATAGAGACTCAATATGTGCTCAGGCTGGGCTGGATCGTGGTCCTCATATCTGTGACAGGCATGAGCCACCAGGCCCGGTTCTCCTAAGTTAGGATGGTATACATATAGCGCCATGCTCAGTCATCGGTTTAGATGATTGTCCCAAACTCTTATTCTACAGCAGCTGTAGAGCTCTGGGTTGGGCCTCCACCATTGTACCTCAGTCTCCTCCCAAGACAGTTGTGAGGAAACAAGGGATCAATACAGGGGGATTTCTAGAGCAGGGCCAGGCACAGAGGGAGCTGCTGTCAGATACGGTTCTTGGCAATTCTGTGGGCATATGACAGGGAGATAACCCGGAAAGGGCTCAGATAGGGTCTTTTATTAGTCATGTGACATATATGGGATTATGAAACAAAATATGGTTCTCTTTCATCCTTACTGTATTCCCACGAGGAAGGAGATCCTTCACTGTGTTCAGTTTTGTAGCTGGGGAAAGTGAGGGACAGAGAAGCCAGGTGACCAACTCATGACCTCCAGTTGACAGGAAGCTCAGCCTGACTTCTCTGCCATGGTCCCTAGGAGAATGTGTGATATTCAGTCCACTTCTTGTGGTGGGAAGTCCACTTCTTGTCAGTCGTGGGGCTTGAACTCTGGGTCTGGGTGCTGTCCCCCAGCTCCTCACCTCAAGACTAGCACTCTACCACTTGAGCCACAGTGCCACTTCCAGTTTTCTGGTGGTTCTTTGCAGATAAGAGTCTCATGGACGTTCTTGCCTGGGCTGGCTATGAACCATGTTCATCATATCTCAGCCTCTTGTTTTAGTTAGGATTATAATCCTGAGCCACCAGCAACCAGCTTAAGTGTAATTCTCTCTCTCTCTCTCTCTCTCTCTCTCTCTCTCTCTCTCTCTCTCTCTCTCCCTCTCTCACACAGGAACTGGTTGAATGGGTGCTGGAAGAGGTGGCCCATTGTCCCCATTAGGCTGGAACCCAAGGTGGCCCTCTCATTCTGGAGGTGGGCTGTGGGTCAGGAACTGTCTTGCTCAGCCTGTTGAACCAGCCCCATGAGGTAATCCCATCTGTGCCCTGGCTAGACCGTGACAGTTATTCATTGTCTATCTAATCTTATTGGACTTAGTATTGTTTTCTATGTTCTTTTCTAGCAACTGTCCAAAATTATGATACATAGTTACAGAATGAAAATGGAATGCCATCTTAAGAAAGT
Organism: Dipodomys spectabilis; assembly: GCF_019054845.1. Classification (NCBI taxonomy): domain Eukaryota; kingdom Metazoa; phylum Chordata; class Mammalia; order Rodentia; family Heteromyidae; genus Dipodomys; species Dipodomys spectabilis. Next base: position 2,534,016 of record NW_024870936.1, read on the forward strand.
CATTTATTGCTCTGGGAATGTGGCTTTATGGTATGGTGATTGCCTACCATGCATGGAAACCTGGGTTCAATTCCTCAGTACCATATAAACAGAAAAAGAAACACTGGAAATGGTGCTGTGTCTCAAGTGGTAGAGTGCTAGCCATGAGAGAAAAAAAAAGCTCAGGAATAATTCCCTAGCCCTGAGTTTAAGACCCAGGACTATAGAACTGGCAAAAAACAACCTGAAAAAACAACAAAAAAAATTAAGTTAGTAAATGAAAAGTAAATAATCCATACTTGGAATATATAATTGCTCCTTCCATACTAATACCTGACAATACTCCCTAATTCATGTACTTTACCTATATTAGAATGCTGTGTTGAAAAAAAAAGTTTTGTTCATTAGGTCACAGCAACTAATGCCAGGAAGATTAATTCTGGAAATTCAAAGATTCCTGGCTTTGAGTGGTCACTGCTAATCACAATGAGAACAGTAGTCTAAGCGAGATTTTGAAATCTTTTTGGTCAGTCATGGCACCAAAAAGGCACAGGCAAATTTTCAGTTGGGACAAGAGAAGGAATAACTCCAGATGGAAGGAACAACTGATAGTAACTAACATACCAGAAACCATTCTAGGGAACAATTTTTGGTTATTGAAGAACTAGTTATCAACTAGGCTTATTCCTCATTGTCTTTAGCATTCTAAATCTCTTAGGCTAGATCTCAATCTCTGTGTGATAAATGTATCACCTCCTATGCTGTTCATTCATACCTGATCTGTTTTGATTTCTAAAAATCTGTCTTTCCTGATAGTAAATACACCTACACAGATGGCAGAGGATGCTAACGTAAGGGTCCCATAGCTCATGAGTCATTAAGGTAACAAAATGGAATAGGAGAACTTATTGCTACCTCAATTTTTCTGAACAGTTGTAATGTCATCATTAGATTCAAACTCCCATTCTAGTGTCATTAAGTGCAATAAATGGAATATGAGCTGGGTGCTGGTGGCTTAAGCCTGTAATCCTAGCTACTCAGGAGGTTGAGACCACAGGATTGCGGTTCAAAGCCAGCCTGCTCAGGAAAGTCCATGAGACTCTTATATTCAATTAACCACCAAAACCCAAGAAGTGGTGCTGTAGCTAAAATGGTAGCACGCTGAGCTCGAGCTGAATACCTGAGGGACAGAGCCCAGGATCAGAGTTCAAGCCCCACGACCAACAAAAAGTGCAAATATGATTTAAGTTTCCCCAAAAGGAAGGACAAGGTCAATAGTAATCTCCCGAAGCAAAAAAAATAATTCCAAAATGCTTCAGTGCACCTACTTTTGCTGAGTTATTTAAGTTATGGCATCTGGGCTGGACATATTCTTTTCTGTTAAAAATTGTCAAATATTAGTTTTATAATAAACTTCATCTACTATTTCTTGGTTCAAAACAGAAGTCTTGATATATTTGATGTCACTTGGCTTTATTTTTTGCCAGTCATGGTGCCTGAACTCTTGGCCTGTGCACTGTCCCTAAGCTCTTCAACTCAAGGCAAGTGCTCTACCACTTGAGCCACAGCACCATTTCCATCTTTTTCTGCTTATGTAGTGCTTAGGAATCAAACCCAGGACCTCATGCATGCATGGCAAGCACTCTACTACTGAGCCACCTTCCCAGCCCATCACTTGGCTTTCTTACTATCTCAGTTCAAAGCAAACCCAGGCAGGAGAGTCTGTCAACCTCTTATGTCTAATTAACGACCAAAAAGGCCAGAAGTGGGGTTTTGGCTCAAGCGGTAGGGTACTAACTCTGGGGGCAGGTGGGCAGGAAGACATCTATTCAAGGACACAGTTCAGCCTCTGGGATCAAGCCCCAGAACCAGCACAAACTGAATAAACAAGCAAACAAAAAAAAACCCAGGTATTTCTTTGGGACCCTTCTTAAAGGAGTACTGGTCTGAGAAGAGCCTGATATTGCTGATTATACTCACTGGATCCTGCTTTTTTGGAATATTTATTGCTATGGAGAACTCAGGACCAGACTAAAGGAATGGATAACTGAATCCTACAACAAGAGAATCATTCAGGAGTGAAATATCCATCCATAAAGCACTTTAAAATCTCCATGGTTTTTTTTCTTTGCAGTAGAACACTTAAAACAACGTTATTTCTTTTTGTTCTATGCTGGCCTTCAAATGGCATATTATTTCCTTTTGTAGTTCTCTCAACCAGTACTTTACAGACAAGTTTTATATGAGTAAAAAACACACTCGAAAAGTCAGGGACAGAGTTTCCTTCAAGCCTTGGATCCTTTTCTTGTACAGTAAAAAGGAAAGCCCAAGTTAACTTGAACTTTGTCACACCTCTAGGTTCAATTCCTCTCCTGGGATCAGTTTCCACATGCAGTAATCATTACTTCCAGTAACAATCTATGGTGCTGCTTGAGGTATAATGAATGTTTGCTGACTTCATTGAAATAGAACAAGGATACCTTTGGACATCATGTAACAGTGTTTCAGAGACAACTTAGTAAAGAGAAAATATGAAATTTAAATTACTTATAAATTATCCATGAGTACATTGAGTTCAACGTTCGTAAGTGCTCTGTAAATTAAGGTGAATTTTAAATGGAAACAGGATTCTCAGATCATTTTTATGTGAGTATATGTGCTGTGCATTATTTTCCAAAAGTACAAGAGTTAACAGTAAGAGAAACAAAAGCAATAATAGGAGAATGAGGAGTTCTGTGATTAAGGGTTCAATACAATATAGAAGATTCTAAAAATAAGACAATATTGAAACAATAATGCTAAGTCCTGTATGTAGATTTATAGAAGTGATATAGAGAAAGCATTTCTTCTAAGTGGAACATGAAGTATGAGGCCACTCCCTTTCTAAATCACACTTTCTAATCATGCAAATTTGTAAAAAGCAGAATAGAAGAATGATTCTGGTTCCATGCTAGGCAGATATAAGAGAATGGACATAACTGGAAAAAAAGTCCATCTTGAGAGAACAGGATTATACTAGCAATGAACCTGGTGGAAAAGATCATATTTCTTTTTATTTCCTTTTCATATATATGCATGCATATATATATATATATATGTATATATATATATATATATATATACACACATATATATTGTTGTTGGTCATGGCACTTGAACCCTGGGCACTGTCCCTCTGCTCTTCAGCTCCAGGCTAGTGCTTTACCACTTGAGCCACAGTGGCTACTTCCAGTTTTCTGGTAGTTAATTGGAGAAAAGTCTCCGGGACTTTCCTACCCGGGCTGGCTTTGAACCTCAATCCTCAGATCTCACCACCAACCAGCTTAAGATCACATTTCTAACAGTGTACACTCAGTATATGTAATGTGTATGTTCATCTATCTTTATATGAATTCTTGAGTTAAAAATCTAGGCTAGAGATTAGACTTCACACTCACAAAAATGTTTGTAGTTTAAAAACTGATACTTCTGGAAAAATAAAACCTAAGAGTGTAAAGAAGTCTGAGAAGTTCAGTTTGTATCCAGCCTGGGCAGAACAGTGTTTGAGACACTATCTATAATTAACCAGCCAAAGCTGCATTGGGAGAACGGTTCAAGTGATGGAATACCAGTCATGAGCAAGATTGTTGAATAAGAGCTTGCGGCTTTTGCATACATACATACAAACAAACACATACACACAGAGGCACTTATATGTGCACACACAACTACACAAATGAAACAATTCTCAGAATATGTAGAAAAGTTAGAAAACAATAGAAAATATGTCCAGAGTAAGACTAGAATCAAGAGATAAATTTTAATATTAAAAAGTCCTCAAGTGAACTTTCTTCAAAAAAGTTTGACACTATTACATAGGTAGGGACCAGAGATAGTAAGAAAGTCAAGTAATCATTATTAAAGGGATCAGATCCAAGGAGGAATGAATCAGAGACCCCTGCAGGTGCATCTGGAACTGTTCATATTCTGTGTCAAATGTTAGAACATCTTTGAAAATAGCATATAAACAGTCTGAGCAGTCAATTGATAAGATCATCAGAGAAGTTCAGAATTGCTTGTGTGTTTCTAGATTAAATAAACCAACAAACTATGGCAGGGCAATATGATACAAGCCTGGAAATCTAGCACTCCGACTAAGACAGGAGATTAGAGAGTGGAATTACATAGTGAAACATTCCCTGGACCAGGGAGTATAATTTTGTCTCAGTAAAACAAACCAAATTACAAGAAAGGAATACACAGTTGGAAGTTTGGTCTAATTTTGTCTTGTTTTGAGAAGTCGTTTCCTATTGAAATGCAACTCATATAATCCTCAATTGTGTTTTAATTGCTCTCTTCATTACAGAACATTCCTAGACGCAAAATAGCTCATGATTCCCATCCAAATTTTGAAAAATAAGTAAGCGTCATTCTGTTGGATGCCAAAGAAATGATGAACGTTTACAAATGTTAAGCCTGGAGAAATAGCAAACTTCGTCTAATGTAGAACTTTGTGGACCTTGATAAACGAGAATTTAGATTCAAAATAAATAGTTTTTTTTTGTTTGTAATTCCATATTCTATAGGAAACTACAAAATTCTTTTTAAGTAGAGGTTTTAATTGACAAATTCACAAAAGATTCTGTCATTCTATTTGCATAGAATATTCTTTCAAGAGAGTTACAATTAGAACTTAATTTATAGATAATTCCAACAGTTCATGTATAAAATAATAATGTGAATAATCTAGACAGAGTTGCCAACAAATGGATGACATCAATTTATGAATTTAGAAAAAGAGCATTTTTTGAGGGTTTGGTATAGCATGGTATGAAGAGAATAATTGTCTGACATCTTCTTTCTTCTACTTATATGTAACACAAGAAGCAATTTCCTTAGTTCCGGTCTCTGTATACAACGAGAAAAAATGCTAGGTTTGGGTTGATTTTTATTTTTGTTTTTGTTTTATTGGTTTGTCCTAAAGCTTGTACTCTGGGACTGGACACTGTCTCTGAGCTCAAGGCTCCTGCCCTACCCCTGAAACCTCAGTGCCACTTGTGTCTGGATTTTTCTGAGAAGTGTATTGGAGATAAGTATCTAAGGAACCTTCCTGCCTGGATGGGCTTTGAACCATAATCATCTGATCTTAGTATCCTGAATATCTATGATAGTTAAAAAAGTATAAATATAAATAATATTTGCAAGTGTTCTGATCTCAAGAATACCACTGGGGGAAAACTGATGCAACAGAGTTTATTGTGGTGTTCTTTGAAGAATGAGGAGGGCATCACAATACCAAAGGTGTAGTATTTTTTCACAGTAGAGAAAAGCTATTCATGACGTAAATAATGAGAATTTTAAAGTGCAACTTACAAGTTGGAAACTGTTGGGCTAGGATGACTTTATGGCATAAAGCTTGAGATTGCTTATTTTTGGAGAATTATTACGATGCTTCATAGTTTTATCCTCTACCAGAATGTGGCTATTTTTCTGTTGACTTCTAAATCTGTAATACCCCATTGGAAACTGCATCTATTGCAGAATTACATAACATTAAAACAAGTACTGTTTTGAATCTCTCAGGTATGGAATGTTCAGAATTTGAAAAGGAGTAGTTACTAGTCATAGGAATTTTGAAGAACACATATATTCTGTCCTAACAACTTATTTAATTTTAAAAGTTATTGGTTTCCATAGAATTAAACTGTTTTTGGTTTTCTGTGTGTGAAAGTATTAAATTTATTTTTTTCAAGATAAGCAAGTATATTGTGAAAATATTGTCCAGTTGGATAACATTCAAGTTGATGACCTTCTGATAAAGAAAGGGTAATTAAATCAAATTAGATGCCAAATAGTATTGATTTAAAAAATTATTATATAAAGAATATTAACTATAGCAATAGAGTGAAATTTTATTTTATGCAGCTTATTTTTTAATTTAATTCTATTGTCAAAGTAATGTACAGTCGGGTTACAGTAATTGTAAGGTAGTGAAAACATAACTTTTCAATCTTGTTAAACCCTCCCTCATTTTTCTCAGTTTTCCTTCACCTCAGTACCCCTTACAAGTTGTAGTGTATATTTCCAACATATTGTCTTGTGAGTATTGCTATTGTATTGGTTTGCTCTTTGTCATTTGTGTCACCATTGTGATGTTCCTCTTCCCTTCCCTAATGAAGGTAAATGTATACACAACACAGGGTACCAAAATCAAATACAGCAAGTGATAAACCACAGGGGAAACATCTAAAGAAAATAGAAGTCACATAATACATTAAAAACAACAACTGCAAATAAAAATCTCTGAGTCCATATCTTGGAGTTCATTTTTATTATGTGGTCATGCATATATATATATATATATATATATATATATATATATGCATAACAAAGCCACTGGAAAATAATAGTTGCATGGTCACTATATCGTGAAAACAACATGTTAACTGTTTTTGATGGTAAAGGTGGAAATAAGATTGGTGAATTCGCGGTTCTGCTAAAGGAATTTCAAAAATGTTTTAAAATTATGACAGGTAAATTTTAATTGTTCAAACTTTTTAACAACGTGGCCTATTATGAAAATTAAAAATTACCTGGGAAATTAGGCTTTCATGCAAAGAAATGCATGGAGACTTAATGGAGAGGGAGCAATGTGAGTGAAGATGGTTCATTTTCACACTAAACAAACAAACCTCAGAAATCTTTCTATAAATCCTGTAGGTTCCCTTGAGAATTGTTCTTACCCAGGAAATCTACTCTTACTATGTGAAACAAGGTTGTAGTGGAATTTAAATTCAAAGTTCTTAAAAAAAAGACATCAAAATTTGTGAATTGACTTTAATTACCAAACAGTAATTCTCTGAAAAAGATAATTTGGGTCCACATATTTAGGGAGAAAGTGCCCTCAACAATGAAAGAAGGTATTGGGTTTACACTTTTCTGTTTGTAGTACTTTCCACAATGTCTTTGCACTTGAAGCACTGAACCACAGAAAAAAATCTGATTGGATACTTGAAACCAATGATTTCACATTTCTTAGTAGCTCACAAAATATAATATCCTTATTAACATGAGATAGTGAAGACTTCACTTATTAAATAAGCCAAAAAGTTTTGGGTTCAGAAAAGAAATGAGCAAATGGAAAAGGTAAAAAAAAAAAAACAAAAAAACAGTGTTGTGGCCTGGAAAGGTGGCTCAGTGGTATAGCGCTTGCCTTGAGCTGAAGAGCTGAGGGACAGCGTCCAGGCCCAGAGTTCTGGCCCCGTGACTGTAACTCCCCCCCCCAAATAAAAAGAAAGAAAAGAAAACAGTGTTTTTAGAACACTGGGTTTCATTCCTCAGCACCACATAAGCAAAAAGAAAAATGCCGGAAGTGGCACTGTGGCTCAATTGTACAGCGCTAGCCTTGAGCTGAAGAGCTGAGGAACAGCACCCAGGCCCAGAGTTCCAGCCCTGCAACCGTACCACTCCCCTCAAAAAAAAGAAAGAAAAGAAAACAGTGTTCTTAGAAACACTAGCTAAGCAAATTGGCTCCAGCAGTGGAGGGAGGCCAAAACTTTTTGATATAGATTGTCTTAATATTTTTGCTACCTAAAGTGATTTTACAGAGCCTATTTGGCTCACTACAATGCAGAATAGATTGAATGAAAACCTGAAAATAAATTCCACATCCAAATGAGGCAACTTAAAAGAGTTTTAAAGGAGAAACCATGAAGATGTAGCAGTGGAGGAGGCTTTATAGTCCTTCAACTTCACTAGACTTGAAGCCAAGAACCTGTGATTAATTGGAAATCAGACAAGAGCTAAGAGGAGGACATAGAAGCATTGTCCTTTTTATCAGACACTGTCATCCAAGCTTTGGGTGATTTAATTCTATTCCTCTCCATACATCTTGTTGAGCAAAAGCAAGATGAAGAGAAAAAATAATCTATTGAAATAATTTTGCAAAGAATAATTTCACTGTTCCTGATATGGTATCTAAAGAGAGTCTTAAGAGAGAAGATAAAAGTGGAGGATTCTTTGGTTTCCTCTAAGTATCTTGTTAGCAAAATATATCTTTGAGGTTAGAAGTGATTGAATCAAAAACTGGTGGAGTACTTTTTTTGTGGGCACTTTAGACACAAGAAGACTTTCAAGGTAAAAGAAAAAAGAAATAAAGGATATAAAAATATTTGTGATCAGAGTTTCTTGGACTTGATTTTATGGAGACAAAGTTTTACATTGGAGCTTGTCCTGATTAACATCAAAGTTGGATTTTCATGGCAACCAAATGCAGAGGTGAAGTTTAATGGACTCGCTTGAACAAGTAAACAGCATGATAAAAAAAAATGACAAATAATATTTGGTGAATTACTTTCATCATTTACTTTTCCAGAACAAAGAAGGAAATATATAACTCAAAATCAATTGACTTAAAAGTATGAAGAAAGAGTAGTGAAGGGAGATGAAAGAAAACATAGAAGATTGTTTTCTCTCCAATGGAGTAATGGGTTCTTGATCTTGTTTCTTCCATTCTATCTTCACAAGCTATCAAGTGTGGCTCAGGACTGGAGTATCCAGTTCAGACAGAGAACTCGCAGAAGAAAGATAATATTTGCAGCAAATATAACCTTAGACAAGCTATTTAAATCTGTTCAAATTTCTCCCCTACCCCAAACTGCCCTCTTTGAATAGTTTTGTTTGCTTTGCCCTTCATTAACTGCTTAAAATTTTGAGAGATCATATTCATACTCTCCAGAGATTGCTGTTTGGTTGTAATTTTTGTGTGTTTTTTAACTGAATTTCAAAAGGTTGTGCAAGTGTGTTACAATTAAATATGTCCATCTGACTGTCCAATGCTCTTGGATTAGATTCACTCATTCTATCATTCTCAACCAACCTCTCCTCCAAAATTTATTTCAAATTTACCACTTCCTTTATCACATGTGAACATTGAGTATTCTAGCTGTACTTGCCCCTTGTTCATTTTTCATTCATTCTATGTCTTTACTATTATTCCTCTCTGGATTCAACTTCCTGATAGTCATTCTGTTTAAACTGTCTGTTAGTACTTGAAAGGTTTATGTACATTCCATGGAGTTTCAATCCTGAATATACTTGAACTGATGTCAGCTTATATTTCCATAATTCATTCATCTGCAATAATAATTTGCAAGACTGGAGACATGAACCACCTAGATATGATTTTATTCTCATCTATTTGGAAGATTAATCTATAGTCAACAAGAAAGTTTAAAAATGATTGAGAATGTATTCTTAAGTACCAATTTTTATAAATGGCTTTGTACAATTGTGTGTGATTATTTTATTTTACATGGGATAATATTTTCTACTACCAATAAGTTTTGGAAAAAAGAAAATTAAAATTTACTAATATAGAAGAATATGATAAAAAATAGAAGTCAGATTTTATGTTTGTCCCACCTCTGACAAGTACCCATATTCAAGACTTACTATGTTAGACAGATAGGGAAAACATAAACAACATATAAGGCATCTATTTGTGACTTTTTAAAAGGTACCTTATTAAGTGATGAAATTTACTTTATTAGCTAACGTTTGGGTTTGACATATGGGAGGATAATATATTTAACAAATTTTGGAAGGCATCAAATGAACAACACAAATGGTGGGTGGTACTATTTCTACAGTTTAATGAATGGTTGTACCTGATTGACATTAGTGTCGTGGGTCTTGAACTCTGGCCTTGGGCGCTGTTCCTGTTCTCTTCAGCTCAAGGTGAGTACTCTACTGCTTGAGCCACACGTCACTTCCGATATTCGAATGTTTTATTGGAGATAAGAGTCTCACAGACTTTATTGCCCGGGCTGGCTTTGAACCGTGATCCTCAGATCTCAGCCTCCTGAGTAACTAGAATAACATGCGTGAGCCACTAGCACTTGGCTTGCGAATGTGATTTTTCAAAGATTGTTTGAAAAAGAATTCACTTGCTGGAGATTAAATGTTATGAGAATGACAACATTTTTATACCACAGAACCAAGTTTTACTGACGTACCAGTGTTTTGAAGCACTAAGGATCTTCTCAATTAATGTTATTTTCTGAATTACATTTGACTTCTAAGTCAAGTTTTCCTCGCCTTGATAGACCAATTGTGGATCTATCTTTCCAGGAGCTATTTTTCTGGCCCACTTATGCTGGACTGGAATCTTTGATTAATCACTAGGAGAGGGGTATTAAAAATAATCTTGTGACACTTTGTGATCTTGTTCACGGAAATGGGCTGGTCATCTGTAAATTGAAAGTTGGAATTACAGTACTTTCTCTCAGATTTTGTGACCTCATCCTTCATTTTAAGTTGCCTTGCATTTCACTATTGTTTACTGCTCATTTCTGCTTCTCAAGGAATTGGGGCTTGAAATATTATAGGAAATGAGAAATTGACATGGCTCTTCAATAACTTTCTGTTGGCATGTTGCATGGGTCTAGGTAAGAAGTCTTGACCCTGTTATCTGATGATGTGCGTAACTGGGATCTGGGATCCTAGGACTCATGGGTCTTGCAGAAGAATTATATCTTTCAGACATAGTATCAGCAAAATTTGGGTATGATCAATAGGAATGCTTCAAAAATGTGGAGAAAAACAGTTTGGAACCCGCGAGTTTAAACAATAAACAGAGCAACAGAGTAAAATCCCTTATAGATTAGAGGAAAACATTTTTTTTACCATGTGAATTCAGAAGAACAAGAACACTTAGAATGCATCACAAGTTTATACTGAAGACATTACATTGATACTTTTTATATTCAAATATGTATTGTAAACCTAATTATTTATATTCCAATTCTCTTTATTGGAATAAATAATTATCAATTTATTTTTCAAAGTATCAATTAATTCTAATAAGTTTCACTGTGTGAAATATAAAATCACCACATATAAATATAAAATATATAACTATACATAATAAAAAAGGGCACATGTTTTGCATTGTTCTGTTGTGGTGGTTAGGGTATCAAAGACAATGCTTAAAGAATTATTGCATTATCTCTAGTTCAGTGTTTGATAGAGATAGACCTAAAGCTTTACCATTTGTAGATTTACAGCGTGGAGGCAAGAGGAAACACTGTGATTAAAACATTACCAATGTAAGGCCTAATAAAGCAGAGAAACATATGGACTTCTGGAGATATGGAAATATTTGGTGATAGAAAGTCAGTAGTGTAAGTTCCTGCCTGGTTGGAAGGTAGACAGGCCAGAAATTAGGTAATCGTGCATATGAACAATTTTTTCACCTTCTTGGCTTTTGCTACTTTTGAAATGTTAAGTATAATAAACAATGATATTTTGATAAAATACCTTCTAGTCTGAACAGTTCTGTATGAACTGTGCATCTTTCTATGATCCCTTGTAACTAAAATTAGTTTTGTTCCAGTAAGATAAACTATGCTGTCAAGATAGGATATTCTGGTTGGTCTGTTCCTACATGGAAGAAGGATAAAGGGTCAGGTAGACATTTGTGCCAGTAAGACCTCATTTGGGGAAATGTCAGCTGCAGAAGTTTAGAAGTAGCTCTTAAGCAAGGCTTACTTTGAATCCATTAGCTCCACAAAGCTAACTCAGTTGCATAAATAAGTACTTGAAAAATCCATTACCTTAGGATCTAGCTATAAGTGCTTCAAAGTATGATTAAATCTAAAATGAAAAAGACTTAAAATTGTCATTGACAAAAAATGAAATGTGAGCAATCAACCGAACAATATAATTTTTTCCCACTATACACATTATTTTAGGGAAATAAGATCAATAGTATTGTTAGGAACAATAAGGTTTCCTTGTTACAAATAGGCACCCAATGATATAAGCCTGTATAAAGAATTGCATCATTAGCTACTTAAATTTAGAAGATACTACATGATTCAGCAGCACATATACCCAAATTACAACAATACACAGATTAACATGGCACTTGCACAAGGATAATATGAAAATTTGTGAAATATTCCATAGTTTTCATTCTTCAGATGCAAGAAATAAAAACAGTTATTAAAATGTTGAATACAAAATTACACGTGTAACAATGCATGCATGTGTTAGAATTAAATGTTAGTTTGATATCAGTGTATTAAATCTTCACCTTAGAAAGGCCTTTACATAGAATAACCTTTACAAAACATTTGAAATTAGTTAACATTGTCATTTTATCCTTAAGAAATATACTACATAAGGACCTAGAAAAAAAGGAATCTTAAATTTTCTATATGGAATGCAATCTGAAAGGACACGTTTATTAATGAATATATATATATATATATATATATATTATGAAACAATGCTCAATTCAAAGTATACCTAGGAGAGAATGAAATAGATTATGGATATTATTCAAACACAGAATATAGAATATTTTAAAAAATACTTTTTCAGGCAATAAACAGAAATATCTTTAGTTTCTGTACTACTCATTTCAACAGATGAGTTCAAATTATTTCTGATTAAAAAAATCACAAACTCTGCAGAAATGATTATGGATGTATACAAACAACTCAAATACATTTCGACATCAAAGTCAGGCAATTCATTTGGAAAAATTGCACGGAATTTTTAGAGTAAGATATTGCTGTTACTTGGGTTGTGTATTTTGTATGGACACAAAGAATGGACTGGCATTTTGAAGTTTAAGAAACTTAACTCTTAGCTATGCTAAATAATGCTGCAATAAACATATTTGTTCTGGTAGCTTTAGTATAGTCTTGTTTGATGCCCGTCAGTAAATGAATGGATTAAGAAAATAGAATTCTATGGAATGGAATTCTATACCTCCATGAGAAAGAATTACATTGCCCTATTTGTTAGGAAATGGAAAGACTTGGAAAAAATTATATTAGGTGAAGTAAGCCAGGCCCAAAGAAACATTGGTCCCATGGTTTCCCATATTTGCAATAACTAGTATATGTCTGAGACAAGCCAAAATGGTCAGATAAGTTGATGTTTGGCGAAATGAACCCTAATATAAGGATTCAAATTTTTTTTCTTGCGATTGTTTCTAACATATTTATAAGATGATTTCTTTGTTGTTTTGTATGTCCCTCCCCCACAGTATAATCCCTGCTTTCATTGTATTTTATGTTGGTATGATTTGTGGAGGGGAAGGGGAAAAACAAATTGTTTCCATTGCAACAATGAGATGTACAAGACATCATGTCAAAAAACGAACTTTACAACTTTGGTGAGGGGAGGGGCAGTGAGGGGGGAAGTAAGTGGGGGGGGAGATGGGAAGGGATGGGAAGGGGAAATAAAGGAGGAGGCAACATGTTTGATAAGAAATGTACTCATAAGCCGGGCGCTGGTGGCTCACGCCTGTAATCCTAGCTACTCAGGAGGCTGAGATCTGAGGATCGCGGTTCAAAGCCAGCCCGGGCAGGAGAGACCGTGAGACTCCTATCTCCAATAAACCACCAGAAAACTGGAAGTGGTGCTGTAGCTCAAGTGGTAGAGCGCTCGCCTTGAGCTGAAGAGCTGAGGGACAACACCCAGGCCCAGAGTTCAAGCCCCACGACCGACAAAAAAAAAAAAAAAGAAATGTACTCATTACCTTGCCTATGTAATTGTAAAACATTTGCATGGTATTTTCACAATAAAAAAAACTCAACAAAAAACAAGAAAAAAAAGATACTTAACTGAACCATTATGATTTAAGAGAACAATTTGTACAGCCTTCCACAACTTCAAAGAGGTAGTGATACATACTTATCCTTTTGGTAATATCAAAGGCAGTTTCTTCCAAGTTGTTCTTCAGACCTGGTTTGATGGAATGGTTGAACAGAAGGAGATCCAGTGTATCTTTGCTATCTCTATTCCCAGCAGCACAATACAAGGGAGACAAGAGGCCTTTACTTTGGGCATTGGTATCTGCATCATGATGAAGTAAGAAAAAACCACACTGGTATTATTCCAAGAATAAGCACTGTGCAGGGGTTTCCAGCCATTCACATTTATTGCATGAATATCTGCTGCTTGAGCCACCAATTCATGGACAATATCTAAGTGTCCACTGTAGGCTCCTCGATGAAGAGGGGTATATTCATCATCATTCCTAGTATTCACATGAGTGGCCTTTATGAAAGTAGTCTCCACACTCTAGTAAGCCGATTATTTTCTGCAGCCCAAAGAAGAAATTTGCTTGGATTCTACTCCATTTTTTTTCTTGTAATTGATACCATTCGTCACTTTTTCATTTTGTTCCTCATCTTCATCAGAATTGCTTAACTAGAGACTTAAAGTGCCAGTGGGAATAAGGTGTCTATGTATTTCCCCAATAGTTCACATTGGTTGAACTGGTGAGAAAAATACAATGAATTTTGTGTATCTGTTTTTTCATTATTATTTATTTACTCTTTTTCCATTTTTATTATTCTAAGTCATTCTAACTGGAAAGTAGGGAATTGATGGAGAGCAGAGGAAAGACGTTCCTCCATATTCAAAGGTACAGACTGAAAATGAGAATCAGTGATGTTTTCATGGGCAGCTTCTTCTAGGAATGAGAAAACAGAAGGTGGCTTAGTGGTAGAGTACTTGCCATGCATGTATGAGCCCCTGGGTTCGATTTCTCAGCACCACATAGGCAGAAAAATCCAGAAGTGGGGCTGACGTTTAAGTGGTAGAGTGCTAGCCTTCAGCTGAAGAGCTGAAGGACAGTGCCCAGGCCCAGAGTTCAGGCCTCACGACTGACAAAAAAAAAAAAGAAAAAAGAAAAAACAAATAATACTTTCTATATAAAAAATATGGGAAATGGCAGAGTAGAAAGTGAAATGACGCAACCAAAAATATAAAAGCAAAATAAATTAGGATAATTGTGGAGCAGTCATATTATCTATGAGAACCATGAAAGAGAGATGAAGTGAGAGACAGAGAGATGTGCAGTGATCTAGCTAGCCACAAAATCCATGCCTCTGATCAATTTATAGAGCAAACAGAATTTTATTTTTTAAAAAGATGGAAATAGAATTTATGTATTTACTTGAAATTAGTAAATACATTTTTAGTAGCCTACATAAAGAGACATAGATTTGACCAAATTACAGACAAGAATCTAAATCCTTGATAATTCTAGTAACAGATCTGACTGAAATCAGTTGAATCACACTTTTCCTGTACCTTGAAGGAATAGGTCCGAGCGAGGAAAGCAGCTAGAGAGGGCAGGCCGATTATATCTGTGACAAAGCTTTGTGGAAAATAGTGTCAAGGATTACTTACTGGTGATCCCCTTGCACGGGAAGCATGATTCTGAACTATTGCTTGCTGATTCTCAACTATTGCTTTGATCATTATATTCTCCAAGAAGAAAAAGTAAGATTTAATTGATAGCAAAGGACTACTAATACATTTTGACTTCTCATTAAGCACCTTCAATCATCAAAATCATTGAAGACGATAGACAGTTCTACTTTTTTAGATGAAAACAAAGTGTCTTAAAAAAACATGGAATTTAAATAGTCATGCAAAGGACTTCTATTTTACTACTGCATTATACATTTTGTTCTAATGTTGGGTAACAATAAGTAATGGATCTATTAGAAATCTCTTAAAGCTCATATGTTCAATCGTGAGTTCTCTTATACTATATCATGTCATTTTGTGAATGGACTCAAGAAGAAATTTAAATTAATAACTTGAATTTCTGATAGGACAATATCATCACTGTACATCTTGGTTCTATACTCAGTTTTAAATTACTATGTAAGTATGTGCATTAGATAAATATAGAGGAAAAAGTAGAAGCCACACTGGTGGCTCATGTTATTAATCCTAGCTAATTAGAAAGATGAACTATGAGGATTGTGATTTGAAACCAGACCAAGCAAAAAAAAAGTCCATTAGATTCTGTTTTGAAAGTAACCAGCAAAAGCTAGAAATGGTATAAGCAGTAAAATGCTAGCCTTGAGAAAACTAAATAAAAACTAAATTCTGAGACAGAGCCAGGCCCTGAGTTCAAGCCCTATTATTATTACCAAACAAACAAATTAATTAATTAATAAAATAAATTAAGTGGTTATATGTGGAGAGGCAGGTAATATGTAATAGCTGTGGTGACTGGATTGTATCTCATTTTGTAATAAGGCAAATTATCATTTGTACTAATCACTAATATTTTATTTGAACTTTTTGTATAATAAACCCTGAATTTAACATGCATGTATATGTGTATGTACATGTGCACATGTGTATATGTGTATAGGTTTGCATGTGCTGTTGCAATGTTGCTTGCCAATGTGGACAGGGTGAGTCCGCAAAGAGTTAACTGGGTTGCAATGTTTTTATTTATCGTGTTCAGTCATGTCATTTCAGTGGAACCACCCTTTTGTATATTTTATTTGTCAAATAACATCTTCATAATAAAAGCATTTACAGCATTAAGTTACATAAAAGAGACTGCTTTCAGCTATTATTATATGTTAGGTAAGAAGATAAAGACATAATTAGGTAGTAAGTTATTTCTGTAAGATGACTATCGGTACAAAATATGTATTTGCCCTCTTAAATTGATTATACTTTTAAGATATACAATTGTAGTGAGTTTGACCAACAAACATACAGTTATTACTCTTTGGTTATTACTGTGAAACACAAGGTGGATAAACTCTTTCCAGATTTCTGTTGAAAAAAATCTTTCTTTGTAAGATCATATCTATTCTCACTAAGAGATAACCTCATATTTATTATATTTGAATATCCCATCATATTGACTGAAAATCAGTATTGTGGATATGCTTGTTAGATATTCCTTTCAAAAACAAACAAACAAAAAGCATGTGTCATCTCCAGATTGTGGATGTATTTGAAGTTGTTGTGTACATGCAAAGAGATCTTCACTAATGGCCCTTTTGTGGGAGTAACTGTGGGAACATTAACAAACAAGGCTTTTCGAATATGTTTTCCAATATAAATGACATCCCAAAGCGAGTCTTGCAATCTCTGAAAAGACTTTGGATATTTTATTATTATTTCAGTTCATTAACTATAGAGCTAAAGACATTGCTGAAATAAAGATTGTTAAGATAAGATATGAAAACGTAAGTGGACATATAGGCTTTTTAAGCATCATTTTATGAAAAGCCAGTTTTTATGAATCTAAATGAAATAGAATAAAAGAATGTAAGTGAATTGGGTAAGCTAATTATTTATATAACTTTTTTTTTCTATTAACACAGTCCTTTGAATGTAGATGATGCAGATAAATTTTTTCCTTTGTGTCTCTGTACTTCAGTTATTTTTAGAATCTTTGTAGTTATAAGATTGAATTTTTAGTATAAATAAAGGTCTTTTAAAAAGATTAGGATTAATCTTGTGTTTTGTGTCCTAATGCCAAGAAAATGGCTTATTTTCAAGAGTTAATAGTTTATAATTCAAACTGCAGTATCATAAGAATTTTTTTAAACGCAGTAGTATTTATGTCTTTTTAAACCATTTATATTTACAAGCTGGAGAGTCTTTAATTCATGTTTAGGTCTTGGTGTCTGTGATTTTTAACCTCTTTTTCCTAACAATGATAGGTCAGACTGCATTTTTGGGTATATGAAAAGTAAAATACTTATCTAGTGTCTAAGGTGATTTTTTATACGTCTTGCTTTAATAGCATTTTAAAGTAGTACATTTCTCTCAAAATGTTGGTTATAAAAAGCAATCAAAATACTTATAATGGTAAACAATTTAGGTGAGCTACAATGTGGAAATCACTTGTCCATAAGACCTTCAGTCTGTTTCCATCAGGAATTGGGCAGGTCATTCTTTCAGTAAGACTATATTAAACAGAGATAGGGTTACTAGGCAGTGCATGTTGAGCCATGGGATAGAATATGGTTTCTACTATTTTGAGTTAGAGAGCAAGAATGTTATAGTTTAGCAATTCCTTTCACCAGGGAGGTACAAATTAATTAAGAACTTGGAATTTTCATATTACGGTTATCTATTTTCTAACAAATATAAAGTGAAATATTATTAGAGTGTACAAAGTGAAATATTATTAGAGTGTACACAATAATTCTGGGAAATTTTCCTAGAATTAGTAGATTAAGTGCTGGTATTTTAGTCATTAAATAGAATGAAGTTATTTGATACAGTGGGAGATGGGCATCAGGCAAACACTTACCATGTGTGCAATGTTGTACTACTAATTCCAACTCTGAAAACTTCAATATCATCATCTGAGCATTAAAAATGGAAATAGTTCCACTTTATGGGATTATTGTGAGGATTAAATTAGATACCATAGGTAAATACTTGGAAAAACAATCAATCAGCATTTGATTCTACCTGTTATTTTATCATGTGATGAATTCTAACATTTTTAATGTGATTTTTATATTTTTTATCTTTATTATATGCAGTTTGGAGTATTAATATTATGTTGGTCAGTTTCCTGTCATTATGAGGAAAAGACCTGCAAAGAAAGTTTCTGAGAAAGAAACTGTTATATTGACTCATGGTTTGAGAGAATGCAGTTTAAGACCAGATGTTTCCATGGTTTTTAATTATATTTTTATTAACTTAAATAGATGTATAATGGAATTTCCATGCAACAAATCAGACTATAAGTACAGTGGATCTTTTTTTGTTTCTAACATATTTATTTATTTATCTTAAATTTTTATTTATTTTTTATTGTGAAAATACTGTACAGAGGGGTTACAATTAAATGGGCAAGATAATGAGTACATTTCTTATCAAGCATTGTAGCCTCCTCTTTGTTTCCCCTTCACATCCCTTCCCAGCCTCCGAACCCCCACCAAAGTTGTAAGTTCGTTTTCGACATGACAACGGGTCCACCTGTAACCTTATTTAAACGACTTGTTTTCCCCTTCCCCTCCACAAATTATACCAACATCAAATACAGTGAAATCAGAAGTTATACAGAGGGGGAGGGACATACAAAGCAACAAAGAAATAATCTTACAAATGCGTTAGGAACAAATTCATGAAAGAAAAAAAAACATTTGAATAGACATCTTAGGATTCATTTTCCTAACATTACCTTATCTGAACTTTTCTGCTTGACTCATACATATACTAGATATTGAAAATAGGGAAACCATGGATCTATGTTTCCTTGTCCTTGGCTTACTTCTCTTAATATAAGTTTTTCCATTCCATTTCCTAACAAATGGGGTAATATCATTCTTTCTGATGGAGGCATAGAATTCCATTGTGTATATATACTACGTTTTCTTGATCCATTCATCTACTGATTGGCATCTGGATTGGTTCCATATCTTAGCTATGTTAAATAATGCTGCAACAAACATAGTTGTGCTGGTAGCTTTAGTGTGGTCTGATTTGTAAACATTTGGGTAAATGCCCAAAAATGGGATTGCTGGGTCATAGGGGAGCTCTATGTGGAGTCTTTTGAGGAACCTCCATACTACTTTCCAAAGTGGTTGAACAAGTTTACACTCACACCAACAATGAAGTAAGGTTCCCTTCTGTCCACATCCCCTCCAGCATCTGTTGTTATTAGAGTTCTTGATTTTTGCCAATCTAACTAGTGTGAGGTGGTATCTTAATGTTGTTTTGATTTGCATTTCTATTATGGCGAGGGAGATTGAGCATTTCTTCATGTGTCTATTGGCCATCCTCCTTTCTTCTTCAGAGAAGTTTCTCTTTAAGTCTTTAGCCGATTAATTTATTGAGCAGTTGTTTCCTTGAGGATTTGTTCTTGGGGGATTTAATTTTTTGAGTTCTAAGTATATTTTAGATATGAGACCCTTGGCCGTTTTATGGCTAGTGAAGATCTGTCAATCCGTGGGCTTTCTATTGATCTTGCTAGCTATGTCCTTTGCCATTCAGAAGCTCTGCAACTTCCTGCAATCCCATTTGTCCAACCTTTCTTTAATTTGTTGTGTTTCTGGATCTCTATTAAGAAAAATTCGGCCTGTGCCAAGGAGACCCAGGGTTTCTCCTACTCCATCCTGTAATATTTTCAGAGTGTCTGTTTTGACTCCGAGGTCTTTGATGCATTTGGAGTTGATTCGGGTGCAGGGTGATATATAAGGATCTAGCTTTAGTTTTCTACAAGTAGTCAAACAATTTTTCCAGCACCATTTACTGAAGAGGCTGTCTTTCTTCCATTCTATTTTTTTAGCTCCCTTATCGAAGATTAGATGGCTATATGTCTGTAGGTTCATTTCTGGGAATTCAATTCTATTCCATTGTTCCTTAGGTCTATCCTTGTGCCAGTACCAAGCTGTTTTGATTACTATGGCTTTATAGCATAGTTTGAAATTTGGTATTGATATTCCTCCAGCAGTATTCTTTTTGTTGAAGAATGTTTTTGCTATTCAGAGTCTTTTGTTGTTCCATATGAATTTTTGGATTGCCTCTTCTATTTCCTTGATGAATGAGTTTGAATTTTGATAGGTATTGCGTTGAATTTGTAGATAGCCTTGGGAAGTATTGCCATTTTCACAATGTTGATCCTTCCGATCCAGGAGCATGGGAGTTTTTGCCATTTTGTAAGTTCTGTTTTGATTTCCTTTTTCAAGTTTTTAACGTTTTCATCATAGAAGACCTTCACTTCTTTGGTTAATTCCTAGGCATTTTATTTTTTGTTGGGCTATTACAAATGGAGTTGCTTTCCTAATTTCAGCCACACTTTTCACATCGTTGGTATACAGAAAAGCCATTGATTTTTGAGGGTTAATTTTATACCCTGCTATTTTGCCAAAGTTTTGAATCAGCTTGAGTAATTTGGGAGTGGAGTCTATGGGATTCTTTAAATACAATATCATATCATCTGCAAAGAGGGAGAGTTTTATTTATTCTTTCCCTCTTTGGATTCCCTTTATGTTTGCATCTTGTCTTATTGCTGTAGCTAGGCATTCTAATGCTAGATTGAAGAGGAGTTGAGGGAGTGGGTATCCTTGTCTTGTTCCTGAGTTAAAAGTAAATGGCTTTAGTTTTTCACCATTAAGTATAATGCTGGCTGTAGATTAGTCATATACAGCCTTTATTGTATTGAGGAATGTACCATGGATTCCTAAATTTTCCAAAACCTTCCTCATAAATGGGTGTTGGTTCTTGTCAAATGCTTTTTTTCCATCTATTGAGATAACCATGTGGATCTTATCCTTGCTCCTGTTGATGTGATGATTAATATTAATTGATTTGCGTATAATGAACTAGCTTTGCATTCCTGAAATGAATCTTGTTTGATCATGATATATGATTTTTTGGATGAATTGTTGAAGTCGATTGGCCAAAATTTTGTTGAGAGGTTTTGCATCAATGTTCATCAAAGAAATGGGTCTATAGTTGTCTTTCTTTGATGAATCCCTGCCTGGTTTTGGATGAGGGTTATGATGGCTTCATAGAATGTGTTCGGTAGTGAACTTTCTCTTTCAATTTCATTGAAGAGTTGGAGGAGTATTTGTGTGAGCTCTGCTTTGCAGGCCTTGTAGAATTCCGCTGTAAAACCATCTGGTCTTGGACTTTTCTCAAATAGGAGGTCTCTTATTGCTGTTTCTGTTTCAATGCTTGATAAGGGCCTATTAAGGTAGTTTAACTTTTCTTAGTTTAGTTTTGGCATGTCAGTATTTGCTAGGAAAAGGTCCATTTCTGTAAGTTCTCAAACTTATTAGCATAAAGTTTTGAGAAGTATTCCCTCATAATGTTCTGAATCTTGGTTGTTTCCAAGATGATGTTTCCATTCTCATCTCTGAGTTAATTTATTTGGGTGTGTTCTCTTCTTTTTCTGATAAGATTTGCTAAGAGTCTGTCAATTTTGTTAATTTTTTCAAAGAACTAACTCTTTGTCTTGTTGATTCTTTCTATAGTTTTTTTATTCTAATTCATTTAATTCTTATTTAATTTTAATTATTTCTTTCCGTCTACTGGATTGGGTTTTATCTTGCTGCAATTTTTCAAGGAGGTTCAGATGACTCATTAAATTGTTCGTTTCAGAATTCTCCAATTTGTTGATGTAGGAACTCAGAGCCATAAACTTGCCTCTGAGTACTGCCTTTGCTATGTCCCAGAGGAGCTGGTAATTTGTGTGCTCGTTTTTGTTGACTAGCATGAGCATTTGAATTTCCTTTCTAATCTCTTTCTAATCCTGATTCTAATCTCTTTCTAATAGTGATTCAGCACTGTGTTGTTCAGCCTCCATATGTTACCGGACTTTCTTTAGTGGCTTTTGTTGTTGAGTTTTAATGTTATTCATTTGTGGTCAGAGAGAATGCAAGGTATATATTCAATGTTTCTTAATTTGGACAAGTTTGATTTGTGGCCTAAAATGTGGTGTATTTTAGAAAATATTCCATGTGCTGCTGAGAAAAACATGCATTCTGATGCTGCTGGGTGAAGTATTCGGTAGATGTCTGTTAAATCTAGTTGATCTATGCAGTTATTTAGATTTGCGGTTTCTCTGTTGAGTTTTTGCCGAGTTGATCTATCTAGTGGGGAGAGTGGTATATTAAAATCCCCAACAATTAATGTCTTTGGGTCAATATGGTATTTGAGGGAAAGTAGTGTTTCTTGGATAAATTTGGGTGCTCCATTGTTTGGCGAATAGATATTTAGAATTGTAATATCCTCCTGAAGGAGAAATCCCTTAATTAATATGTAGCGACCTTCTTTATCTCTTCTCACAAACTTTAATTTGAAGTCTATTTTATCTGATATTAGTATTGCAACTCCCGCCTGTTTATGGGGGCCATTTGCTTGGTAGATTTTGTTCCAGCCTTTAACATTGAAAATGTGTTTATTTTTATGGGCAAGATGTGACCCTTGAAGGCAGCAGATAGAAGGATCTTGCTTTTTAATCGAACTAGAGAGTCTATGTCGCTTAATTGGAGCATTAAGTCCATTGATGTTGAGAGATAGGACTATGAGTTACTTGGGAGTTCCTGTCTGTGATCCACCTTCTTTGGGGATGCGAAAACTGGGTTCTTCCTATAGTTCTTGGATTCTCAGTTTGGGTGAAGTTTCTTGTCCTTTATTGTGGTCTTGTTGGTTTTCTATGTGTAGGTCATCTTTAAGCATCTTTTGTACGGCTGGTTTGGTGGAGATTTATTGTTTCAATTTTCTTTGCTATGACAAGTTTTTATTTGGCTTTCAATTATGAAGGAGACTTAGCTGGGTACAGTATTCTTGGTTGATAATTGTCTTTAGGGCATGGCATACATCATTCCACACTCTTCTTGCTTTGATTTTCTCTGCTGAGAAATCTGAGGTGATCCTAATTAGTTTCCCTTTATAGGTGATTAATCCTTTCTCCTTGACAGCTTTAAGGATCTTTTCCTTGGTGTGAATTGATCCTGTGTGGATTTTAATGTGATGGTGGGATGTCGTACTCTGGTCTGGTCTATTTGGAGTTCTAAAAGCTTCTTGTATCTGAATAGGGCTATCTTTTTGCATGTTTGGGAAGTTCTCTGCTAGAATCCTGTTTAACACATTTCCTAGACCATTAACTTCTGTTTCTAGGTGCTCCTCTACACCCATTATCCTTAGTTTAGGCCTTTTTGTGGTGTCTTCCAAGTGTTGGATAGATCTATCATATTTCTTGGACTTGTCTTGGATGGTTGTATGTTCTTTCTCTATAATATCTAGGCTGTCTTCAATCCCCGAGATTCGATCTTCTGCATGGCCTAACCTGCTGTCTAGACTTTCTAACTTGTTTTTAATTTCTTTTCCTTCTAATTGCTCAGCTTTGCTGGCTCCAAATTCTTGGTTGAAACTTTGTTTTAGATCTTGTATTAGTTTTTTACTTCCTTAATTTGGTGTTCAGTGTTTATTCTCAAATCACTTAGTTGATTGGTTATGGTTTCCTTGGTCTCCCATTCCTTCTGTTAGGTTCCATTCAGCAATCCCTTTGTGGTCTCCCTGACTTTCTTTTGCTCTTTGTTAATAGATTCCATGAATGCCTTTAGTGATCTTTGTGTTTTCTCTTCCTGCTCTCTCAATTCCTGTGTTACTCTTTGCTTAGCTTCCTCAAGTTCATGCCATTCCTGTAGTTCTCTTTGAGTGTTCTCAGCCTGCTCACGCCATTCTGCCTTTCTCTTTGAGTATTCTCAAGCTCTCCGAAAACAAAATATTCAGAGAAGTTCATGGATATAATGAGAGAACGGGAGGGATATCAATGAGATGTGAAAAACTTAAAAATAAAAATACTTGAAATATTATCTAGGTATAAAGAGGCAGTACTGCTATTAAGGAATTTAAGTCTAAGAGGTTTTGAATTGAGTAATAAATTTGTGGAATAAGTGTGTACACAATGGGGGATACGGTCTGATAATCGACTATGGGTGTATCTGAGGATGTGCAGAACAACAATTAAGTCACATAAAGAAGAAAGAAAGAGAAGAAAAGGTGAAAAGGATAAGAAAGAAAGAAAAAAGATCAGAAGTTCACTAGAGCTAAACAAAAAACAAAAATAATTTTAAAAAGAATAAAAGAAAGAAAAACACACACACACATACACCTCTAAAATAAAAATTATAAGAGGAAAAAAAGTTACTAGGTAAAAATTAAAAATTTTAAAAAAGTTTTAGAAAAAAATTTTTTATAACAGGTACAAAAATAAAGGAAAAAATGTTCTTTGATTTTTTTTAGGAGGATGGGAACAATCTGTATCTCCCTTGTGTCGTTAACCAGCCTCTTCTAGGAGTCTCTGGTCTGCTTGTGGTGTTTGGTTTTCCTGTGTCTTGTTTGGTTTCTTGTCAGTTTGTGTGAACAGGCAGAAAAATGCTCTGCTTTACCCAGGATTTTGCGATCCTCCTCCTAGGTTAGTTCATTGGGAGGGAGATCTGCTTTGAGTATCACAAAAGAGGGAGATGGCTTTTTCCTCAAGTTTAGAGATGCTGTGATAAGGCTAGTTTCTGGGTAAAGTTGAGGCCTTTTAGCAAACAGAAGCTTTTCCTGGGGGCTAGTTTGTGAGAAACTCACAGAGCCCAGCCTGGAGCCACTCTCAGGGTTTATGTTTACTGAATTTCAATTGATTGTCAAGCTGCTAAAAGGAGGGGCAGCCTCTCTCTCTGATTACCCAGTGAAGAAAGCCACTCCTCGGGCTGGCGCTTGAGCTCGGTGACTTTTCCCTGGGTGGAGCTGAGTCTGGCAGGTCAGCTTAGGTTCTTATGACCTGCTAAATGACTCTAATTTTCGTTCAAGGCCTGAGTTAGAGCTAGCAGCTCATCCAAGCTTTGTCAGTATCCAAGATAGAAATTTCCAGTCTTGGGGTGGGGGAGGGGAATGGCCTTCCCTCCTCTGCTCCCTTAGAAGGAGTGAAGACGTTAGGCTTCTACTCATGCCGAGTGTTGGTTCCTGGTTCGTCTCTGGTCTGCGAACTGCAGGATGAAGATGTCTGCTCCTTTTCGGTTCTTGCTGGTGTTGAGTAGAATCTGCTCGCCCGCCGCATCTGGCTCCTTCATCCCAGAATCTCTGTTTTGCAGGTATGGAGGCTACCGCTGCCGATGCCACCACTGCCGCCACAGCGGCAGCTGCTGGCAAGTGCTCAGATCTGTCTCCTTGCCTGGATTTTCCCTCTCTGGCCTAACACTCTGTCCTGTGATGGCATACTTGGTGTGATTCTCTGGCTTAGGACTGTTCACTGGAACTCTAAAACTGCTTTCTATGCGAGAGCTTTTTTAGCCTCCAGCTTCACCTCCGCCATCTTCCCGGACCTTGTTTTAAGTACACTGGATCTTTACTTAACTTTCCCACACCCTTCCAAACGTCACCCCACTTTCATTTTTTCTAGTTTCATACTATCTGCATTGTATATTGTGCCTTCACTCTCTTCCTCCATAAATCTCTTTATTCCTTCCCTTTGACTTCCCCTCACATCTTCCAAGTGATAGTTTCCTTGTATTCATTTTGTTGGATTAAAAGTTCAATTTTACAAGAAATTACACCTTTAAATACTCCTCTAAAAATAGCATGCTTTGGTTAATACTGTTGTGCAAACTTGCATAAAATTCTAGCTTCCAAATATGCAACAGACCATGGGTCCTTTGTGTGTCTTCCTCTCTCTTCGTTTACTTAATATATTATTAAATCCATCCGTTTCTTTGCAAATAATGTAATGGTATTCATAAGGGATGGGTGCAATCCAATTATGTATATATGCCACACTTTCTCCAACCATCCCTTCTCCAAAGGGCATCTGGACTGTTTCCATAACTTGGCTATGGTGAACAGTGCTGCAGTGAACATGATTGTGAATGTGATTTTACTGTAACCTTTTGGAAGAATTCATCACTATCTTTCTGGGAACAATCCTCTAGCCAGTTTTCCAGAATAAGCAATCCCTCCCTTCATCTCCATCACAATGTTTTGCAAGTCCTCAAAAACACATTACCCGCTACAGGTCTCAATAAGCTAAAACCACACCGTGCCCATATTCTTTCAATATATTTTTTATTGAGAACCTTCTATGTACTTTCCAAATGTGGGAATGAGGGACATGACAATAGAGTAAAATAAGAAAATTGAAATCTAATTAGCTATTATCATATTTAAAATAATTTTCAGCTCTAACTCATAGCCTCGCTTATTATTATTATTATCTTTATTGGATACTTCATCTATCCCCTAAATTATAACAGGTAAGTTAAATACAAAGCAAAAAGTGTGGTTTAATTTTGAAACTCATATGTGAGGATGCACTATATGGGCAAATAAATGGATTGGAATTAATAGCCATTATCCGTATTTTTAAAGTAAAGGTGGTTTTTCCAAACTGATTATATCAATTCATATTCCATTTAACAAGAAACATGTGACAATTCCTTTGTTTTGCTCCTTATTAACTTTTATTTCCATTTTATTTTACAATGAAGGATCATTGTTCATAAATCTACTGTAGATACAAAAATACATTAAAATATTTCTATGTGTATGCATTGATATATACATACACACATCTATTACACAGGTTATAATGATAATTTATAACTTCTGTGACTGTAAAATTTACTTAATTATTTAAAAAAACATCAACAGCTTATGCCTGGAATCCTGAGTACTTGGGAGGCTGAGATATGAAGACCATGGGTTGAAGCCATCCTGGACAAGAAAGCCCATGAGCCTTTTATCTCCAAACAACCAACAAGAAATCAGAATTGGAACTGTGACTCAAAATAGTAGAGGGGTAGCCTTGAGAGAAAAAGCTCAGGGACATCAACCAGCTCTTAGTTAAAGAACTACAATCTACCCCCAAAAATCTAATTTACACCTGTATAAGTAGAATATTTCCATCGCCCAAATGCACATCCATGTTCATTTGCAAGTTAACTCTGTTAACGTCTGGAGTACAAGGAACTGGCTTATTTGAAAAACACCACGTGCCAGGGATTGTTTTGTTTCCTGCCACTTTGAGGCACCACCTGGTCCCCCCAGTTGGTCGGGCCCTGCACATGCTTCAGCTGCTCCAGCAGCTGGGTCTGCCTCTGCAGGTGCTGCTGCAGGGCCTCCTTCTCAGAGCTCAGCCACTTATTGGAGGCTATGTGCTACTCACAGGTGGCTTTGAGCTCCTGCACCTGGGCCAGAGACTGCTCCTGCTGCTCCATCAGTTCCCAAGCCAATTGGTTCTCTCTCTCTCAGCTACCTCTCTCCATTCCTCTATTGTCTCCTCTGGGCAGTCCCGCCTTTGCAACAGATGCTTTTTCACCTGCTGCTCTGAGCCCAGGATGCTGGGTCTCAGTCATCTCCTGCAAATCTTTGGCCTTCTACTCCAGTCTCGGCAATTGTTCCTGCTGCTCCGCATTCTGGAGATGGAGCTTCTGGTTTTCCTGGATCTGGATGTGAAGTTGTTCCTCCAGGTTTTTCAACTCCATCTGCATGTGGTAGGCCTGGGCCTACTTCTGCAGCTCCATCTGAGATGGTCCCACGGGGGACCATGGCTCTGCGAGCTTCCTTCTCAGTTCCTCTAGCTCATTCTCTAGGTCCAGAACCTGCCTTGCCCCTCATTCCTTCTCCTCTATAAGTTGGTTCACCTGCTCAGTCAGCCACTGGGACTCCTCCTTCCACACTCAATGCTCAAGTCCTCTCTGTAGGTGTCTCTCTCCAGATTCGCTGTGGTCACCTGCCAGAACAGGTTGTCCAGTAATCTCTTCAGTAACTCACGCCCCACCAGCACTTGTTGGAAATTACAGATTCTCTTCTTCATGTTGCTTTTCTGTGTCCAGAGCACTTCCAGCTTCTCCTGCAAGTCTGTGTTCACTTCCTCCAGGTCATTGAAACTTCTGGTCTTTTCCTTGAGCTGAAAGGTAATGTCATTCAGCTGTTCAAAGAACATTTTGGTCTCCTTCTGTGCAGCAATGACTGCTGAAGCTGCCATCTCCAGCTCTGACACGTGCCTGTGGCCTGTAGGCAGCTGCTGAGAGCTTCATGCTCCATTTCTCTGTCATTGGCCACCTGCTGCACATAGGCTGGTGCAGACTGTAAATCGCTTTCTGCCAAAGCCGACCACTGTATGGGTGGCTTGTAGATCTCTAGCTCTGTTTTTGGTGCTTCATGCACCTTGGCTATCTTCTCCCTGTCTTTCTCCAATGGGTCCTGCAATCTTTTCCTGCTTCAGTGGTTGGATCTTGGCACAGAGCATCTGGTATCTTCTTTGCTGCAGTCCCGGGTGGGCACCACGTGTCACTAGCACCTCCTTGGTTCTAGCAGATGCTTGGTGGTATGTGAATTTTTTTCAGGAACCTCCATACTGCTTTCCAAAGTGGTTGAACAAGTTTAGACTCCCACCAACAATGAAGTAAGGTTCCCTTCTGTCCACATCCCCTCCAACATCTGTTGTTGTTAGAGTTCTTGATTATAGCCATTCTAACTGGGGTAAGGTGGTATCTCAATGTTGTTTTGATTTGCATTTCTTTTATGGCTAGGGAGGTTGAGCATTTCTTCATGTGTCTATTGGCCATCCTTCTTTCTTCTTCAGAGAAGTAAGAAACTCAATCTTTTCCATATGAATACCTATCCATATGAATACCAATGGAATGTGATGTATGTCATGATTGAATGGGAAGTTCTTGAAGGATTCTAGGGCAAAATTATACACAATTTTATTATAGGACACTGAATGATTTTATTCAATACTTAATGAAGCATTTAAACAATCACATTCATTAAATGGAGGCATAATGAAATACCTAAGAATTGGCGTCACATAGTTTAGAGATGCCATTTTTTTCTGCCAGGACTGGAATTGGAACTCATGGTCTGGGTAACTCTGTTCCACGGTGTGGGAAGCTCAACTTCTTGAAATCAAGAAATTCAAGTCTTTTCTTTAGACCTGATATCGATCCTCAGTACTAGAAAACATCCTATTCATGTACATTTTAAATATATGATTTATATTTACATACATAGATTGACTCCATATCACATTCCGTGAAGTTATTCATTTTATTTTTGTTTAATTCATGTATTGACCGTTTATTTTATGGTACATAGAACATTGATTACATTGATTACATAAGATATAGGTCTGCATATGTATTCCACTTTATACCTGACACCCAGGACTTTCACAGAAAAGGAAAAAATGTGTCACCATCAGCTTCTTATTCCATGATTCATTGTTTGCGAGTGCTGGCATCTGAACTCACGGACGACAGAGCCAAATTCATGAATGGGTGAGTGTCTGCATGCCATCCTGGGGCAGTTCCCAGGACCTGAGTTCAAGCCCTAGGGGTTGACAAAACAAGAACAGATTGTCACACAGATGGTAGCATGCTAATAAATATGTATATGTCTTTATAGAGTGCCAGATATGCCTATCCATTATTCAGTTTTATAGACTACATTCCTACAAATTCTGGGGTATTTATTATGCCTCCATGTAATTAATGTTATTATTTTCATCCTTAATAAATCTTTAAGTAAATCAGTGTCCTGAAATTATTGTGTCCCTCTAAGATATAGTATTCTTTTAATGCCTCATAAGATATTAAATAAAACCAATCAGCCTACTGAAATCATGTTGCCTAATTTTATACTAATATCATTCACATGTAACTCATTGAACTCTGACATTGATAGCATTCCATCGTTATTCCTATGGATGGGAACTAGTCATTTTGGATCTCTCTCCATCTGGAAGTGAAATGTGTGTGATTCGAAATCTAGGCCTATGTTGCCGTGTGGGACTATGGCTTCCCCAATAGCCTGCAATTAAAAAAATATTTAGCTCCCTGGTTTGTAATTCGTGCCATTTTTTTCTGCCAGGCCTGGGATTTGAACTCAGAATCTGAGTAAATATGCAGCATTGTTGGGAAAGGAGACTCTGACCATGCTTGAAGACAAGAAAGTCAGGCCTGTTCCCTAGGCTTGAATTCAAGCCTCAGTCTTCGAAAACATACTCCTTATATATATTTTAAAGATAGGATTTATACTTCCATACAGATATTCAGTCCATATTGTGTTTGGTGTGGTTATTCATTTTATTTCTTGTTTTATTCATTTATTTACCATTTTTTATTGACTCTGATAACACTTCTATCATTTATTACATTGTTTACATCATATCACACAGCATCCAGATTTGTAGATATGTTCTCCATCATGCCTGACACACAGGAATTTCCCAGAAAAGGAAAACATGGCTTCTTACTCCAAGATTAAATTTTTGGAAGTGCTGGGATCTGAACTCAGGGCCTAGCAGGCCCAATTCATGCTTGGATAAGATTGAGCACAGCATCCTCTAGCCAATAAAGCTGTCAGGTGGTTCCCAGGTTCTGAGATCCAGCCCCAGGTTTGGCCCAAACAGTGATACATGGATAGGCAGATGGTGGTATACAATTAAATATATATTGGTAAATAGCTCTAAAGCCATCTTTCTATGATTGAATGACACCTACTACGTTCTTACCAACTCTTAGGCATTTATTATACCACGATTGAAGGAATATTATTCTTTTCATGCATATAATATTAATTATAATGAATCAACGCCCTAAGATTATTGCATAAAATTTCAGACTAGATCAATGCACAAACTACTCTTTCAATTGTTATTCTTATGCATAGGAATGAGTCTCTTGTGATCTGCTGCCAATGGTAGGTGTCAGGACTGGGATTTGAAACCCGGGCCTATGTTGATAGGTTGGCTAATGGTTCCCTGATAGCACGCCAACCTTCAGCAATGGCAGGTCATGTCCACTTTGCAGCCTTGTCATTCAGACCCACGGTGCAAAGAAAAAAACGTAAAATCCCCAGCCCTCTGAAGCTCACCACTTTTTGTGGTATCCTACTATTTTTTTCTTCCTACTAGCCCTCAGGGTCTAGGATCACAGGATCGGCTATGGGTCCTGAGGCTGCACCCAGCCTAGGGTGATGAAAGCTGAGTCAGAGTTGCCATGACCTGAATTCAAGCCCCGTGGTTGGAAAAATAAAGAATAAATTAAAAATTAACTAATTATTGATCTAAGTTAAAAAGAAATAAAACTCTTTGGTTTGGAATTTCTGTCAGTTTTCTTTGCTATCCTGGGAAGGGTCTTGGTAAATTTGTAGCCATGTGAGGGAAGGTGCAGAGTTGCCAGTACTTGAGTTCAAACCCTGTGTCAAGCCAAAAAAAAAAATTAAGTTACTGTGTTCGGCAGGGGGAGTAGTTGTGGAGATGGGAGGGAAGGGATGATAGAGGGAAAACAAAGGTGGAGGCAACAATACTCAATAGAAAATGTACTCATTACCTTGTTCATGTAACTGTGATCCCTGTGTACAATGTTTTTACAATTAAAAACGCACAAAAAAAGAAACAATGTAGTGCTCAGAGAAGCACTTTGGGGTAAGGGAAGGATGTGTGTATAGCTGTACAAAATTCTACACCGCTTTTTTTTAATGTTCTGTACAGAACTGAATGAACATAACTGCATTCATTAAAAAATTAAGCCACTGTCTTGGAAATGGGGCTAGTATTTCTGCCATTGCTGTGATTTGATCTCACCGTCCAGGTAACTCATTTGCACCAAGGGTGAAGGCGAAGTTCACTGTCCTTGAGGAGAAGAAATTCAGGCTAGTGTTCCCAGGGCCCAAATGAAGGGCCTACAATGGAAAAAATATTTCTATACATGTGTAATATAGGATATATACTTACATATGTATGTTTATTACATATTATGATTTTTATTATTGATTTTATATTTTATTTTTTATTTGATTCATTTATTTATTATATTTAGTATTATTATACACATAATATTTAGTGCATGTTTTACATCTATTATAAAATTATTCACAATAATTTAGGACATTGACTCATTTACATTAATACTTTATTAAGTGTTGAAACATGATACTTTGACATACATATCACAGTCTTCACATGTTTAGAGTCTCTCCCACAGATGAGCTTTTTCTTCTTTATCTTTGGACACCTTCCTATGGGAATTTCCTTAGATGATTTGTAATCAGAGGCCTTTTCTTGAGGATAGGCAAGTTGAGGGATAAAATTGTAAGGGTGGGGCTAGAAATGTGACTTAGTGGTAAAAAGCTTGCTCAGCATGCATGAATGTCATGGTTTGAATCCTCAGTGCCACATACTCAGAAAAACCCAGAAGCTTTGGAGTGGCTCGACTGGTAGAGCTCAAGTCTTGAGAAAAAGAAGCTCAGAGACAGTACCCAGGCCTTAAGATCAAGCCCCAGGACATTCTGTCAAAAACAATAGGCCAGTTGATGATGGCTCACATCTTGAAACCTAGCTTCTCAGGAGAGTGAGAGCTGAAAACCACAGTTCAAAGAAAGGCTTGTAAAGGAAAGCCTGTTAGACTCTTTTCTCCAATGAACCACCAAAAGACCCCTCGTGGCACTGTGGCTCAAGTAGAACTGTTTGCCTTGAGCTGAAGGGCTCAGGGACCGTGCCAGGCTTGAGTTCAAGACATACACCTGGAAAAAATGAAGGTTAATCAAAATACTTTTCCTATTTGCTAATTAAGAGAATATTCTCTGGAAAATGAACACTGATGTATACTAGAATTGGAGTCAGAGCTCAAGGTTCAAGTTTAGCAAATCCATATCCCCAGCCTCTCTGACTCTAGCATTAAAACCTTGTGTGCAACAAGGTTCTGAAAGGTACAATGTTGAAAGTGTTAATATGCTCCCCAAGCCCTTTGTGATAAGTAGGTGACTTGTATTGACAGTGTCATTACAGTTCTGAAACTAACAGAGCACCAGTAGCTCATGCCCATCAACCTAGTTTAGGAGACTGAGGTCTCAGGATTACAGGGTGAAGCCATCCGGAGTAGAAAAGTCTGTAACACTCTGACTTCCACTTCTGGAAGTTAGATGTTCAAGAGCTTCCTGAGCTTTACTTGGTAATGAGAAGTTACTTGCACTCTAAATATTCTTAGAGTTCTTGAGCTATAGAAGCAGGAAAGAAACATTATTGACCCATCCTGGGTTCAAATGAAGTTCTCAGGATCCAAGCCCTAGCCCTCTTAGCAGAAAGAACTCCATTGTAACACTGTATTTAAAGGACAGAAAACAGTTGCAAAAGCCATGCTAGGTGAAGAGACCCAGGCCTGCAGGATTAGGAGGCAGAATGTACACACTCAACAGGGAAGTAAGCTGCAATACCACTTCATTAATTCCAGTCACAGCCAGCAATGGCGGGGGGGGGGGGGGGAGGAGGAGAGGGGAAACTTGAAACACTTGTTAAAGTTACACCAAGGTCAGGCTTTTCTCAGCCTCTTCAAACAATGACTAATTAACCTTCCTCCCTCAGGTGAAGGGAGCCTCAAGCTATTTTTTGGTTACCAATAGAGAGCCAGTTTAGTGTGTATGTGTGTGTGGGGGGGGGGGGGAATAGAGTTGCAAACCCTGATCTCCGGTCTTAAGGAGTGGGTTTTTCACTCTCCATCTGTTAGATTTGAATGCCTTTCTTCTACCTTGGCAAGTCCATTCTCCTCCTTTCATTCTGCATGTCATTAATGCCAATCCCTGGTCCAAGGAGAGGCAGGGCTGTTTCTCTTCTGCCTCCAAGCTCCTTAGTTAAAACCTGGCTCTTCCCTCTTGGCTCTGAGGCCCTCAGCTGCCTGAGAAGTGGGACAGAGACAGTCTTCCTGCTCTGTGGTTGTGTGAAGGCGATGCTGGTATCCTGGCACGCTGCAGAAGGCCTCATGACTGCTAATTATTCCCTTGTTCCCTCCTGACATCCAAGACCAGTTTCAGCTATCATCTTTGTATACATCCATCAATCTATCTATCTATCTCTCTCTCTATCTCTCTCTCTCTCTCTCTCTCTCTCTCTCTATCTCTCTATCTATCTATCTATCTATCTATCTATCTATCTATCTATCTATCTATCTATCTATCCATCCATCCATCCGTCTATCTATCTATCCATCCATCCGTCCGTCTGTCTGTCTGTCTGTCTGTCTATCTGTCTATCTATCTATCTTTCTACCTACCTACCTACTTACCTACCTACCTACCAACCTACATACCTACCTACCTATCTACCTACCTACCTACCTACCTACCTACCTATCTCTTTGCCAGTTCTTTGGTTGAACTCAAGGCCTGGGCACTGTCTCTAGCACTCTAATACTTGAGACACAGCACCAATTCTGGCTTTTTCTGTGTATGTACTACTGAGGAATCAAACCCAGGACTTCTTGCATGCTAGGCAAACACTCTCTCACTAATCCATATTCCCAGCCCCCTCATCTTTTTCTTAATGGTAGTTTTTAAATAAGTATAATTCCATTTTAAGTCCCCAAGTTAATTTTTCTGAATACCTGTTATAACTATGAACCTTGATCTTCTCTTCCCCTGCCTGATTTGTGATTATTCTTGCCTTGGCCTCATAATAAAATGCAAAAAAACCCTGCTGAGAGCCTAAGTGTGCATCATATAAGGACACAGGCCTGGAACCCTGGAAGAGAAAAGTGATGGGCCTGAAATGAAGAGAATGATGCAGTATTTGCTATGAGCATATCTGAAAAATAAATCAGTAAATAAAAGCAGAAGCATTGCATATATCTGTTTGCACTCAGGGAGCTAATACACACATAAGTAGGTAAGGCACTGATACATAACTTGGCGTTCTCACTTCGAATTTTTGGGGTCATCCCAGAGCTTAAACTCTGGGCCCTTTGCCTTTCTTTGTTGTTTTACTCAAGGCTCAGGCCCTACCACTGCCACAGCTCCACTTCCAGCCATCTGGTGGATAATGGACATAAGTGCCTCCCAGGCTTTCCTGCTTATTCTGGCATGTATCTCCTGCTCGGCTTTCTCTCTCAAAGCTGGAACTCTACCCTCTGGACCACTGCTCCACTTCTGGTATTCTGGTGGCTTAGTGGAGAAAAGAAGCTCACAGACTTCCTGCCCAGGCTGGCTTTGGATGGCAATCTCCTGAGGGGGATTCAAGCGGCTTTCCTCAGGGATTTGTCTGGGAACCGCTCCACACAAACCTTTAGTCTAAATCTTGAGAGGTACTAAAGAAAAACAGAAAAAAGAAGATGCTTGTAGTGTGTTCTAGATACTTAAGGTTGGACAAAAACACTCATAATTATTAGGTCATTGCAGGAGCTATGCAGACTGTATGAGGATCGCTCCAGCTTTAGAGCCACTCATCTTGAGACAGTAATTTCACTGCAGCTCAATGCTAAGTGACAGAACTGGCATGTCCTGTGGACATTTGCTCCCAAATCCTGGGACACTTATTTCTCACTTTTGGCTGCAAACCTGCGACCAGTGGAGAAGATGAGGAGACAAAATCGTTCTCAGATAAAGCAGCTATAAAGAACATTGGGTAGTTAACTTATAAATTCAAAGCATTGAAATGACCCTGTTAAGAAGTCAAATTCTCCAGAGTAAAAAATGAAGAAGGAAAGAAAGGGAGGTGCCAGTGGCTGCTGACTGTAATCCCAGGTCCTGAGGAGGCTGAGATGTAGAGAACCTTAGTTTTAATCCAGCCAGCATTGGAAAGTCCATGACACTGTTATTTCTAAGAGATTGCAGAAAAGCCCAGATCTGGGGCTATGACTGAAGGTTAATGCAATATCTTTGAGCAAAAGCAGCTCAGGGAAAATGACTAGGCTCATAATCCAACCCCAGGTCCTGCCCCTCAACAAGGGCCTGTACCTCCAAGTCTTTGTGTATGTATGGATGTTTTCCTTTATGTGAAGCTCCAGAGTAGTTATGATGAACGGCACCAAACTAGGAAATTTGTTTTTAATACAATGATTTCATAGCACAGAGAGTGCTTTCAAAACAGTGCATGTTCAGGGGCTCCCCTCACTGTTCCCAGTATAGCCTGAGGGTTTCTCCCCACCCCATTCTGCGGGAAGAAGTCTCACCCATTGTCTGAACAGGCAGACAAAAAGCTTCACTCCTGTACAGCTGTGTAGTAAACAACTCCATCTGGGCCAATTACTGAAGATGAGTGTGTGTGGGCTCTGAAGGCCAGGAGAAAAAGGCCTCTTTGTACTCCAAGCTATCTCTCTCCCCAGTTCTCTGTTTTGACAGGATGCCTTCATTTGTGCCACCTCCCTTGGCAGGCCAAGTTCCCTGCACTTATCCTGTCTTTGTGAGACTATATTCCGGTGTCCAGATACAGTGTTCAATATAATTCAGGAGTCCTTCTGGCAGACAACTAGGGCACTGAACCTAATGAAATGTTTCATTGCCGGCGATGATGGTCCTATGATGCCTCTCCTCGGTTTCCAGGAGCTTGGGAAATCCAAGCACATGTCAGATATCACAAACTTCCTGTCATCTAGGCCTGGTGAAGCTCATCAGGGTTTAAAACCTTTGACCTCTTCTAGTTGGGCCCTGGGTGGCTAGGTTTTGGAGTTGAACACAGGGCCTGGGTGCTGAAATGTGTTCAGTGCAGAAGCCCAGTGCTTTACCATTCTTTGTCACAGTTTCACTTCTAGGGTGTGTGTGTGTGTGTGTGTGTGTGTGTGTGTGTGTGTGTGTGTGTGTGTGTGTGTGTGTGTGTCCCTGTGTGTGTGTCCCTGTGTGTGAGTGGATACACCAGTCCTGGAGCTTGAACTCAGAACTTTACCTAGTTTTTCTTGTACAAGTATAGCCTTCTCCCACTTAACCCACAGAGCCACTTCTGGCTATTTTCTAGCGAGGTGGTCCTGAGAAATCAAGCCTGGGGTTTCACATATGCAAAGCACTCTATCCATAAGGCACATTCCCAGCCCTCTACTTCAGGTTTGTTAATTTGTGTCTGTCTTTTGTTGTTGTTTTCGGTTGTAGGAGTTGAAGTCTGGGCCTTGTTACTGTCCCTGTGCTCTTCAGCTCATGTCTGGTGCTCTACCAATTGAGACTCAGAGCCACTTCAAGTTTTCTGGTGGTCCATTGGAGCTAAGTGTCTCAAGGATGTTCCTGCTCAGGCTAGCTTTGAACCATGATCCTCAGCTCTCATCCTCCTGAGTACCTAGAATGACAGGCATGAGTCAAAAGTACCAAGCTTCCACTTCAAGTTTCTTAGTGGTCAATTGGAGATAATAGTCTCATGGGACCTTTTGTGTTTGGGATAGTTTGAAAGCCAGATCCTCAGATATCAGCTTCCTGAGAAGGCAGGATGACAGATCTCAGCTATAGATCCCTAGGTCATGGCACTCTCCTGCAAGTGGGTCCATGGCTCCACGTGGTGGAGTGCAAGAGGTAAGGGTCATTGCCTAGGCCCTGACTGAGACAAAACAGAACAAAACAATTGTCTGCAGGAGACAACTCACTGGTCTTCAGTAATACATAATTTTGTCCCTGCCATGGAGATATATCTGAGCCTCAAAATTCTTGTCTGCATAATCATCTCAGGGTGTAGCTCTTACAAGGACCCAATGAAAGAATGCATCGTGAGAAGGACACAGCACATGACACTCTTCGCATGTCTCAGCACACAGCATCCTGTGAAAGACTCAGCACACAGCACTCAATGCAGGATTCAACACACTGCACACTGTGAAAGACTCAGCACATAGCTCCCTGTGCAAAACTCAGCACAGAGCACCCTATGAAGAACTCAACACATAGCTCTATTCCACACGTTGTCATTAGAATTAGAGTGCTTTCATCAGTATCACCATTCTTTGAGGAACATTTCACAAACCACACAAGTTCACATCTAATGGTTTATTGGGGTGTTTTTATTTGAGGGGGTTACCCATGGGGCTTGAACTGAAAGCATGGGGATACTGTTCTATTAACATTTGCTCGGAGCTGGGAAGGCGGCTCAGTGTTAGAGTGCGTGCCTTGCATGCCTGAAGCCCTGGGTTCAATTCCTCAGCACCACATAAGCAAAAATAAAAAAGCCAGAAGTGGCGCTGTGGCTCAAGTGGTAGAGCGCTTGCCTTGAGCTGAAGAGCTGAGGGACAGCGCCCAGCCCCAAGTTAAGGCCCCACGACTGGACCCCCCCCCCCAAAAAAAAAACAAAAACATTTGCTCAAGGCTAGAGTTCAACCACTTGGAGCCACACTTCGAAGAGTATCACAGACTTCCTGCCAGGACTTGGTTTTAAAGCCCGAGCAGCTAGGTTGATGGTGGGTAAGCCAGCAGCATCTGGTTCCGTGCAGCCGGGTTGTTGCAGTTTACATCTGGCTAAGTCAGGTTAAGTGGCAGCTGTTAGCACTAGACTCCTAGTTTGCTCTGTGATGAGGTATTTGAAGTCCTGTCCTTCTGTCAATGCAGTTAGAACCTTTTACCTTATTTGGCGGCAGTCCTGGGGCTTGAGTAACGGCTTAGACACTGTCCCTAAGCGTTTGTGCTCCAGGCTAGCACTCAATTTATTGAAAGACAGCAGAACTTCTGGATTTTCTGTTTATGTGGCACTGAGGAATTCAACCCAGGGCTTCGTGCTTACTAGGCAAGCACTCAACCACTGAACCCCAGGAGTGAACGAGGTATAAATAAATACAGATGTCTGTATATAGATATTATATGTACCAAAAGAGAGATGGCTGTATACTATTAAATTATAGATGATATTACAACCAATTATTAGGTATTCAATTATGTCTCCATTTAATGATGTGTCCCAGTTGAACAATTAATAAAGCATTAATGAATAATTACTCAATATTCTGTTATTGTTTATCATATATGTACATAATCCATACATACAGAATGAGACAGATGTTTGTATATAATTCAATTACATATACATCATATGTTACTACCAATTATTAGGTATTTTATTATGTCTCAATGCAATTTTTATTCTGAAAATGCTTAGTAAAATATTAAGCTTAATCCTTGTCCTATAATTATTGCATCTAATTTTATTCTAGAATGATTCACTAATTCAATCCGTTTATCATTTATTTTTGTGACAATTATTCCACCTATGACATTTATTACCTTTATGACATCCTATTACATACCATATAGATTTACATATGAATTATACATCCTATCTATCACCGATTATTTTCAAAGAAAAAGAAAACGTGTCACGCTCGGTTTCTCACTCCACGATTTCATTTTTGGCAGTTCTGAGATCTAAACTCAGGGCCTAGAAGGCTCAAATCTTGAATGGGTGACTTCCAGCACAGGAGCCTCTAGCCAATTCAGCTGCCAGGCAGTTGCCAGACCCTGAGATCGAGTCCTGTATGTTGACTCCATATTGCGCTTAGAATAGTTATTCATTTTATTTTTTGTTTCATTCATTTATTAACCATTTATTTTATTGACCGTTATTACACAGAGAATATTTATTACATTTATTACATAGCATACAGATTTGCCTATGTATGAAACTTCACAACTGACACCCAGGACGTTCATAGAAAAAGAAAACATGTGTCACCATAGGCTTCTTACTCCATCATTCAATTTTTGTGAGTGCTGGTATATGAACTCACAGCCTACAAGGCTCAATTCATGAATGGGTGAGTGTCAGCACACCAGCCTGGGGCATATGAATCTGACAAACAGATCCCAGCACCTGAGATTGAGCCCCAGGTTTTGACAAAACAAGAACAGATTGACATGCAGATGGTAGTACACAAAAAATATAGATCTTTAAAGAGTGCCAGAGATGTCTATACATTCTTCATTTATATAAACTACATTCCTACCAATTCTTGGGTATTTATCATGCTTCCATATAATTAATATTATTGTTTACATCCTTAATGAAATATTAATTAAATCAACCACAGTCCCAAAACTATTGCGACCATGTAATTAATAGTATTCTTTTAATGTGTCAAAAAATATTCATTAAAATCCATCGGCCTCCTAAAATCACTCTGTTTAATTTTATAGTAGTGTCATTCAGGAACAACTAATTCAACCTTGATATCCATAAACTTCCATCGGTATTCCTATGAATAGGAAGGATACTCTTAGGATCTCCTCCATTGGTAGGGGTCAGGACCGGGCTTCAAACACAGGGCCTATGTTGCCGTGTTGGCCTATGTCTTCCCTGGTAGCCCTCCAGCCTTCAGCAATACCAGATTACAAACTCTTTTCAGCCATGTTATTCAGACCCAGTATGATCACCTTGAAAAGAAAACAAATGTAAGACTTGCAGACGTCTTCAAGTTGCTGGGGTTTTTGCTGTGTCGTTTTATTTATTTATTTTTTCCTGTCAGTCTTTGATGCCCAAGATCGCAGGTTTGGCTGTGGGTCCAGTGACTTCAACACCGCCTAGAGTGATCAAAGCTAAGGGAGAGTTGCCACGCCCTATATTCAAGCCCTGTGAGTGACAAAATAAAAATATATACATATATACATACATACATATATGCATGCATGCATACATGCATACATATGTACATACATTACAAATATTTAAAAATTATGAGGCTCCTTGTCTTGGAATTCACACCATTTTTTCTGCCAGGCCTGGAGTTTGAACTCAGGGCTGGGTAAATCCGCAGCATTGTTGGGGAAGGGAAAGTTCACCATGCTAGAAGACAAGAAAGTCAGGCCTATTCCCAGGGGCTGAATTCAAGGCCTAGCATTTGAAAAAATAATATTCGTATTCATTTTAAATACATGATTTATATTTACATACACATGTTTACTCCATATTGCAGTTAGTGTAATTATTCATTTTATTTTGTGTTTTATTTATTTCTTATGTATTTTAGAGAGTATGATTACATGTATAACATTTTTTACATCCTATTACATAGGACATAGATATGCCTATGTATTATACATCGTTCCTGAGACCCAGGACTTTCACTGATAAGAAATATAAGTGGGACAATTGGCTTCTTCCACCAGGATAAAGTTTTTGGCAGTTTTGTGATTTGAACTCTGGGCCTAGAAGGCTCACTTCATGAATGGATCAATGCTAGCACACCAGTGAAGTTGTTGGGCAAATTGGAGGAACTCAGATCAAGCCCTAGGAGTGGTCAATATATAAACAGTTAGATGTGTAGATTACAGTGTGTGTGTGTATTTACATATTTATATGTGTCTATAAATAAATTTATATAGCGAGACAGATAGACATTTATGTAGATTCTAGTGTTTAACTCTATATAAAGAGTGATGTGCATATCTTATTTTTATATATTCTATTACTACCAATTATTTGGTCTAAAATTATGCCTTCATTAATTAATCACGGAAGGAGACTTAATAAAGTATAAATTAAATTAATCAATGACCTATATTTATTGCATACAATCTTATACTAGAATGACTAGCTAATTAGTAATCAATTAGTACATGCCACACATTCTAATATTGTTCCTATAGAGAGGAACAAGTTCTCTAGAATCTTCAGCCTTGTTTAGTTGGCAGTCCTAGGATCGAACTCAGGGCCTAGGTGTCTGGGTTGGGCTCAGGTTTCACTGACAGCCCACCAGCCTTTAGCCATGCAAGGTCATGTACAATTTTCAAGCCAAGTCATTGAGACCCAGGATGGTTACAGTGCAAAGGAAACAAAGGTAAAACTGTTGTGTAAAATTTCCTGGTTTTTCCTCCCCATCTTAGTTTGTTTGTTTGTTTTTATGCCAGAGTTGGGAATTGAACTCGGGTCCTAGGATCCCTGAATCATCTGTGGGTGTAAAAGCTGCACTCTAGCCTAGGGTAATCAAGGCTGAGGCAGAGTTGTAACGACCTGAGTTCAAGCCCCATGCCTGCCACTCACAAAAGTTAAGGTCCTGGCTAGGAATTTGGGCCATTTTATCTGCCATACCTGGGATTTGAACTCAGGGACTGGGTAACTCTATTGTGCTCTGGGTTAAGTGGAAGCTAACCTCTTGGAAGAAAAAAAATCAAGAGTATTTCCCAGGGTGTGAATTCCAGCCCCAGAACCGGCAAAAATTATATTTATATACACATATAGTATATATCATATATATGTATTTGCATAGATATTACATATTGTACCTAGGACACAATATTTCCACAGAAAGGAAAACAGGTCAACATTGGCTTCTTACTCCACCTATTGCTTTCAGCACGGCTGGGATTTGAACTCAGGGCTTGGAATGTCCAATTCATCAAGGGGTCAGTGTAAGCACAGCAGCCTCAAACAAATTCACTGCCAGGAAGTTCCCAGGACCTGAGTTCTAGACCCAGGAATGGCCAATATATAAATAAATAGGTATGTAAATTGCTGAAGTGGAGTGCTGGGAATGTGTCTTAAGAGCAGAGTGCTTTGCATGTCTGAATCCCTGAGTTTGATTACTTAGTACCACATCACTAAAAAAAAGCCTGAAGTGGCTGTGTGGCTCAAGTGATAGAGTGCTATCCTTGTATAGCACTCTATATATACGTATATAGAGAGAGCGAGAGAAAGAGAGAGAGATGTATGTGTATATTCCACTGCATATAAATATATAAATATATTTATAGAATGTGAGATGTCTATATATAATTAAATTACATTTAATATATTAGTAATAATTATTAGCTATTAAATTATGCCTCCATTTAATGATATATCATAAATTAAGGCACAATAAAGTGCTTCCTTGTGTAAAAGGAGCTCAGGGTCAATGTGTAAACTCTTAGTTGAAGCCCCAGGACCTGCAACAAAAAAAAGAGCCATTAACTCCATGTTTTTGTGTTTGTATGCATGTATTTCTATTGGTGAACATTCAGAATCGTTATGAAGAAAGGCACCCAGCCAAGAAATTTGCTTTTAATAGAATGATGCCATACCATAGAGAGTGCTTTTAAGACAGTGCATGTTCATAGTAAAAATAAATTAAGAACCTGGATTGGAATTTGCATCATTTTTCTGACAGGCCTGGGATTTGAACGTGTGTGTGTATGTGTGTGTGTGTGTGTGTGTGTGTGTTTGTGTGTGTGTGTGTGTGTGATTGTCAGGGATACCAACCTCTCAAGGACTCAGAACATAGAACTCTTTGGGAAGAAAACATACAGCATATTTTTTTTTAAAAAATAACACAAAGAGCCCTGTGTAATGGACTCAGCACAATGTGCCTTTTTAAAGACTCAGCACATAGCAACCTTTGGGATCCTCATGGTAATCTAATGACCAATAAGATTAGACATGCCATTTTGACATCACTAAACTTAATTATCATATTATGACATCATATGTCATAATGACATTATAGACATATTGTGAATGCTTATTCTGTGATTTCATTCTATTTCAAGTGAGCAATATTGGAGGATATCAGAAATCCATTGTGACCTCAGTCATTGTGACATGAAAATCCCTTTGTGACATCACAGTGCCATTATGATATCATTAACCTGTTGTGACATCACAAACCTCTCCTGTACATTGCGACCTCATCACCAATGTGACATCACAAAGCCATTGTGATATCACACGGCTGTTGTGACTTTACAATCACCTTGAGACCCCCCAAACCCATTATGACATCTTAACCATCTTTGAAAAAACAATTTCTTGGGCTGGGAAGGTGGCTCAGTGGTAGAGCACTTGCCTTGCATGCCTGAGGCCCTGGGTTTGATTCCTCAGCACCACATAAGCAAAAAGAAAAAAGCCGGAAGTGGTGCTGTG
The DNA here is from genome assembly GCF_019054845.1 of Dipodomys spectabilis. Lineage (NCBI taxonomy): Eukaryota > Metazoa > Chordata > Mammalia > Rodentia > Heteromyidae > Dipodomys > Dipodomys spectabilis. Next base: position 2,577,844 of record NW_024870936.1, read on the forward strand.
GCTCAAGTGGTAGAGCACTAGCCTTGAGCTGAAAAGCTGAGGGACAGCGCCCAGGCCCAGAGTTCATGCCCACTACCAGACACCCCCCACCAAAAAAAGAAAAAACAATCGCTTTTTTGACATTCACAGTCCCTTTGTGTATCTATATCCTCATTGTGAAATGTCAATTGTGATCAGATATGCCATTGTAATATCACAAAGCATTTACAATATAATCATTGTTGTGATATCTCATTATCATTATGACAACATCAGCCCATTGTGACATCACATATCTGCAATGACATCATACCACTATGACATCACATTGTCATTGTGACATCATATATACATTATGAATGCTTATTATGTGATTTCATTATATTTCAAATGTGGCATGTCGGTTCATATCAAAAACTCATTTTGACTTTATAACCATTGTGACATCACAATCCCTTTGTGACATAATATTGCCATTGTGATATCTTTAAACAACTGTGACAACTCAAACATGTCCTGTCCTCATAAGTTTTGTGACATGTTGTCACTGTATTATGTTAGGCCCATTGAGAGCTCACTCTTTTTTTGACCTCATATTATTTCAGTTACGACAAGAAATATTAGAAAGATACTGTGACATCATAAATATTGTGACATCACACTGCTAGATATAATGACCATTTTGTCACATTGTCACATCACAAATGTATTCTCAATTCATCACATTTGTGCCAACAAATGCCTTTGGAATACTCACAATCCCATTCTAAAATTATATACTCATTGTGAGTTAATCACAATTGAGGTCTGTAATGCCATTGTCACATCACAAACTACTGCGACATCACAAAACTCTTGAACTCATCACTATTATGGCATCACAAACTAATTGTGACATAACACTCATCTGATATTATAATTTGACATCATATTGCAATTGTGATATTACTGTACCATCATGCTTTCACAAACCTATTATGACCTCATGACATCTTAGAAAATTCATGGCCTTTGGGACATCAAGCTCTTTCTGTGAACGTGTATCATTGTAAACTGGTAGCAATTGAAATTTGAAATAAGATGTGATATTACAAACTAGTTTTGATATCACTAACCCATTTTTATATCATAACATTTTGACAACCGAAAACTGTTAGAAACTTTAGCACTTCTGACAAAAAAACATGGCCTTTGTGTCATCACAGTTCATTTGTGTATGCCATTGTGATTTCATTCTTGTATTCTCACAATAATCTAATGGCAATTAAGATCCGACATGCCATTGTGACATCACAAACTCTTTGTGACATCATCGCCATTGTGACATCAGACTCTTGTTATGACACCATGGTGACATAACAAAGCTACAGTGATATCATAGCATTATGACATCACATTGCCATTTTGCTGTCATAGACACATTGTGAATGTATATCCTCTGATTTCATTCTATTTCAAATGTGGTATATCAGTTGATATCAGAAACACATTGTGAGCTCATAACCATTGTAACTTTATAAACCCTGTGTGATGTCATAACCAGTGTGATATCACATTGTTGTGATGACATCTTTAGCTTATGGTGACATCACAAAATGACAATGACATTATAGCATTTGCCATTATGTCATTGTGACATCACAGTCACATTATGAATGCCTAATCTGTGATTTCATTGTATTTGAAATGTGGCATGTGGGTTGATATCAGAAACTCATTGTGATGTCATAACCATTGTCACATCAAAATCCCTTTGTGACGTCGATTGGGCAATGTGACATCACAATGGCAATGTGATGCTACTAAGGCATCGTGATATCAGAATGGTCATGAACTCACAATGGGTTTCTGATGTCAACTGACATGCCACATTAGAAATAGAGCCAAATAAAATAATAGGCAAACACAACGTGTCTATGACATCAGACTGACAATGTGATGTTACAGTGCTATGATGTCATTGTGGTTTTACATGTCAAAATGAGCTGATGGTGTCATAATGGCAACATGATGTCACAATTATGATGAGGTCAGAAAGAATTTGTTATGTTTCAATGGTATGTCTGATGTCACTTGTCATTAGTTCCCCATGAGGATACGGATAGAAAAATGTTCTGTTTTCACAGAGGCCATGTGTATTTTCAAAGGTGGTAAGAGGTAATAATAGGTTTGGGATGGCACAATGTGATCCATAATGTCAAAATGGAAATGAGATGTCCCATTGGGTTTTTGATGTCACAGTGGTGATGAGGTCACAATGGTTTTGTGATGGCACAGTTTGTTTTTAATATCAGTATGATATATCCAATTTCAATTACTCATAATTCAATATGAGGATACCAGGTGATAGAAGAAGCTTCACAGTATGAGATCATACTATGTGAAAACCCAATGGGACAGTGATTTCAAAATGACAATGTGATGTCCCAACATCATGTTATAATAATGTTTTGAGGTCACAATTGGTGACACCATACTAATGAGGGGTCACAATAGATTTGAGATGTCCCAAGGGGTTGGTGATGTCACAATGGCATGTGGGATCTCAATTGTCATTAACTCACCATGAGTATATGAGTTTGGGAAGGGATTCTGATGTCACCAATGTATATGTAGTAAGAAATGTGAAGAACTAACAGGTCTGAGATGTCCAAAGTGACACAATGGTTATGATGTTCAGCAATGTGATATCATGATGGATTTTAGATATCTCATGTCATATCTGAAATATGAGATCGAACACAGATTTTTCAACTCACAAAGGGCCTATGATATCACAATGGCATGTCACAAAAGTTAAGAGGACATGAGAGGTATTTGATGTCACAGTGGGTTAGTGATGTAACAAAGACAATGTGCTGTGACAAGAGATTTGATGTCACAAAGGTTATGAGTTCACAATGGGTTCCTGATATCAACCGACATGACACATTTGAAAGAGAATTAAATCAAAGAATAGGCATTCTCAATGGGTCTATGGCATCAAAATGACAATGTGATAACAAGGGAGCAATGTTTGATAGGATATGTACTCATTACCTTGCTCATGTAACTGTAATCCCTCTGTACACTATACTTACAATAAAAAAAACACATACAGAAGAAAAAAATATAAAAATGGTATGGTGTCATTGGGGTTTGGTGATGCCACAATGAGATGATGGTGTAATGACGATAATGTGATTTCACAGTCATAATTATTGTTCAAAGTATTTGTGATGATACAATGTTATATGTGATCCCAGTTTTCATTAGTTCACTATGAGTATATGGGTACAGAAAGGGTCTGTAATGCCACAGAGGTCATGTGTTTTTTTAAAGATGCTGAGTTCACCATAGCTTTGTGATGTCACAATGTGATTGTGAAGGCACAACAGCAATGAGATGTCACAATGGGTTTGTGATGTCACAGTGGTGATGAGGTCAAATGAGTTTGTGATGTCACTATGAGTTTGTAATATCACGATGACATGTTCAATTTCAATTTCTACTAGTTCACAATCAGGATACAATTTCAAAGAAAAGCTCCAAAGATCATGAGTTTTTAGTCATAATGTGTGATATGCTGACATTAGGATATTTTTGGCCTTTAGTAAGCTTATAATGATTTCAAATTTATAATAATTCAGGTATGACATATGATTTTAGAAATTGACTCTGACATCATGAACATTGTGACATCAAATTAATAGATATCAAGACCATGGTGTCACATTGTGAACTCACAAATCTATTAGGACTTCATCATATTTGTGCCAACACATGACTTTGGAGACAACACAGTCTCTTTGTGAACTCATATCTTCATTGTGAATGAATGACATTTGAGACCCGGCATGCCATTGTGACATTTCCAACCAATTGTGACAGCACAACATATTATAGTAGAAACACATTGTGTTCTAATAGCCATTGTGGTAGCACAATCCCTTTGTGACCCCACATTTCCATAGTGATATCACTAACCCAATGTGAGATTCCAATCCTCTCATATCTAATCCAGGTATGAAATGTGATATCCGAATCCAGTGTAACATCTTGATCATGGTGATATCACACTGATAGAGTTATGAGCATTTTGTCACATTCTGACAAGACACACCTGTTAGGATTCCACTTTTGTGAAAATGCATGCCTTTGGATACATCACAGTCCCTTGGTGAGCTCATGTACTCATTGTGAGTTAATGACAATTGAGATCACGTGTCATTTTAATATAACCAACCCATTGTGACATCACACACCACTTGTAAATTCATCACCAGTGTGGCCTCACCAATTGTGATATCAAAATATTTTTAAGTCATCATACTGCAACATCACATTGCCATTGTGATATCACCGTTCCATTGTTTTTTCAAAAAACTAGTATGTCTTCATAGCATTCTAGAAATTTCATTGCCTTTTATGCTTCAGTCTTCTTCTGTGAACTCATATCCTCATTGTGAAATAGTAGCAACTGAAATTGGACATGTGATTATGAGATGTGACTTCACAAAACTATTTGATTTCATCACCAATGTGACATCACAACCCCATTGGGAACTTTCATTGCTATTTGACATCAGTATCACATTGTGATATCCCAAACCTATTAGGACCTTTTAGCACCTTTGATAAAACACATGACCTTTGTGACACCACAATCCCTCTGTGTAACTATACCCTCATTATGAACTGATAATTGATATCAAACATGCCATTGTAACATCACGAACCCTTTTTGACATCACCAGTGTGACATAACATTCTCATTATGACAGCATCAACTATTTTTGACATCACAAACCTACAATGACAAGATAGCATTATGAGATCACATTTTCATTGTGATGTTATAGACAGATTGTGAATGTCTGTTTTCAATCTTTTCTTTGTGGGTCGTGGGGCTTGAAATCTGGGCTTGGGTGCTGTCCTTGCTCTTCAGCTCTAGGCGAACACTCTATGGCTTGAGCCACAGCACCACTTCTGGTTTTCTAGTGGTTTTTATTGGATATAAGAGTCTCATGGACTTCCCTGCCTGAGCTGCCTTTGAACTGTGATCCTCATATCTAAGCCTCCTGAGTAGCTAGGATTACAGGCATGAGCCACCGGCACCCAGCTTTGTCATTCTATTTCAAATTTGACATGTATGTTGATATCAGAAACATAATGTGACCTAATAACCATTGTAACATCATAAATCAGCAGTGACATCAAATTGTCATTAGCTCATTGTGACATCACCAAATGATAATGGCATCATAGCATTATAAATCATAGTGACATTGTTACATCATAGATGTAGCAGTGTGAACGCCTATTCTATGAATTCATTCTATTTCAAAAAACCATTTTGACCATATAACCATTGTGATATCACAATTCTTTTTGTTCTCGCATTGCCATTGTGGTATCATTAAACTGCTGCAATGCCATCACAAACCAATCCTGTCTTTATATGTTTTGTGACATGCTGCCATTGTCATATATATATTAGGCCCTTTGTGAGCTCATAATCTGTTTTCAATCTCATGTTTCTGGTATGACATGTGATATCAGAAATCCACTGTGACATCATACTGCCAGATGTCATGACCATTGTGTAACATTGTGACATCACAAAACTATTAGAACGGCATTACATTTGTGACAACACATGCTTTCAGAGACTTTACAGCCCCTTTTGAACTCATATATTCATTGCCAATTAATGACAATTGAGATCTGCCATGCCACTCTGACATCATGAACCCATTGTGAAACTTATTGTGACCACATCACAAGAATGGCATCAACAACAAATTGTAGTATCAAAGCATTATTTTGACATGATATTTTGGTATTGACATTGTGATATCACTGTCCCATTGTCTTTACAAGCCTATTATGCTACATTACATCATAGAAAATTCATGGCTTTTGAGACTTTAAGCTCTTTCTGTGAACTCTTGTACTTATGACCTCTAAGGCAAGGAGAAAAACCACCGAGTCACATTTATTATAATAAACTAATTTATACTAGAAAAGGGACTGTGATTACCTTATCCTGGACTGGATATGTCCAAAAGCAGCCTCGACCACCAAACCTCAGACCTCCAAAGGGCAGCCCCACCCTTTCTTAATTGGTCTGCAAACCAACAGCCAAAAAATTATGATCTCCAAAGCTCCAAACCTTAATGGGCAAGGATTTTTACTTTTCCATTCCTCCCTCCTTCACTACAGACCTGTCCTTCCTTCCTGGTCTTTCCCTTTTTCCCTTCCACCACGTCCTTCTTCTCTTCAGGCCTCTCCACTCTCCATAGGCCTGCCCTACTCTGCCTCAGTGACCACTTTCCCACCTTCTGCTCTCCCTCAACTTCTTCTCTTCTCAGGTTTTTCCCTTCCTGCTGTCTCATCACTTTCTTCCATCTGGGTAGCTCCCATTTTTATGTCCCCTTCGAGTGTTCTGAAAATGCAACCAATATATAGGTTGTACCCCTTCTCATTCCAACGGGTCTCCTGCCTAACAGTTTCAACCATCACTTCCCAAACTGCCCAATGCTCAATCATTTCTTGTCAGCTCACCATGTAAGGCTTGACACCTCCACCTTTGGCGGCATTCACCACTCTCTCTGGTGGGCCAGGCCAAAAATTTACAATGATTATCAGCTCCACAGATAATTCTGGCCCCACTGGTTATTACAGTATACTCATAGTGAATTAGAAGACATTGATATTGTATATGTCATTGTTATATTTCAAACTTGATGAGACATCACTATCCCATTGTGACCTCATCACTGCGGTGACATCACAAATTCATTGTGATATCACATTGCCTTTGTGCCACCATGATCACATTGTGACATCCCAAAACTATTATGACCTCAGAAGCTTTGAAGAAAGCATGGCCTTTGTGACATCACAGGCCCTTTGTGTACCCATATCATTTTGAGCTAATGACAATTGAGGCCAGACATGCCATTGCATTAACATTGCAAAACCTTTGTGACATCATCACCAGTGTAACATCACATTGTCATTATAACAACATCAGCCAATCGTCTCATCATAAAAAATGACATGTTAGCATTATGACATCACATGTTCATTGTGATGTCACAAATACATTGGAATACCTAGTCTGTGATTTCATTCTATTTCAAATGTGGCAGGAGAGTTGAACAGAAATACATTGTGACCATATAACCATTTTGATATCACAATACCTTGATGACACCACATTGTCATTATGATATCACTAACCCACTGTGACATCACAAAACTGTCCTATCCTCATGAATTTTTGACATGCTGCCAGTATGATATCTTTGGCCTCTCTGAGTTCATAAATTGTTTAACTCATAATACTTCAGGTATAACCTGTGATATCAGAAATCCACTGTGACATCATGACCACTGTGACATCACACTGCCAGATATCATGACCACTGAGTCACATTGTGACATCACAAACCTGTTACAACTCATTACATTTGTGCCAACATATTCCTTTGGATGCATCATTAACCCTTGTGAAATACTTCATTGTCAATTAGAGATCTGGCATGAGATTGTTATATCACCATCTCATTGTGAAATAAAAACCTATGTGACCTCCTCACCTGTATGTCATCACCAACTATTTGTGACTTCAAAAAATTATTATCTCATGTAATGGTAACATCACCTTGCCAATGGGATTTTCACCATTGCATTTTTCACCAACCTATTATTTCATCGTATTTTACAAAATTCATGGCCTTTCTGACCACTAGCTCCTTATGTGAACTTGTATCTTCATTGTGATCTAGTAGAATGAAATTCGATATATAATGGTGATATTACAAATTCATTGTGACATCACTATCCAAGTGTGACCTTATCACCACAGTGACATCACAAACCCATTGTGACACCACATTGCCACAGTGATATCATGATCACCTTGTGACATCCCAAACCTGTTGTGGCCTCTTAGCACATTTGAAAAAGCACATGGTGTTTGTGACATCACAGTCCCTTTGGGTAACCATATCCTCAGTGTGAACGAAGGACAACTGAAGTCAGACATGCCAGTGTACCATTACAAACGCTTTGGGACATCATCTCCAGAGTGAGACCACATTGTTGTTTTGATACCATCAGCCCATTGTGACATCCCAAAATGACAATGACATCATAGCATTATGACATCACATTTTCATTGTGAGGTCATAGGGACAATGTGATTGCTTATTATGTGATTTCATTCTATCTCAAATGTGGCATATAGGTTGATTTCAGAAATCCATTGTGACCACATTACCATTGTGACATTACAATCCCTTTGTGACCTCATATTGACTTTGTGATATTATTAATGCAATGTAACAACACAAACCTGTCTTGTTCTTATAAATTTTGTTACAAGCGACAACCTTTACTTGGGCTGCATGCCCAGAGATAAATGGAGCCTTAACTATGAACCCTCAGACCTCCAAATATCAACCCAGCCATTTGTTAACTGGTCTTCAAACAACCAACCCCCCAAAATAATGATCTCTAAAGCTCCACACTTCAAAGGACAAGGCTTTTTCTTTTTCCTCCTCCTCCTGCCCTCCAGACCTGTCCCACCTTTCTGGTCTTTTCATTTTTTCCTTTCACCATTCCCTTCTTCTCTTCAGGCTGCTCTACTCTTGACAGGCTTGCCCTGTCCTGTTCATGTGGCCAGTTGCCATCCTTCACCTTCTGCTCTCCCTCAATTTCCTCTCCTCCCAGGTCTTTACCCTCCTTCATTCTCATTACTTCTTTCCTACCAGGCCTTTCCCCTTTTTCTCTCTCCTTCTGTTGCTCTGAACATGCAGCTTATACATAGGCTGTACCTGTATGGCATCACCAACTAATTGTGACATCAAAACCTTTTGTGATGTCACAATGGACACAATGATCATGACATCTGTCAGTGTGATGTCACAATGGTCATGATGTCACAGTTGATTTCTGGTATCTCATGTCATACATGAAATATGAGGAAACAAATTATGAGGGCAAAAAGGTCTAAGATATCACAATGTCAGCATGTCACAAAAGATAGGACAAGAGAGGTTTCTGATGTCAAATTGTGTTAGTGATATCACAATGGTATTGTGATGGTACAAAGTGATTGATGTCAAAATGGTTATGTAGGCACAAAAATGAGTTTCTAATAGCAACTCTCATGCCACATTTGAAATACAATGAAATCACAGAATAGGCATTCACAATGTGTCTATGATGTCACAATGAGAATTGTTGTCATCATGCAATATATCATTGAGTTTGGTGATGTCACATGAACTGATGTTATAATGAAAAAGTGATGTCACACTTGAGGATGTCACAAACACTTTTTGATTTTATAGTGGCATGTGTGATCTCAATTTTCATTAGTTAACAACAAGGATATGGGTACACAAATGGACTGTGATGTTGAAAAGGGCATGTGATTTTTCAAAGGAGCTAAGAGGTCATAATAGATTTGCTATGTCACAATGGAATCATGATTTCACAATGACAATGTTGTCACAATAGTGATCTAGGTATTGAGGTACTTACCAATTATTGCCAGGTTCTGTTAGCAGGGATAAGGCAGTGGCTAGAAAGCCAAATCATCAATCTAAGGTGAGAGATATGGTATAGTTCCCCAGTGAGTACCCTGATGCTTTTCTGAAACTTTTGCCAGAAGCCTATAGGACCTATAGGCCTTTGTTACCCTTTCTGAACCTTCTCCCAGAAGCCTATAGGACCTATAGGCCTTTGTTACCCAGACCGCCCCAGATATTAGAAGAAAGCTTCAAAAGTCAAAAGGTTTTGAGGGAAATGTGTATTCTAAGTTGGAAGTGGTTGCCCATTGGGTGTTTGATAACAGAGATACCCTGGAAAAAAGGGGTCTAAAAAGGGTGTTTGAGTTTTAGTAGGAGTATCAGAATAGGGATCAAGAAACCCTTGGCAAAGACAGTACAATTCATTTGCAAATGGCAATAGAGAACCTCTAGACTAAATCAGTGTATTTATTGCAAGCAAAATGGACTTTGGGAAAAGGAATGTCCAAGGAAGAGAAAGATAGAAAATGACAAGTTAAGTAATCACATTAACCATCTGGAGCTTGGGGTGCTGAATTCCAACTATGTTCAACTTAAAAAGCAGCCCTCTGAACTTAAGAAGTAATGTGGCCAAAAAATTCATATACTTCTATCTCAAAACACAGGCTTATAAAAGACTGAATCTCCAATATGTGCCCGTCAAACCCCACCAAGACGTTAAATGCACATAGAAGAGCACACTGGAGAAAACACAGAGAATTATTTGACGTGAAGAAAAGATTTGAAGATATAAATTAGGAACTTGTGACAGTTAAAAATGAGTAGAAAATCCTCAAAAGGAATCTAGAAAACACTCAAAATCAAATGAAATTCAAGTACATTATCCTGCGTGAGCATGAGGCAAATTAGGGGAACACAGGTCAGAGGCTGACAGAAGCAGAGGACAGCAATGCTGCTATCCTTGCTAACCACAAGTGAGGCCAAGAAGAGATCCTGATGCTGGATTAAGAAATCATGGCCATGAAAAAGGAGCTGGACCTGATATAAGAATGTATTAGGCAGGGCTGGGAAGTGTCTCAGTGTTAGAGCACTTACCTTGCATGCATGAGTCCCTGGGTTCGATTCCTCAACACTACATAAGTAAAAAGAAAAAAGCTGGAAGTGGCGCTGTGGCTCAAGTGGTAGAGCACTAGTCTTGAGCTGAAGAGCTGAGGGACAGCGCCCAGGCCCAGAGTTCTGGCCCCACGCCGGACCCCCAAGAAAAAGAATGCATTAGGCTGAAGTACATGTGGATTGTAAGCTTTGAAGAGTGTCACCAGAAATTCAAAGCAACAGAGAAAGAAGGAAAGGGTAGTTAGCAGAGAAGATGGGAAATTGCTGTGTCATAGAAGATGAGGCCAAGAAAAGTGAAAAAGAAAATATCAGGCTCAAGAAAGAGAATGTTACTATTCAGAAAGAGTTAAAGGACTACATGCTCTGATAAAGAATGCTGGGGAAAGGGAAAGAGCATTAGGAAGGAAAACAGTAGAGCTAAACAAACAGTTGGAAAATCTGTCACAAAAATACACTGCAGTGGAAAACTAGAAAGAGAAACTACTAGAATAAAAGGCCAAAAAGATTGCTGAGATCTTCACCATAAATGTAATGCAGAAGCATCTTGTCCCAATGGAACAGGTGGAAGTGGGAAAAATACCTCTCAATACCATCTCTATGAACTTAAGGGAGGAGCTAAAGACCAAGCAAGGGTGTTGTGAGAAGGAGCAGCAGCTGGCCAGTCAAATGAACTCTCCTGTGACCCTGCCAAAACACTTGCAGGTTAAGGAGCACAATCAGAAGGAGAGTGGTATCATGAAAGCAAGTTTGAGAGAAAAGGAGGAAAATAAAATGGACGAAGTCTTCAAGGTTCATATTACTGTACAGGAGTTAAAGAAACTAGAGACCCTAAGATACAGGGAAACATCTGAGCTGATCATGTAGTTTCAGAGACTACTCTAAAGCTACTAGTCTTTAAGATTAAAGGAAGAAGCAAAAGCAGTGAACACTGAACTTGTGAAAAAAGCATACAGGCTCAAGCTTTCTGTCAGTTTACGTATAGATATTGGCACCCTGGTAAATTGCCCCAGGCCACTGACTAAAACTGTTCGAAAACCAGTGGAGCCTCAGCCTTAGAATCCTTTGTAATGCATATACATAATTTCCAACAGGTAACTGCTGAAAAGCTGGAACCTATGGAAAGAATTGATATGTGAGGAACCTCAGACAGTGAATTTGGGAAAGTAGACTCCACAGAGGTAAAGCTTGGAAAGTATGGGTATTGGTATCTGTTAGTAATAGTGGACACTTTTTCAGGCTGAGCTGAGGTGTGTAATAATCCCTTGATTTGGCTAACCCTCAGCTGTTGGGTCCAAAGATGGCCCTGCATTCATGGTGCAAGTTCTCAATTATTAACTAACACCCTAGGAATAAATTGGAAGTTTCAATCCATTTATAGACCTCAAGGCACTAGAAAGAGTGAATATGACCTTAAAGGAAACTTTAACTAAATTAAATACAGAGACTTGACATGGCTAGGTGAGCCTCCTCCACTTTGCTCTCCTTTGAGCAAGATGTAGCCCCTATGTTAAAGGATTTAATCCTTTTGAAATACTTTAGGGTAGACCACCTTCTTTGTTTCCGAAACTTGGGATGACTGTATTAACAGAAATGTCTAACTACAATCTGCAGGCTTTACAATATATTCTTTTTTTGGGGGGGGGGTCCAGTTGTGGGCCCTGAACTCTGGGCCTGGGCACTGTCCCTCAGCTCTTCAGCTCAATTCTAGCACTCTAACACTTGAGCCACAGTGCCACTTCCGGCTTTTTTCTTTTTGCTTATGTGGTGCTGAGGAATCGAACCCAGGGCCTCAGGCATGCAAGGCAAGCGCTCTACCACTGAGCCACCTTTCCAGCCCCTACAACATATTCTTTTATGTACTTATCTTTTTGTAATCAAGGCCCACTGGCCGCCTAAGAAAACCTCCACCTGAAGGGGAGGGGCCAAGGTGGTGATAGAACAGCAGGGAAACACCACAGCTCTCTCCAACCAAATATAGAGTTTGGATTTCAATGCTCTGTTTCCCCATGTGACCCCCAAAAAGGCGATTACTCAAAGAGATAGATGAAGTGAAAAAGAAAAGGGAAAAACCTACACAGACAGTAAAGTTGGAAGACCCTTCTCCCACAACTTGTTGGATATGGGACTCCGCATTAAGCAGCTTAAGTGCTGGGGCTTCGTACCAGGCTGCTTAGCTGGCCAGGCTCTGGACCCTCCGAGGACCACACACTCATAAGCATCCCAAGTCTCCCAAAAGACTCCCAAGAGGTGGGGCCAACCTAGAGAATACAAACAGAAATCTCAGAAGGCAGAGCCAGCATGAAAACTCCCCTCACCCTCCCTGGCAGGGTGCCTCTGCCTGGCTGGAACAAGCAGCCCAATCCATTCAAGAGCAGCAGCAGCTGTCAGCAATGGCGAACGACCCTACACTGGCAGCGTGGCACCTCTGTTCTGATGGTGTAAACAGCCTTGCCTAACCTGGAGAAGCAATGGCAGCTGGCAGTGGTGCCTCTTGGCACTAGCCCACAGGAACAGACCAGACCAGACCAGACCAGGGAGGCAGCAGTGGCTGGAGTGGGGACAGCTGCAGTGAACAACCCCAGATGGATGGTGGTTTGTGCTTCTCCTTACTGGCCTGCATAAGCAGCCCAGCCTAGCCCGAGGCAGCAGCAGTGGTTAACACCTGACTCGTGGTGGGGTGCCTGGCTTGCATAAGTGGCCCAGCTGATCCTGGGGCAGTGGCAGCAGCTGGGGCAGTGGCAGCAGCTGGGGCAGCAGCAACAGGATCGACAGCAGCAGCAAACAACTCTGGACCCATAGTGGGGTGCAGCACCTCTCCCTACTGGTTAGCATAAGCAGCCCAACCCAGCCCATGGTGGCAAAGGTGGTGAACAACCCCAGACTTGAGGCAGGGTGTGGTGCTGAATAACCCCAGAAAAGCCTCATGAACGTTCCTGCCTGGGCTGGCTTTGAACCTGAATACACAGATCTGAGCCTCCTGCGTAGATAGAATTACAGGCATTCACACCAGCAGGGTCTAACTCTTGTCAACCCCCTAACTTTTTCTAAAATAGATAATTTCTTATTTCATACAAGGAATTTAAGCAATACAAGAGGATCGACATAAAACCCTGTATTCTATCTCACCATAGTGGAATCAAACTAGTTCTCAATAACAAGGCATAAAGTAGAAAAAACTTACACACATGGAAATTAAACAGCACTCTGACATGGGTCACAGAAGATATTATAGAAGAAATTAAAAACTTTCTACAATTCAATGAAAATTAAGAAACATCACAAAGAAACCTATGGGACACAGCAAAAGCAGTCCTGAGGAACAAATTTATTGCTCTCAGTGCACACATTAAAAAACAAAGACCGGGCTGGGAAGGTGGCTCAGTGGTAGAACACTTGCCTTGCATGCATGAGGCCCTGGGTTCGATTCCTCAGCACCACATAAGCCAAAAGAAAAAAAGCCAGAAGTAGCGCTGTGGTTCAAGTGGTAGAGCGTTAGCCTTGAGCTGAAGAGCTGAGGGACAGCACCCAGGCCAGAGTTCAGGCCCCACGACCGAACCTCCCTCCCCCCAAAAAGAAAAAAAGAAACAAAGACCAAGTAAACAATCTTATGATTCAACTAAAACTGCAAGAGAAACAAGAAAAAAATTGAACCTAAAGTTGCTAGACAGAAAGAGATAACCGAATAAGAGTTGAAATTTATAAGATAGAGACTAAGAAAATTATAAATAAAATAAATAAAACAAAAAGCTTTTTTTTTAAATGTCAATAAAACTGAAGGACCACTGGCAAGAGTAACTAACAAGAGACCCAAATCAATAATATCAGAGATACCACAGGAAAATTACAACAGACATCCAAGACATCCAAACAATCATAAAGAAGTAATTCCAGACTCTACTCACAAAGGAAGGAAAACCTAGCAGAGAGGAATTAATTTCTACAAAAATACAAATTTCTATCCCCCCTTTCCTTTTCAGCCATGCTTCTCTACCACCTATGGTGGGGGCAGAAGTTCGGTAAACAAACATCTTTTCCTGCCTGAATAACATGTGGTGTTTTCTTCATTGGCTACCTAATGAAACCTACTTAATTAACATTCCTTACATATGGTGCCATGATTCGGATGGGGTTATTGAGTCGGAAATGTTAGGATTTCCTAACCACCACTTTTCTATGAATCCAACTTCTTTGATACACCATGTGAGACTTTTCACCAATAACATTGCTGGCCTTCACATCCACGTCCACACCACTTCTCCACTCTGGTAAGTGAAACTACTCTCTATAGCTCTTTGTTGCTCAATCTCTGTGCAGATGTGGTGCAATGCCAGAGAGCTCATATGGCCTTTTGACGAAAGGCTGATCACCTCCAAAGCTGAGGATGCTTGGTTTGGGGGATTTGGCTATTTCTCTCTAGAGGGCTCTGGGGGACGTCGGGACACCGCTTCTGCCTGGTCAGCTCTCCTTCATTCACCAGACTGACTCTCCTACACATTTACTGGGGTGCTGTGAGTCATGCCTGAGTCATGAAACCCCTCTGAAATGTCTCCTGCGCTCACTGGATAGCCGGAACACCTAATATTTTTATGCTGTTCTCAGATTTTCACAATTTTTGAGTCTGCAATGATACATGGTGAGAAGTCTGTTTACTTTCAGGCTCTCTTGGCTCTCTGCTATTAATGTCGAACTTTCTATATCTCCTGTTTCTTTTCTACAACTTTTTCGATTGTGCCCTGAAGAATGTGACATGGGCTAGGTCCCAGGGACCCCCTCTAGGTTCCCTCTCAAAGGCTTTCCAAACTAGGCTTGATTTTTTGTTAAGGCTTTCTTTGCATTTTTTCAGCAATTCACCATCTTGGCCACATGATGGGTTAAGGGTTTGGCCCTATCCAGTCCTTACCCTTCCACCAAGCTGACTACTCCTCCATCCATGTATTTTAATGTGCGTGCTAACAAGTTGCTCTTTGCACAGACCCTGGTAACTGAGGCCCAACCATGTGATATGCTTTGTTAGCAGAGATGTCTAAACAATATTGTCAAAAATTTTAGGTTTCGAGTTTTGCCTTTTTTGTTTTGTGTTATATTCTAGTACTGACTACGTGATTCTAAAATATTGGGCATATCTGTGCTAAGATTCTCACATCTAATGAGTTTTGTCATTGCAGAATATTTGGTCAAGTCTTGATAAGGACCAAGTAAGTTCTCCTTACTCAATTTGAACTCCTTGTTGCTTTAATTGGAAATAACAAAGGGCTTTTGTCACATAGATTACCGTTCAAAGCCAGCCCGGGCTGAAAAATCCCTCAGACTCCATTTCCCAACTAACCTGCAAACAGCCAGGCAGGAAGAATTTGCTCAAGCCTCTTATCTCTAACCAGCAAACATTGCAAGTGCTACTATAACTCAAAGTGGTAGATTGCTAGTCTTGAGCAGACGTGCTCAGGGACAGTGCTCAGGCATTGAGTTCAAACCTCCTTGAATACCATATGTGACAAACCATCCCAGCAATGAGCACCTGGACTCGGCCAGTCTGGGGAACAAGGGAACATGGAGAGGAGTAAGAGGAGATGATATCACATCAGCCACTTTGTGCCTGCCCTTTCAAAATTAACCAGGGCCAGGAGGCCAATAGAATAAAGAAGACTGCCCATCTAATGTCAATACTTGTCTACCTTTCAACTGGAAAGGAATTATATTCTTGCCTTTGTCACTTGACTTATTCTCTACCTAGTCAACAGATGTCAGAAATACCTAGGGACATTTCTACCAACATTTTCAGCCCAAAGTCCCTCTTGCCATTTATTTGCTCCCGTATTTTTTTTTCAGTCCCTCAATGCCTGAGTCTTCTCCAGATTTCATCCAAGAGATTGCCTCCACTAGATTTCATCTAAGCACTCAATGCCCAAGTGAACAGCTGTTGCCTGCTGTCTTCTTCCAGAGGGGAACACATCTCAGCCTTTTAACCTACTGTTGATACCCCATGAAAACAGGAAGTAGCCAGAGAGAATCTTCAACCTTTTTCATAATTGTCAAAAGGCTGGAATGTAAGGTCTGAACAGGGACACCTCCCTCCCTCTTGACTAAGTTTCAGCCCAGTATCTGTTACATAGGTAACTGGCAGACCTGGAAGCAGTCACCTTCCTCTCCTTCCCCTCCTGCTAGGTCACATCCTGGGCCACCTCTGGTCACATGACTCCCATCTGACCTTAGGAGGGTCACAGACCCTGAGGTCACATCTGGATCCAGTGTGGCCACACCTTTCCCTCACTTGGCCACACCTCTTCCTGTCCCTGTCTAGATAAGTCCTGGACCAGCGGTAGATCACCCCCTTCGTTTTCAGCTATGCTTCTCCACCATGCATGGTGGGGGCACCAGTTCAGTAAATAAATTCTTTTCCTAGCTGAAAAAAAATACAAATTTCCCAAACAGTACCAAGAAGAAATAAATCAATTAAACATGCCAATAATCTACAATGAGATGAAGTAATCAGAAATCTTCCAACAGGAAAAGCCCAGGACCTGATGGATTCACTACAGTATTCTATAAGGCCTTTAAAGAGGAACTAAGACCCATACTCCTCAAGCTCTTCAGAGAAATAGAAACAGAGGGAGTAATCCCAAACTCATTCTATGAAGCCAATATCTCCTTCATACCCAAACCAGGCAAAGACCCAACAAAAAAGAACTACACACCAATCTCTTTGATTAAGACATATGTATAGCTCCTCAATAAAATTGCAGCCAACAGAATCCAGAAACATAACAAAAAATCATACATTATAACCAAGTAGGCTTCATTCCGAAATGCAAGGATGGTTTAACATATGTAAGTCCATAAATGTAATCCATCACATCAACAGATCCAAGGTCAAGAATCACATGATTATCAACATTGATGCAGAAAAGGTTTTTGATAAAATTCAACATTCATTCATGTTAAAAGATCTGGGAAAAATTAGAAATAGAAGAAACATTTCATAAGATAATAAAAGCCTTACATTTTAGATCAAAGTTCAATATTATACTTAATGGGGAAAAACTACAACAAATTCCCCTAAAAACAGAAACAAGGCAAGGATGCCCACTTTATCCACTCCTCTACAATATAGTTCTGGAATTCTTAGCCAGAGCAAAAAGGCAAGACAAAGACTTTAATGGGATCCGCACAGGAGAGGAAGAAGATAAATTATCTCTTTTTGCAGATGGCATTATTTTGTAAATTAACAATCCCTAAAGCTCCATCCCCAAACTCTTATAGATTATAAACCAATTTGGCTAAGTAGCGGGATACAAAATTAACCCACAAAAATCATCACCTTTCTGCACACTAACAATGTACAAGCAGAAAGGGAAATCAAGGAAAGAACCCCATTCACAATAATCTAAAAAAAAGTATCTAGGAATTAAACTAACCAAAGATGTAAAGGGTCTATTTCATGAAAATTATAGAAACCTAAAAAAAGGAATCATAGAGGATACCAGGAAATGGAAAGACTTCCCATGTACCTGGATAGGCAGAATTAATATGGTGAAAATGGCCATACTGCCAAAATTAATAAACACCTTCAATGCAATTTCCATTAAAATTCCAATGACCTACTTTTCTGAATTAGAGAAAATAGTCTAAAAATTCATTTGGAACAACAAAAGACCTAGCATAGACAAAACAATTTTAGGCAAAAGATAGAATGCAGGAGGGATCATGATACAGGACTTCAAGCTCTACTATAGAGCCATAATAACAAAGACAGCTTGGTACTGGCACAAAAGGAGACCCAACTATAAATGAGACAGGTTAGAGGACCCAGAAATATAGTCGCATATGTACAGTCAGTTGATATTTGACAAAGGAGCCAAAGACATACAGTGGAAGAGGCAAAACTTCTTCAACTACGGGTGTTGGGAAAACTGGCCACATGCAGAAAATGAAAAGTAGATCCTAGCCTATCACAACGCACTAACATCAACTCAAAATGGATTAAAGACCTTAACATCAAGCCTGAAACTCTGAAACTACTACAGGACTGAGTATGAGAGACACTTGAACTTATAGGCACAGGCAGGAACTTTCAGAACAGATTTCCAGGGTCACAACAAGTTGGAGAATGACTGAATGGGACTACCCTAAAATAAGTTTCTGCACAGGTAAAAAATAGCAATCAAACTAGAAAGAAAGCTAAATAATTGGGAAAAATATTTACCAGCAATATATCAGACATGGGTCTAATATCCATTACATATGGTGAATTCAAGAATCTGATTCATAATCCTTGTGACAATTTGGATGGAGCTGATGATCAGCCACGACCATTGTACATTGTCTGGCCTCACAGGTGGGAGCATGACAAAGATCCAGAGACACTTTTTAAGGTATTATTGCACCTAAAAGATTTAGAACTCCCTTTTCACATCTCTGTCCTCGGAGAAATTTTTACAGATGACCCAGATATATTTTCAGAGGCCAAAAAGGCACTGGGATCTTCAGTCTTACGCTGGGGCTACTTGCCCTGCAAAGATGACTATTTCCAAGTATTGTGCACGGCTGATGTTGTCATCTCAACAGCTAAGCATGAATTCTTTGGAGTGGCAATGTTGGAAGCTGTGTACTGTGGTTGCTATCCATTTTGCCCCAAAGATTTGGTTTATCCCGAAATATTTCCCGCTGGATATCTGTATTATACACCTGAACAGCTTTCAAAAGGACTCCAGAATTTCTGCAAGAGACCAGATGTTGTAAGGAAACATCTCTATAAGGGTGAAATAACTCCGTTTGATTGGTCAGCCCTACATGGTAAATTCAGGTCTCTGCTTACAAGAGAACCTAAGGAAGATTTGTAACAGATGTGGCTAAGTCACAAACTTGCAACCTAAAGCAGAATCTGAAGAACTTTCCAGAGTGTGCCCATATTTACCTGATCAGAGAGAAAAGAAAATCTGCAGAGGAAGCTGAGCCTGGCTGCTTGTCAAAGCTGACACAGAGCCATCTGCCACAAACCTGTGGCGGCTTCAGATCTCCAACCCCTGCCACTACCCCAACTCAAATTAAATGCAGATTCCTAGAATCATTATGGTAGTTACACATGTCCTCAGATCACATGTAGGAGACTGTTCAAAAAAAATATGTGGCCTGTTTTATAACCACATTCATGTATCCCATATGTGGTGCCATATTGAATTTCCGGTTGAATCCGTTTTTATCCTTTGTACTGGTTGACATGGGGCCTGAATTCTTTCTTTCTGCCGACATGATGGCAGCCAAACTGCAGCTTCAAACGCTCACACTTGGCTTGGTTTCTACCTGGGTTGCCAAGTTATCATCCGAGTCTTCCTGTGTCCTCAAAGGGCCACAGGGTCTGAATGCAGACCACGAATATGCCACCTCAAAAATGTGGGCAAAGGCTGCTTTAGCATTTTTCCTTTAGCAAATTAACGACTTTTGGGCACACAAATTTTTAAGTGAAGGTATTAATAAGAAGTCTGGCATGTATTCCCATGATTCACAGAGTTACATTTGCATTTAATTAATCTTAAAGAAAGTTGCAAGATAAACAACTGTAATTCCAACAAACATGGCAGTTACAGTCAGTGGAGCCCTCCCACCCATAAAGTGAACACTGAGATACTTGTTTTAATTTTTTCCAGGAGTCAAAATAGAGAAATCAATATACTTCTAACAAAACTAGCAGTTTTGATTAAAATATTCTTCAAAAATATCCGCATCCAGATACAAATATAATCTTTGAAAGATACATCACTCATTATTCTGATAGTCTGATTCTGTATTTGTTGATATAAAAATGTTTTAAATGGTTAGATTGTAAAATAAATTTTTAATAAAGGGCCAAAAGAAAGAAATTAAATTCAGCTGGAAGGAAAATTTGTTTGGGGAGAGTAGTTTATTCTATAGCAAGTCTCACTTCAGCAATAAAATAAAAAACTAGACCTCAAGTAAGTGAAATAAACTAAGAAATGGAATTGAAAAAAGAAAAAAAGGAACTCCACCCACTCTTTCTTCCCTGGACAGCTGGTGTGGGTAAAAATGCATCATGGTCCTGAATTGGAAACGAAGTGGCAAGAAACTTACTTGGTGGTGCCAACTTCACTGTCGCCTATTAAATTAGCATGAACAGCATTGGCTCCATCAATCTCAAGTGAAATAGGCATTGGACCAATATACTGAGAAGGCTGCAAGATGGACTGTTCAGAGACACTCAGAGGATCGCTTAAGGATAAGACTTACTAAGTGTTAATTAGTAATAACTAGTGTGTTTCTATAATTTACTTGTTTTCTATTAAATTTACGTTTTAAGCCTGTTCATTGGGTAGAGAGAAGGGAATTTTTAGGATTTGGTACGAAGGAATCAAGGATTTGATTGGACATGAAAACCAGTGGGAGATGTATAAAGCAGCAGAGCCCTAATAATCAGCACGACCCACTAATCAATGTGGCCCTATGTCCTGGCCCACTGGAGTGCATGGGTCATGCCACCAAAGGGGGCAGGGCATGCTGCTGGAGGGGGTAGGATGTCATCCTCACATGAGCTTTGAAGAAGTGATTGAGGAATGCATAGTTCGTGAAGTGATGGTTGAAAAGTGTTAGGCAGGTGATCCACTGGAGTGATGGAGGGGTTCAACCTATATATAGGCTACCTGGTCAGAGTAATAGAATTGGAGAAAATAAATGGAAGACCTGGAAGGAAGGAAGTGGTGAGATAGAGGGGAAAGTCCTGGGAGAAGAGGAATTTGAGGGAGAACAGGAGGGGAAGGATGACAATTGGCCACCAAGCCAGAGAAGTGTAGGCCTGTGGATAGTGGAGAGGCCTAAAGAGAAGAAGAAAATGAGGGAAGGGAAAAAGGGAAATGAAGTAAAGTTCTATAAAGAAGGAGAGAGTAAGAGAATAGGAAAAAGCCTTACCTATTGAAGTTTGGAGCTTTGGAGATGATAATTTGGGGGGTTGGTGGTTGCACACTAATGAACTATGTGCAGGGCTGCCCATTGGAGGTCTGAGATTTGGTGGTTGGGCCTGGCTTGTCACTGAGTGTACAGCCCAGGACAAGGTAAATGCAGGACCATTTCTAGTGTAAATAAAGTTATCCTCAATATGCCTCATTGGATTGTCTTGTTTTATGCATCTTAAGTATACGAGTTCACAAGTTAATAGTGTCAAAGGCTATGAATTTTGTAAAATGTTATGAGGTCATAATAGGTTTGCAAACCCAATGGGACAGTGATATCACAATGGCAATATGATGTCACAATATTAAGTCATAATAATATTTATATGTTATAATTAGTTGGTGATGCCATAATGGTGATGAGATCAGAATAGGTTTATGATGTCACAACGGATTGATGATGTCACAATGGCATGCTGGACTTCAATTTTTCTTTTTTTATTGTGAAAATACTATACAGAGGGGTTACAATTAGATGGGCAAGATAATGAGTACATTTCTTATCAAGCATTGTAGCCTCCTCCTTTGTTTCCCCTTCTCATCCCTTTCCATCCTCCCCCTAACCTCCACCCAATCCTCCCCGTCTTCCCCTCCCCTGCACCAAAGTTGTAAAGTTCGTTTTCAACATAACAACTTGTACATAACTCCAAATGAGAATATAAATTCAGAATGGGATTGTGAGATCTACAAAGTAATGCATTGGCCCAAATATTATGAACTCCCAACAGGTATGTGATGTCACAATGTGACACAATGTTCATGATATCTGACAGAGTGATGACACAATTTTCATGATATCAGAGTGCATTTCTAATATCACATGTCATACCTGAAATATGAAGTCAAAAACAGATTATGAGATCACAAAGAGCCTATGTATCAAAAGGGTGTATCAAAATTATGAGGAGAGGACCAGTTAATGATGTCACACTGGTGACCTGCCTCCAAGGGTTTGTAATATTAAAATGGTATAATATCTCAATCAATGACCACAGTGATTATATGGCTAAACAACTGAAATTTTTTGTCACAGAGGCCGTATGCTTTTTCAAAGGTGCTAAGAGGTCATACCCGATTAAAATGTCACAATGTGATTGTGATGTCACAATTGCAATGTGATGATGCGTAGGTTTGTGATATCATGGTGGTAATGAAGTCACGCATGCATATGGTGTGTGTGTGTGTGTGTGTGTGTGTGTGTGTGTGTGAACTGAGAGCTTAGGCTCTATCCCTGAGTTTTCTTGCTCAAGCCTACTGCTCTGCCACATGAGCCACAGTCCCTCTTGCTTTTCGATGGTTAATTGTAGGTAAGAGTCTTGAGGACTTTCCTGACCAGGGTGGATTTGAAGCATGATGAGGCCCCAGGGAAGCAAGAACAAACAGAACTTGCAGGTACAATCCCTATGGTGGGCGAACCTGCCCCCTGCTGGCCAGATGCGGGACATGTGGGGCCATGCCATTGTCTTCTACAATTCAATTGGGGGAAGTGACCAGGGCCAAGCTGACTTTTGCTCACCCTGAGTGGTGATGCCAGAGCAGGTCTGTTCCACCCTAGGCCAAGAGAGCTCCAGGAGGCCCGGCTCCCAGGGGCACAAGGAAAGAATAGATCAGCTCCAGGCCCAGCTAAGAGCCTTGGCCCACGGACACCCCTAGTTGGCCTTCCTGATCATCATAAGACCTATCAAAGAGAAATCTGAAAAAAAAAAATTGGAGCTGTGGGTCAACGTGTTAGAGCTCTAGCATTGAACCAAAGAGATCAGGGACAGTGCCTCCAAACTTTGAGTTCAAGACCCCAAGCTGACCCTCCCACATAAAACACCGGTTGGCTAAACTAAACTAGTAGGATTTGTGAAGTGTTTCTGAAGAATGGTGATACTGAAGAAAGCACCCGAATTCTAATGACAACTGAAATTGTGAGCTATGTGTGAGTCCTTCACAAGGTGCTGTTTGCTGGGGCCTTTCCACATGGAGTTTTGTGCTGAGTCCTCAAAAATTGCTGTTTGCTGAGTCATCCTAAAGGATGCTATGTGCTGAGTCCCTGAGAAAAGTGGGCCGTGCTGGGTTTTTGAAAGGGTGCTCTGTGCTGAGTCCATTACACAACGTACTGTATGCTGAGTCCTTCAAAAGATGTGGTTTGCTAATAATCCCAAAGGGGGCTGCTACGTGCTGAGCCATTGACAAGAGAGGGAGGAGGTGAATTTTTCAAATGCTGTGTGCCCAGACCTTAACACAGGGTGCTCTGTAATGTCCTTCAAATGGTGCTCTCGGCTGAGTCCTTTGAGTGTGTGGTATGTGTTAAGTCCTTCCACAGCCTGGTATGTGCTTTCAAAATTGTGTTATGGGCTAAGTTTTTCCAAGGGTGCTGTGCACTGAATGTTTTACACAGGGTGCTATGTACTCAGACCTTCAAAGGGGTCTGTGTGTATCTTAACACAGGGTGCTATGTACTGAGTCCCTGGGAAAGAGTGTTGTGCGCTTGAGTTTTTCAAAGCATGCCATGTGCTGAGTCCTTTACATGTGGGCTATGGACTTCCTCATTCAAAGGGAGCTGTGTGCTGAGTCCTTTACACAAGGTGCTTTGTGCTGTTTTTTGAAGTGTGCTGTGTGCTGAGTCATCTCAAAGGATGCTATGTTCTGAGTCCTTGAGAGGCAGTTATCCCCAACAATCACACACACACAAACACACACACATACACACACACACACACACACACACACACACACACACACCGGTCACTGTACACCTGCTTGGTGTGTGGAGTGGAGGGGGATGGAGGAGAGTCTCCTCCAGTGGTGGGGCTGAGGGGAAATTTGATCCCCCAGGCTGGTACTGGGGTTGGGGGAATGATGAGCTGAGGTCAGGTTACAATTGCCATGGCCTAGAAGCCTTAGGGCCCAGTCAGGGCTGGGTTTGCAGCAGGGGTGGAAGGTGGGGCTGTGGGGAAAAGGGCATGGCCAAAGAGAGTTGGGGTGGGACCCAGAGCACACTGAGTTGGCAGCGAGGGTGGGTGCACCCCATGGGGGCAAGGCAGTCCAGGAGAGGTGTTGGGGCAGAGAGAGAGAACAGAGAGAAGAGCGAGCACACACACAAGGGCAAGCAGCTTCATCAGCTGGCGACCTCCTCAATCTTACCGCAGATCCTGGCGGGGAGTGCAGAGCATGTGGAGCCTGTGCAGCAGGCACATTACCACAGGAAGCCACGCAGAGGCGTGATGAACATGGCAGTACTGACTCTGGGGTCTCAGAACAGGGAGCATGGCCATCGCAGTGGATGAGGTGGGGGCACGGAGCCATCACCTACAGCTTCTCCCAGCAGCACACGTGAGTGGCTGCCCATTGGGCCCACACCCTGCAAACCCTCCTGCCAAATCCCCCTCTCCCGCTGATCCAGACCCGCGCCTCCTGCCTCCCTTCTCCTGTCCTACTATCGCCTGCCCCACACTGCACAGTCTGCCATGTCCCTGCCACAAATGTACCCCAGGGGTGGGGGTGGGGGTGGGTATCGACCAGCAGATCCCACCCCCATCAGTAGCAGCCAGTGTCCCAGGAAATGGGGAGGTGCAGGAATGGGTGAGGAGGGGTCATCACAGAGCCCCTGGCCTGGAGCAGTGGGAGCCATAGAGCCGCATATCTGCACCTTTCCTCTCCCAGGTGAGAACCTGGTGGCTTTAGTCAGAGGTGGGGAGCAGCACCTCCACAGCTACCTTCTCAGGTCTTTCCTTTTTGCTGGGGGTGGTAGGTGTTGGATGCAGAAGAAAGGCCCTCCTGGCTTTATGAGCCCTTGTCTTCTGTGCTTGGTCACCCTTTCACCTGAGGAGGGTCCCACACACCACTAGGTATGTGAGGGCACTTGGAGTCAGACAGAAGGTGAATGTCTGGGAGGAACACACCCCATCCGACACACATACACCTGGCCTGGCCCCCCACCTCAGATGTCAACAGTACTCAAAGGTTGATCACATTTCCTAGGTCTCCCAGCATCTGCTGGCTCCCAGTCCATCTGGTCTCCTAATGCTTCCCAGGAATCTTCCAAGGCACCCAGAAGTATCTAGGCTGTAAGTAGAGAGTCTGTCCATGTATGCAGCCTTTAGGACCCCATACATTTCCCCAACACTGTCCCCACCCCAGGTTAGACACCCCTCTGGGGCACTGTGACCTCATGCTTGTTTTCAGTCTCGGCTCTGAGGAGCCACCTATCTTGGGACACCTTCACCCAGTGTCTTGGCCTGGGATTTTGGTGAATGGGGATTCAAGCCTAGTTATTCCCAAGGGAAAGGGTCTGACCCTTGAGAAAGGGAGAGGCAGAGTGGTTCTGCATTGTTAGAGTAGTGATCCCTTGGGTGGGAGCCCCTGGTTTAACAAGGGACCCCCTGTGCTCCAGCTTGTACTTTGTCCCAGAAGAGGAACCAACAAACTCAGGAGAGGCACTGCTCTGAGTTTATTTGTGTGTGTGTTTTTGTGAGTGTGTGTATGCATGAGAGAGAGAGAGAGGGATGGAGGGAGAGGGGGGGGAGAGAGAGAGAGAGAATCATCTTTCTCCTTATACAGCCTGACTGTGCTCAGGTGAGTGATCAGTTGGCAAATTGCAGGTGGTGCATGGAAGAGTCTTCTGTCACATGTCTGGATTTGTGTGTGTGTGTGTGTGTGTGTATGTGTGTGTGTGTGAGTGTGTTCATAAGGCAGGGAGATGAGAACAATGAAAACTTATTTAAGTTTGTCTAAAAAGAGCAAAAGCATTTTTATTTATGTGTATGTGTCTGTGTATATGTTGTTCTTTTGCATCAATGGCAAGTATGAGTCCAGCCATAATTTTTGTTTTCTCCTTCATCGTTTCATGGCTCCTTGGGGAAAGTTTCAGTAGACGTTCCTTTCCACCTATCTCTTCCCCCTTTGCTATAGCCCACAGTAGCTGCTAGGCCTGGGTGGGTCTCCCCTAGGAGGCCTGTGTGAATCAGAGACCAGAGTTGACACCTGTCCTTCTGTCTTCAGCCAGAAGGCTCATGAAGCGAGTGTGACTGAAGCCATACTCTTCTATCCAGACAGTCTGCTCTCGTGTGTATGGTTAGAGCTAATTCAAAGGTTGAGAATGTGTCTGCCAAACATAATTAAGGAACGAGATGGGGGGGGAGTAGAGCAGGGGCTGTGAAGCCAGAGGGTCTGGGGAATGGTGAATAGTGTGACATGGCACATGGTTCACCATGACCAAGGATGAGAGGGCAACCTTACACAGGGCATTGACTGTGTCCGTGGGCATCTGGACAGGGGGCTCTGGGTCCCCACTGGTGACATGGATTCCCTCCCGGGGCAGTGCACCGGTGGGCACTCCTCCCTGAGGTCCTGGAGACTCCAATTTGTGTCCCGCTGGGCAGTTTATAGCTGGGCACTGGTAGGCAAGTGCGTTCCCCCTGCTGGAACCCACTCAGTATCAGGCCGTGGCAGTGAGCTAGGGCTCTCTGAATGCCAGTTTCTGTAACCTGCTGTAGGTTGTCTGGAAGGAAAGGGGGACCGCTGACTTTGGAACCCTTTAAGTTTGATTGGGCAAATGAAATGCCACGTTTTCCATGGTTTTATCTTGAAGCTGGCAATTTCCCCTGGGATTATGGGTCAAATTAGATGTACCATTTCAGCCACCACACAACGACATTCAAAGCAGTACAGGCAGAGTTCCCTAGCCAGATGGTCTCCTGTTATGAACGTCGTGCCTTGACTGCCTTTCTCTGGCAACTGTTGATTCTCTTCCTGCTCTCTCTAGGGTGACCACCACAGTAGAGGGCATCGTGGGGAGCAGAGATTGTGATCTCGCCATCGCCAGCCTGCCAGCTGTGAGCAGAGATGTTTCCCAGCACCTGCACTGGAGTCTTGGAGATTCAGAAACCCGGGATGCCTCAAGGATCCTTTCTCTGAAACATGAAACTTGGGTGCAGGATATGGTAGACCATCCTGGCTGGCCCCAGGGGGAGGAGAGGAGGCCCCTTCAGTCAGGCTTTCAGCTCAAGGCAACCTCGTTCATACCTGTGTGGGGAATTGAGTGCCACAGAGATGGTCAGCTGCTGGACAGAGATCTTTGAGAATATAGGCATCCCAGAGGCCCCAGAATCAAGTGAGTACACGTGGCTCACTTCCTCAGAGCCAAAAGAGTTAAGTGCAGTGGCACCAGGAGGGCGGGAAGAGGGAGGAGGGAGAACTGTGGAACAGCTACATCAGGCTTTGCCCCCTACCCCAAGATGCTTACCTGTATCAGATGAGACTTTTCTGTAGTATTGTCATAGGAAGATGCTCATTTATTTATCTAACAAACAGTTACAGTGTGTGCCAGTCTCCGGGGGGTTCGTAGACGATGAAAGGTTCCAGTGCTGGATCCACAGCACATGAAGAAACCTTGGTTTGAGCTGGATGCCGATGCTTCATGCCTGTCATCTTATCTACTTAGGAGGCTGAGATGGGAGGATAGAGGTTTAAGGCCGGGGCAGGAAAGCCTGTAAGACTCTTATCTCCAACTAACTCCCGAAAAGAAAATGCCAGAAGTGGATGTGTGGCTGAAGCCGTAGTCTGTTGGCCTTGAGTAAAAATGCTGAGGGACGGCACCCAGGCTCTGAGTTCAAGGCCCAGGAGTGAGAGAAAGAAAAAAAAGAGAGAAGAAGGAATTACGGAGAGAGAAAAAGAAGAAAGGAAGGAAGAAAGAAGAACATGCAAGCCTTGGTTTGGAGTCCCTGGATCAAGGGAGCCAACCATTCACAATTTCTGTGGGGCCAGTTTCAGAGCATAAAGGCAGTATGTAGAACCAAGCCACTAACCCCTCAGCAACTTCATGACATCCAGGAGCTTTGTGGTCATTGACTGCAGAGGGAAGCAGCCTCGGGTAGAACCTTGGACTCAGGGTGGGTCACCAGGTTTCAGTCATCCCTGCCCCCTACGAGTTTATTTTCTGGTCAGATAAGAAGGAAATGTCTAAGGGCTAGGGAGGTGTTGGGGTGATGGAGTGTCAAGGGGGGGCAGCAAGGGATAAGAAGGAAGATGAAGAGGGAGGACAATCCCTGGTCAGGTGTGTCAGGACATTAGAGCCATGACCTTGCCTTTCAACCTAAACCATCACTGATAGAGTTTTTGACCCAACCACATGGCTATTAAAAGTCCTGGTGCCTGTTAACCACCTGGCTGTCATCCACCGCAGGATGCCTGTGCAGTACAACTTTGGGGACTGGGATTTCCAGGGCTCAATCTGAAGATCCACATCCCCGGTGTTCATTTCTCGACCAGAGACAGAGGTAAGCATGCCACTGTCACAGTACAACCAGGGAATGAGGGCAGGAGTCGGGACCCGTGTTGCCCCAAGACTTCCTCGAGGGGGCGCTAGGACCCCATGACTGCCATTTTTAGAGGCAGAGGTGGGTCTGTTTGCTGGCTCAGCCTTTAGTGTAGATGGCAGATCTGGGATTAAGAGAGGGCCAGCTGGGGCTGGGAAGGTGGCTCAGTGGTAGAGCGCTTGCCTTGCATGCCTGAGGCCCTGGGTTCGATTCCTCAGCACCACATAGGCAAAAAGAAAAAAAAAAGCCGGAGGTGGCGCTGTGGCTCAAGTGGTAGAGAGCAAGCCTTGAGCTGAAGAGCTGAGGGACAACGCTCAAGCCCAGAGTTCAGGCCCCACGACCGGACCGAAAAAAAAAAAAAAGAGAGGGCCAACTGAAGGAAAGGTTGGGTATAGGCTGGTGGGAAAACTAGAGGCACTGGACTCTGAGTAGGGTTGTTTCTTTGAGGACACTCACAACCTAGGAACATTCCTGGGATGATGAGCCCTTTTCCCCTTCCCAAGAGCGAGGGATCTAGGGCCCTCCAGTCTGCGTCCCTTGGGTGAGAAATACTTTCGTTCCCACATCTTGTGGTTACATAACTAGAACTCACCTCACTGCCCAATGTTGAGGCAGTACATTGAGAGATCCTGAGTCTGATAAGGTCAGGGGATCCTCAGTATGAGATTGTACTTGAACATCCTAACTTGGTGTACGGTCAGTCCCATCTAAGACTGCCATAATGTAGGCCATAGAATCTAGAGAATCAGAGCAGGATGGGGTCTGTTCTGGGAGTCTTGAGTATTATGTGTTAACTTCAAGCTCCCTTGTGCCCACCTGCTTCCTTTTCTTGGTTTGGTCTTTGCTTGAAAAAGCTTGAAACTAGGGACTGGGTCCTATCCCTTGTCTTTGATGCTCAAAGCTAGCACTCTACTATTTGAGACATAGCTCCACTGCCAGCTTTTTGGGGTGTTTAATTGGAGATAAAGAGTTCTCATAGACTTTGCTGCCAAGGGTAGCATCCAATTACAGTCCTCAGATCGCAGTCTCCTGAGGGGATAGGATGACAAGCATGGAAAAGTATGTTTCACCGGGTCCCAGTAGCTCATGGCTGTCATCCTAGGTACTCAAGAGTTGAGATTTGAGGACCATGGGTCAAAGCCAGCATGGTCAGGAAAGACCCTGAGACTCTTATGATCAAGGAACTGCCAGAAAACTGGAAGTGGTGCTGTGGCTCAAGTAGTTGAGTGCTTGCCTTTTGCTGAAGAGCTCAGGGACAGAGTTCGAACCCCACAACAGAAAAAAAGAAATAAATTAAGACATTTTTGCCTGAAAAGGATGGTGGAGGTATGTGTTTGTGTGTGGGGGGGGCAGATGCTGTGGTTGGGAGACAAGGTGCTAGCTTCACTATGCAGACATTTCTAAGAACTCCCCAAATTTGCCCCAGTTTGAAGCCACAGCTTCAAGAGGACGTGGCCTGTGGCAGGCAGGAAGTGGGCAAATAGGTGTAGGAGTAGGATTGTTGTGTCTGTATTCTCTCCATTGAAGGAGGGATTTGGATGCTGGGTGTCAAAGTCTGAAGTCAAGGGTTGCAAGAAGTTTGTGGCCTGATGAGATGGGTTTCCTCTGGGTATATGAAAATGAAAGTGGCTGAAGCCGGAAGCCGCCAGTGGCTCACTACTGTCATCTTAGCTACTCAGAAGGCTGAGATGTGAAGACCATGGTTCCAAGCAAGCTTGGGCAGAAAAGTCTGTGAGACTTGATGTCCAATGGACTATCAGAGAACAGGAAGTAGTGCTGTGGCTCAATTGGGGAATGCTCATCTTCAGCTCAAGAGCTGAGGGACAGCACCCTGGCCTAGAGTTCAAACCCCCATGACCAACAACAACGAGAGATGACTAAATTTTCCGTATAGCAGTGTGTACGGTAGGAAATGCCATGCTGGTCTATGAAACATTCCAGATATGTGAGAGGCTCATTGTTTTGTCTACAGTGGGTCTGAGGTCAGGAGTGCCACCTTCTCAGGGGTGGGATGTGATCCTAATGGAAGGAGTTCATGGTTCTCTTCTGCTGAAACCTTGGGCTATCTGCATGTGTGTGTTTGTGTTTGTATGTGTGTGTGTGTGTGTGTGTGTGTGTGTGTCTGTCTGTCTGTCTGTCTGTCTGTGTCTGTGTCTGTGTGAGTTGGAGGTAGAAAAACTGGGCCTTGAACTCAGGGCCTAGGTGCTGTTCCTGAGCTTTTGTGCTCAAAGCTAGTGCTCTGATACTGAGCCACAGCACCACCTCTGACTATTTGGTGGTTCACTGTAGACAAGAGCTTCACAGACATTCCTGCATGGTCTGGCTTTGAACAATGATCCTCAGATCTCAGCCTCCTGAGTAACTAGGATGACAGACAGGAGCCACACGTTCTGGCTTTGTGTGTGTGTGTGTGTGTGTTTGTGTGTGTGTGTATGTGTAGAAGTGGGTTGTAACAAAGAGCGCCTGAATCTTTGGTAACTTCTAACTGCTGTCTTTGGGGGGTGCATGGGCTTTATGGCTGATGTCTGGGGGCCTGGAATGGTGAGATGCTTGAAGGTGACACAGCATGGCTAAGTTATAAGACCAAGGGATGTGTGCCTTAGAACTGTCTACTCCCTTGAGCCTGGTTGGTGACAGAGGGAGCTTGGGAGGACCTAGGGATGAGGCCCACAGGGGGTGGCTCCCCAAGAGTACAGACAGCCTGGCTAGAACTTACTAATGATGCAAGCCCTGTTAGTATGGAGCATATTGGCATGGGTCAGACTCTGGGTCTTCTTATTATGACGTCTGAGGGGCGAGGCCAACTTATTTTAAATATTGATCTTTGATCTTCAGATCTCAGTCTCCTGAATAGCTAGGATTATAGGCATGAATCTCTGGCACCGGGCCTCTGATTATTTTTGGTATATTAGGGTTTGAACTCAAGACCTTAGGCTTTCCAGTCAGATCTTCTACCACGGAAGCCAAGCCTTTCTCTCTAGATGGATTCTGTTTAGATGGATTGTCCCAAACTCTTAGTCCATGACAGCTGATTCCTGACCACAGTTGAAGCTCTGAGTTGACCATCGGACCTCAGTCTCCTCACAAGACAGTTGTGAGGAAACAAGGGATCAATACAGGGAGATCTGTGGGGCAGGGCCAGGCATAGAGGAAGTGGTCATCAGATACGGTTCTTGGCAATTATGTGAGCATATGACAGGAAGATACTCGGAAAGGGCTGGAGTATGAGGGGTAGCTGTAGATGGGTGCTCAGCTGGGAGAGAGGTAGTCTGTTTTAGCCAAGAAGAAAAGTGTGGCCAGATGCTAACAGCTCATGTCTCATATTCCTAGCTCCTCAGGAGTCTGAGATCTGAGGATTGCCATTCAGAGGCAGCACAGCAAGAAATGTCTGTGAAACTCTCCTCTCCCAAGAACCACCCAAAAGCTGGAAAAAAGCTGTGGCTCAAGTGGTAGAGTGCTAGCCATGAATGAAAAAAGTGAGAGACAGAGCACTGGCCCTGAGTTCAAGCCCTAGTACCAAGATGTATACTTGCTCATGCACGCGCGTGCACATGCGCGCACACACACACACACACACACACACACACACACACAAAGGAAGTTGGTAATGATGAGCTGAGCTAGAACTGGAGGCAGTCCTGAGGCATAGTCACAGTAAACTCTCAATCCAGATCAAGTGGTTTCTCCCTAAGTCCTTCTTGGGCTGAGGGGTCTGGGCCATGGCAGTAATTTCCATGGAACCTACCCCTCCATCCGTGCACGGGGCCACAGGACCAAGGGAAGGACACTAGGGATGCTCCTTTGTAGTCGGCCCACGTTTGTAGACCTTCATCTGCACCCAAGCACTGGTGAGGAAACAGGGCTCCAAGCCCTGGGACTCCTGTGATAGCGACTGCTATAAGCAACAGCCTGTTGGCTGTGGATTCCTGAGCCTACAATCCTTTCATGAGCTCAACTAAACACCGGCCCAAGGTGTGCCTGACAAATTCACTCTTGTGATACCTAGATGAGTGGATGTTACCTGGTGTGACATTTTTCAACTCCTGCCCCTCCTGGCCCAGAACCATGGTCTGAGATGGCGATTTACTGCTCAGATCCACATTGAACCCATGACAGATGCCATTCTGATGATCTCCATGCCCCAAGGCTCAACACTTCTCTGGTATTGTGGCCCGCTCTGTAGGCAATGGCCTCCAAATAGGCTCCACTCAAGACTTGTAAGACACCTAGACATTGTAAGACCCTCAGGGCCTCACTGGAAAGTACGTTGCCTAGAGCAACAGAGTGAAGTCCAAGCAGGCCAGGTGTTGGTCATGGAGCTTGAACTCTGGTCCTGGGCTCTGTTCCCCAGTTCTAAACTTACCACCTGAGCTACAGAACTATTTCCGGTTTTCTGGAGGTTCCTTGGAGATCAGTGTCTCCCTGAGTTTCCTGCCCGGGCTGGCTTTGAACTGCGATCCTCACATCTCAACCTCCTGAGGAGCTAGGAGTACAGGTATGAGCTACCTGTGCCCGGTTGTTCTGGCCTTTCACCACAGTGGACTAGGAGCTCCTGAAAGCTTTTCTTTATTTCTTCTATGCCAGTACTGGGGCTTGAACTCAGGGTCTGGGCTCAGGTCTCTTAACATTTTTCCTCAAGGTTAGCATTCTACCACTTGAGCCACAACTAAATTTCTGGCTTTTGGTAGTTCATCGGCAAGAAGAGACTCACTAACTTTCCTCCCCTGAGCTGGCTTGACTGTCGATCGCTATCTCAGTCTCCTGAGTAGGTAGGATTTACAGTGTTAGAGCCACTGATAACATTGGGCTAGAAGCTTTTCTTAAGCAAGAGTTCTTCCCTGCATTTGCCCTGACTCCTCCATGCAAAGAAGGTCTGAGGGTCAGGAGCTGTGAAAAATAGGATTCCAGCCACAGGAAACGACTGGGGGCCCTGGTGTAAAGCCAAGCTAATTTTCCCCATGGGCCTCATTCTAGGACCCCCACCCTCTGCTCTGTGACTCAAGTACAAACCTTGACCCAGCCTTGAATGCCCTGCCAGACTTTTCTGAAGCCACAGAGACTATATTCAACCACACCACCTGCTCTACAGCACACCTCAAAACCTTGGCCCATGCTGCATCTTCTGCCTAAGGCTCTCTGTCCTGTATCCACATCTTAGAATTCCTGTGGAATTTTGACACTGGTTATATCAACTCCTGGAGCAAGTATTTCCTTCCCTTGTCCCTCTTTTTTATATTGAGTTGTTAGAGATGGAATTTTTTGCAGGCTGACTGGCAAATGCTCTATCTTTGTGTGTGTGTGTGTGTGTGTGTGTGTGTGTGTGTGTGGTGTGTGTGTGTGCATGTGTGTGTGTGTGTGTGTGTGTGTGTGTGTGTGTGTGTGTGTGTGTGCCTCTCTTGGGTTTGAATTCATGGCCTGGATGCTATCCTATCCCTGAGCTTTTGTGCTCAAGGTTAGCACTGTACTACTTGAATCACAGCTCTATTTCAGGCTTTTAGCGTGTTTAATTGGAGAAAATTTTCTCATATAGACTTTCCTGCCTGCAATTGTGATCCTTAGATCTCAGCCTCCTGAGTAGCTTACAAGTGTGAGCCACCAGCACCTGCCCTCTAACTTACATCTTACCTATAACTTTGGTCCTACCTGAGTTCCAGAAAAATATGTCTCACCAGGTTCACTTTTCTTTTGCCAATTTTTGTGCTTGAACTAAGGGTCTGGGCAAGTTCCTGAGCTCCTTTTGCTCAAGGCTATCACTTAAGCCACAGTGCGACTTTTGGCTTTTGTGGTTTGTGTGGTACTGAGGAATTGAACCCAGGACTTAGTGAATGCTAGGCAAGCACTCTACCACTAAACCACATTCGCAGCCCAAGGTTCACTTTTAACGGGAGTTATGAGGGTGGGATTTATTGGCATATCTCTTTTGGCATAGAAATTGCTGACTATTTCATATCTTTGCTACGATTTGGGACCAGCCTTTGACTAGTCAATGAGGAATGATAAACGACTGATAGCCACCAGGCCCCACAGTTCTAGGCTCACATCCTACCGATTGATAGAGAATATGGAGACAGAGACCTTGACAACTCCTACAGTCTAGGAACTGTGGTCTCCCTGGAGGCAGTACCTGGCAGCTTTGTGTCCCGGTGGGACACCTTAGCCAAAATATAAATCTTCAGTTATTAAATGGTAGAGAAGGATGCTTTGTTCAAGTTGCCAGCCCAGACTTAATACTATCTGAGGGCTTGTCCCAGCTTGCCCAGGTTGGGGAACTGGGCATGGGCAATCTGCTGAATGCCCATCATCCATACATCATACATCCATACACAGAGATATGGAGTTATTGCCTCCTTTGGGGGGAGGGGAATTCCGTGTTTGTACTATGAGCCTAGGACCTGTCCCTGAGCAGCTTTTGCTCAAGGGTAGTGCTCTGCCCTGGAGCCACAGCCCCATTCATGTTTCTTTTTTTTTTTCCCCTGTGATCTATTTGAAATAAAGTGTTGTGGACTTTCCTGCCCTGGTTGAATTCAAATTGGCATTCTCTACATCTCAGCCTCCTGAGGAGCTAGGATTACAGGCAGGAGCCCCTGGGTCCTGGGTTTCTTTTCTTCTTGTTGTTCTTTTTTTGTAATCGTAACAATCTGAAATCTTTATGTTGTCATTCCAATGGATTGCATTCGAAGTAAACATCTATCTATCTATCTATCTATCTATCTATCTATCTATCTATCTATCTATCTATCTATATTGGGCACTTCTGTGGCTTGAACACAGGTCCTCAGAACTTCCTGGCAGCTCAGTTTTCCGGAGGGTGGGGTGCTAAGACTGTGACCCCATTTATCGATTGGCCATTGTAGGACATGAGTTGAAATCCCAGCATGACCAAAAATTTATTCGTGGAATAAGAAGCCAATTTTGACACATTTTTTTCCCTTCTGTGTGAAAGTCCTGGGTCTAAGTATCAGATATAATCCATATGCAAATATATCCTATGTGATATGATGTAATAAAAGAAATGTTATATGTGTAAGAATACTAATTAAAAAGGGTAATAAACATCATATACAGTAAACCCATGTATTTAAATAGATCTCATATATTAATATTACTTTTTCCAGTGCTGGGGCTTCAATTCACATCCTGGAAACTGGTCTGAGTTTCTAGTCTTCAAGGACAGTGAGCCTTTCCCCTTCACCCATACTGCCACAGAGTTATCCAGACCCTGAGTTCAAATACAAGGCCTGCCAGAAAAATGGTGCAAATTCCAAGCCAGGGCCTTATTATTATTATTATTGCCTGAACACAGGGATTGCACTCAGGTTTTGGCATCTCTGCCACAGCCAACTCTTGGATCCTAGGACCCGAGTTCAAATCTTGGGGCTGGCAAAAATAAAAATAAAAAGGAGGAGCATAAAACTGAGAAGTTCAAGAAGGTGGTTTTACTTTCTTTTCCCTTTGTATTGTGACCATCCTGCATGTAAATGACAAGGCTCAGAAATTGTACATGACCTTGCATTGCTGATGTTTGGTGTTCTATTAAGGAAGCCATACCCGAAATTGGCAACTTAGGTCTGGAGGTCGAATCCCGGGATTGCCACTAATGAATGGCGGAGATTCTAAGAAACCCATTCCCATATATATCCATACAAATGGAATCTTATAAAAATAACAATTAAACTAGTAGTGTATGATTGTATTATAAAATTATACACAACAATTATACTACATTGACTAATTTTCAATTAATACTTTATTTTGCATTCAATCATAATACTTAAAAAATGAAGGAATAATTTAATTGCCAATAATCAGTAGTAATATTGTATATGCAATTTCATAGTACACAGACATCTCTGTCTTGTTTTATGCATCTACATCTCTCTCTCTCTCTATTCATCTATCTATCTATCTATCTATCTATCTATCTATCTATCTATCTATCTATCTATCTATCTATCTATCTATCTACCAATCTACACAATCTATCTGTTTATACTCTTGTCACTACTGGGGCTCAGTGGTAGAGTGCTCACCTAGTACATACAAATACCTGGGTTCAATTCCTCACTACCATGTGCACAGAAACATCCAGAAGACCTGCTGTCGCTCAAGCAGTCCAGCATTAGCTTTGAACATAAAAGCTTAGGGACTGTGTCTAGACTCTTACTCAAGACCCAGGAAAGGCACCAAAAAATATAGAATGTTCTGAGTGCAACTATATAATGATAGCATTGCAAATACCTCATCACAGAGCAAGCTGAGGGTCTGGTGCTGACAGCTGCCCTCAAACCTGACTTAGGCAGAGGTAAACCGCTGTAACCCAGCTCCACAGAACCAGATGCTGCTGGCTCACTCACCTCTGTCATCCAAGATACTCGAGGACTGAGATCTGAGACTTGTGAGCTTAAAACCCAGCCCTGGCAGGAAGTCTGCAAAACTCTGAGCTGTGGCTCAAAGTGGTAGAGCTCTAGCCTTGAGCAAAAGATCTTAGGACAGTACCCCAATCTTTCAGAGCAATCCCCGTGGCTGACTCCACTTCCCCAAAAAACCCACCCCTCTTAATCATTATATGTGAACTTTGTGTTTGTTATATGTTTCTGAAAGAATGGTGATACTGATGAAAACACCCTAATACTAATGACAACTTGTGGGATACAGCTATGTGATGAGTCCTTCATGAGGTGTTGTGTGCTGAGTCCTTCATGGGGTACATTCTTTCACCTGGTCCTTGTAAGACCTCCACAAGTCAGATGATTGTGCAGATGAGAAACTTGAGGCTCAGATATGTCCGCATGTCAGTGCCAAAATTATGTATGTACTGAACTCCAGTGAGTTGTCTCCTGCAGACAATTGTTTTGGTTTATTTTTCATGGTCGTGAACTTTGAACTCAAGGCCTAGGCACTGACCCTTCCTTGTTGGTCTCATGGACAGCAGCCTACCATGTGGAGCAAAGAACCCTCCTGCAAAAGAATGTTACAGTTTGGGCATCTGTAGTTGAGGTCTGTCATCCTTCCTACTCAGGAAGCTGAGATATGATGATCTTGGTTCCAAACTATCCCAGACACAAAAGGTCTCATGGGACTATTATCTCTTATTCACCACTTAGAAACTTGAAGTGGAAGCTGGGCATCAGCAACTCGCACCTGTCATCATAGCTATTCAGGAGACTGAGAGCTGAGGATCACAGTCCAAAGCCAGCCTGGGCAGGAAATTCCTTGAGAGGCTTCTCTCCAATGAAATACCAAAACCTGCAGGGTTGTTGTAGCTCAAGTAGTAGAGCACTTGAATTTAGCTGAAGAGCTCAAGGACAGCACCCAGGATTAGACTTCAATTCCTCCAACTTTCAAGAAAAGAAAGAAAGAAACCTGAATTGGATTGCTGGGAATGTGTCTTAGGGTAGAGTGCTTTGCATGTATGAATCCCTGGGCTTGATTACTTAGTACCACATCACTAGAATAAAGCCTTAAATGGCTGTGTGGCTCAAGTGGTGCTATCTTTGTACAGGAGTTCAAGCTCGAGGACAAGTTTATGCACACACATTCATGCACACACACACACACACACACACACACACACACACACACGCACACACACACAGATACCGGAAGTGAAGCTGTGACACCGAATGGTAAAGTGCTGAGCTTCTGTTTTGAGCTCATGGTCAGCACCAAGGCCCTGTGTTCAACCCGCAAACCTAGCTACCCAGGGCCCAACTAGGAGAGGTCAAAAGTTTCAAAACCTGATGAGCTTCACAAGCCCTAAATGACAGGAAGTATTGTGATATTACACACTTGTTTAGATTTAGCAAGCTTCCAGAACCTAGGAAGGCAGCATTGCCAATAATGAATCATTTTATTAGGTTCAGCTCCCCTGTTGCCTACCAGAAGGACCCTTGAATTTATTGTAACAAGTTATTTCAACACTGGAACATAGTCTAACAAAGACAGGATAAGTGCAGGGAATTTGGCCTGCCACAAGACCTGGCAAAAATGGAGGCTTCCTGTCCAAACAGCACTGAGGAAAGAGATAGCTTGAGGTACAAAGAGGCCTTCAGAGCCTGCTCACTAATTGGCCCGGATGGAGTTGTTTGTTACAAAGCTGTACAGGAGTGAGGCCTTTTGTCTGCCTGTTCCAACAATGAGGCAGACTTCCTCCAGCAGTCCCTGGTGCGGAGAAAACATCAGGCTACAATGGGAACAGTGAGGGGAGCCCTAGAATATGCACTGTCTTGAAGCACTGTATGTGCTATGAAATCATTCTATTCAAAGCAAATTTCCTAGCTGGGTGCCTTTTATCTTAGGGACTCTGGACCTTCACTGATAGAAATACATTGTATTTTGTAAATTGTGTCATGTGTTTACAACTGTATTGAAGAACATACTCTTAATATGTCATTGGAAAACATTGGTTATTGAATAGAATCTATATGAGAATGTTATTTGAACTAATTACACTAATTTGAAAACTACATCTTAGTCCAATAAAATGTAGAAATAAATGGCTTTATTTATAAGAAAATAATACCAGCAAGAAAAGTGAGTATACATTAGAGAGATTGCAGTAATAACATTACAGTTTTTACTGTCTCTACCTGTTTATGTGATTGTATTTCTTGATATTGAAAGTCACCTCTTTTTATTCTTATCGTATGTAATCCAATGCTGTTTATTACTATGTATTCAATGTGGGAAATCTAGTTTCAAAAATGTGTAAAGTTTTTTTCCTTTTCAATCACAACATTGTCATTATCAGGGTACACTGTGTTAATCATAATCTTCATCAAAATTATTATTAACATTATAAGTGCTAACTATTGAAAGTCTGATATGTATCTATGATTTTGCGATTATTTGTCTTGTGATTAATAATTTTAATGTTACCACTGTGCATGCATCCATATTAAAATTTTGAACAAATAAAGAAACAAAAAAAACTAAACCATAACAGGTAGCTTGACTATGTGCTTATAGCAAATTATTGAATAGATTTTTGAAGCATTGCAAATTTCTAACCAGTATGAACTAACTTCCTTCCTCCCCACCACTACGAAAAAATATTTAAGAGTTTGAACATAATTCTTTTAAGTAATGTACTGTAAATGTTACTACAATATCATGTGTATATTTAAAATTCCCCTGAAAGTAATAAACTCTACATTCTATTGAAATATTAATTATTTTATAATAGGAAACTTTTGGGAAAAGAAACTGTATATCTTTGAAATGAAAAAGGTCAAAAAATAGTAGCATAAAAGTTTTAGAGGGAGTCTGTCTTCAGAAATATATATATATATATATATATATATATATATATATATATATATATATATAATGTGTAGAAAGATACATTTTTAGAGATTGTCATCAGAAATATCTACATATATCTATATTTATGTATAGAACAATGTACATTATAGTGAAACAAAAATCTTAAAACTTAATTAAAATTAATAAAATACATCAAACCAAGTGTCAGTGACTCACGCCAAAACTTGGAACTATTCTGGGTAATAAGATCTTAGAATTGTGTTCAAAACTAGCCCAAACAGAAAAGTACTTGTTAGATTCTTATCTCCAATTAACCACTAAATACAGGAATTAGCTCTGTGCCTCAAGTTGTAGAGTACTGGCTTTAAGCATAAAATGGTTTAGAGATAATGCCCAGCCCTTCAAACAACAACAACCACAACCACAACAACAACAACAAAATATATGACATTAATTTCACAAAAGCATCTTTCAACTACTGTGAACATTTCTTAGAAACATGAATATATATCCCTGGAAAATGTTATGCAAAAAGTATAGAATATTTATGTTTATGTTAAAGACATGATTAGATTGTTTAAGATATTTAGGTAGATTAGGAATTAAGAATAATGATAATATATTGGAACTGGTCTTTTATTCTCTTTTATGGTAGTAATAATATGATATTTTTAATGATTATATAAAATTAGTCTTTTTTGGTATTTGAATTACAATAAGTGATAAACATTTTTAAATGATTTCCATAGGAAAGGATCATTTTCTTAATGGTATCAATTGTATTATAATTTCAAAACAATTAAGAATATTATTCC
Organism: Dipodomys spectabilis; assembly: GCF_019054845.1. Lineage (NCBI taxonomy): Eukaryota > Metazoa > Chordata > Mammalia > Rodentia > Heteromyidae > Dipodomys > Dipodomys spectabilis. The sequence continues at coordinate 2,618,799 of NW_024870936.1, forward strand.
AAGGCTGGTTCACTCTAAGACTATATTTGCTTTCTTGTTCTAGTTTTCATATGTTGGAAGAAATTAAAATTCCAAAAATTCAATGGATGTTGGCATTCAGCAACATCTTCATAGATACTAATATTGGAGTCCCTTCAGTGGAATTGTTTTAGTTCATTTGTTATTTTCACAAATAAATCAAATGATTGTTATTTTGTTTCTTTTCACTGCTATTGGCTCTTATCTTGAGAATACTTTTTTCCTAGCAAAGTAGAAAAAAGCAATTGGATTGAGAAAGTAACATATGGCTTTCATAAAATGCAGATGCATAGATTTGTGTTTTCTGCCATTTGCTAAAAGTTTCTTCCCGAAAAGGTTATCAATTACTTATAAGTGATGCATAATTCCTAGATATTCCAGTAATCGCATAGACATTTTGATTGAGTTATCTCTGTATAAACTCAAAAAAAATACCAGAACAATACCTCAAAATAAACAGAAATCACATTTTGTTTTAAAAGCCGTAGTTTAAAAAGAATTTTTAGCAAACAGTGAAAACATCTTTTTAGGTATTCTACAATTTTTGTGAAGTATTTTTTAACAATTTTCAAATGCTTTCTATGTCAAATTTTTAGAAACCTTTACTGATCCAATGTCATGAATTTTTACATTTATGTTTTATAGGTTTTTACATCTCCCATTTAGTTTGATAATCATTTTTTATTTTAAATTTTTGTATAAGGTTTGAGGTAGTAGTCTAAGATCATTCTTTAAATATAGAGAGGCAATAGTGCCAATACACCCATTTAAGATTCTACTTTTATTTCATAAAGTCATGCATCCTTTACAAAATCTATTGATCATAAGACTAAGAATTTATTTTTGATACATTCCTCTATGTGTTTCTTCTTATAGTAGACCTATGTTGTTTTCACTACTAAACATGGTAACAAGATTCAAATCTAGTATGAAGGCTCAAGCTACACCATTTTACAAGATTGTTCTAACTGACCTGTATTCCTTGAATTTACATACGAGTTCATTGAGCAGGTGGACCAATATTCTACAGAGATATCTAGAGGTTTGATAGTTATTCATATTTTGCACCTTGTGAAAACATAAGATCCCAGATATTATATAAAGAAAAATGTCTTTAGAGAATGCTTGAAAGCAACTAAAATTAATTTAGGAATGAGTTAGGATTTAGATAACACTATAGCATAATAAAACTGAATGATAACAATTTCAGCTGTACTACAGAGGAGAGTGAGAGCGGATAGAATGATGGACCACATAGGAGCTGTATATCATTGGTATTGCGTTTCAAAAAACAGAAAGACTTAAGAGAAGAGAAGGAAGAAAATAATCAATGTATCCTGAATAAAGTTTCTTTTTAATCCACCTAATAGTGTGGACTAAGAGTCAGAGAAGACGGGAAAAAATAAAATAGAAAATAAAGCATTGTATAGACCTCTTACAATGTAAATAAATTGTAATAAGAATATGTAATTAATTTCCAAAGAAATAAGATTGAGAATAAGTAAACTCTAAAGGCAAAAAGAATGAAGAGAGACAAGAAGCAAAGTAAAACTTTTATCAATAACAAACACAAGAGTTTGGAAGTGGAAAGGCAGTGGAAATATTCTAATTAACAAAATAACAAACTTGCTAACATTGATAGAATATGGATCATATTTTATCATATATAATTTTGAAAAAAAACATATTAGAAATGAAAATTTAAAAGTCATAATTTAAAACTCTATATTATAACTAAACAGTATAGTTCAGTGGTAAAATTTTGCCATAGCATATGTGAAACAATGGTGTGATTTCCCAAGCATTACAAAGTACACACGAAGCACACACACATGCAAAAACTACATAAACACACACACACACACACACACCACATACACACTTTTGGAATATTGATATTATCATATTAAACAGAGGGAATTATCACAAATAGTAAAAGTAGGTTAATATATGAAATCATAATATTGCTCTTACTATTTAAAAGTTTAGTAGAAATAAAATAATCACAATATGGGGCTTGGAAGTTGGCTCAGTGGTAGAACGCTTGCCTTGCATGCCTGAGGCCCTTGGTTCGATTCCCCAGCACCACATAAGCAAAAAGAAAAAAGCCGAAAGTGTTGCTGTGGCTCAAGTGGTAGAGCACTAGCCTTGAGCTGAAGAGCTTAGGGACAGCACCCAGGCCCAGAGTACAGGCCCCATGACCGGACCCCCCCAAAAAAATCACAATATACTTGGATTCCTGTAGATTAATCAAATTGAAAATTAAGAAATAGAAGACATGAGAACCTTTGCAAACAAGTTTAAAATAATAAACATTTTAAAACATGTATCCTTTTATTTTGACAAAAGATTGATGTTACTGGTGTTTTAACTCAAGATTTAGAATATGATAGCCAGTATTCTATATGGATATATCTCTAATGATTTCACTCTGGATATTTTAATAATAATGTCTCATAATTTCTCAGGCTCTCCCAAATTACAAACCCTATTTGCAGTTCCTACCATAGCTAGAAAATGGAAGCCACAAATCACCATGCACAGCTCCAACTTTTTTAATTCAAGTACAAATATTTATAAAAAAGTAACCAAGTAATGAAGCCTTTCTTAAAAATTATGTGCTTCTAGAAAATACAGTAAGTTTTTTTTTTACCAGGAAAAATATGTTTATAACTATAAGAAAATAAATTTATTTAAATTCACCAACCATATAAAACTTATTTAAAATGATTTTAAATATTCCCATGTTAAATATTTTAAAAGCAAAATATATGTGTATGAATAATTCACCAACCGTATAAAAATTATTTAAAATAATTTTAAATATTCACATGTTAAATATTTTAAAAGCAAAATATATATGAATGAATAATTTACATGTGTAAAAAACATGAAAAATTAAATTAACTAATCCTACAACTCTGAAAAAAGAATTACCCTAAAGAAACAAAAGTAATTAAGTTCAAAATTTGAAATTTAGAAAATAAAATGGAGTACAATTTAGTTGACAATAACTCTAAACGCTCTGTATATCAATTTTATAATAAAAAATGCATGAACAAAGGAAGCAAAAGTATCCATTGATCAATAGCAACAGCAAAAGTATCAGTAGTTGTTTGAGTGTACAAAAAATAATCGATGGAGGGGATAACAAGAAATATACTCATTACCTTACTTATGTAACTGTAGCCCCTTTGCAAATTACCTTTACAATAAAATTAAATTGAAATTTAAAAGAACCAAATAATATACCAATTAAGAATTCTTAGAAGAATTCTTTGTAAAGAACTGCCCCAAGTACCCAAGGAATATATTTTGATGATACTATTTAAATACGTGAACTTCAGCAGAGAAGCAAAAATTTAAAAAACTGTTACAAAGTAAAGTAATAATCAGAATATATTACTATAATAATCATTAGATGAATTTTTAGTGATAGTCAAATATGTAAGCTATGAGGCAATTTGCCATTCATTTGCACTTAGTAAGTGAGAAAGAATTTTCTAGGTCTTTTTAAATATATCATAAGTTTAATGAAGAAACTATTATGTCACATCATATGATAATCAGATAAAGATTATATTAGAGCAAAGAACAGATTGTACTGTTTTTTGATGTTAATGTATATACTTATTTTGGTTATGGGAAATTATGGGGATTTCAACTTGGAGTATTGTTCTTGCTGGCTGGCATCATATCAGTGGTTAATTTTAGGATAGGGGTTCCCTTTCCACAAGAGCATGCACCGAATCTATCCTTTTAGCCTTCCCATCATCAATGGCATCAGAGTTGCACACCAACTTGTCTAGCTTCATGCCTTTGCTGGCTTGGATACTGCAGTCCTTCCAATCTTAGTCTCTAGATAGTGCAGGATGGTGTAAAAGATCCAATGCATCCAGCTATAGAGTGAGAAGGAAGTCCACTAAAATTTGGCCTGGGTTCTGTTCTCAAGCCTCCTACATAGTTAAGAGTACAGATGGGAGCCCCTGGTGCCAAGCAATAACTATTTTTAAAGCAATTAGACATATATATTTATGACTTTGGCTTATGATTACCTCAGGAAAAGAATAAAAGAGTAGTAAAGAATAGAGAACAGGCAGAATTTTAACTAACTACTCAGAGGCTGAATAAGTTAGCTAGCTACTCAGGAGACTGAGAGCTGAAGAACACTGTTCAAAGCCAGTCCAATCACGAAAATACATGCGATTATCTCCAAAAAGCCACAAGTGGAGCAGTGGCTCAAGTGGTAGACCACTATCCTTGGGCACAGAAACTTAGGGGATAGTGCCCAGGCATTATCAAGCCTCAGGAATGATGAATGCATGCATGAACATATGCACACAAATGAGTATTTCAATGCAGAGTTCTTTATTTTTTTCTTGCTGTATTTTAATTCCCTGTATTAGTTTACCAATTAACAAGATCAGCTAAGCAACTTTTTACATACAACTCATCATGTTTCTCTAAAGTCTACTCTCTTTTTAGAAGCCTGTGTTTATTTGACCCAAAAGTAAATTATTCAGGAAATCAATTCATCTCCCTCAAATCTGTAGTGTTAGATGATTGTTTAGGTTCTTCCTAGCAATATGATTTTGTGAAATCCTGCTTCAACCAGCATACTTCTTTTATGTGAAGGGATGCCTCTGTCAAACAATTAATAACAGATTTTTCTCCTCCTGGCAAGCATCTGTAGTTTTATTATCTTCATATAATGCATGATCTGTCTGTGTATGCCAAACACTGCTGTGAAAATAAAAAGGCCCTTCTCAGCACTTAGCATTTGTATGCCATTCATAGTTATGAAGGTGTTTAAATATTACTGAAATTGCTTTGGAATAAATAATGTTCACCTTGACTATCTTGAGAAAGAAGAATTGGTTTCTCAGCACTTTAGGTAAGAACTTGAGTGAAAGAAACAAAAAGAAAAGTGAGGAACAACTCAACACATACATTCAAATGAAGGGGCTGGTAAGGTAGCTCAGTGGTAGAGTGCATGCCTTGCAAACATGAGGCCCTGGGTTCGATTCCTCAGCATCACATAAACAGAAAAAGCCAGGAGTGGTGCTGTGGCTCCAGTAGTAGAGCACTAGCCTTGAGCTGAAGAGCTGAGGGACAGCACCCAGGCCCAGAGTTCAGGCCCCACGACAGGCAAAAAAAAAAAAAAAAAACTAAAAAAAGGGCTGGGAAGGTGGCTCAGTGGTAGAGTGCTTGCCTTGCATGCCTGAGGCCCTGTTTTCAATTCCTCAGCACCACATAAGCAAAAAGGAAAAAGCCGGAAGTGGTGCTGTGTCTCAAGTGCTAGAGTGCTAGCCTTGAGCTGAAGAGTTGAGGGACAGCGCCCAGGCCCAGAGTTCAGGCCCCACGACCGGACCCAAAAATCAAAACAAAAAACATACATTCAAATGAAACAAAACAACTTAATAAAACAGAAATTAATTCAGTACTCAAGAACCTGCAATAAATTCAAAGATTTTTTAAAAATCAGCTATGATATGCTTATGAAAATCCTAACTATATGGGAGACTACTGTTGTGAGGATAGTGGTTAAAGCCCAGAATGGACAGAAAGGTCTCTACACAGTGCCAGGCACCTGTTATTTTGAATTCCAAGAAGAATAACGTCAAGTGAACTGAGCCCATGATCATACAAAAGTAGGAAGCCAGATTCTATCTGAAAATTAATCAGGATAATTTAGTGCTGGGAGCCTGACAAAGTGGTAGGAACACCGATTTAGGAGACACGAGACAATCAATTCAAACTCTAATATTATAAGTATTAAAGAAAAAAAGCTATGACTTTATTTGGAATAATTGTAAGATTTGAGTATCTGTGTGGAGAAAAATCCATGGCAGTGATAGCGTGAACCCATGTTGCAATGCTTTCTTCTTAAGTGATAATGGTATGTGGTACTCCAGACATAACAGAGTTACCTTGCAAATGAGCATGGATGTGCATTTGGGTGATGGAAATACTCTACTTATACAGGTGTACATTAAATAGATTTTTTGGGGGGTAAATTGAAGTTCTTAAACTAAGAGCCTGGGTGATATCCCTGAGCTTTTTCTCTCAAGGCTACCACTCTATTACTATGAGCCACAGTTGCAATTTTGATTTTCTGTCGGTTGTTTCGAGATAAGAGGCTCATGGACTTTTCTGCCCAGGATGGCTTCAAACCATGATCATCAGATCTCATCCTCCCGAGTAACCAGGATTCCCAGCATGAGCCATTGATGTTTTTAATAATTTAGTAAATTGTACAGTTACAGAAGTTATAAATTATCATCTGTATAATTATACATTATAACCCATGTAATATATGTGTATGTATGTATCAATGCATATGGAAAGAAATATTTTAACATATTTTTGTATCCACAGTAGATTTATGAAATCATCCTTCGTTATAAAATAAATTGGAAACAAAATTAATAAGGAGCAAAACAAAGGGAATTGTCAAGTTTCTTGTTGTTGAATGGAATATGAATTGCGAGAATCAGTTTGGGAAAACGATTTTTACTTTAACAAAGTGGATAATGCCTATTAATTCCAATCCATTTATTTGCGTATATTGTGCATCCTCACACATGTGTGTCAAAATCAAACCACACTTCTTTGCCTTTGTATTTAGATCACCTGTTATAATTTAGGAGATAGATGAAGTAATCAAATAAAGATTAAAATAATAGTAAGTGAGGCTATGAGTTAGAGCTGAAAATGATTTTAAATATGATAATAGCTAATTAAATTGCATATTTCTTACTTTTACTCTATTGTCATGTCCCTCATTCCCACATTAGAAGTACATAGAAGGTGCTCACTAAATTATGTGTACAATTATTAAACAATGTATTGAAACAATATGGGCACAGTGTGATTTTAGCTTATTGAGACATGTATGGGGTAGTGTGTTTTTGAGGACTTGCAATACGTTGTGATGGAGATGAAGGGAGGGATGTGCTTATTCTGGAAAACTGGCTAGAGGATTGTTCCCAGAAAGATAGCGATGAATTCTTCCAAAAGGCTACAGTAAAACTTTCACAACCATGGTCTCTGCTGCACTATTCACCATAGCCAAGTTATGGAAACAGCCAAGATGCCCTTTGGCGGAGGGATGGTTGGAGAAAAGTGTGGGACATATACACAATTGGATTTCACCCATCCATTATGAAGACTGTTACATCATTTGCAAAGAGGATTTAAAAATATATTAATTAAACTAAGTCAGAGCCAGACACACAAAGGACCCATGTTCTGTCCTGTATTTGGAAACTAGGACTTTATGCAAATTTACACAACAGCATTAACCAAAGCATGCTACTTGCAAAGGAGTATTTAACAGGTGTAATTTTTCATAAAATTGAACTTTTAATCCAACAAAATGAATACCAGGAAACTATCACTTGGAAGATGTGAACAGAAGTCAAAGGGAAGGAATTAAGAGAGTTATGGAGGAAGAGAGTGAAGGCATAATATTCAATGCAGATAGTATGAAACTAGAAAAAATGAAAGTGGGGTGAGGTTTGGAAGGGTGTGGGAAAGTTATGTAAACATCCATTGTACTTATAAACTGGGGCTTAAACTCAAGGCTAGGGAATAATTCCTCACCTTTTTTTTTTTCTCAAGGTTAACACTCTACTACTTGAGGCACAACACCATTTCCAGTGTTTCTTTCTCTGTATATGTGGTACTGAGGAATTGAACCCAGGGATTCATGCATGCTAGGCAATCACCGTACCATGAAGCCACATTGCCAGAGCCCTAAGTGACTTTCTTAAGATGGTATTACATTTTCATTCCGTAACTATTTATCATAATTTTGGCCAGAAATTTTAGCTAGAAAAGGATGTAGAACACAATACTAAATCCAGTAAGGCTAGATGGACAATGATTAACGATCACGGTCTAGCCAGGCACAGAGGGGCTTACCTCATGAAGCTGGTACAACAGACTGAGCGAGACAGCTCCTGACCCACAGCCCACCTCCAGAATGAGAGGGCTACCTTGCTTCCAGTCACATGGGGATGCTGGGCCACCTCCTCTAGCAACCATTCAATCAGTTCCTGTGTGACAGAGAGAGAGAACAAAAAAGAAGGTCAGAATTTCAATTAAGCCAGGTGCCGGTGGCTCAGGCCTGTAATCCTAACTATTCAGGAGGCTGAGATATGAGGATCAAGGTTCGTATTCAACCCCGGCAGGAACATCTGTGAGACTCTTATCTCCAAAGAACCACCAGAAAAGTAGCAGTGATGCTGTGACTCAAGTGGTATAGTGCTAGCCTTGAGCTGAGGAGCTTGGGTACAATGCCCAGGCCCAGAGTTCAAGCCCCACGAATGACAAGCAATGGAATTCCCACCACAAGAAGTGGACTGAATAGCACCCAATGTCCTAGGGATCATGGCAGAGAAGTCAGGCTGAGCTTCCTGTCAGCTGGGAGTCAGGCCGGCTTCTCCATGCCTCAGTTTCCCCAGCTGGAAAACTGAACAAAGTGAAGGTCTCCTTCCTCATGGGGATAGGGTAATAATGAATGAGAGCCATGCTTTGTTTCATAATCCCATACCTGTCACACCATTAATAACACACACCATCTGAGCCCTTTCTGGGTATCTTCCTCTTATATGCTCATAGAATTACTGAGAACCGTACCTGACTGCCACTTCCCCTGTGCCTGGCACTGCTCCAGAGATCCCTCTGTATTAATCCCTTGTTTCCTCACAACTGTCCCATGAGGAGATTGAGGACCAAGGATCGAGGCCCAACCCAGAGCTTCACCTGTGGTCAATAATCAGCTGCATTGGACTGAGTTTGGTACAATCCGTCTAAACCAAGGACTGAGTGTGGCGCTGCGTGTCTACCATCCCAACTACAGAGGACTGGCCCTGGTGGTGCATGCCTGAAAGAGTTAGGAGGACCACGATCCAGCCCAGCCTGAGCATATATTAAGTCTCCATCTCGGAAATGCCCAAGACAGAAAAGCTTGGCTCGCATGGTAGAAGACCTTACTGGCAAGCCAAAGGCCTGAGGTCAAAACCTAATATACAAAAAAGAACCAGAAGCCCAGTGCCAGAGGCTCATGCCTATAATTGTACTACTCAGGAGGCTGAGATCTGAAGATGAAAGCTCAACATTTAAAATAGGGTTGGCCTTGCCCATCAGATGTCATGATGAGAAGACCCGGTGTCTGACCTTTTCTTTTGCACTCCATACTAGCAGGGCTCACACCCTTACTAAGTGCTAGCCATGCTCTCTGTCCCCCTGGGAAGCCATCCCCTGCAGGCTGCACTCACAGTCCTCCCAAGCTCTCACTGCCACTAACTAGGCCCAAGGGAGTACACAGCTCCAGGGCACACAGATCCCTTGTTTTTGTAATTTAACAGTGTTGAGTCACCTTCAAGCATCTCACCTTTCTAGGTCCCCAGTCCTCAGCTGTGAAGCCCATGTACCCCCAGTGATAGCAGATAGAAGTTACCAAAGCATCCAGCCGCCTTGTTACAACCCACTTCTACACACACACACACACACACACACACACACACACACACACAGACTGGTGACAGAAGACTAGTCTATGCAGGAACTTCAATTTGCCAACTGATCACTCACCTGAGCACAGTCAGGCTGTACAAGATGATCTCTCTCTCTTTCTCTCTCTCTCTCTCTCTCTCTGTGCTCTCTCTGTGCCTCTCTGTCTGTCTCTGTCTCTGTCTCTGGATCTCTCTCTCTCTCTCTCTCTCTCTCTCTCTCTCTCTCTCACACACACACACACACACACACACACACATACACACACACACGCACACTCAGAGCAGTGCCTCTCCTGAGTTTGTTGGAGACCAGATGGACCAAGAGCATCAGCAGAAGCTGGTAGAGCTGGGAAACGTGATCACCCTGTGAGAAATGTTTATAATTGGAGAAGGGGGAACAAGCCGTGTGTATGTGCATGTTGGGGGGTATTTTCCCAGATATTCACCTTCTGCTCTGACCCTCCCGCACCCTCACCTCCCTACTGGGCTTTTCTTGGTCCCTCTTCAGGTGAAAGTGTGACTGAGCGCAGAAAACAAGGGCTCACACAGCAAGGAGGTCTATCTTCTGCATCCCACACACCTTACCTCCAGAAAAGAAGGAAAAGACCCCAGAAGGCAGGTATGGACATGCTTTTTCCCACCTCTGACTAAAGCCACCAGATTCCCACTAGGGAGAAGAAGGATGCAGATGTGCTACTGTGTGGTTCCCACTGCTTCAGGCCAGGGGCTCTGTGGCACCCACTCCTCACCCAACCCTGTATCTCCCCGTTTCCTGGGACACTGGCTCCTAGGGATGGGGGTGGGATCCTCAGGTCAACATCCATCCCCACCCCTGCGATGCATTTGTGGCAGAGCCCTGGCCAGAATGTGGAGCACGGGGGAGGCGTGGGTCCAGGTGAGGGGGGAGAAATCGGATCGGGGGTTCGGTCCTGCTTGGTGGCCACTCACATGTAATTCTGGGAGAAGCTGTTGGCACTGCTCCAGGTGGGACAAGCAGCGATGGCAGAGGCATGGCAGATACTCAGGCCCAGAGCAGAGGACAGAAGAGCCAGGATCAGGTCAGGGCTGCAAGCTGGCCAGCAGTGCAGCATTGCACTATTGCCTGAGGACTCTAAGAGGCACTGAGGGTCTGAGCCAGCAGCACCAGGTTTGAAACTCTGCTCTGTGGGGAAGAGGGGGAGGGGACCAGGGCACAGGCAGCCACTTGTTGGGGCTGAGCAAGGCCTCTCCTCCTTGGCCTCAAGTCTCTTGCTCACCATTCAGCCACCTCTATCTTCCTCAACTGCTGGTAGTGGTGTCAACAAACAGAGGGAATCCTGGTGCTTCCAGGCAGCATGGAATGTGGGTGTGGCCGCCATTCTTGTATCCCATTGGTCAGAAAGAACCATGAAAGAGTGGAGATGTGGCTGGAATACTGTGATGCAGGCAGAATTGGCGGAGTCAAGATGAGAGCAGCCATTTTTCCCAGGAAACTCTGTCCAATCCAGTTGGGGACAAGAGGGTGACCTGCTTTAGCTGGATGGCTGCACCCTTTGTTGTGTATGCCTGTTGCGAGTCCCAGACCTTGAACTCAGGATCTTGGCACAGTCCTTGAGCTCCTTTTGCTCAAGGGTAGCCCTCTACCACTGGAGCCACATGGCTCTACTTCTAGCTTTGTTAGCACAAGTTGGACAGGGTTCTCAAGGACTTTCCTGCCTAGGGTGACATTGACCATGATCCTCCAATCACAGCCTTGTAAGTATCAAGTAGGACTGCTGAGAGCCACTGGTGTCTGCCTAATCATTGGTCTTGCTGATGTTCTAGGACAGAGCAGTGAGTTCCCTATCCTCAGGATTAAGTGGTGAGAGCTGGAGTCCACAGTTTGAATCCTGATCCTGCCACCTCCAAATGGCAGGAGATCATAAGAAACTCATTCCTATCCATATTAATACCAAATGGAATGTGATATATGTCATGATTGAATGGGCAGTTCTTGAGTGATTCTAGGATAATATTATACATAATTATACCCTAGGACACTAATCAATTTTACTAATATTTTATGAAGCATTTAAAAAATCATATTCATTAAATGGAGGCAAAATTAAATACCTAAGAATTGGGTGTCACGTAGTATAAAGGTGCCATGTTTTCTGCCAAGACTGGATTTGAACTCATGGTCTGGGTAACACTTTTGCACTGTGTGGGAAGGGGAAGCTTGCCTCCTTGAAGTCAAGAAATTCAAGTCTGTTCCTTAGGCCTGAAATCAATCCCCACCACTAGAAAACATCCTATTCGTGTACATTTTAAATACATTATTTATATTTACATTCATATGTTGACTCCATATTGTATTCAGTGTAGTTTTTCCTTTTATTTTTAATTTTATTCATGTATTGACTGTTTATTTTATTGACTATTATGACATATAGAACAGTGATTACATTGATTACATAGGATATAGGTCTGCATATGTATTCCACTTCATACCTAACACCCAAGACTTACACAGAAAAGGAAAACATGTATCATTATCAGATTCTTGCTTCACGATTCATTTTTTGGAAATGCTGGCATCTGAACTCACAGCCTACAATGCCCAATTCATGAATGGGTGAGTGTCAGCACGCCATCCTGGGGCAAATTGAGCTGACAGGCAGTTCCCAGTACCTGAAATCGAGCCCCAGGGGTTGACAAAATAAGAACAGATTGACACGCAGATGGTAGTATGCTAATAAATATATATCTTTATAGAGTGCCAGAGATGTCTACCCATTATTCAGTTATATATACTCCATTCCTACAAATTCTTGGGTATTTATTATGACTCCATGTAATTAATGTTATTGTTTTCATCCTTAACAAACTATTAAGTAAATCAATCAGTGTCCTGAAATTATTGCCTTCCTATAAATAATAGTATTCATTTAATGCTTCATTAATATTAAATAAAATCAGACTCCTGAAATCATGCTGTCTAATTTTATAGGAGCATCATTCATGATCAACTCATTCAACCGTGACATTGATATCATTCCATTGTTATTCCTATGGATGGGAATAAGTCTCTTAGTATCTCCCGCCATTGGTTGATGTCAGGAGGGGGATTCACAATCAGGGCCTACATTGCCACTTGGGTCTATGGCTTCTCCAATAGTCCGTCAACCTTCACCAATAAAAAGTGAAGTACCTTTGATGCTGGAGGGGATGTGGACAGAAAGGAACCTTACTTCATTGTTGGTGGGAATGTAAACTTGTTCAACCACTTTGGAAAGCAGTATGGAGGTTCCTCAAAAGACTCCACATAGAGCTCCTCAATGACCCAGCAATCCCACTTTTGGGCATTTACCCAAATGATCAGAAACAAGGCCACACTAAAGCTACCAGCACAACTATGTTTATTGCAGCATTATTTACCATAGCTAAGATATGGAACCAACCCAGATGCCCCTCAGTAGATGAATGGATCAAGAAGATGTGGTATATATACACAATGGAATTCTATGCCTCCATCAGAAAGAATGACATTTCCCCATTTGTTAGGAAATGGAAAGGCTTGGAAAAAATTATATTAAGTGAAGTAAGCCAGGCCCAAAGAAACATAGGTCCCATGGTTTCCCTTATTTGCAATATCTAGTATAGGTATGAGTCAAGCGGAAAAAGTCAGAGAATGTGATGTTAGGAAAACGAACCCTCAAATATGTATTTTAATGTTTTTGTTTCTTTCATGCATGTGTTTCTAACGCATTTATAAGATTATTTCTTTGTTGCTTTGTATGTCCCTCCCCCACAGTGTAACCCTCGCTTTCACTATATTTGATGTCAGTATAACATGTGGAGGAGACGGGGACAAACAAGTCGTTTAAGGATTCAGGTGGACCTGTTGCAACAATGAGAAGTACAAAATGTCATGTCAAAACCAGCTTTACAATGTCGGTGGGAGGGGTATGATTGGGTGGGGGGGGAGAGGGGAGGCTGGGAAGGGAGGTGAAGGGTAAACAAAGGAGGAGGCTGCAATGCTTGGTAAGAAATGTATGCATTATCCTGCCCATGTAATTGTAACCCCTCTGTACAGTATGTTCTCAAATAAAATAAAATAAAATTAAAAAAAAAAAAGTGAAGTACCTTTGCACCAGTGTCATTCAGACCCAGGGGGTTCACCGTGCAAAGGAAGAAAACATAAAAAGTTCATCTCACCACATTTTTCTGTGCATATTTTCCACACAAGGCCTGGGCATCTAGGATACCAGGATCAGCTGTGGGTCCAGTGGCTGAACCCCAGCATAGGGTGATCGAACCTGAGGCAGAGTTGCCATGACATGAGTTCAAGTTCCCTGCTGAGCAAAATTTAAAAAAATAAAAGAAATTAGCTCTCTGGCTTGCAATTCACCCCATTTATTCTGCCAGGCTTTGGATTTAAACTCAGATTCTGGGTAAATCTGCAGCACCGTGGAAGAAGTGGAAGCTCACTGTAGTGGACGATAAGAAAGTCAGGCCTGTACTCTAGGCTTGATTTCAAACCCCAGCCCTGGAAAAAGTACTATTTATGTACATTGTAAACACAGGATTTGTCCTTACCTATGGATGTTCAGTCCATAGACATTTGGTATGGTTGTTGCTTGTAATTTTTGTTTTATTCACCATTTTTGTTTTATTTACCATTGATTTTACTATGATGACACCTATTCTGTTTATTATATTGATGACATCTTATCACATGGCATCTAGATTTGCAGATATGTTCTCTATCATGCCTGACACCCAGGAGTCTCAGAGAAAAGGAAAAAAAGTTTCACACTCAGCTTCTTACTCCATGATCCAATTGTTGGTAGTACTGGGATCTGAACTCAGGGCCTAGCAGGACCAATAGGAGAGTAGTTCAAGGTGAACACACAAGCCTGTGAGCAACTAAGGAGTTAGGCCATTCCCAGGATCTGACATTGATCCCCATGCTTGGCCACGATAGTCATAAATTCATTATTAAACATAGGGTCTATATTTACATAGATGTGTGGACAGCATCTTGCACTTGGTGTACTTCTTATTTTTTGTCTTATCCATGGACGTATTGTGTAATTTACTGAGTATGGTGACAGATATAACAGTGCTTACATGGATGACAACCTATTGCTATAGCTGTAGGATTTACTATGCATTCTCTATCCTAGCTGAGACCCACAACTTTCACAGGACAAGAAACCAGGTGAATCAATGGACTTCTCACATAAGGATTCATCTTTTGGCAGTGTTGGGATTTGAACTTGGAGCCCAGTAGGATGAATTGGGGAAAGGGTCAAGGTGAGGGCACCAGCCTGTGAGCAACGAAGGAGATAGCCTGTTCCCAGGACCTGACATGGAGTCCCAGGGAGGGCCAGATAGCCATAAATTCATAATTTAAACATAGGATCTACATTTACATACAGATGTGGACAGCATCTTGCCTTCGGTGCACTTCTTCTCCTTATTCTGTGTCTAATTCATGGAGGTATTGTGTATTTTACTGAGTATGGTGACAGGTATAACTGCTGACATGGATGACAGCCTGTTTCCATGGTTATAGGGTTGCCTATGCATTCTCGATCCTAGTTGAGACCCAGGACTTTCACAGGAGAGGAAAATATGTGCAATGACTGGCTTCTGGCAACAGAATGAAACTTTTGTCCGTGCTGGGATTTGAACTGAGGTAGCTCTGTTGCAGTGTGGGGGAAGGGGAAGCCCACCATCTTTGAAGACTACAATGCCAGGCCAGGTCCAGGGCCTGATTTGAAGCCCTAGCAGTGGATGAAATAACAAGCTCGCCTTTTTTTAAACTTGGGATCTCTCTTTACCTACAGGTGTGGTATGCATCTTGCATTCAGTATAGTAATTCTTGTTATTTTGTGTCATATTCATGGATGTATTGTGTATTTTATTGAGTTTGGTGACAGATATAACTGTGCTGACATGGAAGACAACCTATTTCCATGGCTATAGATTTGCCTATATAGCATTCTCCATCCTCGCTGAGACCCAGGACTTTCACATCAAAGGAAAACAGGTGGATCGATGGGCTTCTCACATCAAGGTGAATCTTTTGGCAGTGTTGGGATTTGAACTCAAGGCCTAGCGGGACCAATTGTTGAATGGATCATGGTGATCACACCAGCCTGTGAGACACTAAGGAGCTAGGCCATTCTCAGTACCTGAGATCCAGCCCTGTTGGGGGCCAATATAGTTATAAATTCATAATTTAAACAGATGATCTATATTTCCATACATGGGTGAGCAGCATCTTGAGTTTGGTGGAGTCATTCTCTTTATTTTGTGTCTTATTCATTGAAGTATTGTGTATTTTCTTGAGTATAGGATGACAGATATAACTGTGGTAACCTGGATGACAAGCTATTCCCTTGAGTATAGAGTTGTCTATGCATTCTCCATCCTAGCTGAGATCCAGGACTTGCACAGCACAGGAAAACAGGTGCAACGAAGGGCTTCTCATATCAGGGTGAATTTTTGGCAGTGTTTGGATTCAAACTCGGGGCCTAGTAGGCCCAACTGCCCAATGGGTCCACATGAGAACACCAGCCTGTGAACCACTAAGGGACTGGGCCTTTCCCAGGAACTGAGATTGAGCCCCAGGGAGGCCACAATAGTCCTGAATGCATCATTTCTACATGGGTTAATTATTCACATCCGTGTGTGGACTGCATTGTGCATTTAGTGTAATTATTCTATTTTGTATGCTATTCATGGATGTATTATGTATTTTCTTGAGTATATGATGACAGGTATAACTGGGCTGACATGGATGACAACCTATTCCCATGGCCACAAGGTGGCCTATGCATTCTCCATCCTAGCAGAGACCCAGGACTTGCACAGGAAAGAAAAACACGTGCAACATCTGACATTAAGATGAATCTTTTGGCACTGCTGGGATCTGAACTCGGGGCCTAGCTTGCCCAATTGACAAATCGATCCATGTGATCACACCAGCCTGTGAACCACTAAGGAACAAGGCCATTCCCAGGACCTGAGATGGAGCCCCTAGATGCAGAGGCAGGGGGAGGGCACACAGCAGTCATCCAATCATAAGTACATATTTGTATATAGTAAGAGTGACAGTGACCTGTGATGGAATCCAATCTAAGATGTGTCTACTGATTCTTGGATCTTTCCTGAAGCCTCCATTTCATGAATGTGATGATTATTGTCATGTTTAATCAACACTTTTTTACAAATAAGCGATACTCCATGTGTCTTGCCTGTCATTTCCTACTCATATCATGCATGAACTACTCATTCAAGGATGAGATTGATATCATTCCATGACTCTTTGTCGTACAGAAACCAGTATTTCAGGATTTCCTGCCATTGCCTTCTCATAGGGGGGCTGAATTCAAGCCTTAGGCATGCACAACATACTCCTTATATACATTTTAAATATAGGATTTATACTTCCATACAGATGTTCAGTACTAATCGTGTTTGGTGTGGTTATTCATTTTATTTCTTGTTTTATTGATTTACTGTTTATTTATTGACTCTGATGACACCTGTACCATTTATTACATTGTTTACATCCTATCACATAGCATCTAGATTTGTAGATGTGTTCTCCATCATGCCTGACACCCAGGACTCTCCCAGAAAAGAAAACATGTGTCACATTTGCCTTCTTAATCCAAGATTAAATTTTTGGCAGTGCTAGGATCTGAACTCAGGACCTAGCAAGCCCAATTCATGAATGGGTGATTGTGAGCACAGCAGCCTCTAGCCAATGAAGCTGTCTTGTGGTTCCCAGGAACTGAGATGGAGCCCCAAGTTTGGCCAAAACAGCAGTACATGGATAGGCAGATGGTGGTATACAAATAAATATATATTGGTGAAGAGTGCCAGAGCAGTCTAGCTATGATTGAATGGTATCTTCTACGTTCCTACAAACTCTTAAGTATTTATTATATTGACATTGAAATAATATTATTCTTCTCATGCTTAATAAACTATCAATTAAGATCAATCAGCATTGCAGGATTATTGCCATCAGTATTCTTATTCATAGGAAGGAGTCTCCTGTGATCTCCTGCCATTGGTAGGTGTCAGGACCAGGATTTGAACCCAAGGCCTATGTTGACATTGTTGGCTTATGGCTTCCCTGATAGGCTACCAACCATCAGCAATGGCAGTTAGGTCCACTTTGCTACCGTGTCATTCAAACCCAGGAAGTTCACCATGCCAACAAAAAATCGTAAAACTCCTTAGCCTTCTACAGCTCGCCACTTTTTGTGCTGTCTCACTTTTCTTTGTTCTTCCTGCAAGCCCTCTGGGTCTAGGGTCCCAGGATCGGCTATGGGTCTGGGGGCTGCACGCGAGCCTAGGGCAATCGAAGCTGAGGCAGAGTTGTCAAGGCCTCAGTTCAGGCCCTGTGGTTGGAAAAATTAATGAATTAGTTAATTAATTAACTAAATTAAAAAAAATAAAGCACCCTGGTTTGGAATATCTGCCAGCTTTTTTTCCTAGCCTGGGATTTGAACTCAGGATCTTGGTAAATCCATAGCAATGTGAGGGAAGGTCCGGAGTTGCTACTACTTGAGTTCAAACCCTATGCCAAGTCAAAAATAATTAAGTCACTGACCTTGGCAGGGAGAGGTAGTTGTGGAGATGGGAGGGAAGGGATGGTAGGAATAGGGCACATGGGCATCAAAGATGGCTCTGAGAGGGAGTTGAGTGGGCAGAGCCCATGTTGTTTATGTTAAAATCTGACTGGCTACCACAACCAGGCAAAGTGACATTAGTACTTGAAAAGTTTGCAATAGAAGGGAAAGTATAGAAAGCTTAGGCACATGATACGGTGACCTCTACGGTGATTGGTTGGTTCCTTTCCCTTCACTTCCATGCCATGCGGTTTTTTGATTTAAAAAGTGCTTGCTGCCTGGCAATAAACGAGTTCCTGCTTGACTTGACTCTCCACTGCGTCTGACTGTCTCCAGGGCTAGTGGAGGCTGGGGAATGGGCGAGCAGCGCACTTACCTTTCCTCGGACCTAGTCGGTTTTCCACAGGACAGATAAAGACCCAACATCTAGCACCCAACGTAGGGCATGAAAGGAAAATATTCTGGCCTAGGCTAAGGGGTCTCTAAGGGTAAGTGAAACCCTTAGTATGGCTAATGCTATCTCACAGAAGGAGGAGGAGGGGGCAACATTAGGCATAGAGGGAGTAAAATAGGACTTGGGAAGTGGTAAGGAAAAGGAATTGGTCATATTCGACTGAGAATGCAGTGATCAGACAGAAGCATGCACAGTGGAAGTCAAAACGAGGGTGAAGATTCCCCCCTCTGACTCAGGTGCCTCTGAGGGTCCTTAGGCCCTCACTCTATTCCCACAATTGGGGGGGGGAGGTATGGCACCCTATGCGGCCCTACAGAGGGACCTGGGAGATGTGGACCCCTACAGATCTTCCACAGAGGGGCCGAGGGCCGGGGAAGTAACTGATGCAGAGTCTTACCCTGTAAAGGAAGGGCCACCAAGGAGCCGGGACCCTGGGCCAAAGGATTCACTTCCCTAAGTGTATTTGGTCAATCTGGCACCAGGAGCTAACAGACCCTTGGAATGGTATCCATGGGAAGCCAAGAATCTTAAAGAGCTCCACAAGGCAGTGGTGGAGGTTGGCCTAAACACTCCATGGGCCTAAAACTTATCACAGGACATTGCTTATCACCCGTGTGTCCCTAAGGACTAGCTGGATGTAGCCAAAGCTGTCCTCACCAGTTCTCAGTTTATTAAATGGTGTGCCTTCTTTAAGGAGGAATGCAGAGTGTGGGCGGAGAATAACTGGCAGGCTCAACCCGAGATACCAATTACGTATGCCATGTTAACAGGGGCAGGGGAAGTGTACTTCACTGGTGTCCAACAGGCCGCAATACCTGGCCCATACCATGACCAGGTGAGGCAGGCAGGACTTGCCATATGGTACAAATCGGATGAAGGGCCCACTGAGTCCCCCACAGCAGGAGTGAGACAAAAACCGTGTGAGCTTCTAGTGTTCACAGCAAGTTGCCTGAAGGGGACCTCCAAGATCAATTTTTAAAGCTACTGGTTTGGGAAGGGATGAATGTAGGCCACTGAACAGCCTGTGCAGGATTGAGAGAGAGTTCCCTGAGCAGATGGGTGGTGGCCTCGCAAAATGTGGGAGCTCAACAGCCCCAGTCCCAATCACTATCTTTAGCTTCACAGGCTCAGACATCTGCAATGACTGAGGCTATTACCCAGGCTCTGGCAGCCCAGGGCCAAGGAATCCCAAGGCCATCAGGGAGAGAGATTTGTTTTAAATATGGAGAGAAGGGCCACTTTAAGCAGGACTGTTCAAAACAATCTCCCGGCCACCCAGCCCGGAGGGTCCAAAGCAACCCCTACACCCTGTCCCAGGTGCAGGAAGGGGTACCATTGGACAAAGGATTGTCGATCCAAATTTGATTTAGATGGGAAGCCTTTAAACTAGGGGAGGGGCATCCTCCAGCCGCATTAACTCAAGGAGTAACCAGCTCTGCTGTAAGGCCCAGGCAGCCTCATGGCAACACGACCCAGGCCCATTGGAACATCCCCCTGTTGGAAGGACCCCACCCTAAAATGAGTATTTTCATAGGTGGAACGAGGTTTCACTGCCTAATTGACATGAGAGCAGATTGAATCTTACTCAAGGAGGAGGAACTGCCCTTTGACTGGAAGCTTGCACCCGGGCCTCCGATATTGGGGATGGGAGGCAATTCCCAACCCAAGAGACAGTTGCCCTTATGAAATGGACTAGCCCAGATGGAGAGCAGGGAAAGATGTCCTCTAGTGGCAAAAAAACCTCATCGCCAGTTTACTAGTGCAAGACATGCTAAGACAAATGGATGCCATGGTCACTACAGATCATTGAGCATCCGATGATGATATCCTGGATAGAGAAGAAGCACAAAGGCTTAAACAAGATCTAGAGGGAATTAAGAAAAAGGATTTTGTTAACTTTCATAAGTATAGAGAAGAACATTAGGGACCCACTCGGGTGCACCCCCAATCCTAAAGGCCATTGTCCCCCTCTGCCCCCCAAGTACCTCCCATTAGGTGGAAACAGGGAAGCCCGATTTGAGTGGAGCAGTGGCCTTTGACCAAACCTAAACTTGTAGCCATCCACCTTGTGGTGGAGGAACCTTGGGCACATATGCCCTTGAGTCTTTGGAACATACCTGTATTTGTTTTCCAAAAAGAATCCAGGGCCTGGTGCATGCTCCAAGATCTACGGAAGGTAAATGAAAAGATGAAGCTAGTAGGAATGTCCCTAAGAGGTATGCCCTGGACTCCCGCCATACCTTCAGAATATGCTTTGGTTGTGATTGATACTAAAATTTTTTTTTCTATCCCTCTGCATCTGGATGACTGCAAGAAGTTTGCTTTCTCCATCCCTTCTCTTAATTTTTCCCAGCCTGATCGGAGTTTTGAATAGACAGTGCTGCCACAGGGAATGGCCAATAGCCCAGTCTTTTGCCAACAATACTTGGCCACAGTTATAGGGCCTGTGCTAGGTTCAGATACCTCCCTTGCCTATGCCTACATGGATGATATAATTCTGGAGCACCAAGACCCCGGCCACCTGGAGGGCCTTCTGACCCAGGTTCTCAACATATTGAAAAAGTTGGGTGGGGGGGGGGGGTTTCCTTAGCCCTACATAAAATTAGAAAGGTATCTCTTTTAAGGTGCTCAGAACCCACCTTACCTTGACTCAGGCCAGCCCCCTTAAGCCTTTGCTGGATATTCCAGCCTCTCTAACCTTAACCCAACTTCAGAGTCTTTTAGGGGAAATCAATTGGCTGTTGCCATGGGTTCCCGTCCCTAAAGGTAGTCTTGTGCCCTTATTTGCCCTACTAAAAGACAGGATGCCCCAAGAAGTTATTACAATTACAGACAGCCATTGGGCAATATTTTTACAGTTCCAAAGAGCCCTGGATGAAGTTTCCCTGAAGAAGTTTTCTATTCTTGTGCCCATTTCCCTCTTATTGTTTGTGAGTGTGACGTTGATTTCTGCAGTTTTTAACTCAAAGAGAGGAGTCATTACAGTGAGTTCACACTCCCCTGGGAAGCATGCCTCAAGTGTACTCTCAGGTAGACTAACTTGCAGATATTGTCAAGGAAGGACCCAAGCCCAAAGGCATTATGACCTCGACCCTCACTCCATTGTTTTTGCTTTTCAGATGGCAGACGTTAAGTGGCTCACTCGAGCCAATGCTCATCTTGCTCTCTCCGTGGAGGGGTTTCTAGGCCAAATTGACTGCCATTATGGGCCATCCAAATGGACTGTCATGTTATGGCGACTTCCCCTCAAAATGCCTTCTCTATTTTCTCCTACACCTATTCCTAGAGCCCTCCATGTTTTTACTGACGGAGGTAAAGCAGGCTCTGTGTATGGAGCCTTTGAGGAGCAACAAAAGACCCCAAGCTAACAAAGATTTCAACCTTGTCAAGGGTCAGCACAATATAAAGAAATGCTGGCCATAATTATGGCCATTCAGGACATTAAAAATCCCTTTAATTTGTATTCTGATAGCCTATATATGATTAACTTGCTCCCTCATATTCCCCAGGCACATATTAAAATGGATGAAAACCCTATTTCCGCTCTTATTGTTACCTTTAAGGGCCTACTAGTAGGGCGAGGAGCTGCTATCCATATTCAACATTTGAGAGGGCATTAAAAACTTCCTGGGTTTTTATCCCTAGGCAATAATTGGGCAGACCAGTTAGCTACTGGGCCACAAGCATTAACCTTACAAGAGGCTACCTGTTTGCGTGATTTAACCCACATAAATTGGAGAGGTCTTCAGCAAAGATTTCCTCAGATTCCTGTAAAGGACCTCAAAAGGATAGTACATATCTGTAAAACATGCCAGCCCTTCTTAAAAGTACCCCGCTACAACCACCAAGGGTAGATCCCAGAGGCCTCAAACCCAACGTCCTCTGGCAAACTGATGTTACTCATTTCCCAGCCTTTGGTAAGCTTAAATATATCTTTGTCTCTATAGATACCTACTCAAGAGCATGCTGGGCCACAGTACATACAGGAGAAATAACTAAACATTCACAAGCACATTTTCTTCAATGCTTTGCTACCTTGATTCTGCCAGCACAAGTTAAAACCCATAATGGATCCTGTTTTGTTAATGAAGCAATGTCAGAGTTTTTGACAAATGGCATATTAATCATACTACAGGAATTCCCTATAATCCCCAAGGCCAAGCAATTATAGAAGGAAATCACCAGTCTCTTAAGGAGCAATTATTAAAACGAAAAGGGAGAGTTAACCCCCATATACAGTAACAGATAGCTTTGTTTACCATTAACATTTTAAATTTTTCAAAAGGGACAACTGAATCCAGATTTCAGAAGCACTGGGGACAACTAAACCCTAAGCCCCAACTGAAAGTCAGGCAGAAGGACCCTCTGACACAACAATTGAGAGGACCTGACGCCCTAGTTACCATGGGCAAGGGATTCAGATATGTTTTTCTCATAGGGGAGACAACCCCCATTTGGATCCTGGCCAGGAACCTTAAGTTTTTACCCATTTCCTCTATACAGGAGGATGCCCAAGGATAAACTAACCAACAAGGAAAGAAAACGGCTATGGTGGTTGAGGCTTGTGTTTAAAAAGAGGGAAAGCTAAAAAGATAACTACTAACAATCCCCAAGGGCAATTGTATTCTAACAATTGCAGATGGTGATACTCCAGCTGTTGGCTGTCCTGACCCTCCCAGTCCAGGCAATGGCCCTATGGAATCCACACCAACCTCAACGGGTGACCTGGGCAGTGATCAGCACTGACAATGGAGAAATCATCAATAGCACCAAAAGAGAAATTGTCCCTTCGCCCTGGTGGCCTGACCTTCATTTTGAAACCTGTGACCTGGCTAGAGGATCCTGGAATGTTGGAGATTGGGCCCCCCTTTACTAAGGACCGGCTGAGTGTGGGGGACCACGAGGATTCACTGTGCCTCATGTGTGGTACCCCCAATACTCAGGCTGCTCCCGTGCTTTAAAGAGGGCAACCTTATGAGATATTGACTTTTATATATGTCCTAGAAGTAATTGAACTGCTTCAGACATTTCTAACTGTGTTGGGGCTGATGTTTATTAACTTTTACTGAGCAGGGAAAAAGGAAAGCTAACTGGGAGGTGGGCAGGATAGAGCACAAGAGATCCAACTCATGGCTCTCCACGTCCATCATGATAAGCTCAGTGCTGAAGATTACCCAATACCTTAGGGGAAGCAAGAAAAGAAGAGGTGTCAATTGGGCAAACCTCATAAGAGATGCCCTGACCCGAACTTCAGAAAAGAGGTGGATCTGCCGTTAAAACAAAAAGGGGGAATCTGTAGGGCACATGGACAGCAAAGGTGGAGTCAAGAGGCAGTTGAGTGGGCAGAGCCTGAGTTGTTTATGTTAAAATCTGACTGGGTACTACAACGTCAGTACTTGAATAGCTCGCAGACAGCAGGGAAAATATAGAAAGCTTAGGCGCATGATAGGGTGACCTCTAAAATGATGATTGGTTGCTTTTCCTCCCCTTCCATGCCACATAATTTTGCTTCAAAAATTGCTTGCTGCATGGTAATAAAGGAGTTCCTGCTTGACTTGACTCTCCCCACCACCCCCGCTGCATCTGACTGTCTCCTGGGCTAGGGGAAGCTGGGGATCTGGCTAGCAGTGCACTTACCTTTCCTTAGACCCCGGCTGTCTTGAGAGGGACAGACGAAGATCCAACAGGTAAGGGGAGAACAAAGGAGGAACTAACAATGCTAAATAGGACATGCACTCCTTACTTTGCTTATGTAACTGTAACCCCTCTGTACAACATTTTTACAATTAAAAAATAATGTAGTGCTCAAAGAAGCAATTTAGGGGTAAGGGAAGGATATCTGAATAGCTGTACAAAATTCTACATTGCTTTTTTTTAAATGTTCAGTATGGAACTGAATAAACATAACTGCTTCCATTAAAAATATTAAGTCACTGTCTTGGAACTGGGGCCAGTATTTCTGCCATTGATGGGATTTGAGCTCACTGTCAGGGTAACTCTTTTACACTATTGGTGAAGGGGAAGTTCACTGTCTTTGAGAAAAAGAAATTCAAGCTAGAGTTCCCAGGGCCTGCATTAAGGCTCTGCAATGTAAAAAATATTTCTATACATGTGTAATATATGATATATATGTACATATGCATGTTTATTATATATATATTATTATTGATTTTGTATTTATTTTATTCATTTTATGTTTTATTGTATTTAGTATTATTATACACATAATATTTATTATGTTTTGTACATCTATTATAAAATTATACACAATAAATTAGGTCATTGACTCATTTTTCATTAATGCTTTATTAAGTGTTGAAACATAATACATAATTAAATGGAGGCATTTGTCACAGTCATCACATGTTTAGAGTCAGTCCCCAGTATGAGCTTTGTCTTATTTATCTTTAGACAACTTCCTATAGGGATTTCTTTAGATGATTTATATTCAGAAGCCTTTTCTTGAGGATAGGCAAATTGTAGGATAAAATTGCAAGGGTGGAGCTGGGAATGTGGCTTAGTGGTAGAGAGCTTGCTCAGCATGCAGGGATGCCAGGGTTTGAATCCTCAGTGCCACATACTCAGAAAAATTCAGGAGCTGTGGAGTGGCTCAAGTGGTAGAGCACTAGCCTTGAGAAAAAGAAGCTCAGAGACAGTATCCAGGCCATAAGATCAAGCCTCAGGACTGGTAAAAACAATAGGCCAGATGCCGGTGGTTCACACCTGGAACCCTAGCTTCTCAGGAGGCTGTGATCTGAAGACCACAGTTCAATGACAACCTAGGCAAGGAAAGCCTGTTAGACTCTTATCTCCAATGAACCACCAAAAGACCCCATGTAGTGCTGTGGCTCAAGTGGTAGAGTGTTCGTCTTGAACTGAAGGGCTCAGGAACAACGCCCAGGCTTCATTTTGAGACACACAACTGGAAAAAGAGTGAGGAATAATCAAAGTACTTTTCCTATTTGCTAATTATGAGAACATTTTCTGGAAAATTAACTCTGAAGTACACCAAAGTTGGAGTCAGGCTCAAGGTTCAAGTATAGCAGATCCAAATGCCCAGCCTCTCAGATTCTAGCAATATAACCTGTGTCCTACAGGGTTCTGAAAGGTCCAATGTTGAAAAGAATAATATTCTCCTCAAACCCTTTGTGATAAGCACTTGAGTTCTATTGTCAATGTCATTACAGTTCTGAAACTAGCAGAACACCAGTAGCTCAGGCCCCTCACCCTAGCTCAGGAGGCTGAGGTCTCAGGATCACAGGGTGAAGCCAGCCAAGGCAGGAAAGTCTATGACACCCTGACTTCCACTTTTGAAAGGTCAGATGTTCAAGAGCTTCCTGTTTTTCCCTTGGTGATGAGAGGTCACTTAGAGTTCTCAAGCTATAGAAAAAGGAAAGAAACATTGTTGACCCATTCTGGCTTCAAATGAAGTTCTCAGGAACCAAGCCTTAGCCTTGTTTGCAGGAAGAACTCCAGTGTACCACTGTATTTGATGGAAAGAAAACAGTTGAAAAAGCCAGGCTAGGATAAGAGACCTAGGCCTGCAGGATTAGGAGGCAGAATGAACACACTCAACAGGGAAGTGAGCTGCAAAACCACTTCATTCATTCCAGGCACAGGAAGCAATGGGGGGAAACCTGAAATATTTGTTAGAGTTACACCAGAGTCAGGCTTTTCTCAGCCTCTTCAAAGAATGACTAATTAACCTTCCTCCCTCAGATGAAAGGAGCCTCAGGTTATCTTTACGTTAATAATAGAGAGCCAGTTTAATGGGTGATAGGGGAGGAACAGAGTAGAAAAACCATACTCTCTGGTCTTAGGGAGTGCGTTTTTGACTCAGTCAGATTTGAAGGCCCTTCTTCTTCCTCTGCCAGTCCATTCTCCTTCCTTCATTCTCCACATCATTAATGCAAATCTTCAGTCCAAGGAGAGGCAGGGCCTTTTCTCTACTATCTCCAAGCACCTGAGTTAGAACCTGGCTCTGCCCTCTTGGCTCTAGGGCCTTCGGCTGCCTGAGAAGTGGGACAGACAGTCTTCCTGCTCTGTGGTTGTGTGAAGGCGATGCTGGTGCCTGGTGCACTGCAGAAGACCTCATGGCTAGGAATTGTTCCCTTTTTTCCTCCTGACATCCAAGACCAGATTCATCTATCATCTTTCCATCTATCTATCTATCTATCTATCTATCTATCTATCTATCTATCTATCTATCTATCTATCTATCTATCTATCTATCTATCTATCTATCTATCTGTCTATCTGTCTGTCTATCTGTCTGTCTATCTGTCTATCTATCTGTCTGTCTGTCTGTCTGTCTGTCTGTCTGTCTGTCTGTCTGTCTGTCTGTCTATCTATCTATCTATCTATCTACCTATCATCTATCTATATCTACCTACCTACCTACCTACCTCCTTACCTACCTACCTACCTAGTGAGCTAGCTATCTTTTTACCAGATCTTGGATTGAACTCAAGGCTTGGGCACTGTCTCTAGCACTCTACTACTTGAGCCACAGCACCAATTCTGGCTTTTTCTGTGTATGTGCTACTGAGGAATCGAACCCAGGGCTTCTTGCGTGCTAGGCAAGCACTCCCTCTCTAATCCACATTCCCAGTCTCTTCATCTTTTTCTTAATGGCAGTTTTTATGTAAGTATGGTACTATATTATCTCCCCAAGTTTAATTTTCTGAATGCCGGTTATTTCTACGATCCCTGATCTTCTCCTCCCCTGCCTGATTTGTGATTGTTCCTGCCTTGGCCTCATAATAAAATTTAAATAAAGGCTGCTGAGAGCATAAGTGTGCATTATATAAGGACACAGGCCTGGAACCCTGGAAGATAAAAGCCATGGTTCAGAAATGAAGAGAATGATGTGGTATGTTCAACAAGCATATCTGAAAAATAAATCAGTACATAAAAGCAGAAGCAAAGCATATGGTCTGTTTGCACTCAGAGAGGTAATATACACACATAAGTAGGTAGCACACTGATACATAACTTGGCCTTCTCTTTTTGAGTTTGTGTGGCCATCCCAGGCCTTAAACTCAGGGCCCCATGCATTCCTCAGCTGTTTTGCTCAAGGCTAATTCTCTACCTCTGCCACAGCTCCACTTCCAGCCATCTGGTCATTAAGGATATAAGGGCCACCCAGGCTTGTCTGGTCTGTCCGGTATCTCCTGCTCAGCTCCCTCAAAGCTGGAAGTCTACCCTCTGGGCCATTGCTCCATTTCTGATTTTCTAGTGGTTTATTGGAGATAAGAGTCTCACAGACTTTCCTGCTCGGGCTGGCTTTGGATGGCGATCTCCTGAGCAGGCTTCAAGCGGTTTTCCTCAGGGATTTGCTGAGAATCCGCTCCATGGGAAACCTTAGGCTAAATCTTGGGAGGTACTAGGAAAACAGAAACATGAAGATTCTCCTAGTGTGTTCTAGATACTTAAGGTTGAAGACACATAACACACATAACTATTAAATCATTTTATGCAGACAGTACGAGGATCACTCCAGCTTTCAGTCCTCTCATCCTGAGGCAGTAAATTCACTTCAGGTCAAAGCTATGTGACAGAGCTGGCATGTACTGGACCTTAGCTCCCAAATCCTATGACACTCATTTCTCACTTTTGGCTGCTAACCTGTGACCAGAGGGGAAATTGAGGAGAGAAAATCCTTCTCAGAGAAAGCAGCTATAATGAACATTTGGTAGTTTGCATATAAATTCAAACTCTTGGAATGACCCTGTGGAGAAGTTAGATTGTCCAGATTAAAAAATGAAGAAGAAAAGAAAGGCAGGTGCCAGTGTCTGCTGACAATAATCCCAGCTCCTCAGGTGGATGAGATGTAGAGATTCTCAGTTTGAATCCAGCCAAGGTAAGAGAGTCCTTGACATGCTTTTTCTAAGAGATAACAGAAAAACCCAGAAGTGGGTCTATGATTCAAGGCTAATGCACTACCTTTGAGCAAAAGGAGCTCAGAGTCAACCCCTAGGTTCATAGTTCAACCCCAGGACCTGCCCCCCCAAAAGAGCCTTTACTTCCATGTCTTTGTGTCTGTATGGATGCATTCCTATTGGTGAAGCTCCAGAGTAGCTATTATGAATGGCATCAAGCTTGGAAATTTTTCTCAATACAATGATTTCATAGCACAGAGATGGCTTTCATGACAGTGCATGTTCTCGGGCTCCCCTAAGTGGGCCCAGTGTAGCCTGAGGTTTCTCTGTACCTCAGGCCTGCTGGAAGAAGTCTGTCTCATTGTCTGAACAGGCAGACAAAAGGCCCCACTCCTGTACAGCTGTGTAACGAACAACTCCATCCTGGCCAATTAGTGAGGGTGAGTGTGGGCAGGCTCTGAAGACAGGAGAAAAAGGCCCTTTTGTACCCCAATCTATCTCTTTTCCCAGGGCTCTGTTTTGACAGTAAGTCTTCATTTGTGCCACCTCCCATGGCAGGCCAAGTTCCCTGCGCTTATTGTGCCTTTGTGAGTCTATGTTCTGGTATTCACATTTAGTGCTAAATGTAATTCAGGAGTCCTTCTGGAACACACCTAGGGTGCTGAACCTAATGAAATCTTCCATTACAGACGATGATGGGCCTATGATGCCTCTCCTAGGTTTCCTGAAGATTGGGAAATCCAAGCTCATGTTGGATATCACAATACTTCCTGACATATGGGGCTGGTGAAGCTCATGAGATTTTGAAATCTTTCACCTCTCCTAGTTGGACCCTGGGTTACTAGGTTTTGATTGTGAACACAGGGCCTGGGTTCTGGCCCTGAGCTCAGAGCAGAACTCCATTGCTTGACCATTTTGTGTCCCAGCTTCACTTCTGCTTTCTCTGTGTTGTGTGTGTGTGTGTGTGTGTGTGTGTGTGTGTGTGTGCATACACTAGTCCTGGAGTTTGAACTCAGGACATGAGCACTGTACCTAGTTTCTCTTGTAAAAATATAGCCCTCTCCCACTTGAGCCACAGAACCAATTCAGGTTTTTTTTCTGGTAATGTACTGAGAAATCAAGCTTAGGGTTTCATATATACAAAGCACTCCACCCCTAAGGCACATTCCCAGCGCTTTACTTCAGGTTTGTTAGTTTGTTTCTGTCTTTTTGTTTGTTGTTGTTAGTTATAGGAGTTGAAGTCACGGCCTGGGTGCTGTCCTTGAGTTCTTTAGCTCAAATCTTGTGCCCTACAACTTTAGCCACAGTGTCACTTCAGGTTTTCTCATGGTTCATTGAAGCCAAATGTCTCAAGGGATTTCCTGCCCAGGCTAGTTGAGAACCATAACCTTCAGATTTCATCCTCCTGAGTAGCTAGGATGACAGGCCTGAGCCACAAGCACCCACCCAGCTTCCATTTAAGGATTCTTAGTGGTGAATTGGAGATAATAATCTCATGGGACCTTTTGTAGTTTGGAACCCAGATCCTCGGATCTCAGCTTCCTGAGAAGGCAGGATGACAGACCTCAGGTATAGACCCCTAGGCCATGGCACTATGCTGCAAAGGGGTCCTTGGCTCCACGTGGTGGAGTGCTAGCCAAAAGCCCAATAGTTAAGGGTCAGTGCCTAGGCCATGAGTTCAAAGTTCATATCTGAGAAAAAAACAAAACAAACAATTTTCTGCAGGAGACATCTCACCCACTCTTCAGTAATACATAATTTTGTCCCTGCCATGGAGACATATCTGAGCCTCAATATTCTTGTCTGCACAATCATTTCAGTTTTAGAGCTCTTACAAGGACCAGATGAAAGAATGGACCCTGTGAAAGACACACCACATGGCACTCTTTGAAGGACTGAGCACACAGCATCACATGAAAGACTCAGCACACTGCACCCAATGCATGACTCAGCACACTACACCCTGTGAAGGACTCAGCAGATAACACCCTGTGCAGGACTAAGCACAGAGCACCCTATGAAGGACTCGGCCCATAGCTCTATTCTAAAAGCTGTCATTAGAATTAGGGTGCTTTCATCAGTATCACCATTGCTTGAGGAACGTTTCAAAAATCACACAAGTTCACATCTAATGGTTTAGTGGGGTATTTTTTTGGGGGGGAGGTTACCCATGGGGATTGAACTCAATGCAGGAGGATATTGTACTAACAACATTTGCTCAAGGCTAGAGCTCTACCACTTTGTGCCACCTTTCCAATAATCTCACAGACTTCTTGCCAGGGCTGGGTTTTAAAGCCCCCAAGCAGCCAGAATGATGGGGGTAAACCAGCAGCGTCTGCTTCTGTGGAGCTGGGTTGCAGCGGTTACATTTGGCTAAGTCAGGTTAGGTGGCAGCTGTCAGCACCAGACTCCTAGCTTGCTCTGTGATGATGTATTTGAAGTCCTGCCCTTGTATAGTAGCAATTAGAACATTCTACCTTTTATTGGCGGCAGTCCTGGGCCTTGAGTAAGGGGTTACACACTCCCTAAGCATTGTGCCCCAGGCTAGTACACAATTGATTGAAAGAAAGCAGAACTTCAGTGTTTTCTGTTTATGTGGCACTGAGGAATCTAACCCAGAGTTTCGTGCTTACTAGGGAAGCACCCAACCACCGAGCCTCAGGCGTGAACAAGGTATAAATAGATAGAGCTTCCTTATATAAATATTATATACACAAAAGAGAGATATCTCTATATTATTAACTCATAGATATTACTGCCAATTATTAGATATTAAATTATGTCTCCATTTAATGATGTGTACCAGTTGAACAATTAATAAAGCATTAACTAATAATTACTCAATAACTTGTTATTGTTTATCATATATGTACATGTATGCATACATATATGTACATATTTTATAGAATGAGACAGATGTCTATATATAATTAAATTATGCATCATGTGTCACTACCAATTATTAGGTATTTAATTATGTATCGATTTACTTTTTATTCTGTTAATGCTTAATAAAATAGTAATAAAACTTAATACACATCCTATAGTTATTGCATCTAATTTTATCCTCGAATGATTCACTAATTCAACCCTTTATCATTTATTGTAGTGACAATTATTCCACCTATGGCATTTATTACATTTATGACATCCTATTACATAGCATATAGATTTGCATATGAATTATAGAGCCTACCTGACACTGAGCAAATTTAAAGAAAAAGAAAATGCGTCTTGCTCGGCTTCTCACTCCAAGATTACATTTTTGGCAGTGCTGGGATCTAAACTCAGGCCCTAGAAGTTCATGAATGGGTGACTGCCAGCACAGCAGCCTCTAGCCAATTCAGCTCCTAGGCAGTTCCCTGGCCCTGAGATCAAGCCCCATATGTTGACTCCATATTGTGCTTATTGTATTTATTCATTTAATTTTTTTGTTATATTCATTTATTTAACATTTATTTTATTGACTATTATTACACATGGAATATTTATTACACTTATTACAGAGGATATAGATTTGCCTGTGTATGAAACTTCATAACTGACACCCAGGACATTAACAGAAAAGGAAAACGTGTCACCAAGGGATTCTACTCCATGATTCAATTTTTGTGAGTTGTGGCATCTGAACTCACAGCCTACAAGGCCCAATTCACGAATGGGTGAGTGTCAACATGCCAGGCTGGTGCATATTGAGCCAACCAGCAGTTCCCAGCACCTGAGATTGAGGCACAGGGGTTAACAAAATAAAAACAGATTGACATGCAGATGGCAGTACACAAATAAATATAGAACTTTATAGAGTGCCAGAGATGTCTATACAATATTCAGTTATATATGCTACATCCCCACTAATTTTTGGGTATTTATTATGCCTCCATGTAGTTAATATTGTTTTCATCCTTAATGAATTATTAATTAAAACACTGTCCCGAATTATTGTGTACATGTAATTAATAGTATTCTTTTAATATGTCAAAAAATATTCATTAAAATCCATCGGCCTCCTAAAATCTCTCTAATTTTATAGTAGTGTCATTCAGCAACAACTAATTCAACCTTGGCATTCATAACCTTCCATCAGTATTTCTATGAATAGGAACGAGACTCTTAGGATCTCCCACCATTGTCAGGACGGGCTTCCAACTCAGGGCTTATGTTGCCATGTTGGCCGATGGCTTCCCTGGTAGCCACCAGCCTTCTGCAATGCCAGGTTATCAACACTTTCAGCAGTATTATTCAGACCTAGGAAGGTCACTTTGCAAAGAAAACAAATGTAAAACCTGCAGCCATCTGTAAGGTGCTGTTTTTTTTTTTCCTGTGTCATTTTATTTTTTTTCCTGTCAGTCTTTGGGGCCCAGGAACCCAGGTTCAGCTGTGGGTCCAGTGGCTGCATCCCAGTCTAGAGTGATTGAAGCTGAGGCAGAGTTGCCACGACCTGAGTTCAAGCCTGTGCTTGACAAAATAAAAATACATACATACATACTTACATGCATGCATACATACATTAAAAATATTAAAAAATTTTTAAGGCTCCTTGGCTTGGAATTCATGTCATTTATTTCTGCGAGACCTGGGATTTGAACTCAGGGTCTGGGTAAATCAGCAGCATTGTGGGGGAAGGGGATGCTCACCGTGATGGAAGACAAGAAAGTCAGGCCTGTTCCCAGGGACTGAACTCAAGTCCTAGTAGTCTTATATATTCTAAATACATGACTTATATTTACATACACATGTTTACTGCATATTGCGGGTAGTGTAGTTATTCATTTCGTGTTTTATTTATTTATTATATATATATATTAGTGAGTATGATTACACATATAATATTTTTTACATCCTATTACATAGGACATAGATTTGACTGTGCATTATACATTATTCCTGAGACGCAGGACCTTCACTGATTAGGAAAACAAAAGGGACAATTGGCTTCTTCCACCAGGATTAAGTTTTTGGCAGTTCTGTGATTTGAACTCCGGGCCTAGAAGGCCCACTTCATGAATGGGTAAATGTTAGCACACCAGTAAGATGCAAGTGAAGTTGGCAGGCAAATTTGAGGTCCTGAGATCAAGCCCTAGGAGTGGCCAATATATAAACACATAGATGTGTAGATGCAGTGCGTGTGTGTATTTACATGTGTATATGCAGCTATAAATGTATACCAAGACAGATAGACATTTATGTAGATTCTAGTGTATAACTCTATATAAAGTGATGTCTATATCTTATTTTTATATATTCTATTACCATCAATTATTTGGTCTAAAATTTTACCTCCATTAATTAATCATAGTAGAAGACTTAATTAAGTATTAAATTAATCAGATACTTGAATTTATTGCAAAACAATCTTATACTAGAATGACTAGCTAATTAGTAATTCAATTAGTACATTTCAAATATTCTATTAGCGTTCCTATACATAGGAACGAGTTTCCTAGGATCTTCAGCGGTGTGTAGGTGCCAGTCCCAGGATCCAACTCAGGGCCTAGGTGTGTGGGTTAAGCTCAGGCTTCACTGACAGCCCACCAGCCTTCAGCCATGCAAGGACACATTCAATTTTCAAGTGGAGTCATTGAGAGCCAGGATGGTCAAGGGCAAAGGAAACAAAGGTAAAACGGCTGTGTACAACTTCCTGTTTTTTTTCCCTCCTCCATTTGTGTTGGTTTGATTTTTTTTTTTTTTGCCAGTGCTGGGAGTTGAACTCGGGTCCTAGGGTCCCTGGATCATCTGTGGGTGTAAAAGCTGCACCCCAGACTAGTGTAATCATGGTTTAAGACACAATAATATACTTCTTTGAACAAAAAGAGTTCAGGGAAAATGTCTAGGCTTACAGTTCAAGCCTCAGGATTTGCCACACAAAAAAGAGTCCGTAACTCCATGTGTCTGTGTATATATGCATATATTTCCATTGGTGAACATCCTGAGTTGCTATGTTGAAAGGCACCCAACTAGGAAATTTTCTTTGAATAGAATTATTTCATTGCACAGAGAATGTTTTCAAAACAATGCATGTTCCATGCTCCCCTCACTGTTCCCAGTGTAGCCTGAGAGGTTCGTCACACCCCAGGCTGCTGGAGGAAGTTTGCCTCATTGTTGGAACAGGAAGACAAAAAGCCTCACTCCTGTACAGCTGTGTAACAAACAATTCATCCGGGGCAATTAGTCAGGATGTGTCTGGGTGGGCTTTGAAGTCCAGGAGGGAAAGGCCACTTTATACCCCAAGATATTTCTCTCCCCAGTTCCCTTTTTTGACAAGAAGCCTTCATTTGTGCCACCTCTTGGGGCAGGCCAAGTTCCCTGTACTTATCCTGTCTTTTATAGACTATGTCCCAGTGTTGAAACAAACTGCTACAATTAATTCAAGAGTCCTTCTGGCAGACAATTGGGAGCTGAACCTAATGAAATGATTCATTATTGGCACGGGTACCTCCCTAGGTTTCTGGAAGCTTGCTAAATCTAAGCATATGTGTAATATCGCAGTGCTTCCTGTCATCTAGGGCTGGTCAAACTCATGAGGTTTTGAAACCTTTGTCCTCTCCTAGTTGGGCCCTGGGTGGCAAGGTTTTGTGGTTGAAAACAGGGCCAGGGTGCTGACCATGAGCTCAGAGCAGGAGCTTGAACTCAGGACCTGCATGTTATACCTGAGTTTCTCCTGTTCAAGGATAGCACTCTAACACTTGAGCCACCGAGCCAGATCAGGCTTTTTTTTTTTCTAGTGATGTGATACTTAGGATTCAAACCCAGGGATTCATATATGAAAAGCACTCTTCCCCTAAGACCCATTCCCAGCATTCTACTTCAGGTTTCTTGCTTTCTTTTCTTGTAAGTTGGAGAAGTTGAAGTCTGAGCCTGGGTGCTGTCTCTGAGCTCTTCAGCTTAAGCTCTACCACTTGAGCTACAGTGCCCCTTCAGGCTTTCTGGTGGTTTACTGGAGATAACCATCTCAAAGAATTTCCTGCCAGGCTTTGGACCATGATCTTCAGTTCACAGGCTCTTGAGCATCTAGGATGACAGACGCGACTAAGCGGCTCCCTGCTTCCACTTCAAATTGCTAAGTGGGGAGTAGGAGATAAATGTCTCATGGGACCTTTTGTGTCTGGGATAGTTTTTAACTAAGATCATCAAATCTCAGCTTCCTGAATAGGCAGGATGACAGACCTTAGCTACAGATGCCTAGGGTCCTTGGCTACACGTGATAGGGCACTAGCCATGAGCCTAACAGGGAAGGGTCAGTGCCTAGGCCCTGAGTTCAACATTTATGACCAAGAAAAATAAACCAAAACAATTGTCTGCAGGAGACAACTCATTAGAGTTCAGTACATACATAATTTTAGCCCTGATATGGGGACATATGTGACACTCAACTTTCTCATCTGCACAATCATCTTAGTTGTGGAGTTCTTACAAGGACCAGATGAAAGAATGTACCTCATGAAAGACTCAGCACACAACACTTCATGAAGAACTCATCACATAGCTGTATCCCACAAGCTGTCTTTAGAATTAGGGTGTTTTCATTAGTATCACCATTCTTTCAGAAACACGTCACAAATTGCACAAAGTTCACATCTAATTGTTTAGAGGGATGGAGTTTTTTTTGGGGGGTGGGGAGTTAGCCACAGGGATTGCACTTAAAGGTTGGGGCTACTGTCCTAAGATCTTTAGCTCAAGACTAGAGCTCTACCACTTTGAGCCACAGCTCAGCGTTTTGCAGACTTACTGCCAGGGCTGGGTTTTATACCCACCAGTGTCAGATCTCAGCCCCTGAATATCTTGGATGACAGGGGTGAGTGAGCCAGCAGCATCTGATTCCATGGAGTGGGATTGCAGAGGTTTACCTCTGGCTAAGTCAGATTACATGGAAGCTGTCAGCATCAGACTCCCAACTTGCTCTGTGATGACGTATTTGCAATCCTATCCTTATATCGTTGCGTTCAGAACATTATTTATTTATTTTTTGGTGCCAGTCTTGGGTCTTGAGTAAGAGTCTAGACATAAGCTTTTATGCTCAAAGCTAGTGCTCAATTGCGTGAGCGACTGGGCAACGTCCAGATTTTTCTGTAAATGTGGTAGTGAGGATTCAAACCCAGGGCTTTGTACATACTAGGGGAGCACTCTACCACTGAGCTCCAGGAGTGACAAGTGTATAAACAGATGAATGTGTAGATTGTTAGATAGATAGATATAAAACAAGAGAGATGACTGCATATTGTGAAATTGCATATATGATATTACTACCAATTTGTTTTGGGTCTGGTAGTGGGGCCTGAATTCTGGGCTTGGGTGCTGTACCTCAGCTCTTCAGCTCAAGGCTAGCGCTCTACCACTTTAGCCACAGTGCCAATTCCGGCTTTTTTCTTTTTTGCTTCTGTGGTGCTGAGGAATCGAACCCAGGGCCTCAGGCATGCAAGCAAGCACTCTACCACTGAGCCACTTTCTCAGCCCATTACTACCAATTATTAGCAACTAAATTATTCCTTCCTTTTTTAAATATAGTGACTGAATAAATAATGAGGTATTAATTGAAAATTAGTCAATGAAGTATAATTGTGTATAAATTTATAATATGAAAATCATACACTACTAATTTAATTGTTACTTTTATAACATTCCATTTGTACAGATGTAATACTGGAATGCATTTCTTAGATCCTCACGCCATTCATTAGTGACAGTTCCGGGATTAGACCTCCAGGCCTAAGTTGCCGGTTTCGGCTATGGCTTCCCTAATAGCCCACCAAACATCAGCGATGTGCACTTTCCGGGCCTTATCATTTAGACCCAGGATGGTCACAATACAAATGAAAAAAAAGTAAAACCACCTTATTTAACTTGTGTTTTATTCTTTACCTAATTTTTTTTTGCCAGCCCTGAGATTTGAACTCAGGTCCTAGGATCCCAGAGTCTGCTGTGGCAGAGGTGCCACGACCCAAGTTCAAGCCCCGTGCTTGACCAATAAATAAATAAATAATAAGGCCCTGGCTTGGAATTTGTTTCATTTTTCTGGCAGGCCTGGGATTTGAACTCCAGGTCTGGGTAACTCTGTGGCATTGTGGGTGAAGGGGAAGCTCACCATC
This sequence comes from Dipodomys spectabilis, assembly GCF_019054845.1. NCBI lineage: Eukaryota > Metazoa > Chordata > Mammalia > Rodentia > Heteromyidae > Dipodomys > Dipodomys spectabilis. The sequence goes on from NW_024870936.1 coordinate 2,656,371, forward strand.
CTTAAAGACAAGAAATTCAGACCAGTTCCCAGGGTCTGAATTAAAGCCTCAGCACTGGAAAAAATAATATTCATATATGAGATCTATTTACACACATGGGTTTACTGCCTATAACGTTTATTACCCTTATTTATTTAGTATTATTATACATATAACCCTTTATTTATTACATCATATTACCTAGATTATATTTGCATATGGATTATACATCGTATTGAGACCCAAGACTTACACAGAAAAGGACAAAATGTGTAAAAATTGGCCATGCTTGGATTTTAACTCACAACCTAAAAGGCCTAATTCATAAATGGGGCCTCAGTCTTAGCACACCATTCTCCAGCAAACTGAGCTGCGAGGAAATTCTGAGGACCTTTGATCAAGCCACAGTAGTGCCCAATATATACATTAATAGATATGTATATGTCTATGTATATATATAATATAATATACAGCAAGAGAGGGAATGTGAGGATATTCAATTATGTATATTATTACCAATAATTAGTTATTACATTATGCCACTATATAATGAAGTATCATGGTAGAATACTTATAAAAGTAATAATTAAAAATTAATCAATATCCTTCCATTTGGGGAATCATACCATGGTGCTAGAATGGAAGACATAAATCCAATAATATTTGAATGGCACTCTAAAATACAATCATGAATTAACAGCAAATTTAATTATTACTTTTATAACATTCCATTAGCATTGACAAAAATAAGAATGAGTTTGTCAGGATCTCCTTCCATTTGTGGGTAGCAGTCCTAGCATTCGAACTCCAGGACTGGGTAGTTTACTTTGAATGCAAACCATTGGAATGACACCTTGTACATTTCAGATTTTCACGATAAAAAAAGAACAACAAGGGCTGGGAAGTTGGTTCAGTGGTAGAACACTTGCCTTGCATGCCTGAGGCCCTGGGTTCAATTCCTCAGCACCACATAAGCAAAAAGAAAAAAGCTGGAAGTGGTGCTGTGGCCCAAGTGGTAGAGTGCTAGCCTTGAGCTAAAGAGCTGAGGGACAGCACCCAGGCCCAGAGATCAGGCCCCACGAGTGGACAAAAAAAAGAACAACAAGGAGAAAAGAAACCCAGGTGTCAGTGGCTCCTGCTTTTAATCCTAGCTCCTCAGGAGGCTGAGATGAAGAGAATGCCAATTTGAATTCAGCCAGGGCAGGAAAGTCATCAACACTCTTATTTCTAAGAGATCACAGGAAAAAAATATCAGTGGGGCTGTGGCTCAAGTTGCAGAATGCTACCCCTGAGCAAAAGGAGCTAAGGGACAGGGTTATAGTTAAACCCCATACCTGCACCCCCGCAAAAAAAAGGGAGCAGTAATTTCATGTCTCTGTGTATGGATGGATGATGTATGGATGATGGGCATTCAGCAGGTTGCTCATGCCCAACCCACCCCAACCTGGACAAGCTGGGACAAGCCCTCAGAGAGTACTAAGTCTGAGCTGGCAGCTTGAACAAAGCATCCCTCTGCCATTTAATAACTGAAGCGCCAAAGGCTTTGCCTAGGCTGGTGTGTGCAGCGGATGCATTATGTTCTAGCTGATACGTCATTAGGACAACTAGCAGCCAGCCACTGCCTCCAGGAGTGGTCGAAGGTTCTGGATCCATATTCTCTATCCCTCTCTAAGATGTGAGCCTAGGCCTCTGGGGCCTGGTGGCTCTCCCTCATTCATCATTCCCCTTTGCCAAGTCAAAGACTGGTCGCAAATCTCGGCAAAGTTATGAAATAGTCAGCCAAAAGGGTAAGCCAATAAATCCCACCCTCATAACTCCTGTTACAAGTCAGCCTTGGTCTTCGAATGTGGCTTAGAGGTAGAGTGCTTACTTAGTGCGCACGAAGCCCTGGGTTTAATTCCTCAGTACCACAGAAACAGAAAAAGACATCAAAAGTGGCACTGTGGCTAGCCTTGAGCAAAAGATGCCAAGGAACATGCCTAGACCCTGAGTTCAAGCCCCAACACTAGCAAAAAAAAAAAAAAAAGTAAGTCTGGTGAGACATATTCTTCTGGGACTCAGGAGGGCCGAAGTTAGAAGTAAGAGGTAGAGGGCAGGTGCTTGTGGCTCACCCCAGTAATCTCAGCTATTTAGGAGGCTGAGTTCTGAGAATCACAATTACAAGCAGGACAGTCTATATGAGACCCTTTTTTCCAATTAAACACCCAAAAAGCCAGAAGTAGAGCTGTGATTCAAGTAGTAGAGGGCTAGCCTTGAGCACAAAAGCTCAGGGATAGCGTCCAGGCCATGAGTTCAAACCCAAGGACTGGCACACACACACACACACACACACACACACACACACACACACACACACACACACACACACACACACACACACCAAGACAGAACATTTGCCAGTTAGCCTGCACAAGTTCCATCTCTAGTGGGAAAAAGGAAGGAAGACTTGCTCCAGGAGGTCATATAACCAGTGCCAAAATGTCACAGGAGTTCTAAGGCATGGAACAGGACAGAGTGCCTCAGGCAGAAGGTAAAACATGGGCAAAGGTCCTGAGGTGTGGTGTAGAGCAGGTGGTGTGGGTGGAATGAAGGTTCTGTGGCTTCACACAAGTCTGGCAGGACATTCTAGTCTGGGTCAAGGTTTGTACTTGAGTCACAGATAGGGAAGAGGGCGGGGTCCCAGAATAGGGCCCAGGGGGAAGATTAACTTGACTTTTCACCTTGGAACCCAGCCATTTCCTGTGGCTGGAAGCCTATTTTTCACAGCTCATCACCCTCAGGCATTCTTTTCATTGAGTAGTCAGGGAAAATGCAGGGAAGAACTCTTGCTTAAGAAAAGCTTCTAACCCAATGCGACCAGTGGCTTAACCCCTGTAAATTCTAGCTACTCAGGAGACTGGGTTCAGAGATCATGGGTCAAAGCCAGCTCAGAGGAGGAAACTTAGTGAGACTCTTCTTGCCAGTGAGCTACCGAAAGCCAGAAATGGTGCTAGGGCTCAAGTGGTATAGTGCTAGCCTTGAGGGAAAAAGTTAAGAGACCAGAGCCCAGACCCTAAGTGCAAGGCCAGCACTGGCACAGAAAAAATAAAGAAAAGCTTTCAGGAGCTCCTAGTCCACTGTGGTGAAAGGCCAAATCAGGTGGGTACCAGAGGCTCACACCTGTCCTCCTAGCTCCTCAGGAGGCTGAGATGTGAGGATAGCGGTTCAAAGCCAGCCCAGGCAGGAAAGTCAGGGAAACTCTGATATCCAAAGAACCTCCAGAAAAACGGAAGTGGCCCTGTGGCTCACGTGGTAAACTGAAGAGTTGGGGGACAGCGCCCAGGCTCAGAGTTCAGGTCCCATGACCAACACCTGGCCTACTTGGAACTCACTCTGTGGCTCTAGGCAGAGTATTTTCCAGTGGGCCCCTGAGTTTCTCCCAATGTCTAGGTGTCCTACAAGTCTTGAGAGCAGCCCATTTGGAGGTCTTTGCTTACAGATCGAGCCACATTATCAGAGAAGTGTCCAGGTTTGGGCCATGGAGGTCATTGTGCTGCTCATCAGAATGGAATCTGTCATGAGTGCAGTGTGGATCTGAGCAGTAAATCAATGTCTCAGACCACGGTTCTGGGCCAGGAGGGTAAGAAGGTGGCATGACAGGTAAAGCTTGCTAATGCAGGTATCACAAGAGTGTGAATCTGTCAGGCATACCTCAGGCAGGTGTTGAACTGGGCTCATGAAAGACTTGTGGGCTCAGGAATCCACAGCCGGCCTGCTGCTGCTTGTAACTTTCGCTATCCCTGGAGTTCCAGTCACAGAATTCTGCTTTCCTCACCAGTTCTTGGGGTCCAATGAAGGTCTTCAATCATGGGTCAACTACAAAAGAGCATCCACAGTGTCCTTTCCCTTGGTTCGGTCGCCCTGTGCACTGATGGAAGGGCAGGTTCCATGGAATTTACTACCATGGCCCAGACAGTCAGGGGCTGCTGGGAGCTGATATTTACTGTAGTTCAAGTAGTAGAGTACCAACTTTGTGCAAACAAGGTAAAGGATACCACCGAGGCTTTGAGTTCAAGGCCTCATAAACTCACACAAACACATACATACACACACACAAACACATACACACACACACACACACACATGCACAAAAAAGCACACACAAAAACATCCTTAGCAAGTCCCAATGGCTCATACTAGCAATCCTAGCTACTTAAGAAGCTGAGCTCTTAGGATGACAGCTTGAAGCCAGTCCAGGCAGGAAAGTCCGTGAGACTATTCTCTCTAGTAAACTACTAAAAAAGATGAAAAGTAAGCTGTGGTTGAAGTGGTAGAGAGTTAGCTTTGAGCAAAGGAAGCTCAGGGACAGTACCTAGGCCCTGATTTCCAACTCTAAGATTTTTTTAAAGACACCCTTTGCCTCCACCCCACCCCTAATCAGGCCATAAATCCAAACTTTGGTCACCCTGGATCTCACTTCCACTCCTGCCACTTTCATAGCACTGCCACAAGTGGCCGGTGTGTGGCCAGCACTGGATTAAGAAGTGAACATACAACAAGAGGGGCATAACCAGGTCAAGGCTAATGCCCCAGAACATTGAGGGATTGGCCATACCAGTCTTTCATGCCCCAGTTCCCTGGACCTAGAATCTAAAGTGTATGCCTCTGTATTCTGGGCAACCAGAATTGTCTAGAAGGACCTGAGAGGCCAAGCTGGGGCGGGAAGATAGACTTTCCTGCGACAAAGTATGTTGACATTTCCTAGACACCGATGGATACTTCCAAGCCACCTTGGCCTCACCTCCCATGTAGCCCCAGATCCTCTTTGCTTGGGCAGCCTTCAGTCAGCTGTCAAGCTCGAGTTAGCCAGAGCCTTTGGAAATCCTCTTTTCCCCACTCCAATGCCAGCCTGCAGGGAGGAACGTGCAGCCAGAGGCACAGATGAGGAAAAGGACAGGACATCGCACAACTAAGGACCCTCAAATGGCAGGGGAGACCCTATGCCAGCTGGCCCTGCTGACCCAGAATCCCCTGGAGGTGCCCAAAGATTTGGACAGGCTAAAATTGAATCTCAAAGTGAAGCTGGAATGTAGGCCTCTGGCAATTTAGGACTCATTGTAGACCCTGATAGGGGGCTAAAGGGCAATGTCAGCATGAAGGAGGGGCACCATCCGAGGTCAGAAAGAATCAAACAGGCGCCGAGGAAGTAGACAGATAAAGACAAGGGAAAAATACACATACACACACACACACACACACACACACACACACACACACACACACACACACATGTAGCCCAAGGCCTCAGCAGTCCCTGAGCATTCTGAAGATTTCACCCCCCAAGAAGATGGCATTACTGTCTTCAGACCAACTGTAGCTCAGGGCCTCTCACACATCTGGAATGACTCATAACACAGCTTGACATTTCTTAAATGTATACACCGCTATGCAGAAAACTCAGCTACCTTATTTTTGGTTGTCGGTCATGGGGTTTGAACTCTGGTCCAGCGCACAGTCCCTCAGCTCTTCAGCTGAAGGTGGGTACTCTACCACTGGAGCCACAGTGCCACTTTGGGCTTTCTGGTGGTTCACTGGAGATAAAGTCTCACAGATTTTCCTGCCCGAGCTGGCTTTGAACCGCAATCTTCAGATCTTAGTCTCCTGAGTATCTCGGATGACCCACTGTGAGCCACCAGTGGCACCCTGCTTTAGCCACCTTCTTAGACCCAGGGGAAACCCAACTCGTCAGGCCACAAATCACAGGCAACCCTTCACTTCAGACTTTGACACCAGCATCCAAAACCTTTCTTCCATGGATGGAGAGCATATAATTGACACTACCATCCCACCCCTGCTCCCATTCACCCACACCCTGCCTGCCACAAGCCACGACCTCTGGAGTCCTTGGTAAGGCACCACACACCCTGCTGTGGTTTCAAACTGGGGCAAACCTGGGGAGTTCTTAGAAATGTCTGTACAGTGAGGCCAGCACCTGCTCTCCCAACCACAGCACCCCCACTATTTCACCATCTCTTGCAAACAAGGAAAGGGTGTCTTTCTTTCTTTCTTTCTTTCTTTCTTTCTTTCTTTCTTTCTTTCTTTCTTTCTTTCTTTCTTTCTTTCTTTCTTTCTTTCTTTCTCTCTCTCTTAATTTCTCTCTCTCTTAATTTCTCTCTCTCTCTTTCTTTCTTTTTTCTTTCTTTCTTTCTCTCTCTCTCTCTTTCTTTCTTCATTTTTTGTTTTTGGTTGAGGGGCTTGAACTCAGGTCTTGGGTACTGTCTCTGAATTCTAATTTTCCTTAAGATCAGTGCTCTACCACTTGAGCCACAGTGCCACTTCCGGTTGCAGATTGGAGATGAAGCTCTCGTGGGACATTCCTACCTGGTCTGGGAAATGAGATCCTCTGGATCTCAGCCTCCCGAGTGGCCAAGATGACAGGCGTGGAATGACAGGCGTGAGCCACTTACACATGGCTTAAGGTGTCTCGTACTTCAGAATTTCCAGCTAGTCCTCCTCTAGAGGCTACCACCTAGACACCCCTCTACCTCTCTCAGGGACAGCAAAGGGAGGCTCAGAATCTGGGTGGGGCAATGGGCATTAAAGGGTCCCCTCCACATTACTAGCCCTCTCTAAGCTCCTATTTACCTTCTCTGGATGGCCTGGTCGTCCAGGGCAGATCAGACCCAATAGGATTTCTGGGGGCTGCCTTGTATTCCCCCCCTCTGCCCCACAAAACAGGTACCTGAAGATTTCTGGGGCCAGCTGCTCCATGTCCTGGTGGAAGACGTTGAGAGTGTTGCTGATAATGCAGTCCAGGGCTGTCCAGGGCAGAAGGAGTGTCCACCTCCCTTCTGTCAAAGAAGGAGACACAAAGCATGGATGGATCTACTAAGAGCTACAGGGCATAGCCTTCTACCCATCACCAAGGTCGCTTATATTGATAGCCCTTGGCCTTGACCTTGGGGACTGGGCGTAGTCCCTGAGTTTCTTTGGCTCCAGACAAGCTCTCTTCCACCTGAGCCACTGTACCACTTCCAGCATTTTCTGTGTATGCACGACCTAGGTTTCAAACCAGGGGTTTCCTGCATTCTAGGCAAACCCTCTACCTCTAAGACACAATCCCAGACCTGCATAACTGTTCTTCTGTGACCCATTGGGCCTGTCTCCAGACAGTCTTGCACATGTGTACTGAGCTTCTCACCAACATCCCTGGCTGGAAATGAACATGCTCTGCTATGTTGTCCATCATCTGAAGCACCTTTGCTCTCTGTGCTTCCTGTCAGATCCTCCTTGCTAAGCAAGACCCCCTTTTCAAGTGCTGCCTCTAAGAAGCCTGTTCTGATCACCTTGGCAAAGCTGGAGCCTCTCTGCTCTGCAGGCTTCTGGCCTTATCACTCTCTACTTTCTATCCAGTGTGGGTTGAAAGAGCACGAAGGTGAAGGCCTGGCTTCCACCACCGGATTTCTGAAGGTCCTGATACACCACCCAGGGACAGGTGTTATATCACACTCTGTGAGAGGGTGCTCGAGGCCTGGGCAGTCTGTGGGCAGCAAGAAGGGGCCATTTCTTTGTGTGGGCTTGAACTCAGGATCTGGGATCTGTCTCTCTGAGTTTTCGTGCTCAAGGCTGGTGTTATACCACTTGAGCCACAGCTCCACTTCAGGCTTTTTGGTGGTTCCATGGAGAGTAGATTCTCACAGGCTTTCCAACTTATTGCTGACTTCAAACCATGATCCTCAGAACTTCAGCTTCCCGAGGAGCCAGGATGACAGTTGTGAGCCTGAGCCCCAAGTGACAAGTACCACAGGCTTTATTTTTTTTGCTCCCATTTTTCTCCTGTCAACTAGCAAGCCCTAGTTAAAATAATCAGTTCCATGGATCAAGATCCTCTCCTAGGTCAGTTAATGCAAGGAGATAAAGTTTCTTTGGAAAAGGCTAGTCTGAGTGGGCCTAGTAGTGTGTTCGGGGGAGTGTGGGTGGGTGTGGGTGTGGGTGTGTGAGTATGTGTCAGTGATACCTACTGCCATCTCTCTGGTTCCTAATCATCCCAGCAGGGAGTGCATCCAGGATACTCACCCCAAGGAAGGCGGGTGGGGAGGGTACCTGAGGTCACATCCAGGGGGATGATTCGAATTATGTCCTGCAACCGAAGCCTAGACAGATAAAGGAGAGAAAAAGAAGTTTTGGGGAACATCAAGGGAAGCCCCTTGTCTTTAGCTACAAGTACCAGCGAGAAGACTGAATCCTCTTTCTTTGTAGACAGATAAAATGTGTACACTGTTCATTTATTTTATTATTATTGTGTGAGTCCTAGGGCTTGGATTCAGGTCCTGGCTGTTATCCTGAGCTTCTTTTGTTCAAGGCTGAGGCTCTACCACTTGAGCCACAGCACCAAATCTGGCTTTTTTGTGTGCTGGTTGGGGGGGAGGTGGTTTATGGGAGATAAGAATATCAGAGACTCTCCTGACCAGGCTGGCTCTGAGTCATGACCATCAGACCTCAGCTTCCCAAAATAGCCAGGATGATGGGCAGGAACCACGAGCTCCTGGCTGCCACCATCCACTTATAATCCCTTAGTCCCAGGGCTGAGCCACCCACAATGAACCCCTTTGTTGGGAGTGGGAAGCAGACATGAGTGGGTGTGATACTTCAACAGCCTACCTATCTTTGAGTGTTGTTCCTTGTCAGTCTGATGGTGCCTTCCTCCTTATCCACAGCAATGACTTGGCTCTGTCACAAGAATAAATGTCTCCCAGGAGGTGTTAGGTCTGAGGTATTTCCTCTGCATCCCGCCCCCCTAATCGAAACGACACACCCCAGCAAAGGGTAGTAGACACGGAGTGGTTTCATTACCTTATAGCCAGGGTCTGGCCAGATAGGTGAGGGTGAGGGTCAGAGGCCCAGGATCATGCTGGGCAGGGTGACAATGTGATGCCTCCTCAACCACTTTCCTTCAAAGGTCTAGGAGAGAGATATGGGGAAGAACTCACGGGATGGACAATGAATAACGTTACAGTCTAGACGGGACACAGAGGGGCTTACCTCATGAAGCTGGTTCAACAGGCTGAGCGACACAGCTCTTGACCCACAGCCCACATTCAGAATGAGAGGGCCACCTTGGGTTCCAGCCAGATGGGGATGATGGGCCACCTCCTCCAGCACCCATTCAACCAGTTCCTGAGAGAGAGAGAGACAGAGAGAGAAAGAAGGCTGGAATTACACTTAAGCCGGGTGCCGGTGGTTCAAGCCTATAATCCTACCTACACAGGAGGCTGAGATGTGAAGATCAGGGATCATAGTTAGCCCGGGCAGGAACGTCTGTGAGACTATTATCCTCAAAGAACTTCCAGAAAACCAGAAGTGATGCTGTGGCTCATGTGGTAGAGCACTAGCCTAGATGTGAGGAGCTTGGGGACATTACTCAGGCCCAAAGCTCAAGCCCCATGACTGACAAACAGTGGACTTCCTACCATAAGAAATGGACTGCATAGCATCCACTGTCCTAGGGAGTATGGCAGAGAAGTCAGGCCGAGCTTCCTGTGAGCTTGGGGTCACGAGTAGGTCACCCAGATTCTCCATGCCTCATTTTCCCAGCTGCAAAACTGAATAGAGTGAGGATCCCCTTCCTCATCGGGATAGGTAATGATGAAAGACAGCCAAGTTTTGTTTTATAATCTCACACCTGTTGCATGATTAATAACAGACTCCATCTGCCACACCACCTCCGGCTGAGTCTGCATGAGAGATCGCGCCAAGCAAAGCGTAAGCTTCATGGAAACATGCCTGCAGGAAGGAGGTGTTAGTTCAAGGATTCTTATACACTTGGCTTCACCTTTATTGCCTCTACCTTTATTCTTCCTATATTCTTCTTGGTTGTATATTTGTTGCCTTTATTCACGTTTTGGCTATTTTTCTATTGATCCGTGAACAGAGAATGTTGTTTTTTTTCTTCTCTAAATAATAAAGACTAAGACCAAAGATTAGATGTGGACAGTGCCCCAATCAATATATCATCTGATGTGACGCTGCCTCCCGAAACTCCTGCCACTTCACAAGCAGTTTTGCTGTTCACTCATAATAAATATAGAAATTTAACTTTTTCAGATATGTTACAACAGGCAGAATTAACGAATTAAACAAAACCAGAAGGAGTTATCCCCAAATCACAGAGAGTTATAGAAAAAGGGAACCTTGATAATAAAAGGAAAAGAAAGATTCCCCCAACAGTTATGACTAAGTTTGGTCCAGCTTGTGTTATAGGGATTAGATGGTGGTTTCTCACAAAACATAAAGATAGTGACATCATATTTCCTGAGCTGACCGATGAACCATTGCCTTATACAGGAATTTATAAAGATGAAATTAGAAGGATTAATGTAAAAGGAAAAAGAGTATCTTGGTACTCATTAGCTTTTATGCGAAGATTAGGCAGCTCTAGACCATTATGGTGTTTGTTATCAAAAAACAACAAGATGGTTTAAAATGATGATTAGAAATTTGTGTGAACAAATATTGGGATTAAAATCAGAGGAAACGGACAGTGCCTGACTCAAACTGGAAGTGGTTATTAGGATGGTTTCAAAGGGACTTGATAATATATGGAAAAACTAAGGAGAGTACAATGTAAGTACAGCCCTGTCTTAGGTCTGTTAATTAATAAACATTAAAAAAGGCTGAATAGATGATGCATTGTATTAATCAATATGGTAGACTTTTCTTGCACCACTTAGCTTAAAGAGTTGGTGGGATAGTCATCTATTTTCATGTAACCCATAATGTTAATTCTCCTCAATAAAGATACAATCAGATACAACTCTTTTGAGTCTGTGTCTGTTTGTCACTTCACCTCTCCTTGCCCACCTATCCCAAGATCCCTGTCCCATCAGTCCCAGTGCTCTGGCCGAGCTGGTCTGTTGCAGGTGACGCCCAGCGTCGGGCTCAAAAGCACATGCAGCTTGAAGCTGTACAGATAATTCTTAGAAAGGTAAGTTGTTTCTTCTCTTTCTCTCATTATTTTCAAGCAAAGGATAGGACCTCATCAGAGTGCTGCAGGCTCCCTGATAAAGGCTGATCAGCATAAGACGATGAGCAGTTATTTAAAATCATGGGGCATTCTCAGTCTAGAAATAAGGAATTATTTCTCTCTGTGTTAAAACACATGTTGGAAAGTAGAGGTAATCATGTTTCTAAGAAATCTCTTGTGGAGTTCTATGAGTTTGTTTTAAGGGTTTCACCCTGGTTTCCTGAGGAGGGAAGCTTATCTATAAAAAACTGGAAGAAGGTTAGTATAGAAATCAGATTAGCTGGTATTCAGCAAAAACAAGATGAGCCTTATAAAGAATTTGTGGCTAGATTAGAAGAGGCCTTGCAGCTAATGCTTCCCCCCTCTGAAGGAATGGAGCTATTGCTCAAACAATTGGCATGGGAAAATTTAAATTCACTATGTAAAGAACTCATAAAGCCCATAAGAAAGACAGGATTATTGCAAGATTATGTTAAAGCATGCATAGATGCCTCACCAGCAGTCATTCAAAGAATAACATATGCTGCAGCAATGAAAGAAGAACCATTCAGTGCTTATGCACAAAAATTACATAAGTCGCGACCTCAGGCCAGAAATGGGGTCTGTTTCTCATGTGGCCAGTCAGAACACATGAGTAAAGATTGTCAATAAAAGCAAAATAAACCTAGTAACAATAAAAAGGGTAAAGCGCCTGGACTTTGTCCAGGATGTAAGAAAGGCAATAATTGGAAAAATGAGTGTAGATCAAAATATAAGGATGGAAGTCCCCTAACAGAAGAAGAAAAGGAGAATAAAAAAAGAGAAGAGGGGTGCTCCCTCAGCCCCGTAAACAAAGAGGGTAAACACCTACTGTTACACAAAAATCCCCTAAGGGATCTGTTCCATTAAATCCCTTGTCTCCTCCATTTACAGTATGGCATTTGCCAAGAGCTACTCCAGGAAGTGCATGGTTAGATCTGGCAGCAAATAGAGATTACATTATCTCTATCATGGATGGTGTTCAGCTAATAGACACTCAAGTTCCTGGTCCTGTAATTGAAGGAACTGTGGGCTTGATAATTGATAGAAGCTCAAATTACAAGAAAAATTTTGAGGTATTACCAAGAGTAGTTGATGCAGATTATCAAAGGGAAATTAAAATAATGGTAAGGTCTTTAAAAGAAAATATACAAATACATAACGATCAAAGAATAGCTCAAATCTTAATTTTAAATTATGCCCATCTTCCAAATCAAACCCTAAAACAAGATTGAGGTACAGGAGGTTTCAGTTCCAGAGAAACTCTGGCCTGGGTCGACCCATGAACACTATAAAAGTGGATAGCAAGCCTATTAAAGGTCTCTTGGACACGGGGCAGACCAAACATGTATTGCAGGAAAAGACTGGCCCTCATCCTGGCCAATTATGAAGACAAAATCTGCATTAATGGGATTGGGTATGGCTAACAATGTTGCTCAAAGTTCAAAAATTTTAAAATGGGAGTGTGAAAATAGATTTGGAAATTTTCAACCTTATATTATGTCTTCGTCACCCTTTACATTATGAGGCAGAGACATAATGCAAAACATGGAACTAAAATTAGTTACTTCAAATTCCTTTAATGTACAAAATTTTTCATAGGGTCCGCTGATGACAAGTTTGCTGATGCAATATCATGGAAAAATGATCAGCCTGTGTGGGTTGATCAGTGGCCCCTATCTCAAGAGAAGATATAGGCTGTAGAACAATTGGTAAATGAGCAATTGCAGAAAAGGACATTTAGAGGAATCCAGTAGCTCTTGGAATGCTCCAATTTTTGTAATTAAAAATAAATCTGGGAAATAGAGGTTGTTACAAGACCTCAGAGCCAATAACACCATGCATGAGATGGGGGATCTTGAGCCAAGACTTCCATCCCCTGTGGCTGTTCCTAAAGGACCTTATATAATAGTCATTGATTTTCACGATTGCTTTTTTACAATAAAATTTGATCCTAATGATTCTCAAAGATTTGCATTTCATGTGCCCTCATGTAATTTGAAAAGGCCCTGGCAGAGATAACAGTGGAAGGTCTTGCCACAAAGCCTGAAAAATTCTCCTACATTGTGTCAAAAATTTGTGGATAAAGCTTTACAAAAAACTAGGAAAGATTTCTCTAATGCTTATATTATTCATTATATGGACATATTTTAATAGCTGCTGAAAGTAAACATTTAATAGAATAGATTTTAACAATTAACCATTGAACAATTCACCAACTTTGGTTTGCTTATTGCTCCAGATAAAATTCAACATAATAAACATTTAAATTGTTTAGGAAAAATAATACATGATGATTACATCATGTCACAAAAAATAAGTATTAGGCTAGATAAATTAAAAACATTAAATGATTTTCAAAATTTACTAGGAAATATAAATTGGGTTAGACCCTAGTTAAAAATTACCACAGGAGAATTACACTCATTGTTTGAAGCCCTAAAGGGGGATTCTAATCCTAAATCTAAGAGACAATTGACTTCAATAATGTTAGAAAAAATTTCATTTGTGGAAGAAAAAATACAACAAGCAAAAGTGGTCCAATTGGAGTTTAATAAAGACTGGGATTTTATAATAATAAAGACAACTTATACTCCTACAGAATGTTTATGGCAAGAAGGAGTCCTGGAATAGCTTCACTTGCCTCACACTCAGACAAGAATGGTAGCCTCTTATGTATATTTGTGTAGTCAACTCAAGGCAAGGAGTAGGTCCCGAGAGTTATTTGGGAAAGAAATGCATAATATAATTATACCTTATAATAAACAACAATTAAAAATATTATTACCGAATGATGATAATTTGGGATTAGCATTATTAAATTATACAGAACAAATAAAATTTCATGTTCCTCAACATCCTTTATTAAAATTTGTGGAAGAGGTAAACATTTTTCCATTTGTGGAAACACCTTTAGAAGGAGCTTCGGTGGTATACACCCCCCTATTTCCAGCCATAGAGACAGCTCTTTTATCAGGACAATCAAAAATTATAGGCTTGTTACAACAGTTACAAAAATTAATTCAACTTAGAAAAGAAAAATTATTTATTGGACACATAAGAGGACATACAAATTTACCAGGTCCTCTTTCATTTGAAAATGTGATGGCTGACTTTTAACTAGAAAAACTATCTTCTGTAATGTATTAGAAGTAGCACAAAAGAGTCATGCAATGCATCATCAAAATTCATTAGCCTTACGAAGAATGTTTAGCTTAACTAGAGAACAGGCTAGACAAATTGTAAAAATTGTGATTATTGTACAGATGTTTACCATCCGTTAAAATTAGGAGTTAATTCTCAAAGGATTAAACTTCAGGTTTTCTGGAAAATGGACATTACTCACATCTCAGAACTTGGAAATTTGTCTTATGTACATGTCACAGTAGACAGCTTTTCTCATTTTAATGCACGCCTCAGCTTGTATAGGAGAAGCAGTAAAAGTTGTTATACAATATCTAATGACTTGCTTTCAAGTTATGGGGCTTCCCAAATGACTAAAAACTGATAATGCACTTGCTTATACATCACAAGCCTTTAAAAGATTTTGTGTATGTGGAATATAGAACATACTACAGGGAATCCTTACAAGCCTCAAGGTCAAGCAATAATTGAAAGAAGTCACAAAATATTAAAAATCCAGTTAGAGACAAAAAAATCAATAATACTTTCCCCATCAAGCATTACAACATGCTTGTAATTAATCACCTTAATACTAATGAACAAAATTTTACACTTATGCAAAAACATTGGGGAGAAATTGGATTAAAAGTTCAGCCAAAAGTTAAATGGAAAGATTTGCTCACAGGCACCTGGAAAGGGCCTGATGTATTAATCACCTGGGGAAGAGGGTATGCGTGTGTATTTCCACAGCATACCAAGTCACCCATCTGGATTCCCCACCAATTTATGCGCCCCTACAATAATAACAAAAACCCAGAAAAAAAGCAGAAGATGCAGATGAAGAAAGCCATGCAAAAGCTCAAAAGGCTTCACCTTTCTCATCAACAGGTGAAGACAATGAAAGAAGCCCAACCACCAACTTGGGAACAAATTAAGAAGCTCACCCATTCTGCGGAGGATGTGTGGTTTCTACAGAAAAGACTATCACTGTTGAAAATATGTTTCTTGCTATGCTTGCCATTATTGCTGTGCAGGCAGCGTTTGTTTCAGGAGAACAATACTGGGCATATGTTCCTAATCCTCCTCTTCTACATCCGGTGGGATGGGGGGATGAGTATATAATAAAGGTAATGACAAATAATAGTGACCTGCTAGGGAGTTTGGAGGACTATTCTAATTCTCATATGACTTCTCAAATAATTAATTATGAGGGAATGACAGATACCACCCTAATTTGCATAACGCTATCAGGAAAAATATCTCCGCGGGTGATTGCCTATAAACTATAGAAATTTTTTGATTGATGCCCTTGATCAATCCAATGATAAAAAGTTCAAAAAAAGATTGATGTGGGAAATTGGCATGATGACCTTAGGCTTTCATACTTATAATGAATCCTTTGTCATTCCCAAGAGGAATATACATTTAGGTAACTGCCTACAAAAATATCATGACAAAGATCAATTTTGGGATGCATTAATTACCTCACCAAACTTGTGGGAATGTGGATTTCAAAAGGCTTCTTTTTTACAACCCTATGGGGCACTAGATAGTACTTTTTATTTTTCCATTGCTAACCTCGATTATGATTATGCCGCCTACTTAAAACATAATTCACGAAAGTTTAAAGCTATGCTCCTGATACGCATGGCTCACTCCAGGGTGGGTGGCTTCCATTTTGGTGTCACTCTCCCTTTCACAATAAAACAGGCACTCAGCCGGCTTTGTTCAGATTTTTTGTAGCAACAAACAGATTTTACTGAAAAAGCCCAAAGAAGCTATCAGTACTGCAGTTGGGGTAAGAGCACGTGTGGGTTATCCTTCGGAATTTTAGCTGGAAAACTTGATGATCCAATTATTATTAATCAGTGAAAATCTTATTGTATTAGCTGTAAGGATTGTGTTTTTACTAATTGTCTTACTTCTTCTCTAGATAAAACATATTCTGTAATTTTTATTTTAAAAAGACCTTTGTATGTAATGTTACCTGTAGTTCTACAAAATGACCCTTGGATTAAAAATTCTGCTTTACAAATGCTGAAAACTCTGGATATTATGTTGTGGCCAAAACGCTTTGTTGCGGCCTTGATTTTAGGAATAAGTGCTTTAATAACAATAATTACCTCTTCAGCCATTTCTACATCAGCCTTAGTAAATGAAGTAAACACTGCTCATTTTGTTAATGATTTAAGCAAAAATGTTTCATTAGCTCTAGCAGAAAAACGAAGTATAGATAAAAAATTAGAAATGAAAGTAAATGCCCTGGAGGAAGTGGTTCTGGCTATAATAGGTCAGGAAGTTCAAAATTTCACAACACAACTCTCAAATGTCAAGCTAGTTTTAAATATATCTGTGTTACTCCTCTAACATATAACTTTTCTTTTAATTGGAATGCCACCAAAAATCATTTGTTAGGAGTTTGGAGAGATAATGATATTTCTCATGATATGGAGCCTTTACAGGACAAAATTACAGCAGTTAGTAAAGCTCATTAAGATGTAAAAAATTTACAATCTCTGGCGGAGTTACTTAAGCATAACTTGGAGGCCCTCAATCCTCTGGATTGGATTCAGGTAATGATTATAATTGCCATTGTCGGATCAATTTTCCTAATTCTTTTTCTTATATTTCCAGTCATTTTCCTGCTGATCTTTAGATCTGTCACTTCTGTGCGCCAAGACATTCATGAGCTTCAATTAAAAAATAAAAAAGGAAGAAATGCCATGCCACCTCCTGCTGAGTCTGTATGAGAGATCGTGCCAGGCAAAGCATAAGCTTCATGGAAACATGCCTGCAGGAAGGGGGTGTTGGTTCAAGGATTCCTATACACTTGGCTGACCTTTATTGCCTCTACTTTATTCTTACAACATTCTTCTTGGTTGTACATTTGTTGCCTTTTTTCTCATTTTTACTATTTTTCTATTGATCCACAAACAGAGCATGTTGTTTTTTTCTTCTCTAAATAATAAAGACTAGGACCAAAGAATAGATGTGGACAGTGCCCCAATCAATATATCATCTGATGTAACGCTGCCTCCAGAAACTCCTGCCACTTCACAAGCAGTTTTGCTGTTCACTCATAGTAAATATAGAAATTTAAAATTTCCAGATATGTTACAACAGGTAGAATTATTGAATTAAACTAATCCAGAAGTAGTTATCCCAAAAGCACAGAGTTATAGAAAAAGGGACCCCTGATAATAAAAGGGAAAAGAAAGATTCCTCCAACAGTTATGACTAAGTTTTGTCCAGCTTACATTATAGGGATTAGATGGTGGTTTCTCACAAAACATAAAGTTAGTGACATCATATTTCCTGAGCTGACCGATGAACCATTGCCTTATACAGGAATTTATAAAGATGAAAATAAATGGATTAATGTAAAAGGATAAATATTATCTTGGTACTCATTAACTTTTATGCAAAGATTAGGCAGCTCTAGACCATTATGGTGTTTGTTATAAAAAAAAAAACAACAAGATGGTTTAAAATGATGATTAGAAATTTATGTGAACAAATATTGGAATTAAAATCATAGGAAACGGGAGATTGGAGGAAGATGCGGAGGAGAAGCTGAAGGCTAAACAAGCTTTAGCATAGAAAGCAGTTTTAGTGTTCCAGTGAACATCCTAGGCCAGAGAATTACACCAAGTGTGCCATCACAGTACAGAGATTTTGGAAAGAGAGGGAAAATCCAGGGAGAGGGACAGATCTGTGAATGTGCCAGCAGCCTTGGTAGCAGTGGAGGCAGCAGCCATAGCTACCATATCTGCAACACAGAGAGTACAGTTTAAGGCCCCAGACCCAGTGGGCGAGCGGATTCTACTTAACATCAGCATGAACTGACATGTAGCAGATATCTTCATCCTGCAGATCGCATACCAGAGATGACCCAGGAAACAAGACTCAGGCAACTTGTGTAGAAACCTGATATCCTCACTCCTTCTCAGGGAGCAGAGGAGAGGAAGGCACCCATCCCCCACCCCACTACTGGAGATCTCCATCTACAATACTGACAAAGGCCCAGCTGAGCTGCCAGCTCCAACTCAGGCCTTGGGAGAAAACAAGACCATCATTTAGCAGGTCACAGGAATCTGCCCAGACCTGCCCAGAAATTACTAACAAAAATATTTATTTTAAATCTTAATTCCAATTTAGCCAGTTCTACAAATTCCTACATTAGATGAACTTTGCTATTTCTCCAGGCTTAACATTTTGTAATCCTTCATCATTTGTTTGGAATCCAACAGAATGATACTTACTTTTTCAAATTTTTGGTTGGGCATCATGAGGCATTTTTCATCTAGGAATGTTCTGTAATGAAGTGAGCATTTAAAACATAACTGAGGAATATATATGAGCTGCATTTCATTAGGAATCTTGACTTTTCAAAATATAATGACAAAATTAGTTCAAACTTCCAATTCTGTATTATGTTCTTGTTTGGTTTGTTTTATTGGACAAAATTATACTACCTGGTACAGGGAAGGTATCACTATGTAATTCCACTCTCTAATCACGTGTCTTAGTCTGAGTGCTAGAATTCCAGGCTTTTATCACATTACCCAGCTATAGTTAGTTGGTTTATTTAATCTAGAAACAGACTATCAATTCTGAACTTCTCCGATTATCTTATCCAGTAGACTGACTGCTCAGAATGTTTATGTACAATTTTTAAAGATGTTCTATCTTTTTTTTTTGGTGTCTGGTCCTGGGGCCTGAACTCTAGTCCTGGGTGCTGTCCCTCAGCTCTTCAGCTCAAGACTAATGCTCTACCAGTTGAGCCACAGTGCCACTTCTGGCTTTTTATCTTTCTGCTTATGTGGGCTGATGAATCGAACTCAGGGCCTCATGCATGCAAGGCAAGTGCTCGACCACTGAGCCACCTTCCCAGCCCCTGTTCTAACATTTGACACAGGATATAAACATTTTCAGATGCACCTGCTCTGGTCTCTGATTCATTCCTCCATGGATGGACCTGATTCCTTTAATAATGATTACTTGACTTTCTTATTATCTCTGGGCCCTACCTATGTAATATTCTCAAGCTTTATTGGGGAAAGTTCACTTGAGGACTTTCTTTTTTATGTTTAGTTTTTTTTTTTAATTGTGAAAATACCATAAGAAGGGTTACAATAACATGGGCAAGGTAAAGAGTACATTTCTTATCAGGCATTGTTGCCTCGTACTTGAGGACTTTCTGATGTTAAAAATTATCACTTGTTCTAGTCTTACTCAGGACATATTTTCTATCATTTTCTAACTTTTCTACACATTCAGAGAATTGTTTCATGTATGTGTTTGCACATATAAGCGCCTCTGTTTGTATGTGCATGTTTGTATGTATGTATGCAAAAACCTCAAGCTCTTATCCAGCAATCTTGCTCATAACTGGTATTCCATCACTTGAGCCATTCCTCCAATGCAGCTTTTGGCTGGTTAATTATAGGTAGTGTCTCAAAGACTGTTCTGCCCAACCTGGATGCAAACTGAACTTCCCAAATATTTTTACATTCTTAGGTTTCATTTTTACATGAGTATCAACTTTTAACCTAGAGAAACATTTTTAGGAGTGGAAAATCTAAACTGTAGCCCAGATTTTTAACACAAGAATTCATATAAAGTTAGATGAACATACACATTACATGTCCTGAATGTACACTGTTAGAAATGTGATCTTAAGCCCTGTGCCAGTAACTCATGGCTATAATCCTAGCTACTCAGGAGGCTGAGATTTGAGGATTGCAATTCAAATCCAGCACGAGTAGGAAAGTTTCCAAGGCACTTATCTCCAATTAACCACCAGAAAATTGGAAATGGCATTGTGGCTCATATGGTAGACTGCTAACCTTGTGCTGAAGAGCAGAGGGACAGTGCCCACGCCCACACTTCAAGTCCCACTACTATCAAAAAAAAGGAGAAAAAAGAAAAGAAAAAGAGATGTGATCTTAGCCACCAGTTCATTGCTAGTTTAATTCCTGCTCTCCCAACATGGCATTTTTTCCAGTTAAGTCCATGCTCTTATATCCGACTTGCTTTGGAACCAGAATTATTCTTCTTTTTACAAATTTGCCTGATTAGCTACCATGATTTAGAGCTAGTAGATGAAAGAGAGTGACCTCATCCTTCATGTTCTACTTAGAAATAATGTCTCTCTATATCACTCCCATAGATCTACATAAACTAGCCTTGGCTTTATTGTTTCAAAGTTGTATTTTTGCAGAGTATTCTATAGTGTATTGAACCATTATACTTAAACACAGAGCTTCTCTTTCTCCTATTATTCCCATTGTTTCTCCTACTGTTAACTTATGTACAGTTGGGAAATAATACACAACACACACTAACACACAATAAATGTTTCTGAGAACCTTCTTCCCACTTAAAAGTGGTCTTAGTTTACAGAGCTTTTATTCAATTTGAACATAAGGTGCTCCAGGAAAATGGTTTTTTCATGCTTTTTATTGTAAAAATAGTGAACAGAGGGGTTAGAGTTATGTAAGTAAGTTAATGAGTACATTATCTATCAAGCATTGTTACCTCTTCTTTTGTTTTTCCTCTGCAATCCCTTTTCTCCTCACTATCCTAAATCCCATCCTCCCCTCCCCAAGTTATACAATTCGTTTTCTACATAGTGTCTTGTTCATCTCATTGTTAAAATGGGTCATACTGTATCCTTGTTTCAGCATTTTGTTATTTCCTTTCCCTTCTCCATATTAGAAAAATATATATTCAAGATGCGGGTCACCGACATCAAATACAGTGACAACAGGGGTTATACCATGGAGGAATAAAATAGAAAAACAAAAAAATCACATAGTACATGTTAGACACATTAAAAACAATAGCTAGAAAGATAAAAACAAGTTGTATCCTTATTTGGGGGCTCATTTCACTTAACATAGTCTTATATGGCCATATGTACATGGATAATGTTTTATAAGCCATGTAAATTCCATATTTTCTCATTACTAAGTTGTCTCTGAAACAAGTGTTACCTCATGTCCATAGATATACTTGAGCTATTTCAGTGAAGCCAGAAAACATTCATTTTTCCTGGAGCAGCACTATAGATTGTTTTTGGAAGTAAGTGGAAGGAACTGTTACTGCAAGTGGAAACTGATTCCAGGAGAGAAATTGAACATAGAGAAATGACAAAGTTCAAGTTAATATGTGTTGTCCTTTTTACTCTAGAATGAAAGAATTCAGGCTTTAAGGAATCTCTGTACCTGACTTGGTGTGTGTTCTTTACTCATATAAAACTTTTCTGTAAACATCTAGTTGAGAGTAGTACAAAAGAAAACAATATTCCCCTTGAAGGCCAGCATAGAAAAATGGAATTAACTTAGTTACAACAATGAAATGTATAAGACTTTATGTCGAAAAACGAACTTTTCAACATTAGTCGGGGAGGGGGGGAGTTGGGGAGGAAAGAGAAAGGGATAGGAAGGGGAACAAAGGAGAGGGCAACAATGCTTGATAAGAAATGCACCCATTACAATGGCCATGTAATTGTACAGTATTTTCACAATAACAAAATCGAAAAAGGCAAAAAACAAAACAAACAAAAAAAAACTGTTCTACTGCAAAGAAACAAAGAAATGGAAGTTTTAATGTGTCTTATGCATGGATATTTCCCTCCTGAGATGATTCTCTTATTGCAGAAGTCAGTTTTCCATTCCTTTAGTCTGGTCCTGAGTTCTCCATAGCAATAAGGCTTCCAAAAAGCAGGATCCAGTGAGTATGTTCAGCAAAAGGTTCCTCTTTTCAAACCAATGCTTTAAGGTTGATCCCAAAGAAATATGTGGGGTTTTTGTTTCCTTGTTTGCTTGTTTAGTTTTTGCTGGTTCTGGGACTTGAACTCAGAGGCTGGACCCTGTCCCTCAACAGTTGTCTTTCCTGCCCTCCTGGCCCAAAGGTAGTACTCCACTGCTTGAGCCAAAACTCCACTTCTGGCTTTTTTAGTGTTTAATTACAGGTAAGAGTTTGACAGACTCTCTTGCCTGGGTTGGCTTTAAACTGAGATAGTAAGAAAGCCAAGTGACATCAACTGTATGGATTTCTCTTTTGAACCAAGAATTATTTAGATGAAGTTTATTATAAATGTAATATTTGACAATTTTTAAAAGAAGAGAATACATCCAGCAAAGAAGCCATAACTTAAATAACTCAGAAAAAGTAGCATTTTAGCATTTTTTTTTTTTGCTTGGGAACATTACTATTGACCTTGTTGCTCCTTTTGGGGAAACGAATTCTGATCCTTTGTGCTGTCCCTAAGCTATTCAGCTCAAGTTGAACACTCTACCATTTTAGCTACAGCACCACTTCCTGGTTTCTGGTGGTTAATTGAAGATAAGGGTCTAATGGACTTTTCTGACCAGGCTGCTTTGAACCACAATCCTCCGGTCTCAACTTCCTGAGTAGCTCGTATTACCGTCGTGAGCCACTAGCATCTGGCTCATATTTCCATTTAGTGCACTTACTGACACTATATAGATGATGAATGGAAATTTGAAGCAAAGGATGACATTGCAACTTTTCAGAAAAACTGAGATATGGGATGGGAAGGTGGCTCAGTGGTAGAGCACTTGCCTTGCATGCCTGAGGAGCTGGATTCGATTCCTCAGCACTACATAAGCAGAAAGAAAAAAAATGGAAGTGGCGCTATGGCTCAAGTGGTAGAGCTCTAGCCTTGAGCTGAAGAGCTGAGGGACAGCGCCCAGGCCCAGAGTTCAGGCCCCACGACCGGACCCAAAAAAAAAAGGAAAAGAAAAGAAAAAAAAACAGAAAAACTGAGATAACAATACATATGTCCTCCTTTTCCATGTTGTTTCATTAATGACTCATGAGCTATGGGACTTTTATATTAGCATCCTCTGCTGTCTGTGTATGTGGATTTAGTATCAGAAATTGTTCATAGAGAAATATAGAAAGACAGATTTTTAGAAACCAAAAGATTTCAGGTATGAAAGAACAGGATACAAGGATATACAATTTATCACTCAGAGAACTAATCTAAGTAATTTTGAATGCTAAAGGAAATAAAGAATAAGCTTAGTTGATAACTAGTTCTTCAATAACCAAAAATTGTTCCCTAGAAGAGTTTCTGGTATGCCTTAGTTATTATTATTATTTATTCATTGTATCTGGATTTATTCCTTCTCTTCTGTCACAACTGTTTATTAGCCTCTGCCTTTTTGTTGCCATGACTGACCAAAAAGTTTTCCAAATCTCACTTAGACTACCCTTCTGATTGTGATTAGCAGTGACCACTCAAAAGCCTGGAATCTTTGAATTTCCAGGATTAATCTTCACCTGATATCTAAGCACATTCCTGGCATTAATTGCAGTGACCTATCAACAAAAAAGTTTTTTTTTCAACACAGAATTCTAATATAGGTAAAGTACAAGAATTAAGGGCTATTGTTAGGTATCAGTTGGAAGGAGCAATTATATATTCCAAGTATGGGTTCTTTATTTTGCATTTACTAGCTAAGTGACTTATTTGGCAGTCCTGGTGCTTGAACTGAGGGCCAGGAATATGTTCCTGAGCTTTTTTTCTTTGCTCTAAGCTAGCACTCTACCACTTGAGGCACAGAACCATTTCCAGTGTTTCTTTTTCTGTTTATGTGGTACTTAGGAATTGAACCCAGGATTTCAAGAATGCTAGGAAATCACGGTACCATGAAGCCAAATTCCCAGAGCCATAAATGATTTTCTTTTTTATGTTAATAAGTTTTTTAATTGTGAAAATGCAGTACAGACGGGTTACAATTTCATGAGCCAAGCTATTGAGTACATATCTTATCAAGGATTGTTACCTCCTCCTTTGCTTCACCTTACCATCCCTACCCACTGATTTCCCCCCCGCATCCCCCCCCCCCACCCACCCAGCGCCAAAGTTCTAAATTTGCAATGGGACTTGTTAAGATGGCATTATATTTTCATTCCGTTAGTATGTATTATAATTCAATCCAGGTGGTAGAAAAGGAAGTGGAAAACAATATTAAGTCCAGTAAGGCTGACATTCCTATCACATCACTCAAGAAGTACTGTTAAGACCTGCAGGACTCATAGGGCTGTTGCATGTGACATTATAATGGAAAACACTATTAACAGTCATCTCTGACATCCATAACATTCTGTTTCCAGTTTAAAAGTCAAGAGCCAAATATGTTAGCCTTTTTGGATGTGTTTCCTAGGAAGAAAGAAGGAGGATGTGGAAGGTAATTGTGGAAAAATATGTATATTAGCTCCCTGTCCACATTTTTTTTTTTTGCATTTTTAAGAAGTGCTACTGATAAACTCCCACTTACATCTAATTGACTATGCTGTCTGCACAAGATGCAGATAAATGAAGACATTTATTCTTGTGGATAGTCACATACATTAACAAAATCCAGTTCTGGAAAAAAGATACTAGGTAAGAAAGTCTAAAGTGTTGTCTATAAAATGATATCTTTTCCTAGCAGAACAAAATGTAGTATTAAAATGATTACTCCAGCTTTCTTAGAGATTTTTTTGCTGTCTCAGTATCAAAATACTTTCTAATTCCTGTAACATCCAAGCATAAAAGACAGAATTTGAAAAACTCAATAGTTTTAGGAACAAAGGTACACAATAGCTTCCTTCTTGAAGTGACATGTGATGGCAAGTATGATCGATTGTATTATAGTTCTATTCTTTTTCTTCTTTACGTCAAATGTTGCATATCTTGGCATACTACTCTATGTCCTGTTTCAGCTTCCTGTAGGTGAGATTTACCTGTATTCTGAAGTGTCAAGATGGGTCATGTGACTTACTTCAGCTTACAAAAATGACCAGAAATGGTGAAAAATATTTCTAGGGGAAGATTTCTATCTTATTATCTGAGTGTAACAGCTGACTTGTTTTCCCTTACCTATAAAAATAGCATATTTCCAGAGGGAGTCTTCTTTCAACTTATATACTGGAAGAACATAGCATGTAAAACTGAGGCAAAACTCAAATACAGCTACATATATATAACAGGGAGAACTTAGCCAAAATTAGAATGTAATATTAAGATGTTAGTTTCTTACCATTCATGTATATTTTTATGATAGGTGAATACAGAATACCAGAATTTAACAAATACTAAACAAGAACTAAACAAATAGATAACATTGCCTGTTTGATGCTATTATATTTTTTTTATAAATAATCATTCTTCATGTAATCACTTGTGGGGTTACCTTTTCATATAGATTGGTATAATCACTCTAGAGCACTGTATCTAATATTCACAATCATTATCCAGACCTTGTGATTGAGATGAGGAAGAACAAAATATCAACAATTCTTCTTCTCTTTTCCTCTTCTCCATTTCCTAATGTGAATTCTCATCATTTCTTCTAATTCTCCTATTAATAAAGGAAGAATGACACATTGTGGATATCAAGCAAATGACTTCAAATCAAGAATTTCATTCTTCCAGAAGTAGATGAAGTAAATTAGAGTGGCTCAAGGAAGAATAAAAACGTGATTTTTTTCTCTTTCTGGCTTCCACCACAGTGTCTGAACATGACTCTAAATATCTAATAAACCATTTGCCTTGGCTAACTCTTTAAAGCATAGTTTTTCAAATAAATAATAATTTTAAAATTAAAAAAATTAAATAAAAATTAATTTGCTGTTTGCTTTTGGGAGGCATGAAATAAGACTGCATTAACATTGTGTGAGTTGAGAGGCTAAATTTTATCAGAATGTAAACATAATGAAAATGGATGATTTTAAGACAAATAGCTTTTAGGTACATTTTTAACGTAAAATACACAGAGAGACATCTTTTTTTCTTTTT
This sequence comes from Dipodomys spectabilis, assembly GCF_019054845.1. NCBI lineage: Eukaryota > Metazoa > Chordata > Mammalia > Rodentia > Heteromyidae > Dipodomys > Dipodomys spectabilis. The sequence continues at coordinate 2,682,311 of NW_024870936.1, forward strand.
TCCCTCTCCACACTGTTTCAACTTCAACAAGTAGTTATGTAATACAAAAAACTGATTCTTTCAGAAATAGATTGGACAAAAAAGTTAGAAAAAGTGAACCAGTATTCATGATGTATAGTTTAAAAATAACAGTCAAATAAATATTAAACATAATTCCAAAATAATAACAATCAAATGCTATTGAAAAGAAAAGATTTTAATCAGAATGTATAAAAAGTGATAGTGTCAGAACTACTCCAGGAGATGCTCTCTGGCATTTACAATTTCTAGTACATGACAATATTTTAATCAGGATTAATAGTTTTCAGGGACTATTTTTTCCTAGTTATATTTCATTGAAGAAATATGTGATTCAAATTTAATGAAAGAATAACAGGTTATTGTAGAAAGAATGCTACACATTCATTGTGGTAGACAGTAAAATATCTTCCATATATCTGTCTACATTAATTCTAATTCCTTAAATGTAGATTTGCATTGAATATGTTTGTAAAATAATCATCTTTTATTACTCAAGGAACACAAATTTGAATAATTATAAGATGGGGGAAGTATACTCAAATGGGTACTTAAAAGTCTCATCTGAAGTTCGAAAGGGACATGATTAGGAAAGAACCATCGCAAAGATGTAAAGATGCTACATTAGAAGATAAAGGAAAAGACAACAACCCAGATTTTGAAATTCTGGAACGCAAAACATGAAGTAAATGCCTTCTTTACTAGAATCATTTGAAAAATATTTTAGCTCTGTCAGTGGCTCTATTTTAATCTAGTGAGACTTCTTTTAGATTTATGTCCTTTAGAACTGTAAAATGATAAATACAGATTATTCAAGACAATTAACTTGTAGAAATATTTTATAGCAAATTTGGTTTAGTAAACTAACTTAACTACAGCCATTTCCTGATGCAACTACAGGGACACCACATGTCCTAATTTTTGAGAATATGAAAAAGTAGCCACCAGGTTTGTACACATGAATGATGTACATACTACTAAGGGGCTTGCATTAATGAGCTCTTGAAATTCTAAATAATATTTAAATAAGAAGCTCCCTCTCTTTATTTTCACATTTGGGGATCGCTAAGTACCTGACTTACGTAGAAGGTTAGGGTAAGAATGTGGAAATGAAATCTGTCTCCTAATATTATAGAAATAATTTATGTCATTTTGAGCTACTCTTTCTAAAGTAATAAAAAAAATAAGGTAAAACAGAAACAGAAACTCAATTTTCTATCCTTCCTAACATTCCAACAGAAATTAGAGAATCCAGGAACAGCAATCCCAGGATGGTATAGGATGTTATAGGATCGCCTAGATGGTGAAAAAGAATATAACAAAAATGGATCTACTGATTCAATGGGAAACAAAATCTACACATTCAGATTATGATATAGCTAGAAAATAGTTTCTACTATGCTAAGTCTTTGATATTTCAGTTTTGATTACACAGCAACATTCCTCTCAGGAAATGACTCTTCATTAATACTCATGGGTTTGCAGCTTATAACCCAGGAACAAATAATCCTTCTAAATGTAAACAAGCATGATACTAAGAGTAACCAAGGCTACTTCCGTTGCTATTGCTGATAAATAAGAATCACCTTGGGGAACAGACAAAAAATCTTGAACTTTTTCATACCTTTCCTCGTCTCCAACACGAGAAGACCTAGTCAAGATATGTAAAACATTAATAAAGGATTTTTATATTTTTTATTGTTCACATTAAAGCAAATACACTTTCACACTTTGCAAGCATGACTTTGAAAGAGTCACAACCTCATAATTAGTTTTTAGGCAAAAGTTTACTGCTTTGCCTTAGGTGTTTTCTAGCCTTTCTGTGTTGCTCTCTATTATTTTGGCAACTACAAAGAAAAACAAAATAAATCCATTATACTTATGATGGATTGTTTATAGTCACACTGTCTCCAAACAAAGATTTCTGTTCCCTTATTCACTGCTAATTAAAGTTTAATTATTCCTTTTTAAATGATAACAAAACGTGATACTTTAACGAACATTCTCATCATCAGGGGAAGACAGGAGTGTCTGCGATTGCTTTTTAAACTGTTTTCAAGTATTTCCCTCCACTATTTTCATTATTGCCTTTGTTCCGGTCTTCTAATCAGGAACACAAGGTTAGATAAAAAGACCTTCTTAAGATATAGGATGTTAGGCAGAAAAAAATAGATGTATAATTAAAGATTTTCATCTCTTAACACACTGAAAAGCTCTGAAGACATCTTGCTGTTATTGGCATGGGTAAGATGACTTGAAGGTTTTGGTTCTTTTTTTTTTTTTATTTGTGAACATACTGTACAGAGGAGTTACAATTACATGGGCAGGATAATGCGTACATTTCTTACCAAGCATTGCAGCCTCCTCCTTTGTTTATGTTTTGGTTCTTAAACTAAGTGAAATGCACGTAAAATATTACAGGTGTTCCAAACAATGATTATGGCTTATACTTTTCTTCTCCAATGAGATAAAACCTCTGACAAAGTAGATTCCTAAAACAGCACTGCCTATCACGAATCAGTTCATTATACTTATGGCATATAAGTATATAAAGATACATATATGAATTGAGTGAGAAATGTCTGACTTACACAATTGATTCAATGACAACTAAAACCAGAAAACACTTCTCTACATTTATATAAATTAGTATATCTAATGAGGATTTAACAAATTTTAGAATATATATTTTAAAGTTTATGTCAAAGTATTTGTTTATTTTTAATTATTGTCAGTCGTGGGGCTTGAAATCGGGGCCTGGACACTGTTCCTCAACACTTCATCTCAAGACTAGTGCTCTTCCCCTTGAGCAACTGCCAGTTTTCTGGTGGCTCCTTAGTGATAAGAGTCTCACAGACTTAACTGCCTAGGCTTTGAACCATGATTCTCTGTTCTCAGACTCCTTAGTAGTTAGGGTTACAAGTATGAGCCACTGGCGCCTAGATACATAATTATTTTTTATACATTTATGAAGTATTGAGGGGAAATTCTCTTCACTCATAGATTGTGAAATAGTCAAGCTATATCATATCCATTAATTTCTGCATGTAACATTTCTGTTTAGTGAGAATGCTCACAATCTTACCTTCTGACTGTGATGAAATATCTATTCTTAAAGAAAGTAAATTTGCCTCTTGTGGTATAAAATTAAGATATTTACATTTATTCATAGAAATCTGCTAATCAAAATTATATAAAACATGAATTGTAAAGTGCAAGAAATTGATGGTTCCTATCCGTGTTTTAAGAAAACAATATGCCTTTGTTTTTAATTACATTTCTGTGGTAATGTGTACAATTCATTTATTTATCTGTTAAAACTGATAACAGATACATTATATCAAGTTGATTCAAACTTATATTTGAAAATTGCACACTTAACACAAATATACTTCCACTTTCTCCTAACACATAATTAAAAATACAGAAAAGCAAAACTTGGTGTTAGTCGTTCATGTGTAGAATCCTAGAAGCTCAAGAGCGTAAGACCTGAAGAATTTGGTTCAATATCAGTCCAAACAGACAAAAATGTGAAAAATTATTTCCAATTATCCAGCAAGAAGCATAAGGTGAGGATGTGGCTCAAGGAATAAAGTGCCATGAACTATGAGCAAAAAATACAAGGGAGACAATTAAACATTGAGTTCAAGCCCTAAAAAATGGCATATACACACACGACAAGAACAAAAATAATATCAACATCAAAAATGAAGACAAAACAGTAGGAAAGATCATGAGAAATGTATAAACATTGGGAAGACAGAAATTATTTGACAGAAGTTTGATTCATGACAGAGAAAAGTCTCAGTCTCATTTGTAAAATCTTATTGTAGTCCTTTGCGTTGAAACCTGGTCATTGGGTAACATGTGAAAGAGTAGATTGGATTACCTGGCATAGCAGACATTTCCTGTGACTATGGATCATCCCACTCTGCAAAAATCTAAAATCATGCTTGTTAATTTAAATAAAACCTCATGTTAGAGATTTTTTGGTCCACACAGACTGGGGTCCTTATATTGAGGCTACAGACCAGAGCTTTTGTTTATAATCAATCCTGTTTTATGCCCACTTACCTTGTGCAGCTAGACCTTACTTAGCTGGCACCAAACAAAGGCTTTGAACTAGACCCCACTGCCTTAATTCCTCCTTTCTCCAGCTACAACACATTTCACATGCTATCTCTGTCTTCGCATTAGTTGTTTTCATTCTAATCCCCACCAGAAAACTCTTATATTCATGTAAATCCACAATAAATACAGTAGTTAGAAAAGGGAATAAGGATTTAGCATAGGCTGAGGCCTTCATCTGTAGGTTTGCTCCCTAATAAAACTGTGCTACACTATCTCTTTTTCTCCATGACTTCTGAGTCGGACAAAAAATTGATTTGGTTTGATGTAATCCCATTTATCCAGAATTACTTTGGGTGTTTAACCTGTGCCAAGAAGCCATCGTGTTTCCCCTAACTCTTCCTGTAACATTCTCAAGTATCTGGACTTACATTGAGGTCTTCCATCCATTTGGAATTGATTCTGGTGCAGGGGGATATATAAGGATCTAAATTCATTTTCTGTGTACAGCCAATTCTATTGGCTCACTTTACTGAAGAGGCTGGTTTTCTACCCTCCTGTGATTCTGGCTTCCTTATCAAAGATTATGTGCCTATAGTTGTGGCTTCATGTGTGGGCCTTCAATTCTGTTGCAATGATGGAATTCTGTGCTTTCATTTGAAAGAATGGCATTACACCATGCCTGAGGGAATGGAAAGACTGGAAATTAGCTAGATCCAATTAAATATATGCTGCATGGTTTTCCTCATTTGTAATAACTAGATATGTCCATATATTACAAATTATCCAATAGATAGTAAAGGACAAATAATTACAGTTGGACATGATTAACTAATAGCACTGTAAGCATTCACATGGCAAGAACAAGGGAAGCTATTCTTAAAGAATCAAAATGGCTCAATAGTTATGTGCATATGACCATATAAAGTGATGCTTATTGCAATGAACTCTAAGAATCAATAATACATGTGAGATACATATATCTGTATATAATTTTAATAGATGTCATAAAAATAACCGACTCCCCTGTAATCTCAAAAGCAAAATTTTAAGTTCAGAAGATAAAATTGAGGAAAGTTTTCAATACATAAACTAAATACATAGGGGAAAATGTAAGAGGAAAAAGATAAGATGAAAGTAGAGTAGCTATCTATTGAAGAATTTGTAAACAATTTCCAAAACTATACAAGAGAGCTGGGTTACAGCTCAGTTGTAGAACTAGACTAATATATACAAAGACATGGGTTCAATCTCCAAGAAGGCCAAATAATAAGTTAATAAATAGCAATAATAAAATAATTCTTTAAAATAAATACTTTCATATAAGAGGGGCCTGAATCCTACCAGTAAGAAAAAGTACAATTCTTGTATCCAATGACATGAAACTACAAGAAATAAGAAAAATGGCTTTCCTTTTCTATCCTTTACTTTCCTTTTCTGCTTTCTGCTTTTCATTTTTCTTTTGGCACTACTGGTGCATGAAGCTAAAGCTCTGACACTTTAGATTATTTTTCAGATGAGGTCTTACTTTTTGGCCAAGCCTCCCTTGAGCAATACTCTCTTAAATATGGTTTTCACAAACGTGAGATATCAGGGAAATTACACTATATCTAGCTTTCTTTGTTTTTGTATTTTCTCACGAATTTTCTGTTATAAGAACTGACCTTGATATCAATCTTCTAAATCTTTGACTTCCAATTATCAAGGTATATTTCTTCTCAAGCTTGGACCCCATTTTTCAATGTAAACATTCAATATTGACTTATGTTTTCTAGATAACATTAAATTCAATCGAGTTAAGTATGCATCTTTATGATGTTATAAGACAAACACAGATATATCTCTTGAATACTTTTCCAATTTATTCTATATTTGTAGTATGACATCATGAATAGGACATTAATATTTCACAAGTACCTTATTCAGACTTCAGTTGTTTTAATTATCTTGTGCACATATTAAGCAAAGTATACTTTTATCAATTCTATATGAATATACCACATTTACAGATACGTTTCTTTACCAAAAATACGTCTGTCTCATGCTTCCTTTTTATAATTAAACCCACTACTTCTATTTGTCCCATCCCAAACCTGTTTCATCTTGGCAAACAACACATTTTGTTTTGTCTCCGGCTTCTAGATCTTGCAATAATTAAGCTTTTAATATTGCTTTCAAATCTATGGTAGATTATTCACAGTTATTGTATGCCTTAATATTGTATTGTATTCTCTCAAGTTGCCTTTTGGTTCTGTCATTAGAGAATGTAGCACAATTGATTTCCCATTCACTTGAAGAAAGCCTAAATTGATTTCCATTTTTTTGACTAGAGGAAATAATGCTGCTTTAATCCTCTGTGTTTTGGCCTTTGGGTGAACGTTACCTTTTATTTCTATGAGACAAAGCCTGAAGAGCTCAATTCCTCTACTATATGGTGGGTATTTGCATATTTTGTATTCTAGGAACATGTCAAAATATTTTCAGAAGAGCTTTCCCATTTGACATTCCTGCCAGCATCCAGTTTCTCTGTTTCTTGATAGCATTTAGTATGGTCAATATTGTATTATGTGAAGTAATTCTCATATAGGTTTTATGATGTAATTTTAGTTTTATGTGCACTTATTTGATGACTGAGGTTCTTCACTGTGCTTATTTTTCACAAGATGTATTTTGTTGGTTTATAATTGTTCTTTTTAAAATTATGTTCTGAGAATTCCATGTAGAGTCTAGATTTGAGGCATTCTTCAGGTGTAGGATTTGCAAATATTTTACCGTTGACTATGTGTACGCTTCATCATAATCATCATCATCATTACCATCATCATCACCATCATCTTCATCATCATCATCATCATCATCATCATCACTATTAGTATTACTACTATTACTTTTGTACATGTATGTACGCTCTTGGGGCTTGAACTCAGAGTCCTTGAGATTTCTTGCAATTTGTTAACAATTTACCATTTGACTCATGCCAAACTTCTGGCTTTTTTGCAATTAATCAGAGGTACGATTCTCAGGGACTTTACTTTGTGGGCTGCCTTCAAACAGCAATACTCAAATCACAGCCTCCCACGTAGCTAGGATGAGATACATGAGTCCCTTACTTCCAATTTCTATTCACTACTTGCATATGAGTGTTCACTGACCAAATTATTTTACACTTTTATTGATTTCTACTACATCAAGCCTTCCTTTCCTATAATTTTAATGCCAAATTTAAGAATTCTTCATCTCCAAAATTGTCAAGACATCTTTCTTTGCTTTACATTTACATCACTCTTTTTGTTTTATATGCCACGTTTTAATCCTGCTTGAAGTTAATATATGAATAAACTGTTTAATTCAATGTTCACTTTTTAATTCTCCCAAATACTGTCTACCCTATCACCACTTATTAAAGAGAACGCCACTCCACAAATGTTTGGTTTTACCCCTTATTAAATATCCTTTGTTAATATTTATATTGATCTAATCTGGTGCCCTATAGACCCATTGAGCTGTATAATTTTTCCTATACAAATATAACATTTATACTAACAGTTTTAATATTGAATAGAGAAATATATTCCAGTTTACATTCCTTTATCAGTCAGTCAAAGATAGCTGGTCAGGTGTTTTTAGAAATTGTCATAAAGTTATACATAAAACTGTGAACCTGGGCACCGTTGGCTAATGCTTGTAATCCTAGCTGCATAGGAGACTGAGATCTGAAGACTGCGGTTCAAAGCCAGCTGAAACAAGAATGTCCCTGAGACTCTTATGTCAAATTAACCACGAGAAAACCAGAAATGACACAGAACTCATTTTAAGCTGAAGAGCTGAGGGACAGTGCCCAGTAACAGATTTCAAGCCCAATGAATGACCAAAAACAAAGGGAGTTCACAATTTATATCTTTGTTCAATTGTATCCTCCAATCCACAAAAACTATATGTCTCTATTTATTTAGAATTTTGCTCCATTTATTTAGATTTCAGCATTGTATAATTTTCAATGACAGTGAGTGAACAACATTTTTTTTTAATTTTATTTTATTTTATTTGAAAACATACTGTACAGAGGGGTTACAATTACATGGGCAGGATAATGCATACATTTCTTACCAAGCATTGCAGCCTCCTCCTTTGTTTACCCTTCACCTCCCTTCCCACCCTCCTCCCTCCCCCCCACCCAATCATACCCCCCTCCCCCCCCACATCGACATTGTAAAGCTGGTTTTGACATAACATTTTGTACTTCTCATTGTTGCAACAGGTCCACCTGAATCCTTAAACGACTTGTTTGTCCACATCTCCTCCACATGTTATACTGACATCAAATATAGTGAAAGCGGGGATTACCCTGTGGGGGAGGGACATACAAAGCAACAAAGAAATAATCTTATAAATGCGTTAGAAACACATGCATGAAAGAAAGGAAAACATTAAAATACATATTTAAGGGTTCGTTTTCCTAACATCACATTATCTGACGTTTTCCGCTTGACTCATACGTATACTAGATATTGCAAATAAGGGAAACCATGGGACCTATGGTTCTTTGGGCCTGGCTTACTTCACATAATATAATTTTTTCCAAGCCTTTCCATTTCCTAGCAAATGGGGAAATGTCATTCTTTCTGATGGAGGCATAGAATTCCATTGTGTATATATACCAAATTTTCTTGATCCATTCATCTACTGAGGGGCATCTGGGTTGGTTCCATATCTTAGCTATGGTAAATAATGCTGCAATAAACATAGTTGTGCTGGTAGCTTTAGTGTGGTCTTTTTTGTAAACATTAGGGTAAATGCCCAAAAGTGGGATTGCTGGGTCATAGGGGAGTTCTATGTGAAGTCTTTTGAGGAACCTCCATACTGCTTTCCAAAGTGGTTGAACATGTCTACATTCCCACCAACAATGAAGTAAGGTTCCTTTCTGTCCACATCCCCTCCAGCATATGTTGTTGTTAGAGTTCTTCATTTTTGCTGTTCTAACTGGAGTGAGGTGATATCTCAATGTTGTTTTGATTTGCATTTCTTTTATGGCTAGGGATGTTGAACATTTCTTAATGTGTCTATTGTCCATCCTTCTTTCTTCTTCAGAGAAGCTTCTCTTTAAGTCTTTCACCCACTTATTTATTGGGCAGTTGTTTCTTTGAGCATTTGTTGTTGGGTGGTTTAATTTTTTGAGTTACAAGTATATTTTAGATATGAGACCCTTTTCCGTTGTATAGCTAGTAAAGATCTTCTCCCAATCCGTGTGCTTCCTATTGATCTTGCTAGCTATGTCATTTGCCATGCAGAAGCTCTGCAACCTTATGCAATCCCATTTGTCCATCCTTTCTTTGATTTGTTGTGTTTCCGGGTCTCTATTCAGAAAATTTCGGCCTGAGCCAAGTAGACCCAGGGTTTCTCCTATTCCATCCTGTAATGTTTTCAGAGTGTCTGCTTTGACTTCAAGGTCTTTGATCCATTTGGAGTTGATTCTGGTGCAGGGTGATATATAAGGATCTAGCTTTAGTTTTCTACATGTAGTTAACCAATTTTGCCAGCACCATTTACTGAAGAGGCTGTCTGTCTTCCATTCTATTGTTTTAGCTCCCTTATCAAAGATTAGATGGCTATAGGTCTGTAGGTTCATTTCTGGGTTTTCAATTCTATTCCATTGGTCCTGAGGTCTGTTCTTATGCCAATACCAAGCTGTTTTGATTACTATGGCTTTATAGTAGAGTTTGAAATTTGGAATTGATATTCCTGCAGCAGTGTTCTTTCCGTTGAGGAGCGTTTTTGCTATTCGGGGTCTTTTATTGTTCCATATGAATTTTTGGATTGCCTCTTCTATTTCCTTGAAGAATGAGGGTGGAATTTTGATAGGTATTGCGTTGAATTTGTAGATAGCCTTGGGAAGTATTGCCATTTTCACGATGTTAATCTTTCCAATCCAGGAGCAAGGGAGGTTTTGCCATTTTTTAAGTTCTGTGTTGATTTCCTTTTTCAAGATTTTAAAGTTTTCATCATAGAGGTCCTTCACTTCTTTAGTTAAGTTAATTCCTAGGTATTTAATTTTTTGTGGGGCTATTACAAATGGAGTTGCTTTCCTAATTTCAGCCACACTTTTCTCATTATTGGCATACAGAAAAGCCATTGATTTTGGGGGTTAATTTTATAACCTGCTACTTTGCCAAAGTTTTGAATCAGCTTGAGTAATTTGGGAGTGGAGTCTATAGGATTCTTTAAATACAAGATCATGTCATCTGCAAAGAGGGAGAGTTTTATTTCTTCTTTCCCTATTTGGATCCCCTTTATGTCTGCATCTTGTCTTATTGCTGTAGTTAGGCATTCTAATACTAGATTGAAGAGAAGTGGAGAGAGTGGGCATCCTTGTCTTGTTCCTGAGTTAAGAGGAAATGGCTTTAGTTTTTCACCATTTAGTATAATGCTGGCTGTAGGTTTGTCATATACAGCCTTTATTGTATTGAGAAATGTTCCATGGATTCCTAATTTTTCCAAAACCTTCATCATAAAGGGGTGTTGGATCTTGTCGAATGCTTTTTCTGCATCTATTGAGATAACCATGTGGTTCTTATTCTTGCTCCTGTTGATGTGATGAATAATATTAATTGATTTGCGTATATTGAACCAGCTTTGCATCCCTGAAATGAATCCTGTTTGATCATGGTGTATGATTTTTTGGATGAATTGTTGAAGTCGGTTGGCCAAAATTTTGTTGAGAAGTTTTGTGAACAACATTTTAATACATTTTGACATGTGTGAAGATATCATAAAGAAGTTCACAGAAAACAATTGAAAATTAAGGGGCAATGGGAATGGAGAAAAACAAAAACAAGTTAATCAGGCCTTTGATCAATATGTGAGTGTGTAAAATATTTCAATAAGATTTCGTTTTACAATAATATACACTAATTAATAAATATCTTCCATAGGCATTGGTATTCAAGCATGACATAAAGGATAAACAGATTCTGTGGTGAAATGAAAGATAGAAGATAAAATACATACTTAAAGTAATTGTGTAAATAAACTAAGAAATTTTGTCAACATTCTGAGGGCTCATGCCTCATAGGAATAGAAGGCTCTTGGTTTCTAAGATAGAACTAAAATATTATTCTTGAGCCTATCTTTAATAGTGCTTAATAGTATTGCTTATTGAGTCAGTATTCTTTTTGTTGTTGGTGGTGGTGGTGATGGTGGTGGTCCTGGTCCTTGAACTCTGGGCTTGGGTCCTTTCTCTCATCTATTCAGCTCAAGGCTAGAGCTCTACAACTTGAGCCAAAGCCTCACTTCTTGTTTTCTTATGGTTTATTGGAGATGAGTCTCATGGACTTTTCCTGCCCAGTCTGGCTTTGAACTGCTATCCTCAGATCTCAACTTCCTGAGTAGTTAGGAGTATAGGTGTGAGCCAGTGGCATTGGGCTTGAGTCAGTATTCTTAGTACAAGGTAAACGTACAAGTGGTTTGGAATCAAGCTGTAGAAGACTGCCTTTTTGGCTTCAGAAGACAGCTCTCAGGTACCTTATGAGTAGATCGATTTATCAAAAATTGAAGCTATAAATCCACATGGAATGCTACAAAACATTTTTGCGACCTTCCAAAAATGATAAGGACATGAACTGCAATATTTACCTTGGTAATAAAGGACATGTTTGAGCGTGCTGTATTTGTTGTTACTGTTGAAAATGTACAATGGCATTTTATTCATTTTGTTGTTGTTTCCTTTGTATATTCTTTCCCCTATGCCATATCCCCTGTTGTCACTGTACTCAATTATGATACACTGCATCTTGTATATACATGTCTAATCTGGGGAGGGGAAGGGGAATTACAAAACTCTGAAACAAGGACACAGGATGACCCATTGCAACAAAGATACCCACAAGACAGTATATTGGAAACCAACTTTACCACTTCATGCTGTGAGGGGTGGGGAAATAGGAATGTGGGAGGTGGAGACAGGAAGGGATAGTGGGACAACAACAAGGAAGGGAAAAGGTAACAATGATCAACAAGCAATGTACTCATTGCCTTACTCATGTAAATGTAACCCCTCTGTACAATATCTTAACCATAAAATAAAGTAAAATCAATAAAGGACATGTTTGTCTCACAGACAAATGAAAATAATAATATATATATGTCTACATATATGTATGTTCACATCTGTATATTCATATATGTGTATACATATATAGGTATTTGTATATATAAACATATAAGTATGAATATATGCATATGTACACATAGTGTGTATACATATACATTTATTTAAAGAGAATAGAATCAGAAATATATTAAGAGCAAATTAATGCCAACGAAAAACTTTAACCATCCTGAATAAGTTATCAAAAAATCCAAATATCTATCTCTATACTAATATACGAACAACCAAAGAACATAGTGAAAGGTCATAACATAACTAGACATTGCATACATGTAGTGATTAGTGGAAATAGAAACAATAAGAGAGCACTGCACAACCACTACGTAGAAATTGGAACCCTTATACATTGGTTCTTGGCACTTAAATTGATATAGTCAGTTTGTTAAATATACTGGCAATCTTTTAGATATTACACATAAAGTTGCCACTATGATACAACATTTTGAATCATAACTTTATATTCAAAATATATTTCAACATATGTCCCATGAGACACATGTATAGGAATATACATAGCAAAACCTTTTACAATAACATATAATAAAATATTGACATGCCCATTCAGGGCATTACACATGTATACACATGCATACAAACCAATACCACTAAGTCTACATTAAGCCACATTCCCAGCCCAATATAATGTATCTTGATGATCATTATCTCTCATCCCTCTCAATCCTATTTCTTCCCTCAATTTACATAATTTTGTAGAATATTCACTGATTCTCAATGACATATATAGTCACTCAGAAGATATATCACATCATATTTTATTGGTAGTCTTATTCATCAACATACTAAACATATGCCTTTCAGAATTCTGTGATTTTAAATTCTAAATTATCACTCAGATTCACCCACTACTAATCTAAAAATTTTCCTAAGGTTAAAGCAAATGCATTCTGTAATTCTTCGATAAAGTACAATAATTCTTAGAAAGCTAAAGTGTTGGACTATGAACATCACCTTCAGTTCTAGAAGATTTTATCATCACTACCCTCTCAAAATACTCCAATATTTATTAGTAGTCATTTCCTGTCATAATTTCAACCTACCCTCCACTTTAGCAGCAATTATTTCATATTCTACCTCTACAGATGGGCCAATTTTAAAACCTCATATAATTAGATAATGTAGTCTATTTTACACATTTCTCCCATGTAATATTAGTGTTTCCAAAGTAAGTCCATGTAAACAACAACAACAAAAAGAATACTGACTGAAAAACCATAACTTTAAGCATTCTTAAAGATAGGCTCATGTCTAACATTTTAGTATTATCTTAGATACCAACAGCCTTCTAATCCAGTGAGCCATGAGCCCTCAGAATATTGACCAAATTTCTTCATTTACACAATTACTATAAGTACATTTTCTCATTTATCTTTCTCATTTCAACACAAAATCTGTTTATATCCTTTATGTCATACTTGAATACCAATGCCTTTGGAAGATATTTATTAGTTGGTGTACATTATTTGTAAGAAGTAATATTACTGAAATATTTTACACTCACATATTGATCAAGGGCCTTATTAAACTTTTCTGTCTTTCTCCATTCCTATTGCCCCTTAATTTTCAACTGCTTTCTTAGAATATCTTTGTGCTAGCTTCACACATAGTCAAAATGTATTTCAGTGTTATTCACCCATTGTCATTGACAATTATACAATGCTGAATATAAAAGCAACAATCTAAATAAATGGAGACATATAGTTTTTGTGGATTGGAGGATATAATTGAGCAAAGATGTTAATTGTCCCCCACACCGCTTTTTTTGGTTATTCATGGGGCTTGAAATCTGAGCTGGGCACTGTCCCTCAGCTCTTCAGCTCAAAGTGAGTCCTCTACCCATTGAGCAACTGTGTCACTTCTGGTTTTCTGGTGGTTAATTGGAGATCAGATTCACACAGACATTCCCGTTCCAGCTGGCTTTGAACTGTAATCTTCAGATCTCAGCCTCCTATGCAGCTAGGATTAGAAGCGTGAGCTACCAGTACCGAGTTTCACAGCTTTATCTTTAATTTTATGAAAATTTCTGTAAATACTTGACCAGCACTCTTTGACTCATTGACAAAGAAAAATAAACTGGAATATATTCATCTGTCCAGTATTAAAACTGTTAGTGTAAAATTGTTATACAAATTGTAGAGGAAAGATTATACAGCTCAATGAGTCTGTAGGGCACCAGATTAGAGCTACATACATATTATCAAGGTATATTTAATGAGTGTAAAACCAAACATTTGTGGAATAACATTCTCCTTAATCAGTGGTGATAGGATAGAGAGTATTGGGGAAAATTAAAAAGTGACATTGATTTAAACATAATTAATTCAAATATTAACTTCAGGATTAAAACGTGGCATATAAAACAAAAAGAGTTATGTAAATGTAAAGCACAGAAAGATGTCTTGACAATTTTTGAAATGAAGAATTCTTAAATTTGGCATTGAAGTTATAGGAAAGGAAAGCTTGATGTAGTAGAAGTCAACAAAAGTGTAAAATAATTTGGTCTGTGAAAGCTCATATGCAAGTAGTGAATAGAAGTTGGGAGTAAGGGGCTCATATATCTCATCCTAGCTACTTGGGAGTCTGTGATTTGAGTATTGCTATTTGAAGGCAACCCACAAAATAAAGTCCCTGAGAATCGTACCTCTGAGTAACGGCAAAAAAACCCAGAAGTTTGGCATGAGTCAAATGGTAAATTGTTAACAAATTGCAAGAAATCTCAAGGACCCTGAGTTCAAACCCCAAGAGGATACATACATGTACAAAAGTAATAGTAGTAATACTAACAGTGATGATGATGATGATGATGATAATGATGATGATGATGAATATAATGATGATGATGAATATAATGATGATAAAGGGTACCCGTAGTCAAGGATAAAATATTTGCAAATCCTATACCTGAAGAATGCCTCAAGTCTAGACTCTGCCTAGAACTCTCAAAACCTAATGTTAAAAAAAGAACATCAATTACAAACCAAAACAATACTTCTTATGGAAAATAAGCACAAGGAAAACATCACCAGTCATCAAATAAATGTACATTGAAACTAAAATTACATCATAAAACATGTATAATAACTTTACATAATACAATAATGACAATACTAAATGCTATCAAGAAACAGAGAAACTGGATGCTGGCAGGATGTCAATTAGGAAAGCCACTTCTGAACACATTTTGTCAGGTTCCTAAAATATAAAATATGCAACTACCCACAGTATAGCACAGGAATTGAGCTCTTCAGGCATTATCTCGTAGAAATAAAAACTAACGTTCACCCAAAGGCCAAAACACAGAGGTTTATAACAGCATTATTTCCTCTAGTCAAAGAAATGGAAATTAATTCAGGCTTTCTTCAAGTGAAAGGGAAAAAAATTGTGCTAAATTTTATAATGACAGAACCAAAAAGCAACTTGAGTGAACTCAATACATTATTAAGGCATCCAATACCTGGGAATAATCTACCATAGATTAAAAGCCAATCCTAAAAGCTTATTTATTGCATGATCTAGAAATCAGAGGGAAAAATGTGTTGGTTGCCAGTATAAAACAGGTTTGGGATGGAACAAAGAGAAGTAGTGTGTTTAATTATAAAAGCGAAGCACGAGACAGACTTATTTTTGGTAAGAAACGTATCTGTAAATATGGTATATTCATATAGAGTTAATAAAACTATATTGGACTTAATATTTGCACAAAATAATTTAAATAACTGAAGTCTGCATAAGGTACTTGTGAAGTATTAGTGTACTACTTGTGATGTCATACTAGCAATATATAAATAAACTGGAAAAATATTCAAGGGATTTCTCTGTGCTCTTCTTTTATGTGAGTTTTTTTTATTGTGAAAATACTGTACAGAGGGGTTACAATTACATGCACAAGATGATGAGTACATTTCTTATCAAGCATTGTAACCCCTTCCTTTGTTTCCCCTTCCCATCCCATCCACCCCCTGCCCCACTAACCAAACTTGCTCCACCCCACCAGAGTTGTAAAGTTCGTTTTTGACATAACGACTTGTAGGTCTCATTGTTTCAATGGGTCCACCTGTATCCCTATTTAAACGATTTGTTTTTCCCTTCTCCTCTACAAATTATAACAACATCAAATACAATGAAAGCATGGGTTATACCGTGGGGGAGGGACATACAAAGCAACAAAGAAATAAGCTTATAAATGTGTTAGAAACAATTGCGTGAAAGAAAAAAAACATTTGAATCCTTATCTTAGAGTTCATTTCTATAACATCAACTTATCTGACTTTTTCTGCTTGACAGACGTATACTAGTTATGGAAAATAAGAGAAACCATGGGACCTATATTTCTTTGGGCCTGGCTTACTCACTTAATATAATTTATTCCAAGTCTTTCCATTTTCTAACAAATATGGAAATGTCATTTTTTCTGATGGAGGCATAGAATTCCATTGTTTATATACACACATTTTCTTGATCCATTCATCCACTGAGGGGCATCTGGGTTGGTTCCATATCTTAACTATAGTAAGGCTTCAATAAACATAGTCGTGCTGGTAGCTTTAATGTGGTCTTGTTTGTCAACATTTGGGTAAATGCCCAAAAGTGGGATTGCTGGGTCATAGGAGAGCTCTATGTGGAGTCTTTTAAGGAACCTCCATAGTATTTTCGAAAGTGGTTGAGCAAATTTACACTCCCACAAACAATGCAGTAAGGTTCCCTCCTGTCCACATCTCCTCCATCATCTGTTGTTATTAGAGTTCTTGATTATAGCCATTCTAACTGAGGTGAGGTGATATCTCAATGTTGTATTGATTTGCATTTCTTTTATGGCTAGAGAAGTTGAGCATTTCTTCATGTGTCTATTGGCCATTCTTCTTTCCTCTTCAGAGAAGTTTCTCTTTACGTCTTTAGCCCACTTATTTATTGGACAGTTGTTTCTTTGAAGATTTGATTTTGGGGGATTTAATTTTTTGAGTTCCCAATATATTTTAGATATGAGACCCTTGTCCGTTGTATGGCTAGTGAATTACTTCTCCCAATCGGTGGGCTTTCTATTGATCTTGCTAGTTATGTCCTTTGCCATGCAGAAGCTCTGCAATTTCTTTCAATCCCATTTGTCCAATCTTTCTTAGATTTGTTGTGTTTCTGGATCTTTATTAAGAAAATTTCAGCCTATGCCAAGGAGACCTAGCTTTTCTCCTATTCCATCCTGTAATTTTTTCAGAATGTCCGCGTTGACTCTGAGGTCTTTGATCCATTTGGAGTTGATTCTGGTGCACGGTGATATATAAGGATCTAGCTTTAGTTTTCTGCAAGTAGTTTACCAATTTTGCCAGCAACATGTACTGAAGAGGCTGTCTTTCTTCCATTCTATTTTTTAGCTCCCTTATAGAAGATTAGATGGCTATAGGTCTGTAGGTTCATTTCTGGGTTTTCAATTCTATTCCATTGGTCCTGAGGTCTGTACTTGTGCCAGGGCCAAGCTGTTTTGATTACCATGGCTTTATTGTAGAGTTTGAAATTTGGTATTCGTATTCTTCCAGGACTGTTTTTTCTGTTGAGGATTGTATTTTTTCTCTGTGTTCTCCTTATAATATAATAAAGGTCCATACTTAACTCGATTGAATTTAATGATATCTAGAAAACAGAAGTCAATAATGAATGTTTACATTGAAAAATTGTCTGAGTCCAACCTGAGATGAAATATACCTTGCTAATTAGAAGGCAGAATTTTAGAAGAGTGATATTTAGGGCCAGATCTGATTAAAAAAATTCGTGAGAGACTACAAAAACAAAGAAAGCTAGATACAGTGTAATTTACCTGTTATATTACGTTTGTGAAAGCCATAGTTAAGAGATTATTGCTCAAGGAAGGCTTGGCCAAAAAGTAAGACCTCATCTGAAAAATAATCTAAAGTGTCAGAGCTTTAGCTTCATGCACCAGTAGTGCCAAAGGAAAAAAGAAAAGCAGAAAGCAGAAAAGGAAAGTAAAGGATAGAAAAGGAAAACCATTATCTCTTATTTCTTGTAGTTTCATGTCATTGGATACAAGAATTGTATTTTTTCTTACTGGTAGGATTCAGGCTCCTCTTATATGAAAGTATTTATTTCAAAGAATTATTTTATTATTGCTATTTATTAACTTATTATTTGGCCTTCTTGGAGATTGAACCCATGTCTTTGTATATATTAGTCTAGTTCTACAACTGAGCTGTAACCCAGCTCTCTTGTATAGTTTTGGAAATTGTTTACAAATTCTTCAATAGATAGCTACTCTACTTTTCATCTTAGCTTTTTCCTCTCACATTTTCCCCTATGTATTTAGTTTATGTATTGAAAACTTTCCTCAATTTTATCTTCTGAACTTAAAATTTTGCTTTTGAGATTACAGGGGAGTCGGTTATTTTTATGACATCTATTAAAATTATATACAGATATATGTATCTCACATGTATTATTGATTCTTAGAGTTCATTGCAATAAGCATCACTTTATATGGTCATATGCACATAACTATTGAGCCATTTTGATTCTTTAAGAATAACTTCCCTTGTTCTTGCCATGTGAATGCTTACAGTGCTATTAGTTAATCATGTCCAACTGTAATTATTTGTCCTTTACTATCTATTGGATAATTTGTAATATATGGACATATCTAGTTATTATAAATGAGGAAAACCATGCAGCATATATTTAATTGGATCTAGCTAATTTCCAGTCTTTCCATTCCCTCAGGCATGGTGTAATGCCATTCTTTCAAATGAAAGCACAGAATTCCATCAATGCAACAGAATTGAAGGCCCAGACATGAAGCCACACCTATAGGCACAAAATCTTTGATAAGGAAGCCAGAATCACCGGAGGGTAGAAAAACAGCCTCTTCAATAAAGTGTGCCAGTAGAATTGGCTGTACACAGAAAATGAATTTAGATCCTTATATATCCCCCTGCACCAGAATCAATTCCAAATGGATGGAAGACCTCAATATAAGTCCAGATACTTGAGAATGTTACAGGAAGAGTTAGGGGAAACACGAGGGCTTCTTGGCACAGGTTAAACATCCAAAGTAATTCTGGATAAATGGGATTACATCAAACCAAATCAATTTTTTGTCCGACTCAGAAACCATGGAGAAAAAAGAGATAGTGTTTCACAGATTTATTAGGGAGCAAACCACAGATGAGAACTTCAGCCTAAATCTTTACTCCCTTTTCTAAGTTATTTATTGTGGGTTTGCATGAATAAAAGACTTTTCTGGTGGGGATTAGAACGAAAACCACTAATACTAAGACAGAGATAGCATGTGAAATGAATTGTTGAAAGAGAAAGGAGGGATTAAGGCAGGGGCTCTAGTTCAAGCCTTGGCTTGGTGCAGTTTAGTAAGGTTTAGATGCACAAGGGAATGAAGGTAAAGCAGGAGTGATGATAAACAAAAGCACTGGTCTGAAGCCTCACAATAAGGATCCTTATCTGTGTGAACCACATTCTCTTTCATAAGTTTTTATTTAAATTAACAAGCACAATTTTAGATTTCACCAGAGTGACATGGTGCATAATTACCTGCAATGTAAGCTAAGTCAGTTCATATAATCCACTCTTTCATGGGTTACCCGTTAGCCAGGTTTCAACACAATCAGTACAATGAGATTGTACAAATGAGACTGAGACTTTTCCCTCTCGTGAATTAAAAACCTGTCAAATGATTTCTGTATTCCATATGTTTACACAATATTTCTCATGATCTTTTCTACTATTTTGTCATCATTATTCATGTCCATACTACTTTTTTGTTCTTGTTTTGTGTGTATATGCCATTTTTAAAGTTTGAACTCAATTTTTATAGTCTCCCTTGCATTTTTTGCTCATGGTTCATGACACTTTATTCCTTGAGCCACATCCTCACCTTATGCTTCTTGCTGGATAATTGGAGATAATTTTTCACATTTTTGTCTGTTTGGACTGACATTGAACCAAAATCTTCAGGTCTTAGGCTCCTGAGCTTCTAGGATTCTACACATGAACGAATAACACAAAGTTTTGCTTTTCTGTATTTTTAATTATGAGTTAGGAGAAAGTGGAAGTACATTTGTGTTAAGTGTGCAATTTTCAAATACAAGTTTGAATCAACTTGGTATAATGTAACTGTTATCGATTTTAACAGTTAAATCAATGAATTTTACACATTCCCACAGAAATATAATTGAAAACAACAGGCATAACTGTTTTCCTAAATTAAGTAATGGAACCATGAATTTCTTTCATGTTACATTCTTGTTTTATATAAGGTTAATTAGCAGACTTCCAAGACTAAAATAAATATATTAATTGTATTGCACAAGAAGCAAAGTGATTATACTTAAGAATAGATATTTCATCACTGCCAAAAGATATGATTTTTAGAAGTCTCACTAAAACAGAATCTTACATACAGAAATTAGTGAATATGATATAGCTTGGTCATGACACAACATATAAATGAATGTGATTACCTCTCCATTCTTCATAAATGTGTAAAAAATAATAATGTAGCAAGGAGCCAGTGGTTCATGCTTGTAACCCTAGCTACTAAGGAGTCTAAGAACTGAGAATCATGGTTTAAAGCCAACCTAGGCAGGAAAGTCTGTGAGACTCTTATCACCAATGAGCCACCAGAAAACTGGCAGTGGTTCAAGTGGTAGAGCACTAGTCTTGAGATGAAGAGCTGAGAGACAGTGTAAAGGTCCTGATTTCAAGCCCCACAACTCACAATAATTAAAAAATAAACAGTTAAAAATAAACAAATAATTTGACATAAACATTAAAATATATATTCTAAATTTTTCTTAAATCCTCACTAGATATACTAGTTTATATAAATGTCGAGAAGTGCTTTCTGCTTTTAGTTAACACTGAATCAATTGTGTAAATCAGACATTTCTCACTCATATTAGTATGTTTATATACTTATATGCCATAAGTATAATGAACTGATTCGTGATAGGCAGAGCTGTTTTAGGAATCTCCCTTGGTTTTCTAACATTAACACTTCTACCAGAAAATAGATATGCCCTCCAAACTTGTCAGAGGTTTCATCTCAGTGGAGCAGAAAAGTATAAGCCATAGTCATTGTTTGGAACAACTGTAACATTTTACATGCATTTAACTTAGTTTAAAAACCAAAATATTCAAGTCATCTTAACCATGGCAGTAACAGCAAGATGTCTTCAGAGCTTTTCAGTATCTTAAGAGATGAAAATCTTTAATTATACATCTATTTTTTTCTGCCTAACATCCTATATCTTTAGAAGATCTTTTTGTGTAACCCTGTGTTCCTGATTAGAAGACCGGAACAAAGGCAATAATGAAAATAGTGGAGGAAAATACTTGAAAACACTGGTTTCACTGGTTTCAATGAGAATATATGTTAAAGTAACACATTTTGTTATCATTTAAAAAGCAATAATTAAACCTTAATTAGCAGTGAAGAAGGGAACAGAAAACTTTGTTTGGAGGAGGTCCGGGAAGATGGTGGAGGAGAAGCTGGAGGCTAAACAAGCTCTCCCATAGAGAGCAGTTTTAGTGTTCCAGTGAAGAGTTTTAAGCCAGAGTCTCATACCAAGTGTGCCATCACAGTACAGTTAGACCAGAGAGGGAAAATCCAGGCAAGGAGATAGATCTGATCACTTGCCAACAGCCGCTGCTGTGGCTTCAGCTGCAGTGACTGCGGCCATAGCCGCCATACCTGCAACACAGAGAGTCCCAAATGAAGGAATCAGACACGGCAGGCGAGTGGATTCTACTCAATACCAGCAAGAACCAACAAGGAGCACACATCTTCATCCTGCAGTTCGCAGACCAGAGACGACCCAGGAACAAAAACTAGGTGTGAGTAGAAGCCTCACATCCTCACTCCTTCTCAGGGAGCAGAGGAAGGAAGGCCACCCCTCCTCCCACACTACTGGAGATCTCCATCTTTGATACTGACAAAGGCCCAGCTGAGCTGCTAACTCCACCTCAGGCCTTGGAAGAGTCATTTAGCAGGTTACAAGAACCTAAGCTGACCTGCCAGACTCAGCTCCACCCAGGGAAAAGTCACCCAGCCCAGGCCACCAGCCCCAGGAGTGGCTTTCTTCACTGGGTAAACAGAGCCAGAGGCTGCCGCTCCCTACAGCAGCCTTGTCAATCAATGGAAATTCAGTAAACATAAACCCTGAGAATGGCTCCAGGCTGGGCTTTGTGTGTGTCTCACCAGCTAGCCCCTCAGGGAAAAGTTACAGTTTGCCGAAAGGCCTCAACTCTACCCAGAACCTATCCTCATCACAGCATCTCCAAACTACAGGAAACAGCCATCTCCCTCTTTTGTGATACTCGAAGCAGATCTTCCTTCCATTGAACTAGCCTGGGAGGAGGAACACAAAATCCTTGGTAAAGCAGAGCATTATTCTGTCTGCTCAAACAAACTGACTTAAGAAACCAACCAAGCCACAGGAAAATCAAACACCACAAGCAGACCAGAGACTACAACAAGAGACTGGTTATGGACACACAGGATATATAGGACCTTCCCATACCCCCCCCCCCCCCAAAAAAAATCAAAGAACTATTTTTTGGTACCTTTTATAAATTTTTTTAAAACTTTTTTTAATTTTTAATTTTTAATTTAAAAAATTGTTTTCTAGTAACGTTTTTTTCTTCCTCTTCCAATTATTATTTTAGGGGTTTATGTGTGTGTGCGTTTTTCTTTCTTTTTTTTCTTTATAAAAATTTTATTTTATATGTTTTTTGTTTAGCTCTACTGAACTTTTGATCTTTTTCTTTCTTTCTCATTCTTTTCACCTTTTCTTCTCTTTCGTTCTTCTTTGTGTGACTAAATTGATGTTCTGCACATCCTCAGATATACCCGCAATCAATTATTAGACCTTATGCCTCATGTGTACACACTTAATACCGAAATATATTACTCAATTCAAAACCTCTTAGACTTAAATTCCATAATAGCAGTACTACCTATTTATACCTATATAATATTTTAAGCATTTTTGTAAGTTTTTCAGGTCTCCTTTATATCCCTCCCCTTCTCTCATTATATCCAAGTTTGTCTCAGAACATTTTGTTTTCAAATTTGCATAATTTTTAAGCATTGCACTTTTTAATTTTTGCTTTTCTATTTTTTTCTTGTCACTTTTTTTCTCTTTCTCTTTCTTCTTTTTCTCTCTTTCTCTACTTTCATTCTATGAAACCTATTTCTGGCTTTGAGATTAGGACGTAGTTAAGTTTACTCACCCTGTGCCTTCCCACATCCCTCTATTCCTATTTTTTTACCCACATCTCTCCCTAAAACTAATACTTTCTGGTTTGCCTAATTCTTCTTTGTGGTTCGGAGCCCATTAATATATAGTTGTTTGATGTAGAATAGATATATCTGTGGAACTAGATTGGATCGGCAGACTTTTGACTGTGCAACTACAGACTTTGGTTGATGGTTGCCTTAAGATACTGTTCTAGCACAAAACTGGTGTTACTTTCATCCCAAATGAGCAGAGTAAGCTGGAAAATACAAGAAAAATAGCAAGTCAGGGTATCTCAACTCCCACTCATGATAAACAGGGGACAGAACAGATAATGAATAATCCAGAGGAGAATTCCCAAATAGCTCTACAAATACTGCTGGCAAACATGATAAATGAAAAGATTGAAAGCATACAAAGGACTCTGTTTGAGTGTGATAGGGAGAAAGAGGAGGCAATCCAAAAGTTTATATAGGAATATCATAAGCGTGAGGAAGCTACTCAAAAACTGATACAGGATTTGCATGAGCAGCTTGAGAATACTCAAAGAGAAAGGCAGGAATGGCATGAGCAGGCTGAGAACACTCAAAGAGAACTACAGGAATCTCACAAACCGGAGGAAGCTAATCAAAGAGTAATACAAGATTTGAGAGAGCAGGATGAGAATACACAAAAATCACTAAAGGCATTCATGGAATCCATTAACAAAGAGCTGAAGGAAGTCAGGGAGACCACAAAGGAAATGATGAATGGAAACCAACAGAAGGAATGGGAGTCCAAGGAAACCATAACCAATCAAATAAGTGATTTGAGAATAAACACTGAATACCAAATTAAGGAAGTAAAGAAGTTCATACAAGATCTAAAAGAAAGCTTCAACAAACAATTTGAAGCCATCAAAGCTGACCAAATAGAAGGAAAAGAAATAAAAAACAAAGTAGAAAGTCTCAACAGCAGGTTAGACCATGCAGAAGATTGAATCTCGGGGATTGAAGACAGCATAGACATTATAGAGAAAGAACATACAACCATCCAATATAAAGCCAAGTAATATGAGAGATCTATCCAACACTTGGAAGACACCATCAGAAGGCCTAATCTAAGGATAATGGGGGTAGAGGAACACCTAGAAACAAGAAGTTAATGGTCTAGGAAATTTGATTCACAGGATCCTAGCAGAGCACTTCCCAAACATGCAAAAAGATAGGTCTATTCAAATACAAGAAGCTTTTAGAACCCCAAATAGACCAGACCAGAATAGGACATCCCACCGTCACATTATAATCCACACAGAATCAATTCAGACCAAGTGATTTGAGAATAAACACTGAACACCAAATTAAGGAAGTAAAGAAGTTCATACAAGATCTAAAACAAAGCTTCAACAAAGAATTTGAAGCCATCAAAGATGACCAATTAGAAAGAAAAGAAATAAAAAAAAATTAGAAAGTCTTGACAGCAGGTTAGACCATGCAGAAGATCGAATCTCGAGGATTGAAGACAGCCTAGATATTATAGAGAAAAACATACAACCATCCGAGACAAATGCATGAATATGATAGATCTAATCAGCACTTGGA
This sequence comes from Dipodomys spectabilis, assembly GCF_019054845.1. Taxonomy (NCBI): domain Eukaryota; kingdom Metazoa; phylum Chordata; class Mammalia; order Rodentia; family Heteromyidae; genus Dipodomys; species Dipodomys spectabilis. The sequence goes on from NW_024870936.1 coordinate 2,707,411, forward strand.
AGATACCATCAGAAGGCCTAATCTGAGGATAATGGGTGTAGAGGAGCACCTAGAAACAGAAGTTAATGGTCTAGGAAATTTATGTGACAGGATCCTAGCAGAAAACTTCCCAAACATGCAAAAAGATAGGCCTATTCAAATACAAGAAGCTTCTGGAACTCCAAATAGACTAGACCAAAATAGGACATCCTATCCGTCATATTATAATCCACACAGGATCAATTTACACCATGGAAAAGTTCCTTAAAGCTGTCAAGGAGAAAAGATTAATCACCTATATAGGGAAACCAATGAGAATCACCTTAGATTTCTCAGCCGAGACAATCAAAGCAAGAAGAGCCTGGAATGATGTATGCCATGCCCTAAAGAAAAACAACTATCAACCATGAATACAGTACCCAGTTAAATTCTCCTTCACAACTGAAGGCCAAATAAAAACCTTTCAGAGCAAAGAAAAATTGAAACAATAAATCTCCACCAAACTAGCCCTACAAAAGATTCTTAAAGATGTCCAACATATAGAAAACCAACAAGACCACAATAAAGGCCAAGAAACCACACCCAAACTGAGAGTCCAAGAACCAGAGGTAGAACCCAGGAGCTGCAGCCCTCAAGAAGGTGGATAAAATGGCAGGAACTCCCAAATACCTCTCAGTCCTATCTCTCAACATTATCGGACTTAACTATTCCAATTAAGCGACATAGACAGTCTAGTTGGAATAAAAGCAAGATCCTTCTATCTGCTGCTTTCAGGAGTCACAACTTGCCCATAAAAACAAACACATTTTGAATGTGAAAGGCTGGAACAAAATCTATCAAGGAAACGGGCCCCATAAACAGGCGGGAGTTGCAATCCTAATATCAGAAAAAATAGACTTCAAATTAAAATTAGTGAAAAGGGTTAAAGAAAGTCGCTACATATTACTTAAGGAGTCTCTCCTTCAGGAGGACATGTCAATTCTAAATATCTATATGTCAATCATTGCAGCACCCAAATTTATCCAACAAATGATACTTTCCCTCAAATCCCACAGAGATCCAAAGACATTAATTGTTGCGGATTTTAACACACCATTATCCCCACTAGATAGATCAACTAGGCAAAAACTCAACAGAAAAACTGCAAATCTAAACAACTGCATAGATCAACTATATGTAACAGACATCTACCGAATATTTCACCCAGTAGCATCAGGATACATGTTTTTCTCAGCAGAGCATAGAACGTTTTCTAAAATAAACCAAATTTTAGACCACAAAGCATACTTTTCCAAATTCAGAAGCATTGAAGATATACCATGCGTTCTCTCAGACCAAGGGGAACAAAATTAGAAGTCAACACTAAATGCCACCAAAGAAAGTCCTGTAACACATGGAAGCTGAACCACACACTGCTGAGTCATAAGTCATGGAGATTAGAAGAGATTAGAAAGGAAATTCAAATGTTCATGATATTCAACAAAAATGAGCACACAAATTACCAGCTCCTCTGGGACACAGCAAAGGCAGTACTCAGGGGCAAGTTTATAGCTCTGAGTTTCTACATCAACAAATTGCAGAGATCTGAAACCAACAATCTAATGAGACATCTGAACCTCCTTGAAAAAGAGCAGCAAGATAAACCCTAATCCAGTAGACGGAAAGAAATAATTAAAAATTAAATCAGAATTAAATGAATTAGAATCCATAAAAGCTATAGAAAAAATCAACAAAACAAAGAGTTGGTTCTTCTAAAATATTAACAAAATTGACAGACCCTTAGCAAATCTTATCAGAAAAAGAAGAGAACACATCCAAATAAGTAAATTCAGAGATGAGAATGGAAACATCACCGTAGAAAAAACCAAGATTCAGAATATTTTAAGGGAATACTTCTCAAACATTTATGCTAATAAGTTTGAGAACTTGGAAGAAATGGACCATTTCATAGCAAATATTGACATGCCAAAACTAAACCAAGATGAGTTAAACCCTCTTGACAGGCATATATCAAACATTGAAATAGAAACAGCAGTAAGAGACCGCCCATCTCAGAAAAGTCCAGGACCAGATGGTTTTACAATGGAATTCTACAAGTTCTTCAAAGCATAGCTCAAACCAATACTCCTCCAACTCTTCAATGAAATTGAAAGACAAAGATCACTACCGAACATATTCTATGAAGCCATCTTAACACTCATCCCAAAACGAGGCAGGGACTCATCATGGAAAGAGAACTATAGACCCATTACTTTGATGAACATTGATGCAAAACTTCTCAACAAAACTTTGGCCAGAGTTCCAGGAAGATGGCGGAGGAGAAGCTGGAATCCGAACAAGCTCTTGCATAGAAAACAGTTTCAGAGTTCCAGTGAACAGTCCCAAGCCAGAGAATCACACCAAGTGTGCCATCACAGGACAGAGAGTTAGTCAAGAGAGGGGAAGCCAAGCAGACACATCTGAGCACTTGCCAGCAGCTCTGCGGCTGCAGGGTCGCCGCAGCGAACACCGCCGCGGGGGCATACCTGAGACACAGTCCGGAACGAAGGAGCCAGACGCAGCGGACGAGCGGATTCTACTCAACACCAGCAAGAACCGACAAGGAGCGGACACCTTCATCCTGCACTTTGCAGACCAGAGACGACCCAGGATCCAAGACTCGGCGTGAGTAGAAGCCCGACTTCCTCACTTCTTCTCAGGGAGCAGAGGAGGGAAGGCCACCCCTCCCCCCCCCAGCACCGGTAATCTCCATCTTGGATACCGACAAAGCTCGGAGGAGCGGCTAGCTCCAGCTCAGGCCTTGGAATAAAACGAGTCATTTTGCAGGTCACAAGAACTTAACGGCGAAGTGGCCTCACAGACTCAGTTCCATCCAGGGAAAAGTCACCCAACTCAGGCGCCAGCCATTGGAGTGGCTCTCCTCACCAGGTAACCAGAGCCAGAGGCTGCCCCTCCCTCAAGCAGCCACCACAATCAATTGAAAAACAGAAACCCTGAGAATGGCTCCAGGCTGGGTGCTGTGAGTTTTTTTCACAAAATAACCCCAGGGAAAAGCTACTGTTTGTTGAAAGGCCTCAACTCTACCCAGAACCTAGCCTCATCACTGCATCCCCCTCTTTTGTGATACTCAAAGCAGATCACCCTCCCAGTAAACTAACCTGGGAGGGGGACCACAAAATCTTGGGTAAAGCAGATTATTTTTCTGCCTGTTCCAACAAACTGACTTAAGAAACCAATCAAGCCACAGGACCTCAAGCTGACCAGAGACTCCAACCAGACTCTGGTTACAGACAAAAGGGAGATACAGGACTCTTCCCACCCCTCCCAAAAAAAAAAAATCAAAGAACTTTTTTTTTTCTTCTTCTTCTTCTTTTCTTTTTTTGTTTGTTTTTTGTTACCTTATATATATAAATTTTTTTTCCCTTTTCTAAAACTTTTATTAATCTTTAATTTTTGCCTCTTCTGAAAAAATAATTGTTTTCCAGTAACTTTTTTTTTCTCCTCTTATAATTTTTATTTTAGGAATACGTGAATGTGTGTTTTCCTTATTTTCTTGTCTTCTTTCTCTTTTTCTTTCATTCTTAATTATCTTTTTGTTTTTTGTCTAGCTCTACTGAACTTCTGATCTTTTCTTCTCACTTTCCTATCCTTTCCACCTTTTCCTCTTTTGTTCTTCTTTATGTGACTTAACTCTTGTCCTGCACATCCTCAGATAAACCCGTAGTTAACTAGTAGACCCTATCCCCCATTGTGTACACACTTAATCCACAAACTTAATTCAAAACCTCTGAGACTTAAATTCATTAATAGCAGTACTACCTCTTTATACCTATATAATATTTTAAGCATTTTTTTAAAGTTGTTCACATCTCCTCTATGTCCCTATAATAACATTAATTTTTACGTTTCTATTTTTTTTCTGGTCTCTTTTCATTCCCCTTTCCCTTTCTTCTTTTTCTCTCTCTCTCTCTACTTGCAACCTACCCAACCTATTTCCTGCAATGTGATTAGGACATAGTTAACTCTCTCTGTGCCTCCCCACACCAATCTATTCCTATTTTTACCCACATCTCTCCCTAACCCTAATAATTTCTGGTTTTCCAAATTCTTCTCTGCGGTTCGAAGTCCTTTAACATATAGTTGTTTGATGTCGAATACATGTATCTGTTGAACTAGATTGTATCTGTAGACTATTGACTGTACAAATGCAAACTTTGGTTGATGGTTGCCTTAAGATAGTGTTCTAGCACAAAACTGGTGCTATCTTCATCTCAAATGGGCAGAGTAAGCTGGAAAAACACAAGAAAAATGGCAAATTCGGGTATCTCAATTCCCAATCTTGATAATCAGGAGTTAGAACAGATAATGAATAATCCAGAGGAGCGTTCCCAAATAGCTCTACAAACACTACTGGCAAACATGATAAATGAGAAGTTTGACAACGTACAAAGGACTCTGTATGAGCGTGATAGGGAGAGAGAGGAGGCATCCCATAAGTTTATACAGGAATATCATAAGCGTGAGGAAGCTACTCAAAAACTGATACAGGATTTGCGTGAACAACTTGAGAATACTCAAAGAGAAAGGGAGGAATGGCGTGAGCAGGCTGAGAACATTCAAAGAGATCTGCAGGAATCCCACGAACGGGAGGAAGCTAATCAAAGAGTAATACAGGAATTGAGAGACCAGGTAGAGAACACACAAAGATCACTAAAGGCATTCATGGAATCCATTAACAAAGAGCTGAAGGAAGTCAGGGAGACCACAAAGGGAATGCTGAATGGAACCCAACAGAAGGAAAGGGAGCCCAAAGAAACCATAACCAATCAACTAAGTGATTTGAGGACAAACACTGAACACCAAATTAAGGAAGTAAAGAAATTCATACAAGACCTAAAACAGAGCTTCAACAAAGAACTTGAAGCCATCAAAGCTGACCAATTAGAAGGAAAAGACATAAAAAACAAAGTAGAGAGTCTTGACAGCAGGTTAGACCATGCAGAAGATCGAATCTCAGGGATTGAAGACAGCCTAGATATTATAGAGAAAGAACATACAACCATCCAAGACAAGTCCAAGAAATATGATAGATCTATCCAACACCTAGAAGACACCATCAGAAGGCCTAATCTAAGGATAATGGGTGTAGAGGAGCACCTAGAAACAGAAGTTAATGGTCTAGGAAATTTGTTTAACAGGATCCTAGCAGAGAACTTCTCAAACATGCAAAAGATAGGCCTGTCCACATACAAGAAACTTTTAGAACCCCAAATAGACCAGACCAGAATAGGACATCCCACCGTCACATTATAATCCACACAGGATCAACTCAGAACAAGGAAAAGATCCTTAAAGCTGTCAAGGAGAAAAGGGTAATCACCTATAAAGGGAAACCAATTAGAATCACCTCAGATTTCTCAGCAGAGACAATCAAAGCAAGAAGAGCCTGGAATGATGTATGCCATGCCCTAAAAACAAACAACTATCAACCAAGAATACTGTACCCAGCTAAAATCTCCTTCATAACTGAAGGCCAAATAAAAACCTTCCATAGAAAAGAAAAATTGAAACAATACATCTCCACCAAACCAGCACTACAAAAGATTCTTAAAGATGTCCTACACATAGAAAACCAACAAGACAGCAATAAAGGCCAAGAAACTGCACCCAAACTGAGAATCCAAGAACCATAGGAAGAACCCAGTTTTCGCAGCCCCCAAGAAGGTAGATAACATGGCAGGAACTCCCAAATACCTCTCAGTCCTATCTCTTAATGTTAACGGACTGAACTCTCCAATTAAGCGACATAGACTGTCTAGTTGGATTAAAAAACAAGACCCTTCTATCTGCTGCCTGCAGGAGTCACATCTTGCCCGTAAAAACAAACACATTTTCAATGTTAAAGGCTGGAACAAAATCTACCAAGCAAACGGCCCCCATAAACAGGCGGGAGTTGCAATCCTAATATCAGATAAAATAGACTTCAAATTAAAATACGTGAGAAGAGATAAAGAAGGTCGCTACATACTAATTAAAGGATCTCTCCTTCAGGAGGATATTACAACTCTAAATATCTATTCGCCAAACAATGGAGCACCCAAATTTATCAAAGAAACACTACTTTCCCTCAAATCCCATATAGATCCAAAGACATTAATTGTTGGGGATTTTAACACACCACTCTTCCCACTAGATTGATCAACTCGGCAAAAACTCAACAGAGAAACCGCAGATCTAAACAGCTGCATCAACTAGACTTAACAGACATCTACCGAACATTTCACCCAGCAGCATCAGAATACACGTTTTTCTCAGCAGCACATGGAACGTTTTCTAAAATAGACCACATTTTAGGCCACAAAGCAAACTTGTCTAAATTCAGAAACATTGAAGTTATACCTTGCATTCTCTCTGACCACAAGGGAATAAAATTAGATCTCAACACCAAAAGCCACCAAAGAAAGTCCGGTATCACATGGAGGCTGAAAAACACACAGCTGAATCATGAGTGGGTCATGGAAGAGATTAGAAAGGAAATTCAAATGTTCATGCTATTCAACAAAAATGAACACACAAAATACCAGCTCTTCTGGGACACAGCAAAGGCTGTACTCAGAGGCAAGTTTATAGCTCTGAGCTCCTACATCAACAAATTGGAGATATCTGAAACTAACAATTTAATGACACATCTAAGCCTCCTTGAAAAAGAGCAGCAAGATAAACCCCAATTCAGTAGACGGAAAGAAATAATCAAAATTAAATCAGAATTAAATGAATTAGAATCCAAAAAAACTATAGAAAGAATCAACAAAACAAGAGTTGGTTCTTTGAAAAACTTAACAAAATTGACACCCTTAGCAAATCTTATCAGAAAAAGAAGAGAACACACCCAAATAAATAAACTCAGAGATGAGAATGGAAACATCACCACGGATACAACCAAGATTCAGAACAATATAAGGGAATACTTCTCAAAACTTTATGCTAATAAGTTTGAGAACTTGACAGAAATGGACCTCTTCCTAGCAAATATTGACATGTCAAAACTAAACCAAGATGAGTTAAACTATCTTAACAGGCCCATAACAAGCATTGAAATAGAAACAGCAATAAGAGACCTCCCAGCTAAAAAAGTCCAGGACCAGATGGTTTTACAGCGGAATTTTACAAGGCCTTCAAAGCAGAGCTCACACCAATTCTCCTCCAAATCTTCAATGAAATTCAAAGAGAAAGCTCACCACTGAACACATTCTATGAAGCCATCATAACCCTCATCCGAAAACCAGGCAGGGACTCAACAAAAAAGAGAACTATAGACCCATTTCTTTGATGAAAATTGATGCAAAACTTCTCAACAAAATTTTGGCCAACCGACTTCAACAATTCATCCAAAAAGTCGTACACCACGATCAAACAGGATTCATTTCAGGGATGCAAAGCTGGTTCAATATATGCAAATCAATTAATATTATTCATCACATCAACAGGAGCAAGAATAAGAACCACATGGTTATCTCAATAGATGCAGAAAAAGCATTCGACAAGATCCAACACCCCTTTATGATGAAGGTTTTGGAAAAATTAGGCATCCATGGAGCTTTCTTCAATACAATAAAGGCTATATATGACAAACCTACAACAAGCATTATACTTAATGGTGAAAAATTAAAACCATTTCCTCTTAACTCTGGAACAAGACAAGGATGTCCACTCTCTGCACTTCTCTTCAATCTAGTGTTAGAATGCCTAGCTACAACAATAAGAAAAGATGTAAACATAAAGGGGATCCAAGTAGGGAAAGAAGAAGTTAAACTCTCCCTCTTTGCAGATGACATGATCTTATGTTTAAAGAATCCCATAAAGTTCACTCTCAAATTACTCAAGTTGATTCAAAACTTTGGCAATGTAGCAGGGTATAAAATTAACCCTCAAAAATCAATAGCTTTTCTGTATGCCAACAATGAGAAAAGTGTGGCTGAAATTAGAAAAGCAACTCCATTTGTAATAGCCCCACAAAAATAAAATAGCTAGGAATTAACTTAACCAAAAAAGTGAAGGACTTCTATGATGAAAACCTTAAAAAATTAAAAAGGAAATCAAAAGAGAACTTAGAATTTGGCAAAACTCCAATGCTCCTGGATTGGAAAGATCAACATGGTGAAAATGGCAATACTTCCCAAGGCTATCTACAAATTCAATGCGATACCTATCAAAATCCAACCTCATTTTTGAAGGAAGTAGAAGAGGCCATCAAAAAATTCATATGGAACAATAAAAGATCCCGAATGGCAAAAACGGTCCTCAACAGAAAGAACACTGCTGGAGGAATATCAATACCAAATTTCAAACTCTACTATAAAGCCATAGTAATCAAAACAGCTTGGTATTGGCATAAGAACAGACCTCAGGACCAATGGAATAGAATTGAAAACCCAGAAATGAACCTACAGACCTATAGCCATCTAATCTTCGATAAGGGAGCTAAAACAATAGAATGGAAGAAACACAGCCTCATCAGTACATGGTGCTGGCAAAATTGGTTAACTACTTGCAGATATTTAAAGCTAGATCCTTATATATCACCCTGCACCAGAATCAACTCCAAATGGATCAAAGACTTTGCATTCAAAGCTGACACTCTGAAAATATTACAGGATGTAATAGAACAAACCCTAGGTCCCCTTGGCACAGGCAGAAATTTTCTTAATAGAAAACCAGAAACACAACTATTCAAAGAAAGCCTGGACAAATGGGATTGCATGAAATTGCAGAGCTTCTGCATGGCAAAGGACATAACTAGCAAGAGCAATAGAAAGCCCACCGATTGGGAGAAGTACTTCACTAGCCATACAACGGTCAAGGGTCTCATATCTAAAATATACCTGGAACTCAAAAAATTAAATCCCCCAAAATCAAATCTTCAAAGAAACAACTGTCCAATAAATAAGTGGGCTAAAAACGTATAAAGAAACTTTTCTCAAGAGGAAAGAAGGATGGCCAATAGACACATGAAGAAATGCTCAACCTATCTAGCCATAAAAGAAATGCAAATCAAAACAACATTGAGATACTACCTCACCCCAGTTAGAATGGATAAAATCCAGAACTCTAATAACAACAGATGCTGGAGGAGATGTGGATAGAAGGGAACCTTACTGCATTTTTGGTGGAAGTGTAAATTTGTTCAACCACTTTGGAAAGCTGTATGGAGGTTCCTCAAAAGATTCCACATAGAGCTCCTCTATGACCCAGCAATCCCACTTTTGGGCATTTACCCAAATGTTCACAAACTTGACCACACTAAACCTACCAGCACGATTAGTTAGTTTATTGCAGCATTATTTACTATAGCTAAGATATGGAACCAACCCAGATGCTCCTCAGTAGATGAATGGATCTAGAAAATGTTTTATATATACACAAGGGAATTCTATGCCTCCATCAGAAAGAATGACATTTCCCCATTGGTTGGAAATGGAAAGGCTTGGAAAAAATTATATTAAGTAAAGTAAGACAGGCCCAAAGAAACATAGGTCCCATGGTTTCCCTTATTTGCAATATGTAGTATATGTATGAGTCAAGCAGAAAATGTCAGATAAGTTGATGTTAGGAAAATGAACCCTAAGATATGTATTCAAATGTTTTTTTGTCTTTCATGCATGTGTTTCTAACACTTTTATAAGATTATTTTTTCTTGCTTTGTACCTCTCTCCCCCACAGTATAGCCTATGCTTTCACTCTATTTGATGTTGGTATCATTTGTAGCCGGGATGGGATAAAACAAATCGTTTAAATAGGGATACAGTTGGACCCATTGCAACAATGTGATGTACAAGTCGTTATGCCGAAAACGAACTTCACAACTTTGGTGCGTGGTGGGGGAGAAGTTTGTGGGGGGGGGGCAGGGAAGATGGGAAGTGATGGGAAAAGGAAAGAAAGGAGGAGGCTACAATGCTTGATTTTAAATGTACTCATTACCTTGCCCATGTAATTATAACCCCTCTGTACAATATTTTCACAATAAAAAATAAAAAAGAAAACTTTGGAGACAGCTTGACTTTGAACAATTCAACATACGCATGATGGATTTATCTTTTTTTTTCAATGTAGTTGCCAAAATAATAGAGAGCAACACTGAAAGGCTAGAAAATATCTAAGCCAAAGCAGTAAACTTTTGTCTATAAAATAATTGTGAAGGTCTGACTCTTCGAAAGTCAGGCTCCCAAAGTGTGAAAATGTATTTGCTTTAGTGTGAACAATAAAACATATAAAAATTGTCTGTTAATGTTTTACGTATCTTGCCTTGGACTTCTCATGTTGGAGAAGAGGAGAGGTATGAAAAAGTTCAAGACTGACTATTCCCCAAGATCATTCTTATTTATCAGCTATAGCAATGGAAGTAGACTTGGTTACTGCTAGTTTCATGCTTGTTTACATTTAGAAGCATTATTTGTTGCTGGGTTATAAGCTGCAAACCCTTGAGTATTAATAAAATCATTTTCTGAGAGGAAAGTTGCTGTGTAAACAAACCTAAAATATCAAAGACTTAGTATAGTGGAAACTATTTTCTAGCTATATCACAATCTGAAGGTGTAGATTTTGTTTCCCATTGTATCAGGAGATCCATTTTTGTTATCTTCTTTTTCACCATCTAGTGATTCTATAACATCCTATACCATCCTGAGATTGCTATATCTTTACAGGATTCTCTAATTTCTGTTGGAATGTTAGGAAAAATGGAAAATTAAGTTCCTGATTCTGATTTACCTTATTTTTTATTACTTTAGAAAGTATAGCTCAAAATGACATAAATTATTTTTATAATATTAGGAGACAGATTTGATTTCCATATTCTTACCCTAGCCTTCTACGTAAGTCAGGTACTTAGTGATCCCCAAATGTGAAAAAAAGATAGGGATCTTCTTATTTAGATACTATTCAGAATTTCCAGACTTCATTAATGCAAGACCCTTAGTAGTATGTACATCATACATGTATACAACACCAGTGGCAACTTTTTCTTATTCTCAGAAACAAGGACATATGGTGTACCTGTATTTGCATCAGGAAAAGGCTGTAGTTGAGTTAGTTTACTAAACTAAACGTGCTGTAACAAATTTCTGCAACTTAAGTGGATTGTACCATCTGTATTTATCATTTTACAGTTCTAAAGGACAGAAATCTAAAAGAAGTCTCACTAGATTAAAATCGAGCCACCTATAGAGCTGAAATACTTTTCAGATGATTTTAGTGGAAAGGCATTTACTTCCCCTTCTGCTTTCCAGGAACTTCAGAATCTGGGTTGTTGTCTTTTCCTTTATCTTCTAATGTAGTTTCTTTACAACTTTGTGCTGGTTCTTACCTTATCATGTCCCTTTCGAAATACAAGTGGGACTTTGGAGTACCTATTTGAGTATATTCCTCCCATCTGATAATTATTCAAATTGGCATTCCTTTGGTGATGAAAGGTAATTATTTTACATATATATATATATATATATATATATATATATATCATGTAAATCTACATTTGAGGAATTAGATATTAGGGGATGATATATATATATAGGGAAGGTATTTTTTTTGTTTAGCATTCTTTCTACTATAACCTGTTATCCTGTCATTAAATTTCAACAACATATAAACTATTTGCCTTAAAATCATCTATTTTTCATTATGTTTAGAGTCCGATAAAAATTTAGCCTCTCAATTCACACAATGTTAATGCAGACTTATTTCATGCCTTCCAAAAGCAAACAACAAATTACTATTTATTTAAAATTATTTTTAAAAAATTTAAAAATTACTATTTATTTAAAAAAAACACTTTAAAAATTAGCCAAGGCCAAGGAATTAGAGAACATTTTGATACTGAGACAACATAAAATCTCAAAGAAACCTGTTGTAATTATTTCAATATTACATTTTGTTCTACTACGAGAAGAAACCATTTTATCGACAATACTTTACACTTTCTAACCTAATATCTTTTTTTTCCCAGGAATGGAATTTGTTAATGTATGTGACTATCCACCAGAATAATGTCTTCATATATCTGCATCTTGTACAGATTGCATAGTCAATTAGATGTAAATGAGAGTTTATCAGTAGCACTTTTTAAAAATGCAGAAAATGTGGACAGGGAGCCAATATACATATTATTCCACCATCACCTTCCACATCCTCCTTCTTCCTTCCTAGGAAACATACCCAATCAATAAAAAGGCTTAGATATTTGGCTCTTCAGCTTGTAAGTGGAAGCAGAATATTATGGGTGTCGGAGATGACTGTTAATGACGTTTTATGTAATAATTCCACATGTAACAGCCCTATGAGTCCTGCAGGTCTTAACACTATATTTCCTTAGTGATGTGATAGAAATGACAGCCTTCCTGGACTTCGTATTGTATTCCACTTCTTTCTACCACCTGGCCTGAATTATAATACATAGTAACAGAATGAAAAAGTAATGCCATCTTAAGAAAGTCACTTAGGACTTTAGGAATGTGGCTTCATGGTACAGTTTTATATGAATAAATAAACCACTCGAACAATTCAGGGACAGAGTTTCCTTCAAGCCTTGGATTAATTTCTTGTACAGTAAAAAGGACAGCACAAATTAACTGTAACTTTGTCATTTCTCTATGTTCAATTCCTTTCTTGGGATCAGTTTCCACTTCAAATAAGAGTTCCTTCTACTTAACTTCCAGTAACAATCTATGGTGCTGCTTGAGGTAAAATGAATGTTTTCTGGCTTTATTTAAATAGAACAAACACATCTTTAGACATGAGGTAACACCTGTTTCAGAGACAACTTAGTAAAGACAAAATATGTAATTTAAGTGAATACAAAAACTTTATTCATTTACATATGGCATATAAGATGATGTTAAGTGAAATGAACCCCAAGATAGTTACACAACAGGCTTTTTTTCTTTCTTGCTATTGTTTTTAATGTATCTAAAATGTACTATGTGATTCTTTGTTTCTCTTCTATGCTCTTCCCTCACGATATAATCCCTGTTTTCAATGGATTTGATGTCAGTGCCCTGCATCTTGTATATACATTTTTCTAATGTGGGGAGGGGAAGGGAAATAACAAAATACTGAAACAAGGTAACAGTATGACCCAATGTAACAATGAGATGAACAAGACACTATGTAGAAAACGAACTTTACACGTTGGGGAGCGGAGGGGGGAGTTGGGGAGATGGGGAAGGAAGGGATAGCAGAGGAAAAACAAAAGAGGAGGTAACAATGCTCGATAGGAAATGTTCTCATTACTTTACTTATGTAACTCTAACCCATCTGTACACTATTTTTATGATAAAAATATGAAAAAAAACATTATCCAGGAATATATTAAGTTCAAATTTCATAAGTACTCCGTAAATGAAGGCCAATTTTAGTGGGAATATGTTTCTCAGAAACGTTTATTTTTTTGTTGTTGTTGTTTGGTCGTTTTTTTGGTTTTGTTTTTGTGAGTGTGTGTTGTGCATTATTTCCCAAGTTTACATAAGTTAACAGTAGAAGAAACAATAGGAATAATAGGAGAAAGAATAGTTCTGTGTTTAAATATAATGGTTCAATATACTATAGAAGACAACTTTGAAACAATAAAGCCAAGGCCAGTATGTAGAACTATGGGAATGATATAGAGAAAGCACTACTACTACGTGGAACATGAAGGATGAGGCCATTCTCTTTCATCTCTTAGCTCTAAATCATGGTAGGTAATCAATCAAATTTTTTAAACATAGAATGGAAGAAAAATTCTGGTTCCAAAGCAAGTTAGAGATCATGGACTTAACTGGAAAAATAGGCCATTCCTTTTTCTTTGTTTTTTCTTTCTGTTCTATTTTAATGTGCATGGGGGGGGCGCTTGAATTCTGGGCCCCGGTGATGTCTTTCCGCTCTTCAGCCCAAGGCTAGTGCTCTACCACTTGAGCCACAGCACCACTTCCAGTTTTCTGGTGGTTAATTGAGATAATTGCCTCAGAATCTTTCCTACTGGTGCTGGATTTGAACTGCAATCCTTAGATCACAGCCTCCTGAGTAGCTAGGATTATAGGCATGAGACAATGTCACATGGCTTAAGCTCACATTTCTAACAGTATATGCTCAGAATACGTAATGTGTATGTTCACCTATCTTTATATGAATTCTTGAGTTAAAAATCTGGGCTAGGGCTTCAACTTCACACTCACAAGAATATTTCTAGTTTTAAAGTTGATACTGCTGGAAAAATAAAACCTAAGGAGGTAAAAGAGTCTGGGAAGTTCAGTTTGCTTCCAGCCTGGGCAGAACAGTGTTTGAGACATTATCTATAATTAACCAGCCAAAGCTGCATTGGAAGAATGGTTCAAGAGTTGGAATATCAGTCATGATCAAGGTTGCTGAATAAGAGCTTGAGGCTTTTGCATACATATATACAAACATATACATACACACAGAGGTACTTATATATGCACACACAAATACACAAATGAAACAACTCTCAGAAAATGTAGAAAAGTTAGAAAACAATAGAAAATATGTCCTGAGTAAGACTAGATTAAATGACATTTTCTAATATTAAAAAGTCGTCAAGTGAACATTCTTCAAAAACGTTTGAGACTATTACATAGGTAGGGAACAGAGATAGTAAGAGAGTTAAGTAATCATGATTAAATGGATCAGATCCATGGAGGAATGAATCAGAGATCCCTGCAAGTACATCTGAAAATGTTCATATCCTGTCTCAAATGTTAGAACATCTTTGAAAATTGTACATAAATAGTCTGAGCAGTCAGTTTATTGGATAAGATCATTGGAGAATTTCAGAATTGCTAGTCTGTTTCTAGATTAAATAAACCAACAAATTATGGCAGGGCAATGTGATAAAAGCTTGGAATTCTAGCATTCAGATTAAGACAGGAGGTTAGAGAGTGGAATTACGTAGTGATACCTTTCCTGGACCAGGTAGTATAATTTTGTCTCAATGAAACATACCAAACAACAAGAAAGGTATACAAGGTTGGATGTTTGGGCTAATTTTGTCATTATGTTTTAAGAAGGTCAAGTTTCCTATTGAAATGCAAGTCACCAGTCTTGTGCTAGAACACTATTTTAAGGCAAGGATCAACCAAAGTCCTATAGTTGCTGCAGATAAAATCTAATTCAATAGATACTATCTGTTCAACATCAAACAACTATGGATTAATTGGATAAGAAGAGCAAAGAAGAATTTGGCAAACCAGAAATTATTAGGCTTAGGGAAAAATGAGGGGAAAAATAGGAGTAGAGGGATTTGGGGAGGTAAAAGAAGAGTGAAGTTAACCAAGTCCTAATCTCAGAAAGGGAAATGGATTGGACAGAATGAGAGGAGAGAGATTTAAAAAAAAAAAAAAACAAGGAAAATGGAAAAACAAAAATTTAAATTTAAAAAGTGAAACCCATAAAAATTATGTGAGTTTAAAGATGATATTGAGAGAAGAAAAGAATAGGATGAGAGAAGGGGAGGGATAGAAAGGAGATATGAAAAACTAAAAAATAAAAATTCTTAAAAATATTACTCAGTTGTGTTTTTAATGCTCTCTTCATTACATAACATTCCTAGATGGAAAATGGCTCATGATTTCAATCAAAAATTTGAAAAAATAAGCATCATTCTGTTGGAATCCAAAGAAATGATGACCGATTACAAAAGTTTAAGCCTGGAGAAATTGCAAAGTTCATTTAATGTAGGATTTTGTAGAGCTTGCTAAATTAGAATTTAGATTTAAAATAAATATTTTGGTTTTGTTTGTAATTTCATGTTCTATAGGATACTACAAAATTCTTTTTAAGTAGAAGGTTTAATTGACAAATTCACAAATGATTCTGACATTCTATTTGCCTAAAATATTCTTTCAAGCAAGGTATAATTAGAATTTAGTTAATAGATAATTCCAAGAATTCATATGTATAATAATGTGAATAATCTAGACAGAGTTGCCAATAAAAGGATGATATTAATGTATAAATTTAGAAAAAGCAATTTTTTGAGGCTTTGGTGTAACATGGTATGAAGAGAGTAAATGTGTGACATCTTGGTTCTTCTATCTATTCCTAACACATTAAGCAATTTCTTTAATTATGTGCCTCTGTATACAATGAGAAAAATGCTAGAGTTGGGGCTTGTTTTATCTTATTTTATTTTATTTTGGTTTGTCCTAGAGCTTGAACTCTGTGTCTGGCCACTCTCTCTGAGCCTGTTTGTGCTCAAGGCTCATGCTATACCACTTCAACCTCAGAGCCACATGTGTCTGTCTTTTCCTGAGAAGTTTATTGGAGATAAGAATCTAAGGAACCTTCCTGCCTAGGTGGGCTTTGAACCATAATCTTCAGATCTTAGCCTCCTGAATATCTATGATAGTTAAAATAGTATGAATATAAATAATTTTTGCAAGTGTTTTGATTTCAAGAATACCACTGGTGTCAGGGGGCGGGGGGGGGGGGAGGGGATGTTGCAGCAAAGATTAGTGTAGTGTTCTTTCCACAATAGGAAGGGCATCATATTAGCAGAAGTGTAGAATTTTTTCACAATAGTCATAAGCTATTCATGATGAGAATTAAGGGAATTTTAAGGTGCACCTTAAAAGTTGGAAACTGTTGGGGTGGGATGACTTTATGGCATACAAGCTTGGGATTGATGGTCATAGAAATAATAGCTACTCTGATGAACAAATGTTTACTTTTGAGGAATTAATTTTTACAAATACTTCATAGTTTTATCCTCTACTAAAATGTGGCTATATTTTCTGTTGACTTATCAATATGTAACACCCCATTGGAAACTGCATCTATTGCAGAATTAAATAACATGCAAACAGGTACTGTTTTGAATGTCTCTGGAAAGAAATGTTCAGAATTTGAAAATGAATAGTTAATAGTTACAGGAATTTTGAAGAACACATATATTCTGTCCTTTTAACAATTATTCAGTTTTGAAAGTTAGAACTTTCAATTGAATTAAACTGTTTTCTGTTTTACTATGAGACAATACTACAATATTTTTTTTTCAAAATAATGACAAGTATATTGTGAAAAT
The DNA here is from genome assembly GCF_019054845.1 of Dipodomys spectabilis. Lineage (NCBI taxonomy): Eukaryota > Metazoa > Chordata > Mammalia > Rodentia > Heteromyidae > Dipodomys > Dipodomys spectabilis. The sequence goes on from NW_024870936.1 coordinate 2,724,461, forward strand.
ATTGTATAGTTGGATAACATTCAAGTTGATTATCCTCTGATAAAGAAAGGGTAATTCAAATTAGATGCCATATTTTAGCTTTTTTAATATTACTGTAATAAACATAATTGTGCTGGTAGCTTTAGTGTGACCTTGTTTGTTGTCACCTGGTTAAATGCCCAGAAGTGGGATTACTGTAGTGGAGCATTATTGTGTACATCAAGGATAATCTTAGAAGATGAACAGAATAGATCAATAGCTATGTAAATATGACCGTATAAGGTGATTCTAAGTGAAATGAACTCCAAGACATGTTCTTTGTTGTTGTTATTCTTAATGTCCTAGGTGATTTATTTTTATCATTTTGTGTTTTCCCCACCTATGGTTTATCCCCTGTAGTCATTGTATTTGATTTTGATACCTTGGGTATTGTAAATATGTTGATCTGAACTGGGGAAGGAAAATGAAAAAAACAAAATGGTGAGACAAAGGACAAATGGGGGACCTATGCAACAGTGATACTCACAAAACAATATGTTGGAAATAATGTTGGGAGGGAAGAAGGAGAAAAATGGTTGAAGGGGTAAGAAGTTAGAAAATAAATGAATTCATTACCTTACTTATGTAACTATAATCCCTCTGTACATTACCTTGACAATAAAATTTAAATAAAAATAAAATAAAATAAAATACATGAGAGCATCAATACAGTCGATGGGACTATTGGAAATTCTGTACTATACAAAGAAGTGTAGAACTGCTGTGGAGAGCAGCAATTTGACTTTAACATAGGAAATAATAAAGTAGGATACAGATTTTCATCCTCATGTCAGTCACTAAAAAGGGAAAACAAAATGCATAATCAGCAAACCAATAGAGATTAAATAGAAAACTAAACAAGGTGAATAGATGACTTGGACCAAGAATAACAAATGACACAATTAGGAAACAATAACAAGGTGGTAAGTTTAAAAAATATTAACCATAATTCTATTAAATGTTGTTTATATTACAATTTGTTAGAACTATAATTCAAATCACAGTTTAATAGTAATATATTTATTATTGATTTCTTAATATTGAATGTTTAATAGATAATTTTAATTTCTGCATCTCTAGGAAAGAAAAAGTGAAACTAATTTTAATAATATATTTCATGAATTGTAAAATTGAGAAGCATTAGAACTTAAACAAATAATATATCATCATTGTTTCATTTGTGTGAATTAATGTATTAATTCAAAGTGTATCCTACACTCAGCACTCATCTTAACGTCAAATAATAAATTATTCCACATGACTCTTGGTATTACGTGGAAAGGTTCAGTACTGTGGTAAAATTTACACCACACAATACAGGAGGGTATGACTCCACTAATCTCACATAAGTTGTGGAAATTTGATTTCTACATGCATGTTAAATTCCTGTCTGGGTGACATCTAAAAATTATATACAATTATATATACCAGAAGTGTTTCAGATGATACTTAGAACTCATATTCATTAATGAAATTTTTATTATCTTGTACCAAATAAATATTTATAGAGAGACTGAATTTCTGAGTAGATGATGGTGTATGTGTGCCAGATTATTCATATTGAGGCTTATTTTATAATTCTGACATTGTTTCTACAGTTGAATTTAATTTTCCTTGAAGGGTTAATTGTATTATATTGGATATATTAAAGTAAACTGAATGTTTATTCCATTAATTCTTTCCCACTTGTCTAATCCCAATATAATTTATCCCTGTGTTTGAAGTAATGAAAATAACAAGAGATATAAGCAAGATAAATTAGTCTGTAGTAGACAAGTATTTTCACCTTTATTTTGATAGTTGGTCTTCTTTTACACCACAAAATATTCTTGGGAAAATGTGCTGCAGGCTGGTCACAACTGCAGAATATTATGGTTTGATGTATCATAAGAGAAGGAAGGAAGGGGAACATTTCTTCCAAAAGTCTGCTCCGAGGAATGTGATCTGCTTTATGGTGGTGACTTGGAAATGAAAAATTTTCACAGTCAACCTTGAAAAGCCATCTTGATAGAATATTTCTGTAAGTGGTTACAGAGGATTATTGATGGCTTTGCAAGGATGCCAGATTACCTCATTTTGAGAAATAGAACAGGAATTTAGTCAGCTGTTCTTTGTATCTTTAGGAGAAAAACCCATTGAATCTAGGTCAGGGGATCACTGGGACCCAGAGAAGCTACTATCTTGAATAGTAATCCTAGACCTCTATAAAACAAAACAAAAAAAACCCCACACAAAACAAACAAACAAAAACTCCAGTAAGCACAGGCAGTTAGGGCTGCTATCACAGCCTACACGAATTGAGGCAAAACAGAAGCTGAGAGTCATTTTGTTGATAAATAACATATTTTTTATGAGGCAGACTGAAATGAGACTCCAGAGAGAGAGTCAGAAAGACTGATCAGAGAGACTAAAGTTGATCACACAAAGATTAGAAAGTAAAATTCCTTGTAGAACAAATACATCAAAGAAAGCCTGTGTATGCAAGAACAAGACAGAAGACCAAATTCCAGAAATGCACATTTCTTTAGAGGTCAGCTTAATGAATTATCAATGGACATCTTTGAATTCTTAATTATTTGACCACATGTGGGAGAAGGCTGAAGAGAACGAAAATGTCATCACTCTGTTAGGAGGTCCAATATCACATTAGGAAATAATCATGCAAAGATTTGTAATAAAAAGAGAAAACAATTATTCCAAAATAAGGTCTCATTTGTTTTGATGTAACAGTTCTTGATTTAGGTGCTAGCAATTGCCCTACAATTGATCCAGTCCCACAGCTGAGTTGATATTGACTGCAGTATTCCTACATGAGCAAAAAGAAAAAATTTACAAATGTCTGATAAAATGATTTGAAGGTGAAGTGTTCTAATAGTGATATCTGAGGTCTAGACACAAGTGAAGAGGTGCATTTTCTTTTCTAAAAATCCCCCATTATTAGCCTAGTGCCAGTGGCTCACAGCTGTAATCCTAACTACTCAGGAAGCTGAGATCTGAGGACTTCGTTTCAAAGACAGCCTGGGCAGGAAACTTCCTGAGACTCTTATCTCCATTTAACCACCAGAAAACCAGAAGTGGAACTGTGGCTCAAGAGATAGAGCACTCACCTTGAGTTGAAGAGCTCAGGGCCAGTGCCCAAGCCAGGACTTCAAGCCCATCGACCAACAACAACAACAAAATCTCTCTTTTTTTGGACTGCCTGCATCTTTTCCTAATATTCAACAAAGAAGCCATTTTATCAACCACTGTCTTTAAGTCCTATCCTAGCTACTGCAAATAAAATGATTTGGTATCTTATGTCAAACAGTTCATATTTGCGGAACAAATACCAACAGTGGTAACTTTTTTTCCAGTCCTTGAACTCTGGGCCTGGGCACTGAACATGGTTATACTGGTAGCTTTCATGTGAGATTGTTATTTATTGGATTACTACTCATGAGGGAAATTACTGGGTCTTAAGGGAGAGTTATATTTAATCATTTTAGGAAACTCCGTACTGCTGTCCTCAGTGGTTGAACAAGTTTAATTCCCAACCAACAGTACAATAGAGTTCCCAATTGGCTACATCAATGCCAGCAATTGCTATTGTTAGTTTTCTTGATAATGGCCATTCTAACTGGGATGAGGTAGAATATGTATTGTTTACTTGTAGATTTGGGGGCACCTTCTAACTACCATAAATGAATGGATCCATGAAACCTATATTGCTCTGTGTCTGCATTCCTTTCTCTTTTCTCTAATTCTACTTTTCCCAAGCCTTTCATTTTCCTTAAGACAGGTGAAAAGTCATCCCTTCTGATGGGTGAATAGAATTCCATTATGTGTGTATGTGTGTGTGTGTGTGTGTGTGTGTGTGTGTGTGTGTGTGTGTGTGTGTGTGTGTGTAAGATGACTATAGGCCCATGAGTTCATTTCTAAGCCTTCTGTTTCATCTGTAATTTTATAATTCCATACTAAATTTGAATGGTTTTCTCAAATGAATTGAAGAATATTGTTGGGATTTTGATGAGTATTGCATTGCCAATTGTTTAGGGGCAGTATTTCAGTTTTCAAAATGTTAATTCTTCCAACAACGAGCATTGAAAGACTTTCCATTTACTTGAATCTCCTTCAATTTCCCTTTTTAGATTTTTTAAGTTTTCAGAGTAGAGGTCCTTCACATTTTTAGTTAAATTAATTAATTCCTAGTTTGGTTGTTGCTGTTTGGTTTTGTTTAGATTTGATTTGATTTTGAGGCTAATACATATGAGATTGTTTTTTTGGATTTCAGCCTGGAGCTTCCCATTCCTGGTCAGAAAACTACTGATTCTTGTGGGTTTTATACCTTGCTACATTGCTGAAGGTTAGCATAATCTTTACTAACTTGAGGGAGGAAGCTATAGGGTCCTTTCAATACAAGGTCATTTCATCCATAAAAAGGGATAGTTTTACTTCTTCCCTAGTTGTATCTGCTTTATGTTTTTCTCTTGTATATTGCTTTTGCTTGAAAGTCCACTACCATATTGAAGAGTAGTAGAGAGAGTGGACATCCTTGTCTCATTCCTGATGTTAATGTTTTCATGCTTCCATTGTTAGGTAAAGGCTAATTATCTCTGTCATATGCATACTATGTATTATATTGAGGAATGTTCCATGCATTCCTAGCTTCTCAGACCTTAAAACCATAAAGTGGTATTCGAGCTTGTTAAAAGCTATTTCTATACCCCTATAGAGGATCATGTGTTTCTTGTCCCTGCTTCTGCTGATGGTTTTTATTATATTTATTGACAAGAATATTGAATCCAATTGTATGAAAAATGAATCCTATTTGATCATACCATATGATTTTATGTTAGTTCCTGAAATTGGTTGGTGAGAGTTTTATTAATAAGTTCTGTAACAATGCTTATCAAAGATTTTGGTTCATAGTTCTCTTTCTTTGGTGAGTTCCTATGTGATTTGGGACGAGTCTAATTCTACCTCAAAGAATGTGTTTTGAAAATTCCATTTCCCTTTCTATTCCATTGAAGAGTTAGATCTGATTATTATAAGTTCTTTGCAGGCATTAATTTCATGATAAATTCATTGAGTCCTAGATTTTTCTGGAATAGGAAGTGGTTTATTGACATTTCATTTTCATTACTTCTTATATGTGACTTCTTGGTTCAGATTGAGTATAGGAAAGTATCAATTTCTCCAGGATTCTCCAGGTGATTGGCATAAGGTTTTCAAAGTACTCTCTTACAACATTCTTAATTTTGCTTGTATCTGTTGTGTTGTCTCATTTTTGTTTTTAATTTTCTCTATTTGAGTGAGTTCTCTTATTTTTTTTTTTGGATTTTAAATCATGAATGTGGTATACTGAGGGGTGGGTTACAGTTACATAAGTAATGAGTACATTTTTTAACAATGTTATCCCTTCCTCATTTTTTCCTCCTTCCCCCAACCCTGACATCCTACACCCCAAAGTTATGAAGTTCATTTCTAACATAGTGTCTAGGGTATATTACTGTTGCTTTGTTAATCTTTGTCCGAACATTTCTGTGATTTCCCTTCCCTTCCCCAAATCACATTAATTTATGTATAAGACAAAGGATACAGAAATAAAAAACAATGACTACAGGGAATAAACCAAAGGGTAAAAACTAAATAGAAATAACTAAAAAGTGTTCACTATACAATCAACTTGTATCCATTTCTTAGAGCTCATTTCGATAAGCATCATTTTATATGGTAATATGCACGTTGTTATTGAGCTATTGTGAATATCCTAGACATATTCTAGTTTTTCCAAATAAGTGCAAACCTAGAGGTTGCCTATGATTCTTTGGGTCTGGCTTGTTTGACTTATTATGTTTTCCAAGTGATTCTATTTCCTTACTAATGGGTCAGTGTCATTCATTCTGACAGAAGCATAGCGTTTTGTTGTGAATATATATGACATTTTCTTGATCCATCATTGCTGGGTAATAGGGGAGCTCTATTGAGGAACTTCTGTACTTCATTACAGAGTATTTGAACAAGTTTACATTTCGACCAATAGTGTAGTAATTTTCCTTTTTGACCGCATCTCCACCAGCCCAGCATCTATTATTATTAATTTTCTTCATAATGGTCATTTTAACTGGGGTGAGATGAAATGTCAATGTTGCTTTGATTTGCATTTTTTTATGGCCAGAAATTTTGCATATTTCATCATGTGTCTATTGACCATGCATATTTCTTCTTCAGAGAGGTCTTTTTAAATCATTAGCCCACTTATTAAGAGGGTTGTTGTTTCTTTGAGAATTTTTTAATGGGTTAATTTTTGGAGCTTTAAATATGTTTGAGATATGATGCAATTGTGAGTTGCAGAGCAACTAAAGTTCTTCACCCAATCTTTGAGCTTTTTGTCTATCTATCTATATAAATTTTCTTCTTAGTAAGATTTGGAATGGGTCTGTCAAGTCTTTTCATTTATTTAAAAAACCAACTCTGATTTGTTGATTCTTTCTCTGTTTTATTTTGACTATATTTAGTTATTTCTTATTTAAATTTTTTTTGTTTCTGTCTACTGCTTTGGGTTTTAGGCTTCTTCCTGTTTTCAAGGTGCTTGAGATACATAATTAAAATATTCATTTGAGATTTCCCCAATTATTGATGTAGGCACTCTGAGCTATAAATCTTCCTGTAATTACTGCAAATACCAAAGGAGCTGGTATTTTTTGTGTTCATTTTTGTTAAATTCTAGAAAAGTTCAGATTTCCATTGTAATCCCTTCAGTGTGGCACTGGTCATTCAGCAAATTTTTGTTCACTCTTCATGGGTTTGACAATTTTTTTTTTGCTTTAGCTGTTTAATTCTAAGTTTATTCTGTTATGGTCTGAATTGGAATTCAATTATTTTTTCTTTCAATTGGACAGAAATTCTGTGTGACATAGGATATGTTCTGTTTTGGAGAATCTTCCATGAGCTGCTGTGAAGAATGTATATTCTGATGCTGAATGTATATTCTGTAGATGTCTGTTAGGGCTACGTGGTCAATGAAGTTATTTAGGTCTGCAGTTTCTTGGTTGAGTTTTTCCTGGATAACCAATCCATAGATGGGAATGATATGTTGAGATGTCTTTTGGGGTTAAGTAGAATTTGGTTGATGAAGTGGGATGCTTCAGGATTCAGGTCATTGATATTTAGACTGGCTATATTTTGTAATTGAGAGTTGCCTTTATCAATATGTAATGTCTCTTCCTACTAATTTTAATTTGAATTCTATTTTATCTTATGGTAGTAATTCTACTGTGGCCTGTTTATGGTGTCCATTTGCTTGAAAATTTTCTTTCCAACCTTTTAGTTTGAGTACATGTTTGTTTTTGTCAATAAAATGTGTATCTTGTAGACACTAGATGGATGTTTCTTGTTTTTTTTTATACTACTATCTAATCTACGTCTTCTATTTGGGAATTTAAATCCATTGATATTGAGAGTTAAGACTGAGAAATATCTGATAAGTCCTGTTATGTTATACCCCTGCTGTTAGTAGCTGTGCCTCATCTACTGTTAATATATTTACCTTGTTCTTTGGTAGGGAGCATTTTATATAATCAGTTCCTGTTCTTCTTGATCTTCTCTATGTAGGATATATTTGATTAACTACTATCCTGCTGATTTGGTGGAGATACCTTTTTTCAAGTTTTCTTTGTCATGAAATATTTTTATATATCCTTTAAACGTAAAGGAGAGTTTGGCTTAGGACGATATTCACGATTGGCAGTTGTTTACCCTTAATGTTTGTCGTATATCATTCCATGCTCTCCTTTTTACCGTATCAGCTAAGAAATCTGCATTTATTCTGACTGTATATTCTTTATAAATAATCAGTATTTTTGCTCTGGCAGTTTTAAGAATCCTTTCCTTGATCTTTAATGATCCTCTAATGGATTATGATGTGGTGGTGGATTTTTCAGTTCTAGAATTCTCTGTTTGGTGTTCTAAAGGCTTCTCTTCTCTGAATGAGCTTATCTATTTGGATATTTGGCATGTTCTCTGCTAGAATTCTGTAATTTGTTTCCCATCAATTTAGTTTACTGCTCTTCTCTTTCTTGGTACTTATCTCCCCAAAATTTGATCTTCTGAGTCTTGAAGTTCTGGCAAGATCATTTCTTATTTCTTGGATTTTTTCTAAATGATTATCTCCTCTTTCCTATTAGACCTATTCTGTCTTTGACCCTGAGATTATCCTCTATGTCATCTATTTGCTGTGGAGACTTTCTACCTTGTTTTTGATTTCCTCGTCTTCTAATTGGTCATTTTTAGTAGTTCTATCTCATTTTTAAAGCTTTCTTTTAGGTCCTGTATGGGCTTTTTGTATGTATTTTCTTTGGGTGGGGGAATAGCAAGGGTTTTTTTTCTTAGCTGTGTCTTCTCTCATATCTTTTAACTAGGCATCTATTTTTTCTTGGACTCCCTTGCCTTCTCAGAAATTTTTATCTTTCTGTTTGTATTCTCCATGAATTATTTTGCTAATCTTTGGTTGGTCTCATCTTGTTCACAAATTTCCTTGTAGAGGTTTTCTATCTTTCCATTAATCACATTTTTCAGCAGTATTTGTAATGTATTTTGATAACTATCTTCAAGGTCCTTGTCTGTTCCAATGCCTGGTTATGTACTTTATGAATTATACTGCCTTGACATCATTTTTCTTGTATTTTTCTGTTTTGTTCTGTCCATTTGGAGGTTTTCTTTTGGAGGATCTATGATCTTAATACATGACTCTGTGTTCTTGGTTGATTTGCCAGGTGTTGGTTTTCTGTTGTGATTTGCTTTTCAGGAACTAGGTTTTTGTCTAGACCATTAAGTGTAGGAGTAGAAACTAGTTGTGGTGAGATGTTGTGATGTTAATACTTGTGGTTCCAGCCACAGTTCACACTGTCAAGTGGTATGGTGAATTGTTTTTGTATATGGATGTGGCTTTCTCTGATGTACATTTCTGTTCCTGCTTTTTTCCATGTTGCCCTATTTCCACACTGCAGATGTACTTTTGAATATGTTGGCCAACACAGTCACAGCAGTCACCTACATGGCTGGGTAAGTTTTCATAGATTTCTGTTTTCTTCTGAAAACAGTATAAGCTCCTCTTTCGAATTGTATATCTATATATAATTATAGCTGACTTGGTGTGACCCTCTAGAACTGGAGTACTTGCTAGGACTCTAAATCTCTGTTTCATTAGAGAGAGCTAGGGTAATCTTCTGTTGTTTTTCTATCATTATTTTTCTTCTTCAGATTTATTTATTTATTTATTTATATTATTTTTTTTGGTGGGGGGGTCCAGACGTGGGGCCTGAACTCTGGGCCAGGGTGCTGTCCCTCAGCTCTTCAGCTCAAGGCTAGCACTCTACCACTTGAGCCACAGTGCCACTTCCATTTTTTTTCTTTTTGCTTATGTGGTGCTGAGGAATTGAACTCAGGGCTTCAGGCATGCAAGACAAGCGCTCTACTACTGAGCCACCTTCCCAGCCCAGATTTATTTATTTTTATTGTAGACTTTTTCATATAATTCAGGATTTGTGATTGTTGTATCAGGTTATTTTTGTTTTTCTGTTTGTGTTACTTTGAAGTAGTGATTTCAGGCTTGTATGAAGAGACAGTAAAGTATGAAATATATGTTACTATATTGAAGGAAGGAGAGCAAACATTTTAACTTTTTGCTACACAATTAAATTAATGTTAACAAAAGCTAATTAAAATTATTACTTATTTACATTTCAGAGGATGAGTATAGTACTCTTGGATTTCTTGGAGGAAAAGACGTTAGACTCATTATAACTGATGCCATACATTGAAATTACTGTCTAAACGTTCTTCTTCAGAAAAACAAAAGCTCCATTTCTTTCATATTAGTATTATAAAATCATAATAGCTGCATGTTGAATTGTTTTCCTCTGCTATTTTCAATTCCATTCTTCATCCATGAGTTATCTAGGGCTTTGAATGACCAATTCCTTAAAAATACCTATATTGCTTATATTATTATGTAAATCTCAGTAATATTAATATGAATTTATCTGAGCCTCATCTTGAGCTACATTCATATGAAATTTATGCAGTCTCAAGCAAGGAACCTATTTTACTCTTTTTTATCAATAAATCCAATCTTTTTAGAAATATGTTCTCATCTTTTATATTTCTCCGGTAAACAGCATGTGTTTCTAGTACTTTTACTGAAGTAAATATAAAGTTTGGAATAGGAAGACACCACCCCATTATCAGTTTAAAGTAAACCCTTGAGGACTACTTTATATGTAAAAATAAAAAGTCCAATGCACATGTTCATACACGAACAATCTAGTGGTTAAGTAAATTAGACACAAGAACTACATCAATTCTCTATTTAAAGGCACCAAAATATTGTGTTCATGAATATCACTCATTTTTAGAAAATGACTAGTCAATACAAAGTTTATATTATTTTTGAAATTTAAAAAATGAAAATTGCACCCAGATTTGCTGTCAATATCCTGTTTCCAGGAATACATTTATTCCTCAAATAGAGAAACAAAAAATAAGGGTTCGTCACATAGAATGAAAGATGTAGTAGCAGACTGTCTGCTTAAGATTATAAATACATGCAAATTGTGTGATTTATTCAAAGATACTGTGAACATTCATGATAGGAAAAACGGTATATGTAAATTGAGCTTTCAATATAGGATGACAAGTTTTCAATACATAAACCTACAGAAGTTGATTCTGTATCTCTAACACACATACAGTATTCTACATTTCCCACATACTCCTGTTCTCTTACATCAGTTCCTGATCAATATTACTCTACTTTCATGATGTCAATTTCTACTAAAATAACAAGCTGAGTGTTTCTATTGGTCTCTAGATTCAATACATTTTAGTATTTTGGAGTAGTAGTATGAATTCATAGAGTTTACTTGAATGTACTTGATTTCAGGGAAAGATACAGGTCCAGGCAAGATGCTTAAGCAAAGAAAAACCTATGGAGAAACATCAATCAAGTATAATTACAAAAGAATGGAACTGATGTCTCATTTGTCTGGGTGGCAGTTCTGTGTGTGTGTGTGTGGAGAGAGAGAGAGAGAGAGAGAGAGAGAGAGAGAATTCTATTATGGCTTCCATATTTACAGTCCATATAGCATTACTTGTTAGGGAGAAGGTGCTCATATAAGAGTTCTGATAGCACTATCACTTTTTACTGTGATAAACACTTGCTTAATATCTAATTAAAAAAGGAAAATAAACTAACATCTTACATGATTGTTTTGACAATTAATTAATATATTGAAGGCCAAAGGGAGGAACTGGAGATCAATATAAACTTTTTCCTATCTTCTGAATATTACAGAGCAATAGCTGTGGTTTCAGGAGTCTCCTGCCATGTACTGACAGCTGAATTGCTAATATACTTTACAATATGAAACATATGATAGAGAAATAGATCAGCCAGAAAGCACAAAGAACTAGTGATAAGATTGAACTTTTGAGCAGGGTTACCACATCTTTTAGGAATGTAATTCCTTCATATGAACTTCAAATTTTGTGGCTTTCCCTGTGTGATTAAACGGTAAGAATGTGATGTAGAGAAAAGAATTCCTATTCAGCCAAGTAGAAAGTACTCATGATCCCATCCTCACGTTGCAAATTTCCATTCCATGTACTTCAGCACCTCATCCTTCCCTGTGGGAGACAGGAAGAAAGCTATTTTTAATATTAAATATTAAATAATATTAAAGGATGCAAAATTAGTGTGTACAGGCATGATTTGTATAATTACAGAATTTTGTAATAAATGTAAGTAGGGATTATGTCACAAATAAAAAATATAATTAAAATCCTATAACAAGACTAGAAGTCACAGAATTTTGTGCAAGAACACATCCATTAGGTTAGTTGCAGAATTTATTTTTGGAGATAACTTTATATTAAAGTAAAATGAACTTTATCTAAGGATTGAAACATCTTATTGAAAAATGTATTTCTTAGAGATATTTTGCTGCATAATTTTAGGGATACAGGTGGACCCATTGCAACAATGAGATGTACAAGATGTTATGTTGAAAAGTGAACTTTACAACTTTGGCTGGGTGGGGTGGATATGGGAAGGGATGGGAAGGGGAAACAAAAAGGAGGCAAAAATGCTTGATAATTTTTAACATCAGAAAGTCCTCAAGTACAAGGCAACAATGCCTGATAAGAAATGTACTCATTACCTTGCCAGTGTAATTGTAACCCATCTGTACTGTATTTTCACAATTAAAATAATAATAATAATAATAATTTAGGTTCAAAATTCAATTAAATTTTAGACCTACACGCTGAGCAAGAGATAGGATAAATGTGAAATCGAGGCTTGCTGTTAACATAATAATTCAGTTATATGTAGTTTAAGGATTAGGCAAGGTGTTGCAGTTAGAGTTGGGGTTAGAATGAGAAAAAGATGTAAGATATTGTGTAAAACTGCAGCATATTTTAAGAAGAATGAATAACATCGAAGTTACAATGAATGAAAACCAGTGTCGGTATTACTTTAAACATTCAGATATAATTTGGTTTAAAGTGTGAGTTACTGTGTTAGTTCTGGTTAGGGTTAGGGAAGGACAAGCTTTAGGGTAAAATTTAGTTTTCAACTAAGAAGGAGAAGCAAAAAAATGTGTGATTGATTAAATAGAGACAACTTTCCTTACATTAATCATTTGGTTTTAACTCAGATTGAGATTAGCATTATGTTTCTGGTTAAAGGGGGTTGAGGATAGAGTAAAGAAATGGATTAAACTGATGGCTCATGCCTATTACCCTAGCTACTCAGGAAGCTGATTTCTGAGGATCAGAGTTCAAAGCCAGCTCAGCAGGAAAGTCTGTGAGAATTTTATCTCCAATTAAGCACCAGAAAACCAGAAAGTGGTGATGTATCTCAAGTGGCAAAGTACATACCTTGAGCTGAAGAACTCAGAGAGATCGTGCCCATGCCTAGAACTCAGGGCTAAGATCTAGGCCCAGAGATGTAGCCCCATGACCAACAAGAAGAAAAAAAAAGAAATGGGAAAAATGTTAGGTAAATTTGAACTTAAGTTCTAGGAATTGAGGAAATGCTGGGATAATGGAAGTACAATGTATTTCATTATATTAGGATTTGAGATCAATGGGTACAGTGATTTCTCTTATGCAATAAGATAGGTTCAGAGATAAGAGTGGAAAATCTATAGGTTTTAGGAAAACCTGCAATTCATTTCAAGAATTACAAGTGGAAATTCAGTTAGAATAACACAAAATGAGCATTTTTTCATAAATTTTAGAATTGGGACAGCATTAGTGTCAAGGTTATGGTTAGGATTCCAGCCATGGTTAGGGTTAGAGTGAAGGAGGAAAAAAATGGGGCTCAAATTGTAGGTAAATTTTAGAATAAGCCTGGTAAGAATTAGAGTGAATGTCAACTAGAGTATTGCTACTATTAGAATTTACTTGCAATTAAGCTTATGTTTATTCCCAGTTTTCCAGTTAAGTTAGAAAGTGACTAAGATATTGGAAAAAAAATTGAATCCTATGTTTGGAAGGCTTATTTGAATCATTAGGATGAGTGAAAACTAGTGTTCTTGTGTGAGTGTTAGTATTGACATATAATTGGGATTAAGATCAGGGTCAGTATTTTGTTCTGATTATGATTAGTGCTATGAATAGGAACTTTTTGTATAAAATTGAGTTTTCATTAACAAATAGAAGCAAAAATGTCAGGCTGAATAGTAACTAGAGCATTATCATTATATTTATTTCTCATGGATCATTCTTATAATGATTAATAAGAGTTTTCCAGCCAGGTTTAAGTTGAGAGTTAGCTTTAAGTAATGGACTAGATGGTAAGTAAATCTGAAACTGTTTTAGGATACAGTGGTTTAGGAAAGGTAGATCAATGGATAATACAGTATTTTTAATGATAAAAGAATTTGAGGACAAGTAACATAATGGTTCAGGTTAGGGAACAAGATAACTTTAAAGGTAGAGTCAGGAAATTTTTGGGAATTAGGGCAAATTGAAACTAATTTCCAGAGTGCAAATTGGAGTTTTCCATAGAATGAATAAAAACTAGAGTATTTTTCTTAAACATTAATATTGGACTCTTATTAGGTGGAAAGTTAGGTTTCAGTTCCAGCTAAGCTTAGTTTTAGCATTAGGCAAATAGAAAATTTCGGGTCAAACTGGAAGTAACTCTTCGAATAACAAGTCACGTTAGAATTAGGATGAATATAAAATAGGAAACTGCTAATAACATTAGGATTAGGGTATGATTAATTTGAGGGTTAGCCTAAATGTTCGTTAGGGTTCAGGTTAGAAAAATGGCAAGATATTGAGTAAAACTACAAACTATTTTAAGAAAGATGAGTTGAAACAAAGATAGAAGGAATAAAATCTAATGTTTTTGTGTGCCTTTTTGAATCCAAAGGCAATCGGTTCTAGGGTTAGGGTTACTTTACTAATTAATGAACTAATGAATTAAAGGCACAATTATTTCATTCTTACAAACCAAGAGAGTCATGATTTTGAGAACAAACTCAATTTTCTGCATGAAAATGTATCTTGTAACCAAGATTAAATAATAATGAACAGGGTGTCATTTATTAAAATTAGGTAAGTTGATGATACATCCAAACACATAGGATAGTAACTCAGATATGTTACTGGGAAAACAGATATTCTACTTGCTCTAACTGGGAAATGTGAGTGTGTGTGTGTGTGTGTGTGTGTGTGTGTGTGTGTGTGTGTGTGTGTGTGTGTGTGTGTGGTGGGTGGGTGGGTGTGTACCCCCACAGGTCTTCAACTCAGGCCTGGGTCCTTTTGTCAGCTTATTCTGTGCAAAGATGGCACTAAACCACGTAGCCACAGGTCTTCTTCTGTCTTTTTAATAGTTAATTTGAGATACAGATCTCATAGATTTTCCTGTCTGGACTTACTCTTCTTTTCCCCAGAAATCCTTGGATTAGTGTTACTGTGGCTGCTACCACAAAGTGGCAGTTCATTAAACTGGGAGAAATATGGAAGTACTTGTACAATATATAAAGTAACCAGTTCATTAATTTTGGAGAATCACATTAGATTGCCTTCAAACAAATTGTTTCTGATGAGTTTATCTGAAGCCCAAAGAATAATCAAAACCTACTAGCTACAATGTATGAAGTAGCACATATTTATTGTGTAGAATATGTATAATGAATTAAATCCTGAATCAAAAGTCTTGCTTGGTTTGCTACTTAAAAACAAATCAGAAATAGAGTGTCATTGAAATGAAGTCCAGACTGAAGGCCTGTAGCGAGCAGGAGAGCATACGCTTCGTGAGCACAAGGCATGGAGCCCAACCCCAGGACCATAAAGGAAGAAATAGAAGAAAGTGAAAGTGTAGGAGAAAGAAGACGGAAAGGAAGAGGAAAGGGCAAGAGAAGAGGAAGGGCATAGCAGGAGGAAGAAGAAAAGGGACAGGGAGAAAATAGAGGGGAGGAGAGAAGGAAGAGGGAAACAGGACCCTGGGGAAAAGGAGCAGGAGAGGAGACAGGAAGAGGAATATAAATGCAATTTAACAACAAGAATTCTTGCAAAACATTTTGCATAAGTGATCTTCAGGATTATTTTCTTATCAGAGAGAGAACTAGCACACTGACAATATGGGTGATGCCTGTTCGGTCATTTTATTCTTTTTCTCCAGTGAGGATGTCAAAAGAAATCCTGAGTTTGGTGTTTTACAAATACACTTTGGGATTTCTTTTTCATGAATCAAACATGGGAAAGAACTAAAAGCAATCACCCTTAATTAAAAAAAGAAGAGGAACTATATTTATTTGTATTACTATTCATGAAGAAATTCTGGAGATTTCTGGTTAATTCAGAGGACCTCATGCCAAAATATAGGGCAAGAGGAAAGTAAAACTTTTTAAAAGTGTAATAGGTTATTATTGATGCAAGGTTTTACTGGATGTCTTTCCTTTTTATTTCTTTTTGCCAGTTGTTCCGTGGTGCAGCAAGACTGTGCCCTGGAGCCCTTTTCAAGTCACCACATGAAACTCCATTTCTGTAGTCCCTGTGGGTGTGGGTGCCTCCTCAGGTCACCCTTTGAGAAGTTGGGCCCCTTCCCTTGAGGTGGATGTGCAGTGAGTGGATGTGTGTGCATGCTCCCCAGCATTGCCAGATGAGCCACGCCCACCCTTCCTACCTAACTTCCCAGTCTCAGTTGCTCCATTTTACCCAGGAGCTGGCAGGCCATGGGGCTGGAGTTGAGGCCACTGCTGTCCTCTCTTCCTCCAGCTGTGCTGGTACTGGTCTGCGGTGGTCCTGAGTACATGGGCTATCCCAGGGAGACTCTGTTCTGGGGTCACTGCCTGCCCCCATGGGTGTGGGGTGGAAGGACACCATGTTTCTACAATTTAAAGTCCATGAGAGAAGGAAGGCTGAGTGTGCAGTCTGCCCCTTTGGGGCCAGGCAGCCCAGTCTTGATTCACCTCATCAGTCTTTAAGGCGGTCTGGGAACTGGAGTCATGTGCTGGTCCCTCTACCAGCGGGCTTGTGACAGCTGCAGCAACTCAGAACCTGGAGCCTCTTCAGCATCTCTGAGAACCTCCATTTTTTGGCCCCTGTGGACTCAAGTACCCGGCCATCCCTGTTCTGTGCTCATCAGTGCCAGAGGACACTGTACTTGTAGCGCACAAGCTGCAGCACCAGGGATCCGAAGCCCCTTTGGCTTTGCTGTGTAGCCTTCTCAGTTGTCCTGGTCCACATGGGCCCAGCTCTCAGTCCCATTCCGGGGATGCTCCATTTGGAAGCAATGGGCTCACCCCCTACCCTCATCGGGCTCCAAAGCATGGGAATGGGTCTGGCCTTGGCAGTGAAGGCTGCACAGATGGAAGGCAGGAGTTGGGGTCTGCCTTGCCTTCCCTCCTGGCTTTGGCACCTGAATCTGGGTTGCTTGATTTGGTCTCTGATGGAGCCTTGTTGGCTACAGCCCACCACAATAAATGCTGCAATTGCTGCAGCAGCAAGGCGGTGTCCTGAACCCCCTTAGTGCCAGCACACAGACCTCTGATGGGTCTACATGGGCTGGTGTGGGTTTCATCCCAGGAATCCAAATAGGATGTGCCACTCCCCTCGTGGTACTGCAAGCAAGAGGTGCAACATATAATTTCTACTTTCTAACTTTTTCCTTCACTGATCTAAACAGAAGTGGGAGATATAAATAA
The DNA here is from genome assembly GCF_019054845.1 of Dipodomys spectabilis. NCBI lineage: Eukaryota > Metazoa > Chordata > Mammalia > Rodentia > Heteromyidae > Dipodomys > Dipodomys spectabilis. The sequence continues at coordinate 2,741,680 of NW_024870936.1, forward strand.
GTTTCATAGAAACAAAATATATAACATATATCACTTCAACCTGTTAAACCATTGTAATATTTTTTATCTAGTAAGAATTTTGCCATGTAATTGTAACACCTCTGTACAGTATTTTCACAATAGAAAACGAATTCTGTCTGTAATTACTTATTTTACTTTTGAATGTAACTAATGTAATATATTTTGTGTGTATTTTGCTATTGTAGTATAATGTCATTTGCACTAGTTACATACAATTTTTTTCAAAATAATGTGTTTTTTGGATAAAAGGTTTATTGTACTTTTATTTCAGTTTGCCATTATGGTCTTATAAATACAACCAAAAAATGTATTCTTGCTAGTATCAAGTTCAATGATTTTGGACTAGAGACTCAAAGATATAGCATTATATATCATACAGTAATGTGAATCATTTTCTTTAAAACTGCTCCAGGGCTGAGAAGGTGGTTCAGTGGTAGAGTGCTTGCCTTGCAAGCATGAGGCCCTGGGTTCAATTCCTCAGCACCACATAAGCAGAAAAAACTGGAAGTGGCAATATGGCTCATGTGGTAGAGCACTGGTCTTGAGCTAAAGAGCTTAGGGACAGTGCCAAGGCCCAGAGTTCAAGCCCCACAACTGGCAAAAAAACCCCTGCTTCATTAAACAATCAATTAAATAATTAATAATTAATTCAGGTGGCAGCCACTTCATCTGGCATGCTGGTCTCTCTGGTGAAGTAGGATCCTAGTGGAAGCCTGCCTACATCGGGCCCTTGTGAGCACCCCTCACCTGGGACTGTGGGAGAAGATCAGGGTGCACCTGCTGTTGGGCTAGGGCAGCAACCTGACGGCTGCTGCATGAATGACACAGTGCCACTGACTCAAATCTAGCACCTCTGCCCCTTGCGCCTGGGCCATGAGGATCAGCCCCTGGGAGCACACACACACTATGGGACAGGGTCCACCCACCTAGGAAGGGTTGCAGACTGAACAGATGCCACTCTGTGGATCAGTTTGTACAGTATTTATCCGTCGTGAAGGAGGGGATGATTCTGCTCTGCTGTGGGGAAAAGACAAAAAAGACAGGCCCTAGCGGGGTGATGCCAACTTTTGTACTCAGACTGGCAAGGAAGCTTTCCTCCATGCATTGCCAGCAGGCTTAGGAAGCCATTCCATGCTCCTTGTCCATGGAGTAGCAGCGAGGGACACTCACATCCGATACTCCTGGATGCTCTTTTGGGTTTGTTTGTTAATTTATTCAGAGAACCCCTCCCTCAGACAGCAGAGTTATACTCTGGGTTTTGTAAAATGTTCTGCATCTGAGCATTCCCAGTATTTGGTTTTTGTATTGTTTCTTGTAAACGTATTTTGAAATTTGTGTTTTAGGTGTTGAGGTATGGGAGGAGGAGCCAGATTTTGAAAATAGTTTCCTACAGCCTTTCTTCTAAAAATGAAAACAGATTCTCTCTAAAAATGCCTTTCAGGAAATAAATTTAGGAGTGGAAAAAAGGCTGTTTTCTCATGAGATCAAAATATGAGATTTTTACATGCATGTTTTATGCGTTCAAAATACAATTAAGTAATCCACTATCTAGGAACAATTGTCCAGACCTAAGAGTTAAGTGTCTTGGGAGCTAGAGGCAGGGTTTTTTGAGCTTTATCCAAAGGGAGGAAGAAAGTTAAAATCCATAGATTACTTTGTAGAATCAAAGTGGTAATACAAAATGAGAATCACTAAAAAAAAAAAAAAAACACTCTGTGCTATTTGGGTTTTTATTGTTCCATATGAAGTTTTGGATTACTTCAATTTCATTGAAGAGTGAGATTGGGATGTTGATAGGTATCACATTGAATTTGGATATAGCTTTTGGCAGTATTGCCATTTTCATGATTTTATTCCTCCCAATCCATGAGCATGGGAGGTTTCCCGCTTCCTTAGTTCTGCTTTCATTTTCTTTTTCAGATTTTTAAAATTTCCATCATAGCGGTCGTTCACCTCTTAACTCCTAGATATTTTATTTCTTGTGTGGCTTTTAAAAAGGGGTTGCTTTCCTAATATCAGCCACATTCTTATTGTTATTGGAATACAGGAAAGCCATTGATTTCTGAGGGTGAATTTTATACTCGGCTAGTTTGCCAAAGTTTCTGATCAGCTCAAGTAATTTCAGAGTGGAGTCCATGCGGTTCTTTAAATACAGGATCATATCATCTGCAAAGAGGGAGAGTTTTACTTCATCTTTCCCAATTTGGATCCCTTTAAGTTTGCATCTTGTATTATTGCCCCAGCTAGCATTCTAATACTAAGTTGAAGAGTAGTGGAGAGAGCAGACATTTTTATCTCATTCCTGAATTTATAAGAAATAGCTTTAAATTTTCACCATTAAGTATAATGCTAACTATGGGTTTGCCAATCATTAGCAGAAAGAACAGCACTGGAGCACTATCAGTTCCAAATTTCAAACTCTACTAAAAAGCCATAGTAAAAGAACAGCTTGGTACTGCCACAAGAACAGACCTGAAGATCAATGGAATAAGACTGAAGACTCAGAAATAAACCCACTGACCTATAGCACCTAATCTTTGACAAGGGAGCTAAAAAATTAGAAGGGAAGAAAGACAGCCTTTTGAGTAAATGGTGTTGACAAAATTGGTTAAACACCTGTAGAAAACTAAAGCTAGGTCTGTATATGTCATCCTGCACGAGAATCAACTCCAAATAGATCAAACACCTCAAAATAAAAGAAGACACCATGAAAACATTACATGAAGGAATAGGAGAAAGTCTAGGGCTTTTTAGCACAAGCCAAAATTTTCTTAATAGAGAACTGGAAACAAAAGAAATCAAAGAAAGTTTGGACAATTGGGATTACATGAAACATCAGAGCTTCTGCAAGGCAAAGGTCATAGCTAGCAAGATCAATTGAAAGCCCACGTTCTGGGAGAAGATCTTCATGAGTCATAAAACGGATGAGGTCTTATATCTAAAATATACTTAGGATTCAAAAAATTAAATCACCTGACAACAAATCCTCAGAGAAACAACTGCTCGATAACTAAGTGGGCTAAAGTCTTAAAGAGAGGCTTCTCTGAAGAGAAAATAAAAATGGCCATTAGACTCATGAAGAAATGTTCAACTTTTCTAGCCATAAAAAGGAGAGCCTAGCATAATATATGACAAACATTAAGGGTAAACAACTACCAATCGTGAATATGGTCCCAAGTCAAACTCTCCTTTACATTTAAAGGATATATAAAAATATTTCATGACAAAGAAAACTTGAAACAACGTATCTCCACCAAATCAGCAGGGTAGAAGTTAATCAAATATACCCTATAGAGAGATCAAGAACAACAAGAACTGGCTATATAAAATGCTCCCTACCAGAGAACAAGGTAAATATATTAACAGTAGGTGAGTCACAGCTCCTAACAGCAGGGGTATAACATAGCAGGGCTTATCAGATATTTCTCAGTCTTAACTTTCAATATCAATGGAATTAAATTTCCAATTAGAAAACAGATTAGATAGTAGTATAAAAAAACAAGACACATCCATCCAGTGTCCACAACAGATACATTTTACTGACAAAAACAAACATACTCAAACTGAAAGGCTGGAAAGAAAATTTTCAAGCAAATGGATACCATAAACAGGCCACAATAGAATTACTAACATAAGATAAAATAGAATTCAAATTAAAATTAGTAGGAAGAGACATTACATGTTGATAAAGGCAACTCTCAATTAGGAGGATATAACAAGTGTAAATATCAATGCCCTGAATCCTGGACCACACCACATCATCAACCAAATACTACACAACCTAAAAACACATCTCAACCCATCATTGTCATCCATGGATTGGTTATACTGGAAAAACTCAACCAAGAAATTGAAGATCTAAATAACTACATTGACCACCTACCCCTAACAGACATCTACAGAATATACATTCAGTATCAGTATATACATTCTTCACAGCAGGTCATGGAAGATTCTCCAAAATAGAATCTATCCTATATCACACAGAAATTCTGTCCAAATTGAAAATTAATTGATTTTACATACCTTGTCAGACCACAACAAAAAAAACTTAGAATTAAACAGTTAAAGAAAAAAAAAAAGGTCAATCCCATGAAGAGTGAACAACACACTGCTGTATGACCAGTCAGGCACTGAAGAGATTAGAATGGAAATCTGAAAGTTACTGGAATTTAACAAAAAAAAAAAGAGACAAAATACCAGCTCCTCTAGGAAATATTAAATGAAGTACATAGTGGAAAATTTATAGCTTTGAATGCCTACATCAAGCAATTGGGGAAAACTCAAATCAGTATTTTAATTATGTACTGCAAGTTCCTTGAAAAGAGGAAAAAGTCCAAAGCCAAATAGACGGAAACAAATAAAAATATTAAATGTACTCATTGAAATGTACTCATTAAAATATACTCATTACTTATGTAACTCTAACCCACCCCTCTGTATATCACCTTCATAATAAAAAAATACCCCAAGCAATAAGAGAACTCATCCAAATAGAGAAAATTAAAGACAAAAATGAGACAAAACAACAGATACAGGCAAAATTGAGAATGATATAAGAGAGAAGTTTGAAAACTTTATGCCAATCTCCTGGAGAATCCTGGAGAAATTGATGCTTTCCTATACTCGATTTGAACCAAGGAGTAACACATAAGAAGAAATGAAAATGAAATTTCAATAAACCACTTCCCATACCAGAAAAATTTAGGACTCAATGAATGTACCATGAAATTAAGGCCTGCAAAGAACTTTCAATACACAGATCTAAGTCTTTAATGGAATAGAAAGGGAAAGGGAATTATCAAACACATTCTATAAAGCTAGAAATATACTCTTCCCCAAATCACATAGGGATTCACCAAATAAAGAAAACTATAAACCCAACTCTTTGACAAGCAATGATGCAGAACTTCTTAATAAAATTCTTACCAACCAATTTCAGCAACTAACAGAAAAGTCATATTGTATAATCAAATAAGATTCATCCTAAGATACAATTGGATTCAATATTCTTGTCAATAAACAACATACAAACCATAAGTAGAAGAAAAGAAAGAAAAACATGATTGTCTATAAGGATGAAGAAATAGCTTTTAACAAGCTCCAATACCACTTTATGATTAAAAGGTCTGAGAAGCTAGGAATACATGGAACATTCCTCAATATAATGCATAGTATGTATATAACAGAGATAATTAGCATTTACCTAACAATGGAAGAAGGAAGACATTAAAATCAGGAATGAGAAAAGGATGTCCACTCTCTCTACTACTCTTCAATATGGTAGTGGACTTTATAGCAAGAGCAACAGGCAAGAGAAAAACATAAGTTTTAAAATGATTTTTTTTTCCTTTCATGCAATTGTTTCTAACATATTTATGAGACGATTTCTTTGTTGCTTTGTATGTCCCTCCCCCATGGTATAACCCATGCTTTCACAGTATTTGATGTTGGTATAATTTGTGGAGGGGAAGGAAAAAAAGAAATCCTTTAACTAGGGATACAGGTGGACCCATTGCAAAATGAGATGTACAAGTCGTTATGTCGAAAAACGAACTTTACAACTTTGGTAGGGGGTGGGGGAGGGTTTGGGTGGGAGGAAGGGGGAGTATGGGAAGGTATGAGAAGGGGAAACAAAGAGGAGGCAACAATGCTTGATAAGAAATGTACTTATTATCTTGCCCATGTAATTGTAACTCTTCTGTATGGTATTCTCACAATGTAAATATAAATAAATAAATAAAAAGAAAAATATAAAGGGGATCCAAATAGGGAAGAAGTAAAACTATCCATTTTTACAGATGAAATGATCTCGCATTTAAAGGACCCTATAGCTTATTTCAACAATCTCCGATGAGTTAACTGCTTTCAGAAATATTCGTTTGTGCCAACAAATACAGATTTCCTTTGATTTTAATTACGGTCTGCTATTAGGACTCCCACAGACACCAAAATCAGATGATGCTAATTAATCTGATAAAATGCATAATAAATTTTTATAATTAATATAACATGAAGACTTTAATATTAATAAAATTACAAATACTTGTATTCACATTATATAATATATTGAAATCATTTAGTTTCATCAATTTTTAGAATATTTATAACTAAATGTAAATTGTTTGCAAATAGTTATTTGATGATATATAAAAAATGAGAAAAAGATTTGCATACATATTACTACAGATGCAAAGAGAATATGCATAATAAATTTTTATAGTTAATATAACATGAAGACTTTAATATTAATAACATTACAAATACTTGTATTCACATTATATAATATATTGAAATCATTTAGTTTCATCAATTTTTAGAATATGTATAACTAAATGTAAATTGTTTGCAAATAGTTATTTGATGATATATAAAAAATGAGAAAAAGATTTACATACATATTACTACAGATGAAAACAGATTCACCTGGTTACTTATGATCCTTCATTTGTTGATTTCATTCATGCATGGATAACATGCAAAGAAGTGAAAATTGCAAACTTGACTTTACTAAAGGATTAATTACATGGAGTTTATGTTGGGCTAAATAGTCTTTATGAATTGAATTGTTTTGTCCCATCCTTTCTCCCTTCCTTCCTTCCATACTTTCTTCTTTGCTTCCTCCTTCCTTCCCTCCATCCCTACCTCTCTCTTTCTCTCTTTCCTTCCTTTCTTCCTTTCCTTCTTTCTTTCTTCCTTCCTTCCTTTCTTCCTTTCTTTCTTTTTTTCTTTCTTTCTTTCTTCCTTCGTCCTCTATTCCTCTCTTCCTTTTACTCAGAATATTTCTTATGGCTATAGAAAAAATCCCAGCTGTTGTACTCTAAGGTTGTATGAGTAATTATAAATATTAACTAGATTAATATTAATTTTAATAACCTATGTTTTATCTTAAGACAAATTATATTAAAAACAATTTCTCAAATGTTCCAAGATATGTAACAAACATTACTTTTCCTGATATTGTTTATTTCTTCAAACTAAAATAAGCATTTAGACATAATATTGTGTGTATGTTTCTGTGTGTTGTTCTTGTGATTTTAACTCAAGACCTATCCCTTAGTTGTTGTTTTTTTCCTCAAGGATATTGCTCTATCATTTGAGCGACAATTCTATTTCTGGATTTTGTGCATGAGTGTGTGTGTTTGTGTGTGTGTTGTGATGTGTGTGTGTGTGATTAATTGAGATGTGTCTCACAAACTTTCTTTCCAAGGCTGACTTTGAAATCCAGCTTCCTGAGTAGTGAGAATTACAAGCTTGAGACACCCATATTTAGCACAGATTTAATATATCTAAGAATACAATAAATTGTATTATTTGAATTCTAGAGGCTCAATTTAACAAATTAACATTTAGATATTTATTCAGTTATTAAACCTGAACCTGCATTGTGAAAAATATTGTTCATTTTTATGAAAAAATATGCACTCAAAGGTTTAAATGACAGATTCTTTAGACAAACTGCAATACTCTATTATTCAAAAGCAAAAAAGGGATCGTTAATGAAATTTCTCATGTAAGCTAAAAGCAAAAGGCTCTGTCAGGCTGAATGAAGCAATTTTTCATTAAATTAAATTAAAAAGAGAGTTCGAGTTCCAATGTTTAATCTCACCAAGAGATCGACAACAAAAAGACAAACACTCAGAGAAAAACAGGAGGTGGAAAATAACAAAAAAGAAAGAAAAGAAAAGAAGAATTTCAGAACAGAGAACAGTGAAGACCCCTTCCCCAACCTTCACTGGCCATGCGGCAGCACGCCAAATTGTGGCCAGCTGGCCGGGCGGGAGCTACCTGAGTCCCAGAGACACAGGGGGCTGCCTAAAGAACATCCGTGCAGAAGCCGCCTGAGGTACTGCTTTGCATACCTGCTTATTGCTACAAACAGAGAAACCTACCAGCTGGGAGTCTCCACGAAGATCCCACCCCCACCCCTCACTTTCCATCCAAGCAGAGAGGCTCCATCCCACCAAAGGGGCTGCCAGAGTCCCAGAGACACAGGTAGCTGCATGCAGATAGTACAGAAGTCCCCTGAGGTACCGGTGTCAGACCCACGGATTGCAACACCCTGGCACGGGCTGCCGGGGTCCTAGAGACACAAGGGGCAGTCTGAAGATAACCCTTACAGAAGCCACCTGACGTCCCAGTGTCAGACCCACCGATTGCGAAGACCCTACGGGGGCCACCACCGTCCCAGAGACACAGGGAGCTTCTACACATAACTCTTGCAGAAGCCGCCTGAGGTACGTGCCAGACCCGCCATATGCAAAGACGACCCTGCGGGGGCTGCTGGGGTCCCAGAGACACAGGGAGCTGCCTACAGATAACTGGTGCAGAAGCCTCCTGAAGTACCAGTGTCAGACCCGCCGACAGCGATGAATGGAGAAACCCCTATCCCAGAACTCACCCCCATGATGGGAGCCCCCAGAATTACAAGGGATGCCCACAGAACAGCAAAGCAAAAACTTACAAGGAACTGGTGCTGATACGGAGAATGCAAACCCCAGCACTCAGAACCTGTATGGAGGCCCAGCCCCCACCCCTTGCCCATGGCGTGGACATTGTGGAACCAACAGCTTCGACAGAGGCAGAGACAGAAGAGAATCACACAAAGCCACCACCGCCCAACCCAGGCCTCAACCACCCCAACTGAACTTGGATTGCAACAGCAACTGACGACCTACACCATACAGAAACAACTAGCTCCAGGGTGAGTACCCCACAGGAGACAGTGTATCCCTCAAGGGAGAACAGAGTGGGAGGGAATCCCAGACCCTGACCCTGAATCCCTACCCCAACAGCCAGACCACAGGACCCACTAAACCTGAGAAATGTTTGAGAGCTCCACCAGCCCATGGAGCACACTCCGCTGGCCAGGCTAGAGCAAGAGCACCTTTGGAAGGGAGCTTAAACCCCCAAGCCAGGAACAGTGTCCCTGGGTCAAGACAACCAAAAGTAGAAGAAATTTGAACTGTGTACCCCAGGCTGCATAACCTAGGTGGTATACACAGCAGCACAGGCCCAACTGGCATGCCCCAGGCAGGGGGCCAGCACCAGGCCTGGACATCTGGCACCTGAACAACACAACCAACACTTCCCAACTGAAGTCAAAAGCTGAGAATATGCCTCAGCAGAAGGGAGAAAAACTGGGAACTGCACCTCCTGGGAAGCATGCCTATGACAACAAAAGACCTGGAGGCTCAGGACAAGAGAAGCCCAAACCCCACCAAAACCCGACCCATATACTCTAGGCAGGGAATTGGGCAACACAGGCTGCCAGCACCTGATAGTAGGCAGGAGCTCAGGCTGGTAAGGTGGCTAAGCAGAAGAGTGATAGTCTTGGATGCATGAGACCCTGGATCTGATTCCTCAGCATCACATAAGCAGAAAGGGTCAGAAATAGTGCTGTGGCTCAAATGGTAGGGTGTCAGACTTGAGCTTAAGAGCTGAGGGATAGCACTCAAACCAAGAGTTCAAGCACACAAGCGTCCATAAAACAAACAAAATGAAAATCAGGAGCCCATAGCAGACTCCAGCATCAGGGAGATTGCATCCAGAGCATCCGATCTTGCCAAGAGCACCCGTATGAGCAAACATGAGCAGTCTAGGCTGGTCAACCCTTCCAAAGGCGGGAATTGCCAGCGATCTACAACAGAGAGCCGAGAAACCAATGTAGGTCAGACCAGCAGCTGGAGGTAGGCCCCCAACAGAACCCAGATCAGACATACACTTGCTCTACCAATACCTAATCAGCAATCAAACAAAGACAGACACACCAAAACAAAATTGCAGATTAGTCCACAATAATTCCTGAAACCCCATGCGAAAATCACAGAGAAAAATTGCAAGGTTTACCACCTAGGATAGGAAGCTATACTCAATACCCAACAGCCCAGCAGGGGAGAGCCCCAGTGGGAGCAAAGCAGGAATGGAAGACAAAACCTACATCCAAGGGATGCTGTAGGCAATGACTAAAGAAATAAAGTGAGAAATAGACCAGAAATTGAAAGAACACAAGGATGAACTATCAAAAGAGATACAGGATATCAAACAGGAGATGCATGCACAACTAGAGGCAGCAGAAACCTTAGTAAGAAATTAGATAAATGCCAAATTAGAGGCAGGACATACTTCATTAAGAGGTGAGATCAGTACTTTAAGAACCAACATCGAATCCATAAAGGAGTCCATGTCCTCCATGGAAACCACAATAGAAGCCATGGTCAACAGAATGACGGAAATGGAATGTAGAGTGTCACATACAGAAGACAGAATACACCAACTGGACCAAAAAGTGACAGATATGGAAAAATCACTCAAATTAAGCCAAAGGGAAATTCAAGAGCAAGCAGATAATGCCAAGAAATTTAACCTTCGTATAATTGGACTGGACGAAAGTGAGGAATTTCAGAGCAAGGGAATGCAACAATTATTCGACAAGATAATCGGTGAAAATTTTCCCAACCTCAAAAAACAACATCTTACCTACATAACAGAAGCAAATGGAACACCCAACAAGCAAGATCCCAGGAGAAACACTTCTAGACACATTATAGTAAAAATGATAGATCTGAATAATAAGGAAACAATCTTGCATGCAGCAAAAATTAAGAAGGAGCTATACTACAATGGGGAAAAAATTAGAATCACTGCAGATCTCTTCACATAAACACTGAATGCAAGAAAGGCCTGGGAATGTACCATACGAGCCCTGAATGCCAATGACTGCCAACCTAGACTGATACACCCGGCAAAGCTAGCATTCACATTCGATGGAGAACTGAAAATTTTTAATAGCAAAGAAAAACTAAATGAATACATAAACATTAAGCCAGCATTACAAAGAATACTAAGAGGGGGGACACAACCTGAAGAAAGCAACCAGAAACTGGGACCTGCACCCAGACCGGCATTAATCAAAGTCTAACTGAGCAAGCACAGGAGGAAAGAAAAGAAGAAAAACTTAGGGAAACGGAATGACAGGGACAACAATGCATCTCTCTACACTTTCTCTTAATATTAATGGGCTTAATTCATCAATCAAAAGAAAAAGAACTGTAGCCTGGATGAGAAAACATGACCCATCCATCTGTTGCCTTCAGGAGACCCACCTCTCAGCCAAACATACAAACAAATTCAGAGTAAAGGGTTGGAAAAAGATCTACCAATCAAATGCCCCCAGTAAGAAAGCAGGTGTAGCTATCCTGATATCTGACAAAATAAACTTTTCAGTACAGAACGACAAGGACAAACACCACATATTAATACAGGGAACAATCCAAGAGGAGGATATTTATTACCTTCATCAACTTATATGCCCCAAATATTGGTGCACCCAGATATGTTAAACAAATACTCTCAAACTTACAGAATAAAATAGATCCCAATATGATAATACTAGGAGACTTTAACACACCACTCTCACCAAAGGACAGGTCTACCAACCAGAGGATTGGCAAAGAAGCTACCGAATTAAGTGAGGCCATACTGCAAGTGGAATTAACTGACATCTACTGAGTATTTCACCCTAAAACAACACAGTACAAATTTTCTCCGCAGCTCATGGAACTTTCTCCAAAATAGACCATATCATATTTCATGCAAGGAATTTAAGCAAATACAAAGGGATCAACATAATCCCCTGTATCCTATCTGACCACGGTGGAATAAAGCTAGTTGTCAGTAAATGCAATCCAACACATCAACAGAGCCAAGGTCAAGAATCACATGATTTTTACCACAGATGCAGAAAAGGCCTTTGATAAAATTCAATATTCATTCATGCTAAAAGCTCTGGAGAAAATAAGAATAGAAGGAACATTTCTTAAGACAATAAAAGCCATTTATGACCGACCAATAGCCAATATTATACTTAATGGGAAAAGCTAAAACCAATTCGCCTAAAATCAGGAACAAGGCAAGGATGCCCACTGTCTCCACTCCTCTTCAATATAGTCCTAGAACCCTTAGCCAGGGCAATAACGCAAGAAAAAGACATTAAAGTGATCCGCATAGGGAAAGAAGAAGTTAAACTATCTCTTTTTGCAGACGACATGATACCATACCTTCACGATCCCAAAAACTCCATCCCCAAACTCTTAGAAATCATAAATCACTTCGGCAAAGTAGCAGGATACAAAATAAACCCACAAAAATCAGTAGCCTTCCTGTACACTGACAATATACAAAAAGAGACGGAAATAAAGGGAGCAACTCCATTCACAATAACCTCCCCAAAAATAAAATATTTAAGAATTAACCTAACCAAAGATGTAGAAGAACTAGTTAATGAAAACTATAAAAGTTAAAGAAAGAAATTGCAGGAGACACTAGGAAATGGAAAGACCTCCCATGCTTTTGTATAAGCAGAATTAATATAGTGAAGATGGTAATACTGCCAAAGTTAATATACAAATTCAATGCAATTCCTATTAAAATCCCAATGAAGTACATCACTGAAATACAGAAAACCGTCCAAAAATTCATATGGAACAACAAAGACCTAGAATAGCTAAAACAATTTTAGGGAATAAAGACAACATGGGAGGGATATCCATGCCAAATTTAAAACTTTACTACAGAGCTATAATAACATAGACAGCATGGTATTGGCACAAAAACAGACCCGAAGACCAATGGAACAGAATAGAATATCCAGAAATAAATCCAAAGGCCTACAGCCAGCTGACAAAGGAGCCAAAGACATACAATGGAAGAAACACAGCCTCTTCAACCACTGATGCTGGGAAAACTGGGCGGCCACATGCCGAAGACTAACAGTGGACCCCAGCCTATGACCATGCACCAACATCAACTCAAAATGGCTTAAAGACCTTAACATTAAACCTGAATCTCTGAAATTACTGCAGGACAGAGTAGGAGAGACACTTGAACTAATAGGCACAGAATGGAACTTCCTGAACAGAGTCCCAGGGTCACAACAAATTGGAGAGAGACTCGACAAATGGGACTACAATATAATAAAAAGCTTCTGCACAGCTAAATCTACCTCAACCAAGCTGGAAAGACAACCAACTAATTGGGAAAAAATATTTACCAGCAATATATCAGACAAGGGGTTAACATCCAGTATATACAGGGAACTCAAGAAACTAATTCCTCCCAAACCCAACAAACCAATTACTAAATGAGCAAGGTAACTAAAGAGGGACTTCTCAGATGGAGAAATTAAAATGGCAAAGAAACACATGAGGAAATGTTCATCATCCCTGGTGGTGAAGAAAATGCAAATAAAGACAACCCAGAGATACCACCTTACCCCAGTCAGAATGTCCCACATCCACAAATCAGCCAACGACAAATACTGGAGGGTATGTGGAGAAAGAGGAACCCTATTACACTGCTGGTGGGAATGTACACTTACACCACCACTTTGGAAAGCAGTCTGGAGGATCCTTAGAAAGCTAAAGATTGCCCTCCCTTATGAGCCAGTAATACCACTTCTAGGCATCTACCCTGAACAACAGGAACCAATATACAAGGACACGTGCACCTCCATGTTTATTGCAGCACTGTTCACAATAGCTAGGATATGGAAACAATCCAGATGCCCCACCACAGATGAATGGATCCAAAAATTGTGGTATCTATACACAATGGAATATTATGCAGCCATTACAAATGACAAAATATTGGCATTTGCAGGGAAATGGATGGAGCTAGAAGGAATCATGTTGAGCGAGGTAAGCCAAGAGCAAAGAGACAAACGGTACATGGTCTACCTGATAAGTGGATGATAAATCCAAAATGTTAGGTGAGACCACAAAATTAACAGGACTTAAGAAACAAAGAACTCCCACTTATCTGGTCGAACCACTCCTAAATATCCCTATGCTGCTGATCACATGTATGGTGTATATGTGTACACTGTTATATGTTATAGATTGTGATAGACAATTTGCTCAAGGAAAGTTAGAATGAACTTGTGACTTTAAATGAGTATCATTATTCCACAATACTGTGAAATTTGGGAAATTATGTAATCACTTAATCACAATTAAAAAAAAAAAAAACCTCGGGGAAGGTAGGATGGGAAGGGATGGTAGGAGAAAACAATGGAGGGGGTAACAATGCTCAATAGGATGTGTACCCATTACCTTGCTCATGTAACTGTAACCCTCTGTATAGTATCTTTACAATAAAAAATTAAAAAAATAAATAAATAAAGTACGCAAAAATGAAAATAAAATAATAAACCTAAACTTTTTTAGGTTTTGTAGATTCATACATTTTGTGAGTATATAAAAATCTTTGTTACTAGTCATGTATTTCTTGGGTTTGATTACTAAGTCATTTCAGAGAAACACTGAATTTCATGTATTTTATGTCAACAGTGATTTTTAGAAATTGAATCAACCTCAGTATAAGATAACTAAAGCAAGATATTTAATCACCTATCCGATTATTCCTATAGACTTGAAGATAACTAATTTTTGAATGGTAGGAAATTCATATTATACCTACCTAATTCTGATAAATGATCGTGATAGTATTTATTTTTCCTTCAACTTGAAGGAAAGAACCTCATTATAGATGACAAATACTTGAATGGAAATGCCATAAAATTATGAAAAATTCAAGTCATTATGAGTTAGATGAAATAGTCATTTTTGACGGTCACAAAATGAAACCTCTAGGAGCTTCCTTATCTGTTAAATAAAAGGTATTTGCGCTCAAAATATTTCATTCATCTCTCCAGCAATGGTATAACCAAACCACCTCTATGTCAAATAGCATCTCTGGTATTTAGGAACAGTAGTTATCATAATTGTATAGAAAGATCTATCCACCAGTCCTGAAATTAATTCTGAAATAATAAAGGATTGGGATTAATAATTAGGTTTCACTATGTTGCCATAGAGAGGTGAAACCTTTCATGTGGGCAGAATTCTAGAGATTAGGTCACTGAGAACTTGTGATCAAAGAAGATTTAATATCAAATTCCTTTCTTCCTCTTCCTTCGTTTACTTCTCTTTTCCCCTTCTCCTTTTCCTTCTCCCTCTTCTTCTTCTCCTCCTCCCCTTTCTCCCTTTCTCACTCCTATTCTTCCTTTTCTTTACTTCCTCTCTTCCATGAATACACATACTCCATCACATGTTCCTGATATGGGGTACTGTACCACCACCAAGCAAAAGCAATGAGGATAAGAAATGTAAATTGAAATATATAAAATCAGAAACCAAGATTAATCTTTCTTCCTTTGAAGTTAATTTTATAAACTATTATGTCATATTAATAGGAGACTGACACCGCATGTTCTCATTTATTATAAGGGATAAGATTTACTGGAAATAAATCTGGGCAACTTTGTCCTAATGAAATATTTGATTAAATTAATATTATATTTGCACAAATCTACTTTAAATTATCAGATATACTTCAATAAGAGGCAAAAAATGTGTTCAGAGGGAGAGAGTAGAGGAGAAGCTAGAGGCTAAACAAGCTCTCACATAGAAAGCAGTTTTACTGTTCCAGTGAACAGTCCTAGGCTAGAGAATCACACCAAGTGTCCCATCACAGTACAGAGAGTTTGGCCAGATAGGGAAAATCCAGGCAAGGAGACAGATCAGAGCACTTCCTTGTAGCCGCGGCTGTGGCGGCTGCGGCAACAGTGGCAGTGGCCATAGCAGCCATGCCTATAACACACAGTCCAGAACAAAGATGCCAGACACAGCAGGACAGCGGATTCTACTCAACACCAGTAAGAACTGACAAGGAGCATATATCTTCATACTGCACATCGCAAACCAGAGACGGCCCAGGAACAAAGACTCTGACATGAGTAGAACGCTGACATCCTCACTCCTTCTCAGGGAGCAGAGGAGGTAAGGCCACCCCTCCCTGCCACCACCACCGGAGATCTCCATCTTTGATACTGACAAAGGCCCATTTGAACAGCTATCTCCAACTCAGGCCTTGGAAGAAAACAAGATCCATTCAGGAGGTCACAGGAACCTGAACTGACTTAGCGGGCTCAGTTCCACCCAAGAGAAGTCACCCAGCCCAGGCAAGGAAGCCTGGCCCTTGGAGGAGTGACTTTCTTCACTCTGTAAACAGAGCCAGAGGCTGCCCCTCCCTACAGCAGCTGAGACAATCAATTGAAATTCCGTAAACATAAACGCTAAGAATGGCTCCAGGCTGGGCTGTGTGTCTCAGGAGCTGGCACCTCAGGGAAAAGCAACTGTTTGCTGAAAGGCCTCAAGCCTACCCAGAACCTAGCCTCATCACAGAATCTCAGAACTAGAAGAAACAGCCATCTACCTCTTTTGTGATACTCCAAGCAGATATCCCTCCCACTGAACTAGTCTGGGAGGAGGATCACAAAATTATGGGTAATGCCGAGCATTTTTCTGCCTGCTCAAACAAACTGACTTAAGCTACTAATCAAGCCACAGGAAAAACAAACATCACAAGCAGACCAGAGACTCCACCAGGAGACTGGTTATGGACACAGGGGTGATAGAGTATCTTCATATTCTACCCCCCCCCCCAAAAAAAATCAAAGAAGTCTTTTTTGTACCTTTCTTTACTTTTAATTTTTTTAAATAATGTTTTTATTAATCTTTTTTTCTTCTCATCATTATTATTTTAGGTGTAAATGTGTGTGTGTGCTTTTTAAAAAAATCTCTTCTGACCTTTTGGTCCTTATTTTTTTATTCTTTTCATTTTTTTCTTTCTTTTTTGTGAGACTTAATTGTTATTCTGATCATCCCCAGATTTTTACCCGTCGTCGAATATTAGACCTTATTCCTCGTTGTGTACACATTTAATACAGAAATTTATTACTCAGTTCACAACCTCTTAGGCTAAAATTCCTTAAGAGCAGTATTATCTTTCTTTATACCTATATAATTTTCAAGTAACTAATTTTAAGAATTTTTATTTTGTAGTTTTTCATGTCTCCTTTCTATCCCTCCCTTCCTCTCATCTTATCCTTTTCTTCTCTTAATATCACCCTTGAACACATAATTTTTAAGTGTTTCACTTTTTAAATTTAAATTTTTGTATTTACATTTTTTTCTTTTTTTCTTAATCTTGCTTCTATCATTCTGTCTAATCCACTTCCCTCCCTAAGATTAGGACTTGGTTAAATTCACTCTCCTTTTACCTCTCCATATCCCTCTAATCCTATTTTTGTCCACATTTCTCCCTAAAATTAATAATTTGTGGTTTGCCAAATTCTTCTTTGCGGTTCTTAGCCCATTAAGCCATAGTTGTTTGATGTTGAATAAATTGTATCTGTTCAAAAAGATTGTATCTGCAGACTTTTGTCTGTGCAACTACAGATCTTTGGTGATGCTTGACTTAAAATTTTGTTCTAGCAAAAAATTCGTGCTACTTTCATACCAACTGGGTAAAACAAGCTGGAAAAACACACGGAATATGGCAAGTCCAGTTATCTGAACTCTCACTCATGAAAATCAGTTGACAGCATAGTTAATGAATAATCCAGAAGAGGGTTCCCAAAAATATCTACAAACACTACTGGTAAACATGGTGAATGAAAAGATTGAAAACCTACAAAGGATTCAATGGGAGTGTGATAGGGAGAGAGAGGCAAACCAAAGATTAATGCTGGAATCTCATGAGAGTGAGGAAGCTACTCAAAGATTGATTCAGGAATTGCACGAGCAGGTTGAGAACAGTCAAAGAGAAATACAGGAATTGCATGAGCAGGCTGAGAAGAGTCAAAGAGAACTCCAGGAAGTGCATGAACATGAGGAAGCTAATAAAAAAGTAATGCAGGACTTGGGAGAGCAGGATGACAATAGACAAAGATCAACAGAGGCATTCATGGAATCCATAAACAGAAAGCTGAAAGAATTCAGGGACACCACAAAGGGAATGCTGAATGGAGCCCAACAGAAGGAAAGGGAGTACAAGGAAACCATAACCAATCAACGACGTGATTTGAGAATAAACACAACACCAAATTAAGGAGGTAAAGAAGTTCATACAAGATCTAAAACAAAACTCCAACAAAAAATTTAAAGCCATCAAAGCTGACCAATTAGAAGGAAAAGGAATAAAAAAAAACAAAGTAGAAAGTCTCGACAGTAGGTTAGACCATGCAGAGGAGCAAATCTGAGGGATTGAGGACAGCCAGGTTATTACAGAGAAATAACATACAACTATCCAAGACAAATCCAAGAAATGTGATAGATGTATTCAACATTTGGAAGACACTCTCAGAAGGCCTAATGTGAGAATAATGGGTGTAGAGGAGCACGTAGAGACAGAATTTAATGGTCTAGGAAATTTGGTTAACATGATCCTAGCAGAGAACTTCCCAAACATGCAAAAAGATAGGCCTATTCAGATACAAGAAACTTTTAGAACCCCAAATAGACCAGACTAGGGCAGGATATCTCACCATTACCTTATAATCCACACAGGATCAATTCCAAGGAAAAAATCCTTAAAGCTGTCAAGTAGAAAAGATCAACTACTTACAAAGGGAAACCAATTAGAATCACCTCAGATTTCTCAGTGGAGACAATTAAAGCAAGAAGAGCCTGGAATGATGTAGGCCATGTCCTAAGGACAAACAACTACCAATCAAGCATACTATACCCAGCTAAGCTCTCCTTCATAACCGAAGATCAAATAAAAATGTTTCATAGCAAAGAAAAACTGAAACAATGTATCTCCAACAAACCAGCCCAATAAAAAATACTTAATGATGTGTTACACATAGAAAACCAACAAGACCACAATAAAGACCAAGATACCGCACCCAAACTGAGAATCCAAGAACTATAGGAAGAATCAAGTTTCTCCAGCCCCCAAGAAGGTGGATAGCATTGCAGGAACTCCCAAACACCTCTCAGGCCTGACTCTCAACATTAATGGACTTAACTCTCCAATTAAGTGACAGACTGTCTAGTTGGATTAAAAAACAAGATCCTTCTATCTGCTGCCTTCAGGAGTCACACCTTGCTCATACAAACAAACACATTTTGAAAGTGAAAGGCTGGAACAAATTCTACCAAGCAAATGGCCCCCATAAAGAGGCTTGAATGACAATCCTAATATGAGATAAAATAGCCTTCAAATTACAATTAGTGAGAAGACATAAAGAAGGTCGCTACATACTAATTAAGGGATCTCCCCTTCAGGAGGATATTACAATTCTAAATCTCTATTTGGCAAACAAGGGATCACCTAGATTTATCCAAGAAACACTACTCTCCCTCAAATCTCACATAGATCCAAACACATAAATTGTTGAAGAATTTAAGTCACTACTATCCGCACGAGATAGATCAACTCGGCAAAAACTCAACAGAGAAACTGCAGATCTAAACAACTGCATGGATCAAGTAGATTTAACAGACATCTACCGAATATTTCACTCAGCAGCATCAGAATACACGTTTTTCTCAGCATCACAAGGGACAGTTTCCAAAATAGACCCCATTTTAGGTCATGAAGCAAACTTGTCCAAATTCAGAAACATTGAAGTTTTACTGGGCATTCTCTCAGACCAGAAGGGAATAAAATTAGAACTCAACACCAAAAGCCACCAAAGAAAGTAATGTAACACATGGAGGCAGAACAACATTCTGTTGAATCACCAGTGTGTCATGGAAGAGATTAGTAAGTAAATTCAAATATTCATGATATTCAACAAAAATGAACACACAAGTTACCAGCTCTTCTGGGACAGAGCAAAGGCAGTAGTACTTAGAGGCAAATTTATAGTTCTGAGTTCCTACATCAACAAATTGGAACGATCTTGAACCAACAATTTTATGAGATATCTGAAACTCCTTGAAAAAGAGCAACAATATAAACCCCAACCTAGTAGATGGAAAGAAATACTTGAAATTAAATAGGAATTAAAAGAATTGGAATTTTTTAAAAAATTCATAGAAAAAATCCACAAAACCAAGCGTTGGTTCTTCGAAAAAATTAACTAAACTGAAAGACCGTTAGCAAATCTTATCAGAAAAAGAAGAGAACACACCCAAATAAATAAATTCAGAGATGAGAATGGAAACATCACCACGGAAACAACAAGATTCAGAAAATTATAAGGGAATGCTTCTCAAACCTTTATATTAATAAGTTTGAGAACTTGGCTTAAATGGACCTTTTCCTAGCAAATATGGACATGCCAAAAATAAACCAAGATGAGATAAACCATTTTAACAGCCCTATATCAAGGATTGAAATAGGATCAGGAATAAGAGACCTCCCATCTAAGAAAAGCCCAGGACCAGATAGATTTACAGCGGAATTCTACAAGTCCTTCAAAGCAGAGCTCAAACTAATAATCCTCCAACTCTTCAATGAAATTGAAAGGGAAAATTCACTACCGAACTCATTCTATGAAGCCATCAAAACCCTTATTCCAAAAACATGCAGGGACTCATCAAACAACAAGAAATATAGACCCATTTCTTTGATGAATATTGATGCAAAATTTCTCCACAAAATTTTGGCCAATCAACTTCAAAAGTTCATCCAAAAAAATCATGCATCATGATCTAACAGGTTTCATTTCAGGGATTCAAACCTGGTTTAATATACACAAATCAATTAATATAACTCACCACATCAACAAAGAACAAGGATAAGAACCACATGGTTATCTCAACATATGTAGAAAAAGCATTTGACTAGATCCATAAAACCCTTCATGATGATGGGTCTGAAAAAATTAGGAATCCAGGAAATACTGCTCAATACAATAAAGGCTGTATATGACAAACCTACAGCCAGCATTATACTTAATGGTGGAAAAATAAAGCCATTTCCTCTTAACTCAGGAATGAGACAAGGATGTTCACTCTCTACTTCTCTTCAGCTTAGTATTAGAATGACAAGCTACCGCAATAAGACAAGATGCAAACATAATGGAGTTCCAAATCAGGGAAGATGATGTAAAACTCTTTGCAGATGACATGATTTTCTGTTTAAAGAATCACACGGACTCCACTTCCAAATTACTGAAGCTGATTCAAAACTTTGGCAAGAAGCAGGGTATAAAATTAACCCTCAATAATCAATGCCTTATCTGTATGACAACAATGAGTAAAGCATGGGTGAAATCAGGAAGGCAACTCCCTTCATAATAGCCTCACAAAAAATAAAATATGTAGAAATTTACTTAATCAAAGAAGTGAAGGACCTTTATGATGAAAACTTTAAAAACCTGAAAAAGGAAATCAAAACAGAACTTAGGAAGTGGAAAAACCTCCCATGCTCCTGAATTGGAAAGATCAACATCTTGAAAATGGCAATATCTGCCAAGGCTACCTACAAATTCAATGAGATACCTATCTATATTCCAACCTCATTCTTCAAGGAAATAGAAAAGGCAATCCAAAAATTCATATGGAACAATAAAAGACCCTAAATAGCTGAAACGATCCTCAACAGAAAGATCACTGCAGGACGAATATCAGTACCAAATTTCAAACACTACTACAATGCCATAGTAATCAAAACATCTTGGTACTGACACAAGAACAGACCTCAGGACCAACGGAATAGAATTGAAAACTCAGTAATGAACTCACAGACCTATAGCCACTTAATCGTCGATAAGGGAGCTAAAAAAAAACTAGAATGGAAGAAAGACAGCCTCTTCAGTAAATGGTGCTGACAAAATTGGTTAATCACTTGTAGAAAACTAAAGCTAGATCCTTATATATCACCTGCAGCAGAATCAACTATAAATGGGTCAAAGACCTCCGGGTCAAAGCAGAAACTCTGAAAACATTACAGGACCGAATAAGAGCAACCCTAGGTCTCCTTGGCACAGGCCGAAATTTTCTTAATAGATACCCAGAAACACAAGAAATCGAAGAAAGGTTGGACAAATGGGATTGAATGAAATTGCAGAACTTCTGCATGGCAAAGGACATAGCTAGCAAGGTCAATAGAAACCGCAAGGATTGGGAGAAGTACTTCACTAGCCATACAACAGACAAGGGTCTTATATCTAAAATATACCTGGAACTCAAAAAATTGAATCCCCCTACAACAAATATTCAAAAAAACAACTGCCCAATAAATGAGCAAAAGTCTTTTTTTTTCTTTTTTAAAGTTGTTTTTATTGTGAAAATACTGTACAGAGGGGTTAGAGTTACATGAACAAGGTAATGAGTTCATTTCTTTTCTTGAGGGGTTATTATTTTCTTTCTTTTTTTTTATTGTGAGAACACCATACAGAGGAGCTACAATTACACGGGCAAGATAATGGTACATTTATTATCAAGCATTGTTGCCTCCTCTTTGTTTCCCCTTCCCATCCATTCCCATAGTCCCCCTACCTCCCCCAATCTGATCTTTACCGGCCCCCCCCCCCCCCCCCCCCCCCCGCCAAAGTTGTAAAGTTCGTTTTTCGACATCACCACTTCACCACTAATGTCTCTCCCACACAGTATAACACCTGCTTTCACAGTATTTGGTGTTGTTATAATTTGTGGAGGGGATGGACAAAAACAAATCGAGCTAAAGCCTTAAAGAGAAACTTCTCTGAGGAGGAAAGAAGGATTGCCAATAGACACATGAATAAATACTCAAACTCCCGAGCCATAAAGAAATGCAAACCAAAACAACATTTAGATACCATCTCACCCAGTTAGAATGACTATAATCAAGAACTAATAACAACAGATGCTGCATGGGATTTGGAGAGAAGGGAACTTTACTGTATTGTTGGTGGGAGTGTAAACTTGTTCAACCACTTTGGAAAGTAGCATGGAGCTTCCTAAAAAGACTCCACATAGAGCTCCCCTCTGACCCAGTAATCCCACTTTTGGAGATTTACACAAAAGTTCACAAACAAAGCTATAAGCACAACCATGTTTATTGCAGATTTATTTACCAAAGGTAATATAGGGAACCAACCCATATGCCCCTCAGTAGATGAATGGATCAAGAAAATGTGGTATATATACAAAATGGAATTCTATGTCTCCATGAGAAAGAATGACATTGCCCCATTTGTTAGGAAGTGGAAAGACTTGGGAAAAATTAAATTAAGTGAAGTAAGCCAGGCCCAAAGAAATGTAACTCCCATGGTTTCCCTTATTTTCAGTAACTAATTTATGTCTGAGATCAGCAGAAATGGTCAGTTAAGTTGATTTTGGGCGAAATGAACCCAAGATAAGGATTCAATTTTTTTTCTTTCTTTCGATTGTTCCTAACATACCTATAAGATGATTTCTTTGTTGCTTTGTATGTCCATCCCCCTCGCTATATCCCTGCTTTCACTGTATTTGATGTTGGTATAATTTGTGGAGGTGACGGAAAAAAGAGATTGTCTAAATATGGATACAGGTGGACTCATTGCAACAATGAGATGTACCAGATTTTATTTCAAAAAATAAAATGTACAACTTTGGCTGGGGGGATGGGGGGGGGGGGAGATGGGAAGTGTTGGAAAGGGGAAACAAAGGAGTAGGCAACAATACTTGATAAGAAATGTACTTATTACCTTGCCCATGTAATTGTAACCCCTATGTAAGGTACTTTCACAATTATAAAAAAAAAGAGGCAAAAAAATTACCTGTATGGTTTCCTATGAAAAGAAAGCAGAATACAATCTGTTCCTCAAGGAAATTGACGCATAACTGGCAGTAGTCACTTTCATAAATGATGTAAGAAGACTGAAGAACAAATTTCAACACAAACTTCCTGATATAAAATTTACTTTGTCCCCTGTAAACAACCTTTCAATTCTATCTGTCTTGTTCTCAAAATGATTCATATTTTATTCTTATATTTTTAAATTAACTTTAAGTAGTTGAATGGGAATTTTAGTTTGACAAAGCAGTTTATGAATAATGTTTAGTGAGGTTTTTTTTTCTTTTTTCTCTCCTGAGGTTTGAACTGTGGGTCTGGTTTTCTTTATAAGGAAAAGAATCTAAAGGACATTGCCAAGGCCCTGAGTTCAAGCCCCAGGACTAGCCAAAAATAAAAAAAAAAAATGCATTGTATTAAGCCAGGCACTACAAGCTCACGCTTGTTTTCCTAGATACTCAGGAGGCTGAGGATTGAGCTTTGAAGCCTTGAGATTCTTTTCCTTATAAAGAAAATGTAATCTGTTTTATCCATTTTTCACATGCAAAATTAGTATTTCCCAAGTACGTAAGTCCATGTAAATTTTTTTCATGTTGTTTTGCATGCATGTATATAATTGTAGTACATCCTCAATGGGCATTTCAATAATTTATTATATTCTATTGTAAAAGGTTTTGCAATATCTATTCTTGTACATGTGTCTCATTTGACATAAGTTGAAATATATTTTGTATATAAAATTATGATTGAAAATGCTGAATCATAGAGGCAACTCTATGTATAATATCTTAAAGATTGCCAGTATGTTTAACAAATTGACTATATCACTTTAAGTGTCAAGCACCAATGTATAAGGATTCCAATTTCTACATAGTGGTTGTGCAGGGCGATCACATGGTAAGTATTAGCCTGATGTTCATCTCCCCCTGTATCAACTAACCTCATTGTATTTTATGACTAAAACAGCAGCACTTAGTGTACAAATTCTAGGAAAATTTCCCAGAATTATTGTGTACACTCATAATATTCACTTTATCTTTGTTAGAAAATAGGCAACTGTAATATGAAAACTCAAAGTTCATAATCAATGCATACCTCCCTGGTGAAAGGAACTGCTAAAGTATAACATTTTTGATTTCTAGCTCAAAATAATAGAAATCATATTCTATCCCTTCACTCAACACTGCACTGCCTTGGGACCCTATCTCTGTTTAACACTGTCTTACTGAAAGAATGACCTCCCCAATTCCTGATGGAAACAGACTGCAGGTCTTATGGACCAATCATTTCCTCATTGTAGCTCACCTAAGTTGTTTACCATAGAAGTATTTTGATTGCTTTTTATACCAACATTTTGAGAGAAAGATACTACTTTAAAATGCTATTAAAGCAAGACTGATATAAAAATCACCTTTGACCCTAGATAAATATTTTACCTTTCCTATACCCAAAAATGCACTCTGACCTATTATTATTGTTAGGAATGAGAGGTTAAAAATCATAGACACCAAGACCTAAGTAAGAATTAATGACTCTCCAACTTGTGAATACTATTGGTTTAAAAAGACATGAAGGGCTGGGAAGGTGGCTTAGCGGTAGAGCGCTTGCCTTGCATGCATGATGCTTTGGGTTCGATTCCTCAGCACCACACAAGCAAAAAAAAAAAAAGCTGGAAGTGACTCTGTGGCTCAAGTTGTAGAGCGCTAGACTTTAGCTGAAGAGCTGAGGGACAGCGCCCAGAGTTCAGGCCCCACTACCGAACAATCCCCCCCCCCCAAAAGAGACATCAATACTACCAAATTTTTTCAAAATTTCTTATGATACTGAAGATTCAATTATAAACTATTAACACTTGAATATAACTCATTTCATGGGAGTAGATCACAAAACACAAGATTAATCCTAATCATTTTAAAAGACCTTTATTTATACTACAAATTCATTGTTACAACTACAAAGATTCTAAAAATAACTGAAGCACAGTGACACAAAAAATAATTTAACTGCATCATCTACGTTCAAAGGACTGAGCTAATAGAAAACAAAATTATACTAATAATTAGGTTCCCCTATTCACTTATATTCATTTATTCTATTTCTTTTAGTTTCATAAAAACTGGCTTTTCATAAAATGATGCATAAAAAGCCTATATACCCACTTACATTTTCAGATCTTAACAATATTTATTTCAGAAATACCTATAGCTATATAGTCAACGAACTAGAATAATACTAAAATATTTAAATGGTTTTCAGAAATTACAAGACTCACTCTGGGATGTTATTTATATTGGAAAAGATATTCAAAAAGCCTTATTTGTTAAAGTTGTGATAGTTACTCCCACAAAAGTACTATTAATGAAGAAACCTTTGTATGTACAAAACAACTTGAAATGCATCCACAATCTAGAGGTGACACATGTTTTTTGTTTGTTTTTTTTGAAATATATATCTAACAAGCACAGCCACAATACTGATTTTCAGGCAATATGATGGGATATTCAAACTTTAAAAATACGGAGTTAATTATCATAGTGTGAAAGAAAGTATTTTTCAACAGAAATCCGGAAAGAGTTGATCCACCTTGAGATTCACAGAAATAACCAGAGAGTAATACCTATTTGGTCAAGTCGGTCAAAAATCACTTCATGAGTATTTCTTATAAATATAACTAATTTAAGAGTCAAATACATATTTTGTACTGACAGTTGTGAAGTGTGGTTCCACTGAAATGACAGGACCAAACACTGATAAATAAAAAACTTTGCAACACAGCTCTTTTCAGCCTCACCCTGTTCATATTGGCAAGCAACATTGAAACAGCACACACACACACACACACACACACACACACACACACACACACACAAACACACATGTGTGCACATGTACACAAACATATACACGCATGCTAAATTCAGGGTTTATTGTACAAAAAAGTTCAAATAAAATATTAGTGATTAGGACAAATGATAATTTGCCTTATTACAAAATAATACATAATCCAGTCAACATCGTTGTTACATTTTGCCTGCCCCTCCACATGTGACCACTTAATTTATTTTAGGTAATTAATTAACTAATTCATTCCTTCATTAGTTAAATACTAATACTAGAGCTTGAACTCAAGGCCTAGCTCTGTCCCAGAATTTGATATTTTTTTGTTTTAGTTCTCTCAAGGCTAGCATTTTACTGCTTGTACTACAGCTCCATTTCTAGCTTTTGCTTGTTACTTTCAAACCAGAATCTAATGGACTTTTTTCTTGGTCTGGTTTCAAACCACAATCATCAGATTTCGTCTTTCTGATTAGCTAGGACTAAAGACATGAGCCACCAGTGTGGCTCCTACTTTTTCCTATACTTATCTATTGCACATACTTAAATAACAATTTAATATTGAGAGTATAGAAGCAAGATGTATAGTGATTATATTGTTCTGTCAGAAATTCAAATTAGTAATATAAATTTCTTCTTAAGACCATCCACAAAAAATACTTGAGGAGAAATCTGATGATGATGATGATGTGTGTGTGTGTGCTGGTACAATATGTTTCACAAATAAGCACTGTGCAGGGGTGTCCAGACATTCACAGTAATTGCGTGAATATCTGCCTTGAGCTACTAACTCATGGACAATGTCTGAGTGTCCACTCTAGGCTTCCCGATGAAGAGAGGTATACTCATCCTCATCCCTAGTATTCAGATGAGTGGCCTTTTTGGAAAGTAGTCTCTGCACTGTAATACGCTGCAAGAAAAGCACTCTACCACTGAGCCACCTTCCCAGCCCAAGGATTAAGATTCTTGTCTGTAACTTGGTCAAAGCTGTGTCTCTTTATGTAGGCTACTAAAAATGTATTTACTAATTTCAAGTAAATATATAACTTCTATTTCCATCTCTTTTACCAAATAAAAAATAAAATTGTTTGCTTTGTAAATTGATCAGAAGCATGGATTTTGTGTCTACCTAGGTCATTGCATATCTGTATCCCTCTTCCTCTCTCTCTTTCATGTTTCTCATAGACAATATGGTTGCCCTATAATTATCCTAATTTATTTTGCTTTTATATTTTTGGTTGCATCATTTCACTTTCTGCTCTGCCATTTCCCAAATCAGCACCACATAAACAGAACCACAGAAATGGTTCTGTGGCTCAAGTGGTAGAGCGTTTGCCTTGATTTGAAGAGCTCAAGGACGGTGCCCCAGCCCAGGGTTCAGGCCCCATAACTAATTTTTAAAAAAAGAATCTAAATCCTTGATAATTTTAAGAACAGGTCTGAATGAAATCAGTTGAGTCACACTTTTCCTGCACAATGAAAGAAAAGGTCCAGGCTAGGAAAGCAGCTAGAGAAGGCAGGCAGATTGTATCTGTGACAAAACTTTGTGGAAAATGGTATCGAGGATTACTTATTGGTGATCCACTTGCACTGGAAACATGCTGCTGAACAATTGCTTGCTGATTCTGAATTGTTGCTTTGATCACTATATTCTCCAAAAATAGAAAATGAAATTTAATTGATATCAAAGGACTACTAATACATTTTGACTTTTCAGTAAGCATCTTCAATCATCAAAATCACCTGAAGACAGTAGATAGGCCTACATTTTTAGATGAAAACAAGTGTCTTTAAAAAAAAACAAGCAATTTAAGTAGTCATGCAAAGGACTTCTATTTTACTACTGCAATATACATATTTTTTCTAATGTTGTGTACCAATAAATAATGGAACTATTAGAAAGCTCTAAAAGCTCATATATTGAATAGTTAGTTCTCTTACACTATAACATGGTATTTCCCAAATCATTTATGTAGAAGGCATTGTTTCCTATTTTCTCATTCCTAGAATAAGCTGCACATGAAGACACCACTGGTCCTCATTTTCAGTCAGTGCATTTGAATACGGAGAAAAATGTTTCCTCTGCTCTCTATCAATTCACTACTCTCCAGCTGGAATAATTTAAAATAGTAAAAATGGAAAAAGATAAAATAAATCATGGTGAAAAAACATGCAGAAAATTCACCAGATTTTTCTGAATATTTCAACCAATGTGAACTATTGGGGAAATACAGGGACACCTCATTCCCACTGGTACTCAAAGTCTCTGGTTAGGCAATTCTGCTGAAGACCAGGAACAAGATGAAAACGTGAGGAATGGTATTAATTGCAAGAAAATAATGGAGAAGAATCCATGCAAATTTCTTCTTTGGGATACCGAAATTAATCATCTTACTACACTGCCAAGACTACTTTCCAAAAAGGTCACTCATATGTATACTAGGGATGAGGTAAGTATACCCCTCTTCATCGGGAAGCCTAGAGTGGACCTTTAGACATTGTCCATGAGTTAGTAGCTCAAGGCAGATAATCATGCAATAACTCTGAATGGCTTGGCACCCCTGCACAGTGCTTATATGTGGAATAATACCAGAAGGGATTCTTTCTTACTTCATCATGATGCAGATACCAATCCCCAAACTAAAGGCCTCATGACCCCCTTGCATCTTGCTGGTGGAATAGAAGTGGCACAGATATGCTGTATCTCCTTCTGTTGAACCATTATATCAAACCGGGTCTGAAGAACAACTTGGAAGAAACTGCATTTGATATTGCCAAAAGGATAAGTATGTATCACTACCTCTTTGAAGTTGTGGAAAGCTGTACAAATTATTCTCCTACGTAGTAATGGTTTGGTTAAGTTTCTTAAATTTCAAAAGTGCCAGTCCATCCTTTGTGTCCCTACAAAATATTTTCATAATACAAAGCAACAGTAATATTTTAATTTAAAAATTCATGGATTCCATGGTATTCTTCTACATGAATTGCCTGACTTTGATGTCAAAATGTATTCAAGAGTTGTTTGTATGCATCTATAATGATTTCTGCAGAGTTTGTGATTTTTTTAAATTTTAACTTATCTGTTGAAATGAATAGTATAGAAACTAAAGATATTCGTGGTGCTTGTCTGAAAAAAAGTATCTATGTTTGTATAAAGTCCATAATCTATTTCATTGTCTTCTAAATATAAATCTTTGAAGTCTACATTGTTTTATAATATATAGGATCATTAATAAATGTGTCCTTTCAGATTACATTCCATATAGAAAAACTTTAAGATTCCTTTTTTCTTAGGTCCTTATATTATTTTATTTCTTTGGGATAAAATGACAATGTTATCAAATTTCAAGTTTTGTAAAAGTTATGCTATGTAAGGGTCTTTTTAAGGTGAAGATTTAATACACTGATGTCAAACTAATCTTTAATTCTATGAATTATATGTATTGTTACACTTGTATTTTTGTAATCAAATTTTTAATAACTGTTTTTCATTTCTTGCATGCGAAGAAATTTTCATACCATCCTTGTGCAAGTGCCATGTTAATCTCTGTATTGTTGTAATTTGTGTAGACCTGTTGCTGAAGCTTGTAGTATCCTCTAAATTTAAGTAGTTAATGATGCAATCTTTATACAGGCTTATATCCTTGGTTGCCTATTTCTAACAAGGAACACTTATTGTTCTTAAAAACGCTTTTGATCTTATTTCTCTAAATTTCGGTGTATAGTGGAAAAAAACTGATATTGTTTGGTCGATTGCTCACATTTGCAATTTTTGGTCAAGGACAATTTTGTAGTTTTCATTTTAAATTTGATCATATTTTGAAGCCTTTATAGCTAAGTCCAAAGGTGATGGATTTTCAAGTACTTATTTTTCAACTGAGCTAGCTTTGTGGAGCTAATGGATTCAAAGTAAGTCTTGCTTAAGAGCTACTTCTAAACCTCTGTAGCTTAAAATTTCCTAAATGAGGTCTCAGTGGCACAAATGTCTTCCTGGCCTTTTACCCTTCTTCCATGTAGGAACAGACCAACCAGAATATCTTACACTGACAGCATAGATTGTCTTACTGGAACAAAACTAATCTTAATTACATGGGTTCATAGAGAGATGAACACTTCAGACAGAATTGCTCAGAATAGAAGGTATTTTATCAAAATATAATTGTTTATTATACCTATCATTTCAAAAGTAGCTAAAGCCAAAAAGGTGAAAAAATTGTTTGTATGCATGTTTACCTAATATTCTGGCCTGTCTACCATCCAAGCAGGCAGGAACTTACACTACTGACTTTCTATCACCAAATATTTCCATAGCTCCTGGAGAAATCTTTATGTTTCTCCTCGATATTAGGTCTTAAATTGGTAATGTTTTAATCAAAGTGTTTCCTCTTGCCTCCAGGCTGTAAATTTACAAATGGTAAAGCTTTAGGTCTAACTCTACCAAAAAGTTAGGTAGAGATAATGGAATAATACTTTAAAACAGAGTTGCCTGTGATACCCTAACCAAAACAGAACAATGTATATCAATTTCTTATATTATATATACTTATATATTTTATATTTATATGTGCTGATCTTAAATTTCACACAGTGAATCTTACTAGAATTAATCGTTAACTTGTCAAGTAAATTGAAATTTATTCCCATAAATATATTGGAACATAAATAATTAGGTTTAGAATATATATTAGAATATAAAAAGTATCAATGCAATGTCTTTGGTATAAACTTGTGATACCTTCTAAGTGTTCTTGCTCTTCTGAATTCACATATTAAAAAAAAAAAAAAGCAGTATTGTCTTCCTCTAATCTAGAAGAGATTTTACACTGCTGCTGTGTTTATTGTGCTAACTTGCTGGTCCCAAAGTGATTTTCTCCATATTTCTGAAGCGTTCTTACTGATAATATCCAAATTTTGCTTATATGATGCCTAAAAGCTATTATTCTTCTGCAGTACCCACAGGTCCGAGGATACTATGTCCAAGTTATCTGCATCATCAGATAACAAGGGCAAAACTTCTCACCATGGCCCATGCAACATGCTAACAGAAAGTAATTGAAGACCCATCTCAATTTCTCATTCCCTATAATATTTCAGGGCCCCAATTCCTTGCAGGAATTAGCAGTAAGCAATTGAGAAATGTAAGGCAACTTAAAATGAAATATGAGATCACAAAATATGAGAGAAAGTACTGTAGTTCCAACTTTCAATTTACAGATGACCAGCCCATATGAGTAAACAAAACCACAAATGTCACAAGATTATTTTTAATATCCCTCTCCTAATGATGAACGAAAGATTTCAGTCCAGCATAAGTAGGACAAAAATAATTCCTGGAATGACTGATCCATAATTGTTCTACCAGGGCTAGGAAAATTTGACAGTAGTCAAATGTAATTTAGAAAAACATTAATTGAGAAGACCCTTAGTGCTTCAAAACACTGGTACTTCAGTAAAACTTGGTTCTGTAGTATAAAAATGTTGTCATTCTCAAACCAATGATAACCTACATTTAATCTCCTGAAAGTATATTCCTTTTCAAATAAACTTTTAAAAATCATATTCACCAAAATAACACTTGTCAAATAGATGGTAGTGACATTAAAAGTTTTTCAAGTGTAGGAATCAAGTTACAATAGAGTTGATTTATTTACCCAGCACTAATGCCAAATAAGTTCAACCATTCATTAAAGTGTAGAAATAGTATCTTCCACCATTTGCATGGTTCAGTAGGTGCCTTCCAGAAATGTGTTAAATAGATCAGCCTCCCATAATTTAAACCCAAATATTAGCTAATAAAGTAAATTTCATCACATAAGAAGGTACATTTTAAAAAGTCACTAATAATTGCCTTATCATGTGTTACCTTATCATATATTTTCCTTATCTGTCTAACATAGTAAGAAATATGAGTTTAAGTCTTGATTATGGGTACTGATCAGAGATATGACAAACATGAAATCTGTCTTCTATTTCTATCATATTCCCCTACAGTAGTAAATTTTAGTTTTCTTCTTTTTCCAAAACTTATAGGTAATAGAAAATATCATCCCATGTAAAATAGAATAATCACACACCATTGTACAAAGCCATTTATAAAAACTGGTAGTTAGCTATAAATTCTAAGCAATTTTTAAGCTTTCTTGTTGACTAAAGATTGATCTTCCAAAAAGATGAGAATAAAAGCATGTCTAGGTGCTTCGTGTCTCCAGTCTTGTAAATTGTGATTGCAGATGAATGAATTATGGAAATACAAGCTGACATCAGTTCAAGTATATGCAGGATTGAAACTCCTTGGAATGTATATAAACCTTTCAATGTATTAACAGAGAGTTTAACAAAATGACTATCAGGAAGTTGAAACCAGAAAGGAATAATAATAAAGACATAGAATGAATGAAAAATGGAACAAGGGGCAAGTACAGCTAGAATACTCAATGTACACACGTAATAAAGGAAGTGGTAAATCTGAAATAAACCTTGGAGAAAGGGTTGGTTGAGATTGATAGAAGGAGTGACTATGATCCAGGAACATTGGACAATTAGATGGACATAATTAATTGTAACACACTTGCACAACTTTTGAAATTCATCTAAAAACACAACTACAATCAAAAACACACAAAAATCACAACCAAACAGCAATCTCTAGAGAGTATGTATATGACTTCACAAAATTTTAAGCAGTTAATGAAGGGTAGTCTTGGGAAAAGGAAACAAAGCTGTTCAAAGAGGGCAGTTTGGGGTAGGGGAGAATTTTGAACAGATTTAAATTGATTGTCTAAGGTTATAAGTCACCTACATCTACTGCAAATACTTTCTTCTGTGAGTATTCTTTTTTTTTTTTTATTTTGGTTCCGGTCGTGGGGCCTGAACTCTGGGCCTGGGCGCTGTCACTTACCTCTTCAGCTCAAGGCTAGTGTTCTACCACTTGAGCCACAGCTACACTTCCGGCTTTTTTCTTTTTGCTTATGTGTTGCTGAGGAATCGAACCCAGGGCCTCAGGCATGCAAGGCAAGCCCTATACCACTGAGCCACTTTCCCAGCCCCCATTCTGTGAGTATTCTTTTTCTGAACTGTTTACTCCATTTCTGAGCCACACTTTATAGCTTGTCAAGACAGAATAGAAGAAAAAAGATCAAGAACCCATTACACCACTGGAGAGAAAACAGTCCTCTATGGTTTCTCACATCTCTCTTCACTACTCTTTTCTCGTACTTTTAATAAAGTCAAGTGATTTTGAATTATATCTTTCCTTCTTATTCAGAGAATTACTGTTTGGTAATTAAACGTCAATTCACAAATTTTGATGCCTTTTTTTTCTTTAAAGAACTTTGAATTTAAATTCCACTACAACCTTGTTTCACACAGTGAGAGGATATTTCCTGGGTAAGGACAATTCTCAAGGGAACCTACAGGATTTACAGCAAGGTTTGTGAGGCTTTTTATTTAGTGTGAAAATGAGCCATATTCACCCATATTGCTCCCTCTCAGCTAAGTCTCCATGTATTTCTTTGCATGAAAGCCTATTTTCCAGGACAATTTTAAATTTTTTTAATAGGCTAAGTTGTTAAAAAGTTTGAACAATTAAAATTTACCTGCCATAAATTTTAAAACTCTTTTGATGAATTCACCAATCTTAATCCCACCTTTACCATCAAAAACAGTTAACATGTTGTTTTCATGATATAGTGTCCATGAAACTATTATTTTCCAGTGGCTTTGTTATGCGTATATATGACCAAATAAGCTGATGCTGAGCAAAATGAACTCCAAACAGAGTTTGGAATAAATATCTCTGGAAACAGAGATATTTATTTGCGGTAGTTGTTTTTGATGTACTATGTGATTTCTATTTTCTTTGAGATTTTCCCCTATGGTTTATCCCCTGCTGTGTTTGATTTTGGTACCCTGTGTATTGTGTATACATTTACCTTAATTAGGGAAGGGAACAGGAACAAAAAAAATAGCAAGACAAAGGACAAAGAGCAAACCAATGCAATAGCAATTCTCACAAGACAATAAATTGAATATGTACATTACAATTTGTGAGGGGTATTGGGGTGAAGGAAAAACTGTGAGAAAAATGAGAGAGGGGATAACAAGTTCGAAAAGTTATGTATTCAATTCTTTACAATGGCTGTAACCCCAGTGTACATCACTTTCACATTAAAATTAAATTTAAAAAATGAGCTGATGAAATGAAATTTCACTGTTTTATTATAGTAAATATTATTCTTTATGTAGTAACATTTTAAAATCAGTATTATTTGACATTTAATTTCACCCTCTTTATCATAGGGTCATCAACTTGAATGATATCCAACTAGACAATTTTTTCACAATATAATTGCCAATATTTTGAAAATAGAATACATTTAGTACTTTCTTATACTAAAACAGAAAACAGTTTAATTCTATGGAAACCCATAACTTTTAAAAGTAAATAAGTTTTTAAGAGAACAGAATGTATGTGTTCTTCAAAATTCCTATGACTAATAACTACTCATTTTCAAATTCTGAACATTCTATACCTGAGAGATTCAAAATATACCTGTTTGCATATTATGTAATTCTGCAATAGATGCATTTTCCAATGGGGTGTTACAGACTGAGAAGTGAACAGAAAAGGAGCCACATTCTGATATGGGATAAAACTATGAAGCATGTTATAATTAATTCTTCAAGAGTAAGCAGTTGTTTATCAGATTAAGCTATTATTTCTATGACCATCAATCACAAGATTTATGCCATAAAGTCATTCTAGCCCACCAGTTTCCAACTTGTAGGGTGCACCTCAAAATTCCTATAATTCACATCAAGAATAGCTTATCTCCATTGTGAAAATACACTGCACCTCTGCTAATGTGATGTCCTCCGTGTTCTAGACAGAACACCACTATAAACTGTGTTGCATCATTTTTCCTCCACTGGTATTCTTGCAAATATTATTTATATTTATACTTTTTAAACTATCATAGATAATCAGGATGCTATGATTGGAACATTATAGTTCAAATCCTGTGAAGACTCAGGGTCTATGTTGAAGGGGCAGAATGATGCAGGCTCTGGTCTCAAGATTATCTGAGGACTGAGTATTAGGAAAGCTCTTGGCATGCCGGGCTAAAGAGGTAAAATGTTCTTTCTTCCTATCTCAAAACACATGTCACAGACTCCTGGGAGCCGAGGAGACTCCTGGGAGCTAGCTCTTCTGCTAGCTTAAGCATAGATGAACAGCTGGTCAAACATTTTCTTGAGATTGGAGAAGTGGTTTGAGCTTGCTCTGAAATAGTTTAGATAATAATATACCAAGATAGGTCTGGGAAGGTGGCTCAGTGGTAGAGCGCTTGCCTTGCATGCATGAGGCCCTGAGTTTGATTCCTCAGGACCACATAAGCAAAAAGAAAAAAGCCAGAAGTGGTTCTGTGGCCTAAGTGGTAGAGCACTAGCCATGAGCTGAAGAGCTGAGGGACAGCGCCCAGGCCAAGAGTTCAGGCCCCACGACCGGACCCCTTCCAAAAAAAATATACAAAGACATTGTCTCATAGGTCAAGTAAAAATGTATCTGTTGAAATTTTTGTGTGAATGTTTTCTGACCAAATCTTGGCCAAGATCGTGCTTGCTTGTCTTTAAATACCACTAACATTAAAGCACAGCATGCAGTAGCAATTGCTGTTTGCACTCTGCATCCCCTGTGTCCTGGTGATTTCGTTACCCTTACCCAGGGATGCCAACGCACTAGACATAACAATTGTCGCCCAAACAGGGACCCTGCATTGTTGAATTCAGGAAGGGATATTCAGGTAAATACTTTTAATTACAGGGTGATGGGACAAGTTAAATCTACTCTGTACTAACATATGCTTAAACATTTACTTGCTGCTTATGGTGTAAATATTTCTTCTTCTGACATAGAAATGTGTATTAATGTAGTTAGGAAATGGAATCATTGGTTCCCCGATGAAGGAACATTAGATGTTGACAGTTGGAAACGTGTAAAGAATAATGTAGAATGAGCTGTTCAATTTTTACATCACTCCCTCACAAAACAGAGGGCTCAGACAGTGAGTTTGATGATAAAGTGCCTATTTTTTCGTATCCTGTAAGTTGACCACCTCCTATGAACAGTATAACTCAACCAGCCAGATATGAAGGTGTTGCTGTTGATGATATTGGTAAACTTATGAAGGCAGTGACGTTGTATGGTCCTCAATCTCATTATGTTAAGGAATTGTTTAATGGGCTTGCTCGACATTACAATAATTTTGCTCCCGAGGATTGGAAGATACTTTGTAGAGCCTTGCTTAAGAAACCTAAATACCTACAATGGGAAGTGTGGTTTACTGAGTTATGTA
Organism: Dipodomys spectabilis; assembly: GCF_019054845.1. NCBI lineage: Eukaryota > Metazoa > Chordata > Mammalia > Rodentia > Heteromyidae > Dipodomys > Dipodomys spectabilis. The sequence continues at coordinate 2,778,441 of NW_024870936.1, forward strand.
AAAAAAGGGCTAGACAAAATGCACAGAGCAGTAATCCACACCTGCAGATCATAACCTTTCCCATGTTAAGTGGAACAGAACAATATGCGGATGCTTATATAAAACTCTCCTGAAGAGAAGTATTGAGGCATGGGAAAGATTCGACTGGTAGGAGAGCATTATGGCTCTTGAACTAAAGTAATTCAAAAACCTAATAAACCCTGTGTTCAATTTTTATCACCATTGAAATTTACCTTGGAACGTACTGTTGTGGGAGAGGCTGCACGGCAACAACTGCTGCGCATGTTGGCTCATGAGAATGCTAATGAGGACTGTAGAGGAGCCCTATTGCCTATTAAAGAATCTGGGGATGTGAATACATATTTAAGGGCCTGCAAAGACATTACATCTGAATCCAGGAAGGTGAATACAGGTGTTTGCTGAAACTATGGCCACTACCTGGCATGCTTTGCAAAAAACCCTATAATCTATAGTGTTTGGATGTGATCAAATGGGACATATAAAGAAAAATTTTAAAAAGGCTACTGATGTTAACAAGAGAGGACCAGGAATTTGCCCTAAATGTAAAAAAGGGAAGCACTTGGCAAGGGAGTGTAGATCAAAAATATAAAACAAAGGAATTCCTATAAAGGATGCTTACCCTATTCAGGTAAACTCTCCATCGGGCCAGCCCCAGGGCCCAGGATTAATAACCTAGGGCTGCCAACCATCTTTTCCCTCATCCCTGCCACAGCCCACAGCGCTGCAGTGGACATACCAGCCTTAAAAGATTTTATTTTCAAAGGTGGTGATAAGCCACAAAAAACTCTTACCGGAATTTATGGGCCTTTACCTGAAGGAAAATTTGGCCTATTGACTGGTAGATCCAGTCTTAATGCAAATGGAGTTTTAGTACATTTATGAATTATTGATGCTGACTATATTGGGAAATAAAAATTTTAATGTCAGCTGCTGCAGAGATTTCCTTTAAAAAGGGAGAACGAATTGCTCACATTTTGTTATTACCATATATATCTATTGGAAAGTCATTTTCACCCCGCATTGGGGGATTTGGAAGTACTAACCAACAAAATGTGCTTTGGACTACTCATATTACTAAAATGCAACCTAAGATTAAAATTAATATCCAAGAAAAGATATTGACAGGACTAATAGATACTGGCTCAGATATTACAATTATTAACACTCATGAATGGCCTAATCATTTATTATATTAAATAATCCCTGTAATATTAAAGGAGTTAGCAATACTCCTGTAAATTTTATAGGACAATCAGTGTTGTATGTTACTATAACCTAAGAAGACGGACAGACAGCTCTCCTTAAACATTATATTATGGAAGTTCCAGTTATCATAATTGGTAGAAATGTACTGGAACAATGAGGAGCTCATATTTAATTTTAACATTTTTAGATGGAGCCCATAAAGATATTATGGAAATATGAGGAACCTCTTTGGATTGAACAATGGCCTTTATCTAAAGAAAAATTAGAAGCAGCTCATCAATTAGTTGAAGAACAGTTAACCAAAGGACATATTGAGCCGTCTATGTCACCATGGAATTCTCCTATATTTGTCATTAAAAAAAAGTCAGGGAAATGGAGATTGCGGGCTGATTTACGAGGAGTTAAGGCATCCATGTACCCTGTGGGGGCTTTACAACCTGGTATACCGTCGCCTGCCATGCTTCCTAAAAATTGGCCAATAATACTAATAGATTTACAAGATTGCTTTTTTACCATTCCTGTACATGTAAAAGATTGTAAAAGATTTACCTTTTCTTTACCACAAATAAATCATCAAGCCCCTCATCAGAGTTTCCAATGGAAGGTGTTGCCTCAAGGAATGATGAATTCTCCAACTCTGTGTCAGATATATGTTGATAAGGCCTTAAAACCTGTTAGACAAAATGGCCTCACATTTACATTTTTCATTATAAGGATGATATTTTATTTGCAGGACCAAATATGACAGAATAGAAATGGTGTTACAGTGCTTACTCTCTATATTTAAAGATTTTGGATTAATAATAGCATCTGAAAAAATACAAAAAGATACGGTGGTAAAATATTTAGGATATGTTGTTTGTAGACAAACAGTGAAACCTCAAAAAATATCTTTACGATGTGATCAATTACATACGTTAAATGATTTTCAAAAGTTACTAGGAGATATTAATTGCATGCGACCGGCCTTAGGAATTCCTACTTATCAATTACATAATTTGTTTTCACTGTTACAAGGGGAGCCTGATTTACATAACAAAAGAACTTTAACTAATGAAGCTGAAAGAGAAGTACAATTTGTAGAACAGAGAATTTAAAAAAATGTTTTTACATTGAATAACGCTAAATCAACTCATAAATTTATATATTTTAGATACATGGAAATATCCAACAGGAATTACAGGACAAAATGAGCTACCTTTAGAATGGATTTATACACGGCATAGATTTACAAAAAATATTATGCCTTATGAACAACAGTTGGCAATTATTATTCAACAGGCCAGGCAACGGATATTTACCCTATCGGGGTATGATTTATTTGAAATTATCTTTCCTTTGCCAAAAGACTAAGTAAAATATTTGTTAAACATGTCTGAAATGCTACAAATAGCATAGTAAATATTACTGGGCAATTTTCCTATCATTTTCCCAAAGATAGATTGTGGGATTACTTGAGTAAACAACAATTTGTCATTAATAATATAATGACCAAGGCTCCTATTTCCAGTGCTCTTACCATTTTTACAGATGGCTCCAAAACAAAAAGTGCTTATTGGACAACAAATAAATATTGGTTACAAACAACTACTTTAGCATCAGTTCAACAAAATGAACTTTTTGCTATTATTAAGGTGTTACAAGATTTTGTGGGAGATGTTAATATTGTTACTGATTCTGCCTATACTGTAGGAGTTGTGACTAATATAGTCACTGCTGTTACATATTCATCGAAACCCCAGCTGAATCAATTATTTAAACAATTACAAGCATTACTGCAACAACACAATGCCAAAGTGTTTGTAACTCACGTTAGGGCTCCCTCTTTGTTACCTGGGTACCTTGTATATGGCAATAATCAAGTTGATAAATTAGTTTGTTTTGCTTCTGCTAAACAGGATCATACTCATTTACATACAAATGCTATCCATTTACATATGCATTATAAAATATCTTATTCTCAATGTAAACAAATTATAAAAAGGTGTCCTATCAGCAGACCAATGCATTTGAGAGTTGTACCTGCTGGAGTAAATCCTCCAGGATTACAACCTAAGGAGTTCTGGCAAATGGATATAATCCTTGTACAAACCTTTGGCCGTATTTCCTTTGTACATGTTACAATAGATACGTATTCCAAATTTGTTTGAGCTTCTGCCCTTATGGGAGAAACTGTTAACCATGTAATAGAACACTTATTGGAAGCTTTTAACATTATGGGAGTGCCTGCCAAAATAAAGACTGATAATGGACCAGCCTATAAAAGTATCAAATTTAAAAGATTTTGTGAACTTTATGATGTGGTACATATTACAGGAATAGAATATAACCCCCAAGGACAAGCCATTATTGAACGAGTTCATGGCACACTAAAACAACAAATTAAAAGATTGAAAAGGATGAAAAGGTTGGATGAAGTTATGGATATTTTGTGATTTTCTATGCAAAATCTTAAAATAAGTTTACATCAAGCTCTTTTTGTTCTTAATTTTTTAAACTTACCACAAGGAGATATTTTAACTAGAGCTGAGCTCCATTTTGAACAAATATCAGAAAAACCTTATTTAAAGGCTCCTGTATGGATTAAGATTGCATTGGATGCAGAATGGCAACTAGTAACATTATTACATAAGGGGCAAGGATAGGGTTTTCTGTCTACACAGGATGGCAAACAATACTAGCTTCCTGCCTGATGGATATAGACGCGGTCCAGTGAGGACAGCACCGTATCCTTCAAGGAATCGACCACCAGTTGAGGAAAAAAATCCCCACTGCCCACCTGGGGGCAGGTAAAAAGTTGACTGGAGAAGGACAAAAGATGATACAATTCAATGGTAAACCTGTCACGGCTGAGAATTTGTTCCTGGCCATGTGTGCCCTGCTTACTGTAAACTCTGCCCATGCTAATGCTAATGTCAGTTATTGAGACTTTGTTCCTAACCCCCCTTTATTGGAACCTGTTGTTTGGGGAGACATGGATATAACCTTTTATACTGTTTCTGCGGTTTTATCTCCTCCTTGGAATAATTTGACATTTTGTAATAAGGATGATGGTAGCTTTTTAAATTTTACTTACTATACTCATCCCTTACCTGTTTGTCTGGGCCTCCATGTTTAGTTATGAATTGGCAACATTGGGTTTTACCTGGGAAATGCACTTCCAATTCTAGAACACAGCGGTAGCGATTAACTACTTGGTCCATTAATAGTAGCTGGGAAAGTGTCACCTTTGATGGCGAGTTATTCTTACCTATGTGCCCTGATTTTACTTATATTGATTTAAAATATCAGCCTTTTGTGTGGCAAGAGTGTAGAGGAACATTTGGAAAAATGTTCAATAATTTTATTAATTGGGGACCTTTTGGACAGTTTATTAACACATGTTCAGAATGGAATATTATCAGATGTGATTTATCAAATGTTACTAGGAAGCCATTAATGGATCGCTTACTGGAGCTCGACTGATGGCCTGGGGAGATGGAGGCATTGGAGATGCTCGATGGGCTTTCATGGCTGCACCGACTGCTGTTCAGACTCATCTTTGGAAGGTCGCAGCGGTGCTGAAACCGGTGATGCTATCAAATGGATCGTTTTCAGGGACGGCAAACTCTGCGTCCACTTATAATTTTACTTTGTACAAATCCTATGATGTAACTGCTTGTGTACCTCTGTCTTATGTATTTTTAGTGGGAAATTTTACATTTTCTCCAACTATTTCTTGTTTTAATTGTCGCCTGTATTCTTGCATTAATTCCTCTCTTAATTTTAATGACAGTGATAGTGCTATGATATTACAACAAAGAACTCATATTTGGCTACCTGTTAAATTAGGAAGAGAATGGTCCCAAAATCCATTGGATTTACCAAACTACTAAAATATACAAAGCGTATGATTGGAGCTATTGTAGTTGTGATCTTAAGCTTAATTGCTATTACCACTGTTGCTGCGGTGTCTGCCCAACACACTTCCTTACAAACTAAGCACTTTGTGGAAGAATGGCACCGGGATTCACATGAATTGTGGGTCTCACAGGTAGAAATTGATGCTCTGTTACAAACACAGATTAATATTTTTAAACAGACAGTGGGATGGTTAGGAAAAAGTTATTGGTTGTGGAAAAACAGTTATTGTTAAAATGTGATTGGAATTTTACTACCTTTTGCATTACTAATGTAAAATATAGTAAATCTATACATGATTAGAATGTAATACAGCAGTATTTATCTGGAAATTCTACTGCTACTCAATTGATTGCTCAGTTACAATTTAATGTACATGATATTTTTGGTAAACAATTTACAAATGATGATGCTTCTAATATTGCTGATGCATTTATTAAACAATTGAAAGGGTTGGATCCGAAAGAAATACTACAAAGCATTTCACATACTGCTAGTGGTATGAGAATTATGATTGTTATTATTTTGTTTGCACTTGTACTGTTATATTTAATTTTTATGAAACCAATGCAAGTGTCTATGATAACCCTGTGGAAAGCTTTACTTTTAAAACAAAAGAAAAAAGAAGGAAATTGCGAAGACTCAGGGTCTATGTTGAAGGGGCAGAATGATGCAGGCTCCGGCCTCAGTATTATCTGAGGACTGTGTTTGAGTATTAGGAAAGCTCTTGGCATGCCGGGCTAGAGAGGGAAAATGTTCTCTGTCCCTATCTCAAAACACATGTCACAGACACCTGGGAGCTTAGGAAGTAGCTTTTCTGCTTGCTTAAGCATAGATGAACAACTGGTAAAGCATTTTCCTGAGATTAGAGAAGTGGTTTGAGCTTGCTCTAAAATAGTTTAGATAATAATATACCAAGACATTGTCTCAAAGGTCAAGTAAAAGTGTATCTGTTGAAATTTTTGTGTGAATGTCTTCTGACCAAATCTTGGCAAAGATCAGGCTTGCTTGTCTTTAAATACCACTAACAATAAAGCACAGCATGCAGTGGCAATTGCTGTTTTCACTCTGTATCTCCTGTGTCCTGGTGATTTCGTTAGACTTACCCAGGGACCCCAACGCACTAGACGTTGAAAAAAGCCCACCTAGGCAGGAAGTTTCCCTAGATTCTTATCTTCAATAAACTTCTCAGGAAAAGCCATACACAAGTGAGCTGAGTTTGAAGTGGTAGGGCAGGAGCCTTGAGCATAAACAGGCTCAGAGACAGTGTCCAGTCCCAGAGTTCAAGCCCTAGGACAAACCAATAAAACAAAAACAAAAATAGAAACAAATCCTAAACCTAGCATTTTTCTCACTGTATACAGAGGCATGTAATTAAGGAAATTGCTTCCTGTGTTACATACAGGTAGAAGAAAGATGTCCCACAATTATTCTCTCCATACCATGTTATACCAAAGCCCCAAAAAATCACCCTTTTTCTAAATTTGTAAATTAATATCATCCATTTGTTGGAAACTCTGTGTACATTATTCACATTATCATTTTTTACATGAAGTGTTGGAATTATCTATTAACTGAGTTCTAATTATAACTTATGAAAGAATATTCTAGGCAAATAGAATGCAAGAAACATTTGTAAATTTGTCAATTAAACCCTCTACTTAAAAAGAATTTTGTAGTATCCTATAGAATATGAACATACAAACAAAACCAAAATATTTATTTTAAATCTAAACTCTAATTTAGCAAGATCTACATAGTCCTACATTAGATTAACTTTGATATTTCTCCATGCTTAAGCTTTTGTAATCCTTCATCCTTTCCTTGGAATCTAACAAAATGATGATTACTTACTTTTTCAAATTTTGGATGGGAATCACGAGCCATTTTGCATCTAAGAATATTCTGTAATGAAGAGAGCATTTAAAACACAACTGAGGATTATATATAAATTGCATTTCAATAGGAAACTTGACTCCTCAAAACATGATGACAAAATTAGCCCAAACTTCCAACTTTGTATTCCTTTCTTGTTTGGTTTGTTTTATTAAGGCAAAATTATACTACCTGGTCCAGGGAAGGTATCACTGTGTAATTCCACTATCTAATCTCCTGTCAGTCTGAGTGCTACAATTCTAGCCTTGTATCACATTGCCCCTCCATAGTTTCTTGGTTTATTTAATCTAGAAACAGATTAGCTATTCTGAACTTCTCCAGTAATATTATCCACTTGGCTGCTCAGAGTGTTCATGTACTCTTTTCAAAGATGTTCTAACATTTGACACAGGATGTGAACATTTTCAAATGCACCTGCAGGAGTCTCTGATTCATTCCTCCATGGATCTGATCCCTTTAATTATGATTACTTGACTCTTACTATCTCTGGTCCCTATCTATGTAATATTCTTAAACTTTTTTGAAGAAAGTTCACTTGAGGACTTTCTTACATTAAAAATTATCACTTGATTCTAGTCTTACTCAGGATATATTTTCTATTGTTCTCTAAATTTTCCACATATTCTGAGAGTTGCTTTATATGTGTATTTGTGTGTGCACATATAAGTGTCTCTGTATATATGTGTGTGATCGTATGTATGTGTGCAAAAGCCTCAAGATCTTATTCAGCAATCTTGCTCATGACTGGTATTCCAATATTGGTATTCCAATATATTCTTCCAATCCAGCTTTTGGCTGGTTAATTATAGATAATTTCTCAAAGACTGTTCTGCCCAGGCTGGATCCAAACTTAACTTCCCAGACTCCTTTACATTCTTAGGTTTTATTTCCCCAGTAGTGTTAACTTTTAAATTACAAACATTTTTTGAGTGTAAAGGCTAAGCTATAGCCTAGATTTTTAACTCAAGAATTCATATAAAGATAGATGAACATGCACTTTACATATGCTGAGTGTACACTGTTAGAAATGTGATCCTAAGCTGGGTGGTCGTGAGATCTTCGGAAAGGGTTCAAAGCCAGCCTGGGCAGGAAAGTCCTGGAGACTCTTTTTCCAATTAACTACAAGAAAATTGAAAGTGGCACTGTGGCTCAAGTATAGAGCATTAGCCTTGAGCTGAATAGCAGAGGGACAGCTCCCAGGTCCAGTGTTCAAGTGCCAAGACCACCACCAACAAAAAATACATAAGTAAATCAAAGAAAATAAATGTGTTCTTATCCACCAGTTTATGGCTAATATAATCCCTGCTCTCTCAGGATGGACTTTTTTTCCAATTAAGTCCATGCTCTTATATCTGATTTGCATTGGAAACAGAATTATGCTTCCATTCTAATGTCTACAAAGCTGCCTGATTAGCAAGCGTGATTTAGAAAGGGAGTGGCCTCATACTTTGTGTTCCACGTAGGAGTAATTCTTTCTCTGTATCACTCTCATAAATCTACACACTGGACTTGGCTTTATTGTTTCAACGTGGTTTTATTTGTAGAATCTTCTATATTGTATTGAACCCTTATACTTAAACACAAAACTTGTCTTTCTCCTATTATTGCTATTGTTTCCTTACTGTTAACTCATGTACACTTGGGAAATAATGCGCAGCATATACACTCACAAAAAAATGATCTGAGAACCTTTTTCCAATTTAAAATTCGCCTTAATTTATAGAGAACTTAAAATATTGAACTCAATATACTCATGGAAAATGTATTTGTAAGCAATATAAATTTCATATTTTCTCTTTACTAAGTTGTCTCTGAAACACGTGTTACCTCAGATCAAGGTGTCCTTGTGTTATTTCGGTAAAGCAAGAAAACATTCATTATACCTCAGGCAGCACCATAGATTATTCCTGGAAGTAAATGCTACTGGATGTGCAAACTGATCCCAGGAGAGGAATGGAACATAGAGGATTGGCAAAGTTCAAGTTAACTTGTGCTTTCCTTTTTACTGTACAAGAAAATCCCAAGGCTTGAAGGAAACTCTGTCCCTGACTTTTTCGTGTGTGTTTTTACTCATATATAACTTTTCTGCAAACTTCTAGTTGAGAGTATTACAAAAAGAAATAATGTGCCATTTGAAGGCCAGCATAGAACAAAAGGAAGCAACGTTGATTTAAACATGTTCTACTGCAGGGACTGGGAAGATGGCTAAGTGGTAGAGTGCTTGCCTTGCATGCATGAGGCCCAGGTTCAATTCCTCAGCCCACATAAGCAAAAAATAAGCCAGCAGTGGTGCTGTGGCTCAAGTCGTAGAGTTGAAGAGCTGAGGGACAGCGCCTAGGCCCAGAGTTCAGGACTACGACTGCACTCCCCCCAAAAAAAAACCCATTCTACTGCAAAGAAACAAAGACATGGAGGTTTTAAGGTGTCTTATGGATGGATATTTCACCCCTGAGATGATTCTCTTGTTGCAGGAGTCAGTTATCAATTCCTTTAGTTTGGTCCTGAATTCTCCAGAGCAAGAAGGATTCCAAAAAAGCATCCAGTGAGTATGATCAGCAAAAGGATCCTCTTCTTAGACCAGTACTCCTTTAAGGAGGGTCCCAATGAAATATCATGGGTTTTTTTGTTTGCTTGTTTTTTTTTAGTTTGTGTTGGTTCTGGGGCTTGAACTCATAGGCTGGATCCTGTCCTTGAACAGTTTTCTTTCCTGCTCATCTGCCCCCAAAGCTAGTACACTACTGCTTGAACCATTACTCTACTTCTGGCTTTTTTGCTGTGTAATTACAGTTAAGAGTTTGACAGACTCTCCTGCCAGAGTTGGCTTTGAAATAAGATAGTAAGAAAGCCAAGTGACATCAACTGTATAGACGTCTCTTTTCAAAGAAGAAATATTAGATGTTTATTGTAAAGCTAATATTTGACATTTTTTCCTATTTTATTGTGAGAATACCGTACAAAGGAGTAACAATTACATGGGCAAGATAACGAGTACATTTCTTATCAAGCATTGTTGCCTCTTCTTTGTTTCCCCTTCCCATCCCTTCCCATAATCCCCCTCTCCCTCCCGCCCATCCTCTTCCCCCACCAAAGTTGTAAACTTCGTTTTTTGACATAACGACTTGTACATCTCATTGTTGCAATGGGTCCACCTGTATCCCTAAATGATTTGTTTTTAGAGAATAGGTCCAGCAAACAATCCATAACATAACTCAGCAAAAGTAGGTGCACTGAATCATTTTGGAATTAATTTTTTTGCTTGGGAATATTATTGATCTTGTTGTTCCTTTTGGGGAAACTTAAAGTCATATTTCACTTTTTTGTTGGTTGTGAGGCTTGAATTCTGATCCTGGGCACTGTCCCTCATTTCTTCAGTTCAAGTTGAGCCCACTACCACTTTAGCTACAGCACCACTTCCGTGTTTCTGGTGGTTAATTGAAGATTAGGGTCTCATGGACTTTCCTGAAAAGGCTGGCTTTGAACCACAATCCTCTGGTCTCAACCTCCTGAGTAGCTAGGATTACAGGTGTAAACCACCAGCACCCAGCTCATATTTGCATTTATGTGCACTGAATGGCACTGTGTAGACAAACAATGGAAATTTTAACCAAATGATGACATTGCAGCTTTTCAGAAAAATTGAGGTAGCAATAAATATGTCCTCCTTTTCCATTATGTTACATTAATGACTCATGAGCTATGGGACCCTTACATTAGCAGCCTGTGACATCAGTATAGGTGTAATTAGTATCAGGAAATGTTCATAGAGAAATATAGAAAGACTGAGATTTTTAGAAAACAAAGGAGATAAGGTATGAGGGAACAGCATAGAAGGAGAAACATTTATCACGCAGAGATTAAGAACTACCCTAAAAGATTTAGAATGCTAAAGGCATTGAGGAAAAGCCTAGTTGACAACTAGTTCTTCAATAACCAAAAATGGTTCTCTAGACCAGTTTCTGGTATACCTTAGTTACTATCATTTTTTCCTTCCATTTGGAGTTATTCCTTATTTTCTGTCACAACTATTAATTAGCCTCTGCCTTTTTGGTGCCAAAACTGACCCAAAAGATTTCAAAATCACACTTAGACTACATTTCACTTTGTGATAAGCTGTGATGACACAAAATCCTGGAATCGTTGAATTTCCAGAATTAATCTTCACCTGACATCTAAGCACATTCCTGGCATTAATTGCTGTGACTTAATGAACAAAACTTTTTCCAACACAGTATCCTAACATAAATAAAGTACATGAATTAGGGGCTATTGTCAGGTATCAGTATGGAAGGAGCAATTATATATTTCAAGCATGGGTTCTTTATTTTCCATTTACTAATTGTTTTGCCAGTCCAGGGCCTTAAACTCAGAGGTAGAGAATTATTCCTGAGCATTTTTTTTCTCAAGGCTAGCACTCTACCATTGAGGCACAGCATTCCTTCCAGTGTTTTTCTTTTTTCTGTGTTACTAAGGAATTGAACCCAGGGATTCATGCATGCTAGGCAATCACCATACCATGAAGCCACATACCCAGAGCCCTAAATGACTTTCTTAAGAAGACATTACATTTTCATTCCGTAACTATGTATCATAAGTTTGGCTAGGTGCTAGAAAATTATATACTAAACAATACAATACAGTAAGTCCAGTAAGGCTGGATGGACAATGAATTTCACGGTCTAGCCGGGGCCCAGTGGGGCTTACCTCAGGGAGCTGTTTCAACAGGCTGAGTGAGACAGTTTTTGACCCACAGACCACCTCCAGAATGAGAAGGTCACCTTGGATTCCAGCCATATGGGAATGTTGGGCCCCCTCCTCCAGCACCTATTCAACCAGTTTTTGTGAAAGAGAAAGAGAAAAGTCAGAATTACAATTAAGTAGGGTGCCGGTGGCTCAGAACTCTAATCATAACTACACAGGAGCCTGAGATATGAGGATCATGGTTTATAGCCAGCCCCAGCAGGAACGTCTTTCAGACACTTATTTCCAAAGAACCACCAGAAAGCCAGAAGTGGTGCTGTGGGCTCAAGTGGTAGAGCACTAGCCTTTTGCTGAGGCTCTCAGGAACAGCGCCCATGCCTAGAGTTCAAGCCACAAAACTGACAAGAAGTGGACTTCCTACCACAAGAAGTGGATTGAATAGCACACATTGTCCTAGGGAGCATGGTAGTGAAGTCAGGCCAAGCTTCCTGTGAAGTTGAAGTCATAAGGAGGTCACCTGACTTCTCTGTGCTTCGGTTTCCCCAGATGCAAAACTCAACACAGTGAAGGATCTCCTTCCTCATGGGGATAGGGTAATGATGAAAGAGAGCCATGTTTTGTTTCAAAATCCCCACCTGATGCATGATTAATAACTGGCCCCACCTGAGCCCTTTGCAGGTATCTTCCTGTCATTTGCTCACAGAATTCCCGAGAACGTTCTCTGAAGGCCACTCCCTCAATGTCAAGCCATGCTCCAGAGATTCCCTCTGTATAAATCCCTTGTTTCCTCAAAACTGTCCAGTGAGGAGAATGAAGTCTGATGGTTGAGGCCCTACCCAGAACTTCACCTGTGGTCAAGAATCGGCTGTTGTGGACTAAAAGTTTGGGATAATCCATCTAAATCAATGACTGAATATGGCGCTACATGTCTACCATCCCAACTACAGAGGACCAGGCCTGATGGAGCATACCTGTCCCAGATAGGAGGACCTCGATCTAGTCCAACCAGCGCATATATTGAGTCTGTTTCAGAAATGCCCAAGACAGAAAGGTGGCTCCTCAGAGCCAGGTAGGAAACAAGCAGGGAGTCATGGTGTCCCCAGAGGGGTGTCTGACCCGGGGTAGTGGTGATTTGGGGGCAGCCACTCACCTGTACTGCTCAGAAAAACTGCTGGAGGCTGGTCCAGGTGCTGCAAGCAGCAATGGCAGTAGCATTGCAAACACATGGGCCAAGAGCAGAGAACCAGGGCCAGGGAACAGGTCAGGGCTTTAGGCTGCCTGGCAGCTCACCATTGCCTGAGGTATGAAATCCTCCACCTTGGGAAGTGGGGGGAGGGAGCCAGTGTGCGGGCAGGCATCTCAATTTCCTACTATATTCCAAAGTCGCTTGAGTCACTTCCTCACCACTCAGGCACCTCTACCTCCTCAACTGCTGGTAGTGTTGTAAACTAACAGAGGGAATCCCTGGTGCTACTGGGCAGCATAGAATGTGGGCGTGGCCACCATTCTTGTATCCCATTGGTCAGAAAGAACCATGAAAGAATGGGGGTGTAGCCGGAATTTTGTGATGCAAGCAGTATTGGCGGAGTCAAGAAGACAACAGCTCCCCCAGCCCTTTTCCCAGGGACCAATGTCCAATTCAGTTGGAGACAAGAGGGTGACCTGTTTAGCTGGATGGCTGCACAGATTGTGTATGTCTATTTCTTGCCAGACCTGGACCTTGAACTCAGGATCTGGGCACAGTCTGTGAGCTGCTTTTGCTCAAGGCTCACCCTCCACTCTGGAGCCCTGGGCTTCTGGCTTTGTTGGCACTAAAGTTGGACAGAGGTCTCAAGGACTTTTCTGACTAGGATGACTTTGACTATGATCCTCCCATCACAGCCTTGTAAGTATCAAGGAGGACTGCAGAGAGCCACTGGTGCCTGCCTAATCATTGGTCTTGCTGATATTCTTGGACAGACCGGTGAGTACCTTATCCCCAGGTTGAAGTGGTGGGAGCTGGAGCCCACAGTTGGAATCCTGGTCCTGCCACCTCCAAATGGCAGGAGATCCTAAGGAACTCACTTCTATCCATATGAATAACAATGGAATGTGATTTATGTCATGATTGAATGGGCAGTTCTTGAATGGTTCTAGGATAAAATTATACACAATTATATTATAGGACATTGATTGATTTTAGTTAATTCTTTATTAAGCATTTAAACAATCACATTTATAAAATGGAGGCATAATGAAATACCTAAGAATTGGGCCTCACATACTGAAAAGGTGCCATTTTTCTGCCAGGACTGGAATTGAAACTCATGGTCTTGGTAACTCTGTTGCACTGTGTGGGAATGGGAAGCTGGCATCCTTGAAGTCAAGAAATTCAGGTCTGTTCCTTATGCCTAAAATAGATCCACACCACTAGAAAACATCCTATTCATGTACTATTTACACATATCATTTATATTTATATACATATGTTAACTCCATATTGCATTCAGTGTAGTTATTTTATTTTTTTTGTTTATTTTTTTGCTTTATTCATGTATTGACCATTTATTTTATTGACTATTATGGAATATAAAACATCGACTACATTGATTACACAGGAGATAGGTCTGCATATATATTCCACTTTATACCTGACACCCAGGACTTTCACAGAAAAGGAAAACATGTGTCATGATCATATTCTTACTCCACGATTCATTTTTGGTAGTGCTAGCCCCAGGGGTTACCAAAATAAGAAAAGATTGACATGAAGATGGCAATATGCTAATAAATATATATCTTTATAGAGTGTCAGAGATGTCTACACATTATTCAGTTATATAGACTACATTCCTACCAATTCCTGGGTATTAATTATGACTCCATGTAATTAATGTAATTAATGTAATGTAATTAATTTTTTTCATCCTTAAACTATTAATGAAATCCGTGTCCTGAAATTATTGAGTTCCTTTAAGTAATAATATTTTTTCAATGCTTCGTAAATATTAAATAAAATCAATCAGCCTCCTGAAATGATGCTGTCTAATTTTGTAGGAGCATCATTCATAATCAATTCATTCAACTGTGACATTGACAACATTCCATTGTTAATCCTATGGATGGGAACCATTTTCTTAATATCTCCTGCCATTGGTTGGTGTCAGGACGGGGGTTCGAAATCACAGCCTATGTTGCCACGTGGGCCTATGGCTTCCCTGATAGTCTGGCAGCCTTCAGCAATGCAAGGTGAGTTACCCTTTGCAATGGTGTCATTCAGACCCATGAGGGTCACCATGCAAATGAAGAAAACATAAAATGGCCATATTTTTTTCTGTACATTGCTTTCCCTGCAAGGCCTGGGGGTCTAGGATCCCAGGAGGAGCAGTAGATGTAGTGGCTGCACCCCAGCCTAGGGTGATCAAAGCTGAGGCAGAGTTGCCACGACCTGAGTTCAAGCGCCGTATTGAGAAAAGTAAAATAAAAAAAGATAGCTCCCTGGCTTGCAATTCACGCTGTTTATTCTTCCAGGCCTTGGATTGGAACTCAGGATCTGGGTAAATCTGCAGCAATGTGGATGAAGGGGAAAATCACCGTATTTCAAGATAACGAAGTCAGGCCTTTTCACTAGTCCTGAATTCAAGCCCCAGCCCTGGAAAACATACTGTTTATATAAATTGTAAAGATAGGATTTATACTTACCTATATATGTTCAGTCCATACATGTTTGGTGTGGTTGTTCTTGTATTTTTTGTTTTATTCATTTATTTACCATTGATTGTATTACGATGAAACCCCTTCCATTTATTACATTGATGACGTACTATCACAGAGCATCTAGATTTATAGAAATGTTCTCCATCATGCCAGAATTCTCAGGATCACCCAGGATATTCAGAAAAAAGGAAAACAAGTTTCACACTTGGCTTTTTACCCCACGATTCACTTGTTGGTAGTTCTGGGATCTTAACTCAGGGCCTAGTAAGACCAATTGGCCAATAAGTCAGGTGAACACACTAACCTGTGAGCAACTAACGAGGTAGGCCATTCCCAGGATCTGACATAGATCGCCAGAGTGGTCCACTATAGTCATGAATTCATAAATATATGATCTATATTGATATACATGTGTGTACAGCATCTTGTGTTCGGTGGACTTCTTCTCCTTATTTTGTCTCTACTTCATGGAGGTATTGTGGATTTTACTAAGTAAGGTGACAGGTATAACAGTGCTGACATGGATGACAATCTCTTCCCATGGTTATAGGGTTGCCTATGAATTCCCCTTCCTAGTTGAGACTCAGGACTTTCATAGGAGAGGAAAACATGTGCAACAACTGGCTTCTGACATCAGGATGAATCTTTCTGAGCACTGGGATTTGAACTCAGGTTTGGATAGCTCTGTTGCACTGAGGGGGAAGGGGAAGCTCACCATCCTTGAAGATTAGAATGTCAGTCCTGGTCCAGGGCCTGATTTGAAGTCCCAGCACTGGACAAAATAGCAAGCCCACTTTTTTTAAACATAGGATCTCTCTTTACCTACAAGGTGTAGCATGCATCTTGCATTCAGTGTAGTTATACTTTTTATTAATTTTTTATTTGTCTTATTCATGGATGTATTGTGCATTTTATTGAATATGATGATAGATATAACTGTGCTTACATGGTTGACAACCTATTCCCATGGCTATTGAGTTGCTTACATAGCATTTTCCATCCTCAATGAGACCCAGGACATTCACAATACAGGAAAACATGTGCAACCCTAGGCTTTTCACATCAGAATGAATCTTTTGGCAGTGCTGGAGTTTGAACTCAAGGCCTAGCAGGCCCAATTGGTGAATGGGTCATGGTGAGCACACCAGCCTGTGAGCCATTAAGGAGGTAGGCCATTCCTGGGACCTGAGATGGAGTCCTGGTGGGGGCCAATATAGTCATAAATTCATAATTTAAACACAGGATCTATATTTCCAAAAATGGGTAGGTGACATCTATCGTTTGGTGTAGTCATTATCTTTATTTTGTGTCTTATTCATTGATGTATTGTGTATTTTCTTGAGTATAAGTTGACAGATATAACCGTGGTGAACTGGATGACAACCTATTCCCATGAGAATAGAGTTGCCTATACCTTCTTTATCCTAGCTGAGACCCAGAATTTGCACAACACATGAAAACAGGTGCAACGACTGGCTTCTCACATCAGGGTGAATTTTTGGCAGTGCTGAGACTCGAACTTGAGGCCTAGGAAGCCCAACTGCCCAATGGGTCCACGTGATCACACCAGACTGTGAGCCAGGAAGGAGCTGGGCTGTTCCCAGGAACTGAGATTGAGCCCCAGGGAGGCCAAAATAGTCCTCAATGCATCATTGAAACATGGGATGTATATTCACATCCGTCTGTGCACTGCATTGTATATTATGTGTAGTTATTGTCTTTATTTTGTATGCTATTCATGGATGTATTGTGTATTTTCTTGAATATATGATGACAAGTATAACTTGGCTGACATGTATAACAACTTATTCCCATGACCACAGGGTGGCCCATGCATTCTCCATCCTAGCTGACACCCAGGAGTTGCACAGGAAAGGAAAACAGGGGCAACGATTTGCTTCTGACATCAAGATGAATCTTTTGGCAGGGCTGGGATCTGAACTCCGGGCCTAGCAGGCCTAATTGGTGAATGGGTCCACATGAGCACACCAGCCTGTGAGCCATGAAGAAACTAGGTGTTCCCAGTACAAAGAAATAATCTTATAAATATGTTAGAAATAATTGCAAGAACGAAAGAAAAAAAAAACATTTCAATACCTATCTTGGGGTTCATTTCACCTATTATATTGATCTGGTTTAATCAATTCTCTGCCTTCACTACCAGATTATTTGAAGAATACATAAGATAATTGCACTGAGACGTGATTTAGAGAATAAATTCATATTGTTTACTTTTAATTTTTTGAGGTAAGTTCTTGGATTCAAATTCAGAGCCTTGCATTTGCCAAGCAGGCATCTGACCACTTGAACCGTGCCTCATCCAGCAATTTTTGCTTTGATTGTTTTTGAGATTGAATCTTGTATTTGTTTATTCCTAGGCTACCTGGATAGTGAACTTCCTAGTTTTATGTTCAACATAGGTAGGATGACAGCCACACATTAGCACACCCAGCTTTTATTGATTGAGCTGGAGGTTTCTTGTATGTTTTCCAGCTTGATCTTGAACTGTAACTATCAACATTTCCATTTTCAGAGTAGCTAGGATTATAGGTATGAACCACCTCATTTTACTTCTCTTATATGTGTTTATGAAAATTCTGAAAGTATGAGAAAATGCTCTAGAGTTACTAACCATATCCAGATTCTAGGTGGTACATTAACGATTATTCGGTAAAAAAAAATTTTAACGTTATTCTGACAAACTTTTTAATTTTTTTTTGCAAAATAGCGTACAGAGGGGTTACAATTACATGGGTAAGGTAATGAGTACATTTCTTATCAAGCATTGTTGCCTCCTCCTGTTTCTACTTCTCATCCCTTCCCATCTCCCTTCTCCACCCCTCCCAACACCCCGCCCCTGGCAAAAGTTGTAAAGTTAGTAATTGGACATGATGAGTTGTATATCTCATTGTTGCAATGGGTCCAACGTATCCCCATTTAAAGGTTGGTTTTTGCCTATTTCCTCCACAAATTTTACCAAAATCAAATAAAATGGAAGCAGGGGTTATACCATGGGGGAGGGACATACAAAGCAACAAAGAAATAATCTTATAAATATGTTAGAAACAATTGCAAGAAAGAAAAAATACATTTCAATACTTGGGATTCATTTCACCTAACATGAAATTATCTTAACTTTTCTGCTTGTTTCAAAAATATACTAGTTATTGCAAATAAGGGAAACCATGGGACCTATATTTTTGGGCCTGGCTTACTTCACTTAATTTTTTCCAAGTCTTTCGATTTTCTAACAAATGGGGCAATGTCATTCTTTCTCATAGAGGCATAGAATTGCATTGTGTATATCTACCACATTATCTAGATCCATTCATCTAATGAGGGGCATCTGGATTGGTTCCATATCTTAGCTATGGTAAATAATGTTGCAATAAACATAGTTGTGCTGGTAGCTTTAGTATGGTCTTGTTTGTGATCATTTGGGTAAATGCCCAAAAGTGAGATTGCAGGGAAATAGGAGAGCTCTATATGCAGTCTTTTGAGGAACCTCCATACTACTTTCCAAAGTGGTTGAACAAGTTTACTCTCCCACCAACAATGCAGTAAGATTCCCTTCTGTCCCCATCTCCTCCAGTATCTGTTGTTATTAGAGTTCTTGATTACAGCTATTCTAACTGGGCTGGGGTGGTATCTCAATGTTGGGTTGATTTGCATTTCTTTTATAGCTAGAGAGGTTGAGCATTTCTTCATATGTCCATCGCCCATCCTTCTTTCCTCTTCAGAGAAGTTTCCCTTTAAGTCTTTAGCCCACTTATTTATTGGGCAGTTGTTTCTCTGAGAATTTGTTGTTGGGGTATTTAATTTTTTGAGTTGCAGGTATATGAGACCCTTGTCCGTTGTATGGCTAGTGAAGAACTTCTCCCAATCCGTGGGATTTCTATCAATCTTGCTAGCTATGTCCTTTGCCTTGCAGAAGCTATGCAATTTCATGCAATCCCATTTGTCCAACCTTTCTTTGATTTGTTGTGTTTCTGGGTCTCTATTAAGAAAATTTCAACCTGTGCCAAGAAGATCTAGGGTTTCTCCTATTGCATCCTGTAATGTATTCAGAGTGTCTGCTTTGACTCTGAGGTCTTTGATCCATTTGCAGTTGATTCTTGTGCAGGTGATATATAAGGATCTAGCTTTAGTTTTCTACAAGTGATTAACCAATTTTGCCAGCACCTTTTACTGAAGAGGCTGTCTTTCTTCCATTCTAATTATTTAGCTGCCTTATTGAAGATTAGATGGCTATATATCTGTAGGTTCAATTCTATTCCATTGGTCCTGAGGTCTGTTCTTGTGCCATTACCACGTTGTTTTGATTAATATGGTGTTGTAGTAGAGTTTGAAATTTGGTATTGATATTCCTCCAGCACTTTTCTTTCTGTTAATGATCTTTTATGCTATCCAGGGTCTTTTATTGTTCCATATGAATTTTTGGATTGTCTCTTCTATTCCTTGAAGAATGAATTTGGGATATTGATAGGTATAGCATTGAATTTGTAGATAGCCTTGGGAAGTATTGCCATTTTCATGATGTTGATCCTTCCAATCCAGGAGCATGGGAGTTTTTGCCAGTGTCTAAGTTCTGTTTTGATTTCCTTTTTCTGGTTTTTCAAGTGTTCACCATAGAGGTCCTTCACTTCTTTGGTTAAGTTAATTCCTAGGTATTTTATTTTTTGTGGAGCTATTATGAATGGAGTTGCTTTCCTGATTTCAGCCACACTTTTCTCATTCTTGGCATACAGAAAAGTCATTGATTTTTGAGGGTTAAATTTATACCCTGCCACTTTGCCCAAGTTCTGAATAAGGTTGAATAATTTGGGAGTGGAGTCAGTGGGATTCTTTAAATACATAATCATGCCATCTACAAAGAGGGAGACTTTTACATCATCTTTCCCTATTTGGATCCATTTTATGTTTTCATCTTGTCTTATTGCTATATCTTGGCATTCTAATACTAGATTGAAAAGGAGTGGCGAGAATGAACATCCTTGTCTTGTTTCTGATTTAAGAGTAAATGGCTTTAATTTTTCACCATTAAATATAATGCTGGCTGTAGGTTTGTCATATACAGCCTTTATGGTATTGAGGAATGTTCCCTGGATTCCTAGTTTTTCCATAGTCTTCATTATCAATGGGTGTTGAATCTTGTCAAATGCCTTTCCTGCATCTATTGAGATAAACATGTGGTTTTTATCCTTGTTCTTGTTGATGAGATGAATAATATTAATTGATTTGCATATATTGACCCAGCTTTGCATCCCTGAAATGAATCCTGTTGATCGTGGTGTATAATTTTTTGGATCAATTGTTGAAATTGATTGGCCAAAATTTTGTTGAGAAGTTTTGCATCAATGTTCATCAAACAAATTGGTCTATAGTTCTGTTTTTTGATGAGTCCCTGCCTGGTTTTGGGATGAGGGTTATGATGTCTTCATAGAATGAGTTCGGTAGTGCACTTTGTCTTTCAATTTCATTGAAGGGCCATGGTGTGAGCTCTGCTTTGAAGGCCTTATAGAATTCTGCTGCACATCTTTCTGGTCCTGGGCTTTTCTTAGATGGGACTTCTCTTATTGCTGTTTCTATCTCAATGTTTGCTATGGGTTGGTTAAATGTTTTAACTCATCTTGATTTAGTTTCAGCATGTCAATATTTCCTATGAAAAGGTCCATTTCTGACAAATTCTCAAACTTATTAGCATAGTTTTGAGAAGTATTCCCTTTTAAAGTTCTGAATCTTGGTTGTTTCTCTGGTGATTTTTCCATTCTCATCTCTGAGTTTATTTATTTGGGTGAGTTTTCTTCTTTTTCTGATAAGATTTGCTAAGGGTCTGTCAATTTTGTTAATTTTTTCGAAGAACTAACTCTTTGTTTTGTTGATTATTTCTATGGTTTTATTGGATCCTAATTCGTTTAATTCTGATTTAATTTTAATTATTTCTTTCCATCTCCTAGATTAGGGTTTATCTTGCTGCTCTTTTTCAAGGAGGTTCATATGTCTCATTAAATTGTTGGTTTTAGATCTCTCCAATTAGTTAATGTAGGAACTCAAAGCTATAAACTCTCCTCTGAGTACTGCGTTTGCACTCTCACAGAAGGGCAGGTGATTTGTGTGCTCATTTTTGTTGAATATCATGAACATTTGAATTTCCTTTCTAATCTCTTCCCTGACCCACTGGTGATTCAACAGTGTGTTGTTCAGCCTCCATTTGTTACAGGACTTTCTTTGATGGTTTTTGGTGTTGAGTTCTAATTTTATTCCCTTGTGGTGTGAGCGAATACGAGGTATAACTTCAATGTTTCTGAATTTGAACAAGATTGCTTTGTGATCTAGAATGTGGTCTATTTTGGAAAATGTTCTATGTGCTGCAGAGAAAACTTTTATTCTGTTGCTGCTGGGTGAATTATTCAATAGATGTCTGTTAAATCTACTTGATATATGCAGCTGTTTAGATCAGTGATTTTACACTTGAGCTGAAGAGCTGAGGGGCAATGCCCAGTCCCAGAGTTCAGGCCCCACAACCGACCAAAAAAAATCCCTGTGCCACATCTGCCTTGCTTGCTTTGACTCCCCTAATGTTGGCATACTAGGAGGCCAGCATAAGATGAAACTCCAGAAAACTTTTGGCTAGAAAAAGAAACCACTTCATGGGAAGTGAGGGGTGTTTTAGAAGGGATTGGGAGCTGAACACAGGCAGGAGGGCTCATGGCTTCAGCCTCAGCTGTCTTCTGAATCATTGCCCAGTTATCAGCTGTAAGTTTTCGCTCCAAAATTAATATGGCAAAGTCTGCAATTCTTATTGACTCATCCACATACACAGACCTAGTTAGGCATCCAGAATGACTTAAAATGTGGATTTCCTAAGTCAGAGAAATCTGTACCAGAGTAAATGGGCAGAAAGAACTTCATTTAATCAGGTTCAATTCATTTTTACTTGCTTATAATTTAACTGAGAGAACAATATCAAACTAACCAAGCTTTCACAAAATCAAAATATCCAAGCCACTACATTTTACAGGAAATAAATATTCACAGCACAAATCAGAATTTCTGAAGAGGTGGTGCTCTCAGAAAATAAGGAATTAGGGTTCAGGACACGTCAGAGACATTTGACAACAGCATCAAAATTAAATTCATTACCACTGGTGTCAAAAGTTGCTTATTCTCAGCATGTAAGCACATATTTTTTTCTGGTCCTTAATAAAAAAGACGGTAGAATTTGATTTCCCTTCTCAATTTCAATCTTCAAATTCACATTTTCTTCTAAGGAAGTCATTTATCTCACACACCTGACAATATAGAATATGTCTTCAAACCAGGGTCTTCTGGGCATCTGAGAGCAAAATATGAAGAGTGAAACAGGCTACAGGAAGCTTGATTGTTCAGGAATAAATCATGTTTGCACTTCTTCTTTTTCTTTTTAATTGTGAAAATACCGTACAGAGAGGTTACAATTACCTGAGCAAGGTAATGAGTACATTTCTTATCAAGCATTTTTGCCATGGAAAGACTTGATCGCACAGCTAAGCTAGTTTGGGAAGATGGTTAGTTGGGAGGGGAGAAATGTCATAGAGTTTCAGAAAAAGGCCAAAGAATTGTGCATGGCTTTTCTTCTCAGAAAAGAACGTTTAAATAAGTTACATTTTTCTCTTCAAAAAATAATTATACAGTAGTCCCCTTCACTGTAATTTCCCCTTCTGTAGTTAGTTATCTGTGTTCAACTGTGCTCTGAAAAGATTGAATGGAAAAACATCTCATATTTTGAAAGAGATCACATTCACATAATACCTTTTTTTATGTTTTTTGGGTTCTTTTGGAGGTAAAGTTTCACTGTATATCTCTTTGATTATTTTCCTGCCTAGGCTTCTGTTTCCTGGAATTACAGGTATGCACTTCCACATCCATTTCACATTACTTTTTTTTTAAACAGTATATTGTTACAATTTTTCTATTTTTATTAGTTACTGTTTTTATTGTCTTACTGTACCTAATTTATAACTGAAGCTTTATTGTAGCTATATTTGTCTGGGTAAAAGCATAAAATGGTCATCTTGGTATTTACAGTGTTGCTTCCTGAACTGATTGAGTATACTAAAATCAGCCTAGGCTCCAGTCCCATATAGAAAATAACATAGTATGTCATACAAAGTAAGTTACACTTTAAATCACGTCAAGGTTATATCTATTACCAACATACATGTAACAGTATATAAATAGTTGCTATATTGAATGTTGGGGAACAATTTTTTTTTCCTGAATATTTTAAATTTCTTGTTGATTGAACACCTAGATGTGGAAATTCTGGATACTGAGGGTTAACTCTATAAATACCTCATTGATTTCAGGTATCCACTTGAAATGTATATCCAGAGGCTAAACAGGAACTACTGTAAAGATCAAAATGAAACTTGAACCTCTTCTTTGCCATAATTATTCATTAAATAAAATGTGGATAAATTTGATTCTGTACCTCTTCCTCCTCCTCCTTTTCTTCCTCTTCCTCTTCCTTGCTCCTCTTCTTCTTCTTCTCCTTCTCTTCTTCTTCTTCTTCTTCTTCTTCTTCTTCTTCTTCTTCTTCTTCTTTCTTCTTCTTCTTCTTCTTCTTCTTCTTCTTCTTCTTCTTCTTCTTCTTCTTCTTCTTCTTCTTCTTCTTCTTCTTCTTCTTCTTCTTCTTCTTCTTCTTCTTCTTCTTCTTCTTCTTCTTCTTCTTCTCCTCCTCCTCCTCTTCCTCCACCTCTTCCTCCTCCTCCCTCCTCGTCTTCCTCCTCCTCCTCCCTCTCTTCCTTCTCCTCCTCATCCTCCTCCTCCTCATCCTTGTCCTCCTTGTCCTCCTCCTCCTTCATATTCTTTTTCTTCTTGTTCTTCTTCTTGTTCTTCTTCTTGTTCTTCTTCTTGTTCTTCTTCTTGTTCTTCTTCTTCTTGTTCCTTCTTCTTCTTCTTGTTCTTCTTGTTCTTGTTCTTGTTCTTGTTCTTGTTCTTCTTCTTCTTCTTGTTCTTGTTCTTGTTCTTGTTCTTCTTCTTGTTCTTCTTGTTCTTGTTCTTCTTGTTCTTGTTCTTGTTCTTCTTCTTGTTCTTGTTCTTCTTGTTCTTGTTCTTGTTCTTGTTCTTGTTCTTGTTCTTCTTCTTCTTCTTGTTCTTCTTGTTCTTGTTCTTGTTCTTGTTCTTGTTCTTGTTCTTGTTCTTCTTCTTCTTCTTCTTCTTCTTCTTCTTCTTCTTCTTCTTCTTCTTCTTCTTCTTCTTCTTCTTCTTCTTCTTCTTCTTCTTCTTCCTCTTCCTCTTCCTCCTCCTCCTCCTCCTCCCCCTCCTCCTCCTCCTCCTCTTTTCTCAGTGCTGAAAATCCAGCGCAGGGCCTTGCATATGCTAGGCTTGGTATCTAACACAGTTCTACATCCCAACCCTCTAGAGCTCCTAAAAAGCTAGTTTGCGAATTTCACAATGTTTAATAATGAACACAATTTTCTTTTTCCTTTCTAGGCTCCAGAACAGGGAAAAGTGGGGTGGGG
Source organism: Dipodomys spectabilis (assembly GCF_019054845.1). Taxonomy (NCBI): domain Eukaryota; kingdom Metazoa; phylum Chordata; class Mammalia; order Rodentia; family Heteromyidae; genus Dipodomys; species Dipodomys spectabilis. Next base: position 2,803,364 of record NW_024870936.1, read on the forward strand.
GAGTAAATGGGACAGTCCACCAAGGAAAATTTTTCTGATTAACATATTTTTTGTTCATATGGCATTTAAAAATATGTTACCATGTAATTTAAATCCTATTTTTAAAATTTCTTCTTAGGAACAAAGACCAACTAAATTTTTTTTCCGTTTTTATGTATAAAGTTCACAATGCTGTCTCTATAAGAATCTTTTATTTATTTATTTCTTTTTGCATCTGAGTGTATCTTTATTGAGGAGAATTAACACTTTTATTCAGTGTGTGATTGTGACATATATTCTTTGTTTATTTAAGTACGTTATAAGAATCTTTTAAAACATTCTTTTGACATGACTTCTACAATCTCCATAGAGGCAAAACTGAAGTCTATATATTAAATATTCTAATCATCATATGAAATAATTAGGAAGGGCAAATCAATAGAAACAACGAAAACTTTGTCAAACACAATGAGCATGACAATTACCCACCAAACATATGCTTATCATCTTTGAGAACAACAGTCTGAGAATATGCAGAATTACTGACAGGACAATGTTTGAATTCAAAGGAAAGAGGAAAACCTTTAAAATATTGAAAGACAAACGTGCACCAATATGTCATGCCTGTAATCCTAGATGTTCAGGACGTTCATTAGTGGCTAAAGAAAAGCAAGAATAAACCGGATAACATCAAATGATAATCTTTCAATATTCAAAGGACACTATAACAGAAGTGAAAATATATCCAACAGATACATGGCAAATATTTATTAATGCTACAATGTTAAAGCTACAATGATCCTGAGTCTTAAGTATTTTTATATCTTATAATTCTCTCTATATATATTTTTGGTGTCCGGTCATGGGGCTTGAACTCTGGGCCTGGGTGCTGTCCCTCAGCTCTTCAGCTCAAGGCTAGTGCTCTACCAGTTGAGCCACAGCGCCACTTGCTGATTTTTTCTTTTTGATTATGTGGTGCTGAGGAATCGAACCCAGAACCTCAAGCATGCAAGGCAAGTGCTCTACTACTGAGCCACCTTCCAGGCCCCTAATTCTATATATTTTTTTCCTGAATAGTATATTTCTTTTTTTTAATTCTGAAAATACTGTACAGAAGGGTTACAATTACATGAGCAAAGTAATGAGTATATTTCTTATCAAGCCTTGTGGCCTCCTCCTCTGTTTCCCTTTCACATCCATTCTCATCCCCCCACCACGTGTCCCCCAACCTCCTCCCAGGCCAAAATTGTAAAGTTCATCTTTCAACATAATGACTTGTATAGCTCATTGTTGCAATAGGTCCATCTGTATCCCTATTTAAACTATTTGTTTTTTCCCTTCCCCTCCACAAATTATAACAACATTAAATACAGTGAAAACAGGGGTTATCTTGTGGGGGAGGGACCTGCAAACAACAAAGTAATCAACTTATTAATGTTAGAAACAATCACAAGAAAGAAAAAAAACTTTTGAATAATTATATTGGGGTTCATTTCACCTAACATCAACTAATATGACCGTTTTCTGCATGTCTGACAAATATACGTTATTGTAAATAAGGGAAACCATGGGACCTATGTTTCATTGGGCCTGGCTTAGTTCAATTAATTAAATTTTTTACAAGTCTTTCCATTTCCTAAGAAATGGGACAATGTCATTCTTTCTGATAGAGGCAGAGAATTCCATTGTGTATATATACCACATTTTCTTAATCCATTCATCTACTGAGGGGTATCTGGGGTGGTTCCATATCTTACCTATGGTAAATAATGCTGCAATAAACACAGTCGTGCTGGTAGCTTTAAAATAATCACGTTTGTATCATTTGGGTAAATGATCAAAAGTGGGATTGGTGGAAAATAGGGGAGCTCTATGTGGAGTCTTTTGAAGAATCTCCATACTACTTTTCAAAGTGGCTGTACAAGTTTACACTCCCACCAACAAAGCAGTAGGGTTCTGTTCTGTCCACATACCATCCAGAATCTGTTGTTAGAGTTCTTGATTATAGCCAAACTAACTGGGGTGATGTGGAATCTGAATGTTGTTTTGATTAGGATTCATTTTATAGCTAGGGAGGTTGAGCATTCCTTCATGTGTCTACTGGCCATCCTTCTTTCCTCTTCAGAGAAGTTTCTCTTTTAGTCTTTACCCCACTTATTTATTGGGCAGTTGTTTCTGTGAAGATTTGTTGTTAGGGGATTTAAATTTTTGAGTTCCAGGTATATTAGATATGAAATCCTTGTCTGTTGTATGGTTAGTGAAGATCTTCTCCCAATCCGTGTTTTATTGATCTTGCTAGCTTCATCCTTTGCCCTGCAGAAACTCTGCAATTTCATGTAATCCCATTTGTCCAACCTTTCTTTGATTTGTTGTGTTTCTGGGTCTCTTTTAAGAAAATTTCGGTTTGTTCCAAGGAGACTTAGAGTTTCTCTTATTCATCCTATAATGTTTTCAGAATGTCTGTTTTGACTCTGAGGTCTTTGATCCATTTGGAGTTGATTCTGGTGCAGGGTGATATACAGGATGTAGCTTTAGTTTTCTACAAGTGATTAACCAATTTTGCCAGCACCATTTACTGAAGAGGCTGTCTTTCTTCCATTCTAGTTTTTAGCTCCCTTATCGAAGATTAGATGGCTATAGATCTGTAGGTTCATTTCTGGATTTTCAATTATATTCCATTGGTCCTGAAGTCTGATCTTGTGTCAGTAATCAAGCTGTTTTGATTACAATGGTGTTGTAGTAGAGTTTGAAATTTGGTATTGATACTCCTCAGGCACTTTTCTTTCTGTTTTTGATCATTTTTGCTATTCGGGGTCTTTTATTGTTTCATATGAATTTTTGGATTGCCTTTTATATTTCGTTGAAGAATGAGGTTGGAATATTGATATGTATCGCATTGAATTTGTAGATAACTTTGGCAAATATTGCCATTTTCACGATGTGGATCCTTCCAATCCAGGAGCATGGGAGTTTTTTCCACTTTCTAAGTACTGTTTTGATTTTCTTTTTCAGGTTTTTAAAGTTTTCATCAGCCGGGCACTGGTGGCTCACGCCTGTATTCCTAGCTACTCAGGAGGCTGAGATCTGAGTATCATGGTTCAAAGCTAGCCAGGGAAGGAAAGTCAGTGAGACTCTTATCTCCAATAAACCACTAGAAAACCAGAAGTCTTGCTGTGCCTCAAGTGATAGAGCGCTTGCCTTGAAGTGAAGACCTGTGGGACAGCACCCAGGCCCAGAGTTCAAGACCCATGACTGACAAAAAACAAAAACGTTTCTATCATAAAAGTCCTTCACTTTTTGGTTAATTCCTAGGCGTTTTATTTTGGGGGGCTATTATAGATGGAATTGTTTTCCTGGTTTCAGCCACACTTTTCTCATTGTTGGATTAGAGAAAAGCCATTGTCTTTGAGGATTAATGTTATAACCGGCTACTTTGCCAAAGTTTTGAATCACTATCAGTAATTTGGGTGTGGATTCCATGGGATTCTTTAAATACAAGATCACGTCATTTACAAAGAGGGAGAGTTTTACTTCATCTTTCCCTATTTGGATCCATTTTATGTTTGCACCATTTCTTATTCTTGTTGCTTGGCATTCTAATACTAAATTGAAAAAAAACTAGAGAGAGTGGACATCCTTGTCCCCTTCTTTTTTTTTATTGTGAAAATATTATACAGAGGGGTTATAAATACATGGGCAAGATAATGAATACATTTCTTATCAAGCATTTTAGTCTCCTCCTTTGTTTCCCCTTCCCATCCCTTCCCACTCTCCCCCTGCCCCCAATCTTCCCCCCCTCCCTGCACCAAAGTTGTAAAGTTCGTTTTCGACATAACGACTTGTACATGTCATTGTTGCAATGGGTGCACCTCTATTCCTATTTAAAAGATTTGTTTTTCCCCTTCCCTTCCACAAATTATACTGACATCAAATACAGTGAAAGTAGGGGTTATACTGTGGGGGAGGGACATACAAAGCAACGAAGAAATCATTTTACAAATGTGTTAGAAACAATCGCAAGAAAGAAAAAATAACATTTGAATACATATTTAGGGTTCATTTTCCTAAAATCAAATTATCTGACCTTTTCTGCTTGAGTCAGACATATACTAGTTATTGCTAATAAGGGAAACCATGGGGCCTATGTTTCTTTGGGCCTGGCTTACTTCACTTAATATAATTTTTTCCAAGTCTTTCCAGTTCCTAACAAATGGGGCAATGTCATTCTTTCTGATGGAAGCATAGAATTCAATTGTGTATATATACCACATTTTCTGGATCCATTCATCTACTGAGGGGCATCTGGGTTGGTTCCATATCTTAGTTATAGTAAATAATGCTGCAATAAACATAGTCGTGCTGGTAGTTTTAGTGTGGTCTTGTTTGTGAACATTTGGGTAAATGCCACACAGGCCAAAATTTTCTTAATAGAGTTCCAGAAACACAACAAATCAAAGAAAGGTTGGACAAATGGGATTGCATGAAGTTGCAGAGCTTCTACATGGCAAAGGTCATAGCTAGCAAGGTCAATAGAAAGCCCACGGATTGGAAGATCTTCACTAGCCATACAACGGACAAGGGTCTCATATCTAAAATATAACTGGAACTCAAAAAATTAAATCCCCCAACAACAAATCTTCAAAGAAACAACTGCCCAATAAATAAATGGGCTAAAGTCTTAAAGAGAAACTTCTCTGAAGAGGAAAGAAGAATGGCCAATAGACACATGAAGAAATGCTCAACCTCCCTAGCCATAAAAAATGCAAATCAAAACAACATTGAGGTACCACCTCACTCCAGTTAGTATGGCTAAAATCAAGAACTCTAATAACAACAGATGCTGGAGGGGATGTGGACAGAAGGGAACCTTACTTCATTGTCGGTGGGAGTGTAAACTCGTTCAACCACTTTGGAAAGAGCTTCCCTATGACCCAGCAATCCATTGTCCCCTTCTTGATTTAAGAGGAAATGGCTTTCGTTTTTCACAATTAAGTGTAATGCTGGCTGTAGGTTTGTCATATACAGCCTTTATTTTATTTAGGAATGTTCCCTGGGTTCCTAATTTTTCCAGAGCCTTCATCATAAAGGGTTTAGTGGATGTTGTCAAATGTTTTTTCTCAAACAGTTGAGAGAACCAGGTGGTTCTTATCCTTGCTCTTGTTGGTGCGATGTATTATATTAATTGATTTGAGTATATTGACCCAACTTTGCATCCCTGAATTGAATCCTGTTTGATCGTGGTGTATTATTTTTTGGATGAATTTTTGAAGTCAATTGACCAAAATTTTGTTGAGAAGTTTTGCATCAATATTCATAAAAGAAATATGTTTAAACTTCTCTTTTTTGATGCATCCCTGCCTGGTTTGGGGATGAGGGTTTTGATGGCCTCATTGAATAAGTTCTGTAGTGAACTTTCTCTTTCAATTTCATTGAAGAGTTGGAGTAGTATTGGTGTGAGCTCTGCTTTGAAGGCCTTGTAGAATTCTGATGTAAATCTGTCTGGTCTTGGTGTTTTTTTAGATGGGACTTCTCATATTGCTGTTTCTATCTTAATGCTTGATATGGGCCTGTTAATATGGTTTAACTCATCTTGGTTTAGTTTCGGCGTGTCGATATTTGCTATGAAAAGGTCCATTTCTGCCAAGTTCTCAAACTTATTAGCATAGTTTTGAGAAGTATTCCCTTATAATGTTCTGAATCTTGGTTGTTTCTCTGGTGATGTTTCCATTCTCATCTCTGAGTTTATTTATTTGGGTGAATTTTCTTCTTTTTCTGATAAGATTTGTTAAGGGTCTGTCAATTTTGTTAATGTTTTCGAAGAACCAACTCTTGTTGATTCTTTCTGTGTTTTTTCTTTTTTTTTTTTGGAATCTAATTCATTTAATTCTTATTTAATTTTAATTATTTCTTTCCATCTACTGGGTTGGGGTTTATCTTGCTGCTTTTTTTAAGGAGGTTCAGATGTGTCATTAAATTGTTGGTTTCATATATCTCAAACTTGCCTCTTTGTACTGCCTTTTCTGTGTCCCAGAGGAGCTGGTAATTTGTGTGTTCGTTTTTGTTGAATATTGTGAACACTTGAATTTCCTTTTTAATCTCTTACATGACTTACTCGTGATTCAACAGTGTGTTGTTCAGCATCCATGTGTTACAGGACTTTCTTTGGTGGCTTTTGGCATTGAATTCTAATTTTATTTCCTGTGGTCTGAGAAAATGCAAGGTATAACTTCAATGTTTCTGAATTTGGACTTTTGTTTTGTAACCTAAAATGTGGTCAGTTTTTGAAAATGTTCCATGTGCTGCTGAGACAAACGTGTTTTCTGATACTGCTGGGTGAAATATTCGTTAGATGTCTGTTAAATCTGGTTGATCCTTGCAGTTGTTTAGATCTGCAGTTTATTGAGTTTTAGCCAAGTTGATCTATCTAGTGGGGTTAGTGGTGTGTTAAAATCCCCAATAATTAATGTCTTTGGATCTATGTGAGCTTTGAGGGAAAGTAGTGTTCTTGGATAAATTTGCTTGCTCCGTTGTTTGGCAAATAGATATTTAGAATTGTAATATCCTCCTGAAGGAGCGATCTCTTAATTAGTATGTAGCGACCTTCTTTATCTCTTCTCAAGAATTTTAATTTGAAGTCTATTTTATCTGATATTAGGATTGCAACTCCCACCTTTTTATGGGGGTCATTTGCTTGGTAGATTTTGTTCCAGACTTTCACTTTCAAAATGTGTTTGTTTTTATGTGCAAGGCGTGACTCCTAAAGGCAGATAGAAGGATTTTGCTTTTTAATCCAACTAGATAGTCTAAGTCGATTAATTGGAGATTTAAGTCCGGTAATGTTGAGAGATAGGACTGAGAGGTATTTTTTTTTATTGTGAAAATGCCGTACAGATGGCTTATAATTACAAGATAATGAGTACATTTTTTTATCAAGCATTTTTGCCTCTTCCTTTGTTTCCCCTTCCCATCACTTCTCAGACTCCCCTTACCCAATCCTCTCCCCCCACCAAAGTTGTAAAGTTCATTTTTCAACATAACGACTTGTACATTTCATTATTGCAATGGTTCCACCTGTATTCCTATTTAAATGATTTGTTTTTTCCCTTCCCCTCTACAAATTATACCAATATCAAATACAGTGAAATCTGGAGTTATTTTTTGTTATGTCGAAAAACGAACTTTAAAACGTTGGCCAGGGAATGGGGGAGGGAAGGAGTGGGGATCAGTGTGGGGGAGGTGCAAGGGATGGGAAGAGGAAACAAAGGAGGAGGCAACAATGTTTGAAAAGAAATATACTCATTACCTTGCCCATGTAATTGTAACCCCTTGGTACAGAATTTTCACAATAAATAAACTTCAAAAATGTTTATCACTTATTATAATTCAAATACCCAAGAGTAATTTTATATAATCATTACAGGTATCATTTTATCACTATCATAAAACAGAATAAAAGACCAGTCCCAATTATTACCTACCTATCATTATTCTTAATTCCTAATCATTACCTAAATATCTTAAACAATCTAAATAGTCATGTCTTTAACATAGACACAAATATTCTATCCTTTTTACTTAAAATTTTCCAGGGGCATGTATTCATGTTTCTAAGAAATGTTCACAGCAGTTTAAAAATGCTTTTGTGAAATTAATGTGAGACATGTTGTTGTTGTTTGCAAGTCCTGGGCATTGTCCCTAAGCTTTTTTGTGCTCAAGGCCAGCACAGCACAACTTGAAGCACAGGGCTAATTTCTGTTTTTGAATGGTTAATTGTTGATAAGAATCTAACATGTACTTTTCTGTCGGGGCTAGATGTGAAAACAATTGCTATATCTCAGCCCCCAGAGGAGCTAGAATTATAGGCGTGAGTTACCGGCAATTGGTTTGATGATGTTTTTTAATTTTAATTATGTTTTAAGATGTTTATTTCACTATAATGCACATAATTCTATACATAAACATATATATGATGTCAAATTCTCACTAAAAATGTATGACTTTCTACACATTACATTTACACACACATACACACACACACACACACACACACACACACACATGTATTTCTGAATGTATACACTCCCTCTAAAACTTTTATGCTACTATTTTTTACCCTTTTCATTTCAAAGATATATAGTCTATTTTTCCAAAAATTTCCTAGAGTAAAATGACTAATATTTCAATAGAAAGTAGAATACATTATTTTCAAGGTAATTTTAGATATACACATGATGTTGTAGTAATATTTATAGAATATTACTTGAAAAATTCTGTTCAAACCCTTAAATATTTGTGTGTAATGACAGGGAGAGAGGAAGTTAATTCATACTGGTTAGAAATGTGCAATGCTTCAAAATCTGTTCAATAATTTGTTATAATCACATAGTCAAGCTACCTGTTATGGTTTAGTTTTTTTGTTTATTTATTCAAAAATTTAACATGGATGCATGCGCAGTGGTAATATTAAAATTATTAATCAAAGTACAAATAATACAAAATCATAGACACATACCAGACTTTCAATAATTAGCACGTATGATGTAATAATAATTTTGTTGAAAATGATGATGACCAGAGTGACCCTGATAATGACAATGTTATGATTGAAAAGGAAAAATTTTTAGACATCTTTGAAGCTAGATTTCCCACATTGAATACATAATAATAAACAGTGTTGGATTACATAAAATAAGAATAACAAGGGGAGAGCTTCAATATCAAGAAATACAATCACATAATCAGGTGAGACAGTAAATCCCTAATGTTATTCTTGCAGTCTCTCTAATGTGTACTCACTTTTCTTTTTTTTTTTTTTTGTTGGTCGTGGGGCTTGAACTCTGGGCCTGGGCGTTGTCCCTCAGCTCTTCAACTCAAGGCGAGCGCTCTACCACTTGAGCTACAGCACCACTTACTCACTTTTCTTGGTGGTATCATTTGCTTATAAATAAAATCATTTATTTTAAATTGTTTATTGTCCCACATAGATAAAATATAATAAGCTGAGTGCTTTGTTATCAAATGATCTTGTTTGTTCTAGCCTTGGGAACTTAGGAGAAAGACTTTCACCACCCACATAGCCAGTTTCTTAGTTATATATCCCTAGAAGGTAACAACACATGCCTCAAGCATGCTTCACTATTAGGCAGAAATCCTTGGTCAGTTTTAGATTCTATCCAGTTCACTGAAGAAAATCTATGTATAAGTTTATGAAGAACACTTGGCAACACATAAAGCAATAAGAAAATTTTGATGGACTAATATTAGTTTTCAACTTAGTGCAATTAGTTCAAGTAACATTCTCATATAGATACTATTCAATAACCAATGTTTTCCAATGATATGTTGAGTATGTTCTTCAATACAAATGTAGACACATGACCCAATTTACATAATACCACTTACATATCTGTAGTTGCCTTAAAAGGACACAACCCTTAGAGCCAGGAGGTAAAATTTATTTTTATTTCTGCATGAAACAATTTGTGACTTTATACCAACAAAACGAATTTGACTCTATCCTTATTTGTAAGCTAAGTTGGAAAATGTACGGACTCTTCACTTTTCTTTTTTCTTGCTCTAGGAGTAAGCAAATGTATTCGTCAATATTTCTGGTAGATTACATCCATTTACAGATGAGAAATGTACGGCCAACACTCAATGTAGTGAGGAAATAATGATACTAGAATTTTTGTCTGAGATCTTCCCTCTGCATACTTACAAGGAGCAGTAATTTGTTGATGGAGAGGACAAATATGAAAAGACTATGGGGAAAAAACATACTTTCTAAAAATTGTTTAAGACTAGGTGACCAGTGACGAGTACATGAAACAGACTTGTGACAGGGGCATAAAAAGGAGTACATAGAAATCATATTAGTGTTGGGCGCCAGTGGCTCATGCCTGTAATCCTATCAACTCAGGAGGCTGAGATCTGAAGATCACGGTTCAAAGCCAGCCCAGGGAGAAAAGTCCATGAGACTCTGATCTCCAATGAAAACCACTAAAAAACCCCGAAAGTGTTGCTGTAGCTCAAGAGGTAGAGTGCTTGCCTTGAGCTGAAGAGCACAGGGACAGCACACAGGCCCAGAGTTCCAGCCCCATGACCAACAACAACAAAAAAAAAAAGAAATCAAATTAGTAACAGAAACTGAGAAAATCTTGATCGTTCATCTTATATAATGGGTGGGAGTAGAATGGTAAGAAGAAATCTAAAGGGTTCTACATCTCTGGCCAAGCAAATGTGTGAGTGTTATTCTTGGTGATAAGGATTATAGGTGAAAATGATGTATTTAGGGGAAAAAACTCTCTGATATTTCCAAAGTTTATATTAAACAGATGCAAAGATAGGTCTGTTAGATATCATCAAAATATCCACGACCATGAATATGAAAAAGAATGATAAAATTGGGGGCATTATTAAAGGTAAGAGGAAAAGAAAAGTTATGACATAAGTGTAGCAATGTGAGCACCAGTGTGGACAAGATTGGAAGAAAGAGATAAGGAAACAAGAAAGTAATAGAAACAGATTTACAGAAGGAAAGGAAGGAAATAATTTTCAGGAAGAATAGGTCAAAACTTACAGAGACATTGAAGGAAAAATGCTATTTGGATTTGAAAACTTAAAGGACATAGACAAGTTCAATAAGAACAGTGTTTTAGTGAACTGGTAGAGATGTAAGTCATATTGATGAAATTTTGAGATACTAATGTGAAGCCATAAAATTCTAGATCCATGAATTCAACAGACCCTGTTGATTTTAAATTTTGGGAACAAATGCTTTTATCCTGACCTTAGAAGTATTATACAGATGTAAGTGTCATGAACTTTACTTAGATATATTCTGTGAATATTTTTGAAGGAGATTATGGATTGAACTATAGCACAGACAAGCCTAATTTGCCCTACAGTCCCAATGAGTGACCCATGTATCTACATCAGTTTGGGATTTTATTGAAATATCGTTAGATATGTTTGGACATCTTATCAGGTTATTCATTATAAATGTAGGACAAGTAACACCAAGTATAAGTTGAACATACAGTTTTACTGATGTTACTGAAGACTCCACAAATTGATTCTTCTTTAGAATAGAAAATGCCTCAATAGCCATTGATATGTCATAACTGCCATATACTTTATTTAAATATAATTCTTGTTAGGGATATCTCCATGCTGAAATAACCCTCTCAATGAACCTGCCACAAATTCTTATATGTAGAAAGTGCTCTTATAAACTTCAAGGTATTATTGAATGGAAGAGTTCAGACATTACCCTCACCACAAGGACTAAATGCCTAAACAGATCAGAATTTTGTTTTAATGCCTTTCTTTCATTTTCTGACACATATATGCATGTAGGAAAGGATTCTGATGTACCAGTAATACAATGGTGCCTTGTAATAACACAACATCTAGGATCTAGTGTTAATTCTACTTACTAATTAGCTCCAAAGTGTGTGGATATTTATGTTTCTCCTGGGTAAACTAATGAGCTCCAAGAAAATGTCCCTAAGGAGCCTTTCAATTCAAATATCACTGTTTGTCTCAAAATGCCTTAAATTCTACACCCTCTAATGTTGGCATAGAGTTATACTGTGTAACTTTTCTCCTCAGAGAGTGAGTACTACCCTATTGGTTAACATGGACAAAGTACATTCATACATAGACTGGGTGTTTGCAAACAAGAAGTGGTAGCTGAACAGTATTCTTAGCAGTTTGTACAGATGAAATGGAAATAAAACAATCAAAAGGAACATGCAAAAAAGACAAAGGCACAAAGTAGAATGTGCCAAGGAAATGCTGATGTACAATTTCAAATAATGTGCTCAGGTGTGAGGGTGTGTTCAGAGTATAGCGTCAGACAATATACTTGGATACCTTGAGAAAAAAACTGCATTAAACTCTTCTGGGATTATCATACAAGTAGAAACCCATTACTCTGGCTCTCTAATCAGTCACAACATCATCAAGTTAGGGAGTATTTTCCAAGAGCATACTGAGAAAAAGAGGGCTCATCACAATTAATGTTCAGGTTGAAGTAACGACAATCACATAACGTTTCTTATAAGTCTTCATTTATTTTGGAGCATTAAAGTGGGAAAAAGGCAAGTAAATATTTTGCATATATCTAAATTAAGTGGGACGTATTATATTGGTCTCTCTTTAACTTGGAAGTTATAGGTTATGTCTTTTTATACTTTAAGTTGGGACAATGATCTGCTTTCAGTTATTTTCTTCTCTTCCCCTTCTTTTGCCCTTCCACTTAAAGAGACGTACTTGAGCTTTCATTTCTAAATCCTCCAAAATTATCTGAATTTCTCCATACCTCTGGCAGCCTCCTATATCTTTCTCAAGGGAATAATTTCTCACTAACATTTTTTATCCCATATGATATTGGATATCTTCCTGCCTAATTCAGTGCAAGATACCCATTAGACTCATCCAGATATCTCAACACTTGTACCACCATAAAATCCTATCTTACTTAGAAATCATGATTTTGGTATGTCTGGGGAGGTGGCATCTGTCAATTTTCAAAATTGAATGACCATAATTCATACTTACATGCAAGCATGTTTTAAACCAATATGCCTCTCAGTAGATGAATGAATCGGCATGTCCATTGCGGCGCTGTGGGTTGTGGCAGGGACTAGGAAGAAAAATGGTTGGCTACCCTCGGTTATTAATCCTGGGCCCCGGGGCTGGCCAGATGCAAACTTTCCCTGCATAGGGTAAGCATTTTTATAGGAATTCCTTTATTGTCTATTTTTGATCTACACACTGTTGTCCAGTGCTTTCCTTTTTACATTTAGGGCAAATTCTTGGTCCTCTCTTAACATCAGTAGCCTTTTTACAATTCTTCTTTATATGTACTGTTTGACCACATCCAAAACATTTTAGATTAGAGGGTTTGGTTTGTAAAGCCTGCCAGGTAGTGGCCATAGTTTCAGCAAACAACTGCATATGCCTGGATTCGGATGTAATGTCTTTACACTCCCTTAAATATGTATTTATATCCCCAGATTCTTTAATAGGCAATAGGGCTCGTCTACAGTCCTCATGAGAATTCTCATAAGCCAACATGCTCGGTAGTTGTTGAAGTGCAGTCTCTCCCACAATAGTATGTTCCAAGGTCAGTGTCAATCATGATAAAAATTCAACATAGGGTTTATTTGGGTTTTGAATTACTATAGTCCAGGAGCCATAATGCTCTCCTACCAGCTGAATCCTCTCCCATGCCTCAATACCTATGTCTCATAACTGCTCATGGATCTCTTCAGGAGAGGTCACTTGCATATGAGCATCTGCATATTGTTCTGTTCCACTCAACATGGGAAGGGTTACATCCTGCAGGCATGGATTATTGCTCTGTGCATTTTGTCTAGTCCTTTCTGTATATAACTCAGTAAACCACATTTGCTACTGTAGGTATTCAGGTTGCTTAAGCAAGGCTCTACAAAGCATCTTCTAATCCTCGGGAGCAAATTATTGTAATGTCGGGCAAGCCCATTAAGCAATTCCCTAACATAATGAGACTGAGGACCATACAACGTCACTGCCTTCTTAAGTTTACCAATATCATCGACAGCAACACCCTCATATCTGGCTGGTTGAGATATACCATTCATAGGAGGTGGTCAAATTACAGGATAAGTAAAAATAGGCATTGCATCATCAAACTCACTGTCTGAGCCTTCTGTTTTGTGTGAGAGTGACGCTGTAAAAATTGTATCTGCCAGGGAGGAGCCGAAGGCTGTTTTACTTTCACTTTTTCAGATTCTCCTTTCACTCTCCTAATTTCTAACTCCATATGTTGTAATCTTGATAAAATCAATTCCATTTGCTCAGACATTCTATTTACGCTTTCAGTTTGTTCTTTTTCAGCCTTCTTTACCTCTTGTTTTTTCTCTGTTAATTGTGATGCATGCTTATCCACTGCCCTTAACCTCAGAGTCCATTAGTAAATCTACAATAAAAGGCGCCGCCTCTTTCGTTAAGCCCGCTATTAATCTTTTCTCATTTAAAGCTTTAAAAAGGGTATGTGAAATAGCCCAAATGGACCAAAATCTAACAGGAATCCTTTCCCCTTCTCAAACAGCTCTTTTTACATTATACTTTACTCATTTCCAATTATCAACATCTAACGTCCCTTCGTCAGGGAACGAAGGATTCCATTCCCTAACTACATTAATACACATTTCTATGTCAAAAGAATACATAGTTACACCATAAGCAGCAAATAAATATTTTAGGATATGTAAGTACGGAGTAGATTTAACTTGTCCCATCTCCCTGTAATTAAAAGTATTTACCTGAATATTCCTTCCTGAATTCAACACTGCAGGGTCCCTGTTTGGATCACAGTTGTCAACGTCTAAGGCGTTGGGGTCCCTGGGTATGGGTCGCAAAATCACCAGGACACAGGAGTTGCAGAGTGCAAACAGCAATTGCCACTGCATGGTGTGCTTTATTGCTAGTGGGTATTTAAAGACAAGCAAGTATTATCTTTGCCAAGATTTAGTCAGGAGACATTCACACAAACAATTTCAACAGATACAATTTTGCTTAAACTATGAGACAAAGTATTTGTATATTTTTATCTAAATTATTTTAGCGCAAGCTCAAACCACTTCGCCGTACTCAGGAAAATGCTTGACTAGCTGTTCGTCTATGCTTAAGTAAGCAGAAGAACTACTTCCTTAGCTCCCAGGAGTCTGACATGAGCTTTGAGATCAGGAGAGAGAACATGTTCCCTCTCTAGCCCGGCATGCCAAGAGCTTTCCACATACACAAACACAATCCTCAGATAATCCTGAGGCCAGAGCCGGCATCATTCTGCCCCTCCAACACAGGCCCTGAGTCTTCATACAGATTGTCTCACCAACTCTTCTATTACTTTAAGCAAAAACAAAGCAAAGCAAAGCAAACAAAATAGACTTTATGGTTAATTAAGCTGCTATTAAAGATTCCAGGCAGAATTATACTGTTAAATTATGCTAGTAAATATGTTTTGTAGATACTGATCTCACATGTGTCACAAAAATATCCATGGATTCATAACTAGAAACTCTGAAGTGTAAAGTCTATTAATTAGGTGAGTTTCATTAGGTAGCCAATGAATAGAACACCACACCATATTCAGTCAGGTAAAGAAGTTTATTTACTGAATAGCGTCCCATGCCATACATTGTGGAAGGCATTTTAAAAAAAATGGGGAGACCCAACCTCGGGCAAGGATGTATCTATGTGAAGAAACAGATGAGGTGAGGCCATTTGGGGAAAACTCTGGCCACACTGGATCTGGATGTGACTTCAAGTTCTGGGACTCACCTCTGGTCAGATGGATAGTGTGACCAGAGGCTGACCAGGTTGTGACTAAACAGGATGGGGAGGTGGCTGCCTCCAGGTGTGTCAGATACTAGGCAACTCATAAAGAGTTGAAACTTAGCCAAGAATTGGGAAGGTGTCGGCATAGGATCTGCATGACCTGGAGCAGACCTAACACCAAATCCAGGTAGTACCTCTGACATATGACTCCTGACTCCAAACAATTCATTCTCAGTTATTTTCTTTCTTTCTTTCCTTTCTTCCTTCCTTCCTTCCTTCCTTCCTTTCTTTTCTCCCTCCCCCTCTCTCTCTTTTGTTTTTTGGTCGGTCATGGGGTTTGAACTCTAGGCTTGGGCATTGTCTCTCAGCTCTTGAGCTCAAGGTGAGCGCTCTACTGCTTGAGCCACAGCATCACTTATGGTTTTTGAGTGGTTTATTGGAGATAATGGTTTCATGGACTTTCCTGCCCAGGCTGGCTTTGAACCGCAATCCTTAGATCTCAGCCTCCTGAGTAGCTAGGATTACAGGTGTTAGCCACCGGCGCCCAGCTCTCTCTCTCTCTATCTGTCCTCTCTTTCACTCACCCTCCCTCTCTCCCTTACCTCAGTATTCTCACCTCTCAAATAATGAACATTTGCTGAGTTGAACTCACAGGCTGGGAGAGCTGCTCAATTGGCATATGTGAAATTTATTTAATGTTTCCTTATACCTCTACCACAGGTCACTGGAATCAAATAATGAACACTCAGGAGCATGGCATCTCAAGACATTTGGAGGAGGAAAGCAAGCATGATCACTGCATTCTGTGAGGTTCACCCTGGGAAGGTGGGGCAGACTCCTCCCTCCTCTTGCTAAATCTCAGCCCAGTTTCTGCATCAGTAGAGGTGACTGCCTACAAGAGTCCCAGTTACTCAAGTGACACAGGTATTAGGCAGATACTTAGCCTCTTGTGGTGCTGAGATTAATGGCATGATTCAACATGATCCACTAGTTTGTTGAGATTGAGTCTACTTAGATTTCTGGTTAGGCTATGTTCAAATTGTGATCTATTTATTTCTGATTGCTAACCATGATTATAGATATGAACCAGCACATCAGACCATTCAAAGTTCTTTATCCCACAAGGTAGACATGAAGTTTATTTTACCAAATGACATACAAGTTGACAGACAGCAAAAGTAAGTCCTTAATTCTGGTCAAGATGTGTTATTAATGTGAAACAAAATTACTTAGCAAAATATCTGACTACTGTGATTATACTTTAAAACTTACCCTACACTTTAATACCAAATCACCTATATTAGCCAATGATTCACTCAAATTACCTGTAATCATTCATGTCTGTCCTATCTTCTAGAAGTAGGGAGAACTGGAGCTCACACAATTAACTAAAGTGGGAGAATTTGAGAGGATCACAGTTCTGAATCAGTCTAGGAAGGAAAGTATCACCCATATCAACCTACTAGGTAGGGATATTGGAATGCAATCATGATCCCTGCTTTTTGGGCTGGGTGCAAAAATTGCTACTCTATGAGTAAAGTAAGTTAAACTAGAAAGGACTGGTGGAGTGACTCCAGTGGTGGAATACTTGTCTGGCAAACACAACATCAAAACTCAAATCAAATTCCTAAAGATAAAATAAGAAAAAGAAAGAAAGAACAACTCATATTGAGCATGTGTTCAATGTAAAGATTTACACTAAATTATTGTAGTTATAAATGTCATCATTTACTTCTAGGAGCACATACATTTTGTGTCAAGACTAAATGAAAAAATAACACCATATATATAAAGCTTTGGTAAAACACATGTCTAGCTTACAATGGTGAACACTTAAGTTTGCATGTGCAGTGGTGTTGCAGGGTTGTTAAGGTTTATGGATGTCAATCTTTTTGATGAACTTGACATGATGAAATTACCTAACCATACATAACCATACAGTTCACTGGGCAGATACTGATGATATATGTAGATAGATAGATAGATAGATATATCTAGATATATCTATATATAGCATATATATATATATATATATCTACATAGCACTCACATGTATGCAGTTATATATTAAGTGACATGTAAATAAAAATAAAAAATTTATAATGAATAAATTTAGTGAACAGATACTTTCCCAAAGTATTACTTTACCCTAACCAGTTCATGTTTTAAAGTGTGCAATGCTGTATCACACTTACATGGTTGCTGATTCCCTTCAGCTTTTTTATGATATTGTTTTTTCTTTGTTTTTCAGGTGAAAAGCCTGCCAATAAATATACTTTCATGACATTCCTTTCTTTAGAAAATGAAAAGCACGTTCTGTTATATGGTTATTCATGTATCATCAAAATATTTTTTTTTATAATTTCAAGTACATATTGTCTTAGATCTCATTCTCTTCCAATAGTACCTATGGGAAGGAGAAAATGAAGGATTATTCTGTTACTTTGGGAGTTTCTGTTATTAATAACTGCAATAAATATGAAAATGAAACTCTGAAATTATTTAGAGAGGTAACTTGAAAGTTACCTTTCTACACACACATGTTACTCCCTCAACTAAATCACAGTACATAAAATAAGTAACATTTTTAGCTGGGTGCCAATGGCTCATGCCTATAATCCTAGCTACTCAGGAGCTGAGATCTGAGGATAGTAGTTCAAAGCTAGCCCTGGCAGGAAATCCATGACACTCTTACTTCCAATTAACCACCAGAAAACCAGAAGTGGCACTGTGGCTCAAGTGGTAACGTGTGAGCCTTGATCTGAAGAGCCCAGGGACAGCGCCCAGACCCAGAATTCAAGCCCCTTGACCAAGAAAATTAAAAAGGAAAAAAGGAGGTAAAATAATATTTTAAAGCTAATGTGCATATATACACAAAATTTGTCTAGAAATAAAACTATAACAGCCAGTGTACTGGCAAAAAAAGAGATTAAAGTGAAATTGCCTTCAATAATTCATTTAGAAGATGTATAATGAGGGTAGGCTACTGGAACTCACATCACTAATTGAAGAGGTAGAATTTGAGAGGATCACAGATCAGAACCATTGCGTAAGGAAAGTAATAAGAGTCTCATATCTTCCTAAAGGTTCGCTTGTTGGAATGCATTTGTGATCCCCGCTAGTTGGCAGACAGTGGTGAGGAACTTGCCCTGTGTTCGGCCCTCAGCAAAATGGATAACCTATGAGCAAAGAAAATAAATCGAAAAAGGATTATTCTAATGATAGAATTCTTGTTCAGCAAACAAAATATCTAAATTCATACTCATTTCCTAAAAGAGGAAAGAAAAGGGAAGAAAGAAAGAAAGGAAGGAAGGAAAAAAGAAAGAAAAAAAGAAAGAAAGAAAAAAGAAAGAAAAAAAGAAAGAAAGAAAAGAAAAGAGAGAAAAGAAAAGAAAGAAAGGGAGGAAGAAAGGGACAAGGAGAGGTATAAATAAAAACTTCAGCATGCATTAGATGTTAAAAATGACCCTAAATCATTTTCACTATAAATGCCATCATTTAATTCTGGACAGAGACATTTTTTATCAAGCGTGAAAAAACCATAGCATACTACATACAAAGCATGGGTTAAATACAGGTCTGCCTTACACTGCTGGACCAATAGGAATGTATGTCTAGTTGTGTTGCAGGTATGTTAAGGTGTGTGGGAGTTCATCATCCTGATGATCTTGCAATGATGAAATTGACTAACTACACAAATAGCTTGGCAGACACCTGCTGAGACCTATATTAAGTCACAGGTTAACAAACAACAACCAGGCATTGTGACCAAAATTATTTTTACCTGATTCAGTGTATTTTTACATTCTATATCACATGTACAAGTTCCTCATTCTCTTCTGTCTCATTATGTTGTCTTTCCTTGGTTTGTTTTGTTTTCAGAACCATGGTATAAGAGGGCATTTCTTATATTTTTGTCTTGTAGTCTTCAGAAAGTCTGCAGGTAAATACGCTTAAGTTCCTTTCATTAGAAAATTTAACCACATTGGGTAGGGTCTTCATCAAGGTTTTTGTTATGATCTCAAATACGTTTTTGTTTCTGGCATTCTACCTGTATAATCTCACTTCAATCTTTTCCAAAGGGCACTTTAGTGGAAGGAGGAAATTCAAAGTGGATTCCTGTAGAGAATTTCTGTTACTAAAAACTCTGGTACATAGTAAAGTAGGTAACTCCAAAATTTTATTCATTAGAGAGATGATTTGAAAGTCATCTTTTTACATCTTAATACTCTTTCCTCAACCAAACCAGTAGATTTAAAATAACTAATATTTTTCAGTTAATGGACACAAATGTGTACGAAAATTCTAGAAATAAAATACTCACTCATGAAACCTTACTGATACTTCAAAGAGTGCTTTCCAGTTAGAGGAATCATGTTCACACATTTTCACACAATGTGTATCTGCCTGGTAACAGAACCCCAAACTAGACTAAGGCATCTAATAGCTATCTAATTTTTGTTGTCTTTTGGCAATACTGCTTTCTTATCATATTGATTAGTATGAATTCTGTGACCATTATAAAATCACATTTGTAATAAAAGTTACTAGGTGGGAATTTCAAGGATGAGGTGGTGTGGGGTTTCTGGTGGATCCCTGTCAGGTTCAAGGGAGGAGTTGGTATAGGCACAGCCTCTGTGGTAGAGAAGGGCGGGCCTTTGAGGGTGAAAGCCAGTCTGTGTAGGGCAGGGAGGAGACAGGAAAGCCTAGACTTGTTAGGAGCTGGGTCTCTTGTGGAGGAGGTGGGACTTTAGGATGGAGACTGGCAGGCGGATGGGTTTTCAGTGGAAGAAGGTAAGGTCACTGGGGAAGAGGCTGTTTGGGGCAGAGCTTTGAAAAGGAAGAACAAGGCTACAACGGAGGAAGTTACTTAGAGGAGTGGTTGTGGTGTAGCACTGTAAGCCCTGGTGGGATACGTAGGGTGAAGTTTCCCATAAGACAGGGAAGAGAATGAAGGCAAGAGACCGACAAATGGTGGGGATTCTGGTGCAGGAATGCGGAGCTATGAGGGAGAGGCTTTTCAGGGACTGTGAGAGGGCAGAGTGGTGCTAGGAAGAAGTGGGCTAGTAAGGGGTGGGGTTTCTGGTGGAGAATGGCAGGCCTTTGGGACGGGTGTTAGGGGGGAGGTGGGGTTTCTGGCAGAGCAGAATGTAGTAACAATATATGGAGGAATTTTTCAGGACCAGAGCTTTGTGAGAGCTGGGATAGTATCCAGCGGACTAGACTAGTTAGTACAGGGTTTCTGGTGTAGCCAGTTACCACTTCGAAAAGAGGAGTAAGTTTGGGTGGGGATTTCAGTGTTGCAAGGCAGGACATTAGACTTTGGACAGGGTTTCCAGTGGGGCAAGGCAACCTTCAAAAAGGGACTATGAAGGGACAGGGATTTAAAGTTGAGCCTGGTAAGGCTTCCAGAGGGAGTCAAACAGATGCAGTGGTTTGCAGTGGAGCAATGTGGATGTCAAGAGATGGGATAGTGTGGTAGGGGTTGTCTAGTGGGGGTTTTCTAGAGCAGGTCAGGGGTTGGAGCCATGGGGTTAATTGGAAGAGGGACTTTGAGAAGGAGTGGAAGGTCTACAAAGTTGTAGGGTAATTATGGGCAGGATAACTGGTTGAGTAGGGTGTGGATCTGTGGGAGGATCCAATGAGGGGAGGATTCATCTAGGGAACAATGTAGCCATTGAGAGAGTAGATATGGGAGGTAGAGAGGCCTGTGGTATAGCAGGGCTGGCTTTCCAGGCAGGAGATGGGCTGTGTGAGAAGCTTCTAGTCAACCAAGCCGGGGCTACAAAGTCAGTTATAGAGAGGTAGAAGGGTTTTGGTGTAGCAAAAACCCTTTGTGGGCTTTGTGGGAAGAGGTAGGTTCAGGGCTGAGTTTGAGACTTTAGGCCAATTAGAAGTAGACTAGTTATGGATGGAGTTTCTGATGAAAACAGGAGGGGTCGAGGGAGAAGTATGGTTGGGAGTGGGATATGAATGGGACTGGAGGAGCTTGGAGGGAATGGAACATGGGAGCAATGGGACTATGAGGGAATAGAATAGTTACGGACGGGGTATCTGGTGGATGAAGTTAGGATTAGAGGGAGGAGCCTGATGTAGACAGGGTTCTTGGTGCAGCAAGGCAGATCATAGGAGGAGATATGGATGTGGCCTGGTTTCTGGTGGTGCAGAGCAGGGATTCCAGGAAGGGGTGGAGTGGAAGAAGGCTTTCCCTATAGCAGAGGAGGACTTTCAGGAAAGATTCTGGTTGCAGTCAGGCCTTTGAATGTTTATAGCAGGACTACCAGGGGGTAGGTTAGTTAAGGTTGAATTTTTAAGGACGAGGCTGACTAGAAGTGGGTTTCCAGTGGATCCAGTTAAGTTTTATGAGAATGGGAGATAGGAAAGGGACAAGACAGTGAAGAGTGGGGCTACAAAAAATAAACAATTACTCTAATAGGAACACTATTTTCAGTCGGTGTAGAATTATATTACTTTTATGTATGCGAGAGATATTGGAGAAAGTAAGCAAGTAATAATTCCTTCCTAGTGAATTTTTTCTTTATTCCAGTTGAAAATAAAACCACAGGTCACATCAGGCTCAGAGGCCCACAGTAGACTAAGACACATGAAGCACTGGAATTGATTCCCCAGCACAACCTTTAAGGACTACAAATAAAAGTTTTAAAATATCTCACTTGGTCATAATGAACACTCTATTATCTTAAAACTGTGAATGAATAGAACTTTTACTCTGTACGTTTTAGAAATCCTAAAACTAAGTAAGTGATAATGTTTTAACTTTATATAATATTCGGAAGTATACTAAAATAATTAGGAAAATATAAAATTGTACATAGAATATTTGTTGTCCAGCATCAATTTTAATCTAAAAGAATTTAAAACCAGAAAATTGCCATATAGTGAGATTGCAGCATGGTTTCTTTTCAGTCATCAAAATGGTCACTTAAGGAATGTGTCTTCATCATTGGATCGATGTTAAAACATATCTAAAAATGTGAAGCACTACACAGACCCTGAAGAAACTCAAAAGGATGTGTGAAATGAGGTTGGAATAAAATTAATGACTAATTACAGTAGGAATTGATCTTCACTAGGCCCATAATATTTTCCAGAAGAAAAGACTGCATTGAAAAATAAACAAAACAGTGAAAAGGAAGCAGGCAGACAGACCTTGAAGAAGTAAACATTATCCAATGAACAACATCTATTGAGGCATGATTGCAATAATCATTTACCTAAGTTACAATACTGATCTATGTTCTTCCCTTATACCAAATAACAAAGCCATGAAAATGCAGTAATAATTTTCAAGACATTAGACTTTACAGAAGGAATTTAATGAATATATTTCTAGAAAGTAAAGATAGATGTCTGAGATAAAGAGTAAAGCAAATATCCCCAATTTTTAGCACTTCGAGGTGAGAGGGGTACAAGCCGAAGCACAAGGCGAATGGACAGAAGTACAGTAATGCATACCAGTAGTTCCCAAGGTGCAACGATGAATGTAACAGGGGAGAAAATCAACATGACCTTCACAGGACTTAGCACTGGAGAGTAGAGAGAAGAACAGTGAAAATCCATGGAGAATTAAAAAGAATGCACTTTCATAGTTGGCAGAAGTGTGCATTGCATAGCATTGAGGTCTAAAATATGTGTGGGTATTATAGGAAACTATTTGTGTTCATATGGTGCCTCAAGTAGTGATAAACTTATGATTTACAGGACATTGAATAATCATAAAGGTCTTGCTTCAGTAGTGCAGAGTTAAACCTTAATAAATTCTGTTTTTAAACACCTAACACCCTATAAAACCAAGACAAGAAGATTCAAATTATATGTAAGTGACTTGACTGAAACAATAGAATTCAAATCACATAATGTGGATGCAAAAAGATTACATTATTAAGGTAATCGTTAAACAACACAAATTTTATGTGAATAGTCCTGATTATAAATGATTTGTTTTCCATACAGATTTTGGACGCACAAAACAACAAAAACAAAACAAAACAAAACAAATGATACTTGGCAATAGAACTAGATGCCAATATCTCATCTCATGAGGTTGAGGTTGGAAGACCGTGGTTCACAAATGGCTGGGGTAGCAATCCACGAGACATTTATTTTCAATGGTTCAATCAAACACAGAGTGAAACCTTGGTTAAAATAGTACAGATTCAGTCAGTCATGAGTGAAAAAACCAAGCGAGATTTTGAGGCTCCAAGTCGAGTTTCATTACTGCACACACACACACACACACACACACACACACACACACACACACACATACACACACACACACACACAAACACACACACACATAGAACGAATATTAAGAGTGTAAAAAACGAACCTATCTGCCAGGACTATCCTAAGCAAATATTAATTAATAAAAATGAGGGAAACCATATAGTCTATGTTTCTTTGAGTCTGGCTTCCTTCACATAATTTTTTTCCAAGTCTCTCTATTTCTTTTTTTTCAAATTTTTTTTTATTGTAAAGATACAATACAGAGGGTTACAGTTACATGAGCAAGGTAATGAGTACACTTCTATTTAGCATTGTTACCCCCTCCATTGTTTTCCGTCTATCATCCCTTCCCTCCCTACCTTCCCCGAGGTTTTTTTTTTTAATTGTGATTAAGTGATTACATAATTTCCCAAATTTCACTGTATTGGGGAATAATAATGCTCATTTAAAGTCACAAGTTCATTCTATCTTTCCTGGAGCAAATTTTCTATCACAATCTATAATATATAAGGGTGTACACATATACACCATACATGTGATCAACAGCATGGGATATTTAGTAGTGTTCGACCAGATGAGTGGGAGTCCTTTGTTTCTTAAGTCCTGTTAATTTTGTGGTCTCACCTAACGTTTTGGATTTATCATCCACTTATCAGGTAGACCATGTACCGTTTGTCTCTATGCTCTTGGCTTACCTCGCTCAACATGATTCCTTCTAGCTCCATCCATTTCCCTGCAAATGCCAATACTTTGTCATTTCTAATGGCTGCATAATATTCCATTGTGTATAGATACCACAATTTTTGGATCCATTCATCTGTGGTGGGGCATCTGGGTTGTTTCCATATCCTAGCTATTGTGAACAGTGCTGCAATAAACATGGAGGTGCACGTGTCCTTGTATATTGGTTCCTGTTTTCAGGGTAGATGCCTAGAAGTGGTATGACTGGCTCGTAAGGGAGGGCAATCTTTAGCTTTCTAAGGACCCTGCAGACTGCTTTCCAAAGTGGTGGTATAAGTGTACATTCCCACCAGCAGTGTAATAGTTCCTCTTTCTCCACATCCCTTCTAGTATTTGTCGTTGGCTGATTTGTGGATGTGAGACATTCTGACTGGGGTAAGGTGGTATCTCAGGGTTGTCTTTATTTGCATTTCCTTCACCACCAGCGATGATGAACATTTCCTCATGTATTTCTTTGCTATTTTTATTTCTTCATCTGAGAAGTCCCTCTTTAGTTACCTTGCCCATTTAATAATTGGTTTGTTGGGTTTGGGAGGGATTAGTTTCTTGAGTTCCCTGTATATACTGGATGTTAACCCCTTGTCTGATATAGTGCTGGTAAATATTTTTTCCCAAATAGTTGGTTGTCTTTCTAGCTTGGTTGCAATAGATTCAGCTGTGCAGAAGTTTTTTTTATTTTAAGATAGTCTCACTTGTCAAGTTTCTCTCCAATTTGTTGTGACCCTGGGACTCTGTTCAGGAAGTTCCGTCCTGTGCCTATTAGTTCAAGTGTCTCTCCTACTCTGTCCTGCAGTAGTTTCAGAGATTCAGGGTTAATGTTAAGGTCTTTAATCCATTTTGAGTTGATGTTGGTACATGATCATAGGCTGGGGTCCACTTTTAGTTTTTTGCATGTGGCCGTCCAGTTTTCCCAGCACCAATGGTTGAAGAGGCTATGTTTCTTCCATTGTATGTCTTTGGCCCCTTTGTCCAATATAAGCTGACTGTAGGCTTGTGGATTTATGTCTGGATCTTCTATTCTGTTCCATTGGTTTTCGGGTCTGTTTTTGTGCCAGTACCATGCTGTCTTTGTTATTATAGCTTTGTAGTAGAGTTTGAAGTTGTTCCATATGAATTTTTGGATGGTTTTCTGTATTTCAGTGATGTACGTCATTGGGATTTTAATAGGAATTGCATTGAATTTGTATATTAATTTTGGCAGTATTACCATCTTCATTATGTTAAGTCGGCCTATACAAGAGCATGGGAGGTCTTTCCATTTCCTAGTGTCTTCTGCAATTTCTTTCTAACTTTTTGTAGTTTTCATTCAATAGTTCCTTTACGTCTTTGTTTAGGTTAATTCCTAAATATTTTATTTTTTGGGAGGTTATTGTGCATGGGGTTGCTTCCTTTATTTCCCCCTCTTCTTGTACATTGTCAGTGTACAGGAAAGCAACTGATTTTTGTGGGTTTATTTTGTATCCTGCTACTTTGCCGAAGTGATTTATGATTTCTAAGAGTCTGGGGATGGAGTTTTTGGGATCATGAAGGTATAGTATATTGTCTTCAAAAAGTGATAGTTTAACAACTTCTTCCCTACGCGGATCACTTTCATGTCCTTTTCTTGCCTTATTGCCCTGGCTAAGGGTTCCAGGACTATATTGAAGAGGAGTGGAGACAGTGAGCATCCTTGACTTGTTCCTGATTTTAGGAGAATTGGTTTTAGCTTTTCCCATTAAGTATAATACTGGCTATTGGTCGGTCATAAATGGCTTTTATTGTTTTAAGAAATGTTCCTTCTATTCTTATTTTCTCCAGAGCTTTTAGCATGAACGAATGTTGAATTTTATCAAAGGCCTTTTCTGCATCTTTGGCGAAAATCATGTGATCTTGACCTTGGCTCTGTTGATGTGTTGGATTACATTTATTGAGAACTAGCTTGATTCCACAGTGGTCAGATACCATACAGGGGATTATGGCGATCCTTTTGCATTTACTTAAGTTCCTTGTATGAACTATGATATGGTCTATTTTGGAGAAAGTTCCATGAGCTGCTGAGAAGAATGTGTACTCTGTTGTTTTAGGGTGAAATACTCGGTAGATCTCAGTTAATTCTGCTTGAAGTATGACCTCACTTAATTTGGTAGCTTCTTTGCCAATCCTCTGGTTGGTAGACCTGTCCTTTGGTGATAGTGGTGTGTTAAAGTCTCCTAGTATTATCATATTGGGATTTATTTATTCTGTAAGTTTGAGAGTATTTGTTGAACATATCTGTTTGCACCAATATTTGGGGCATATAAGTTGAGGATGGTAATATCCTCCTCTTGGATTGTTACCTGTATTAATATGTCGTGTCTGTCCTTGTCTTTCTGTACTGATTTTAATGAAAAGTTTATTTTGTCAGATATCAGGATAGCTACACCTGCTTTCTTACTGGGGGCATTTGATTGGTAGATTCTTTTCCAACACTTTACTCTGAATTTGTTTGTATGTTTGGCTGAGAGGTGGGTCTCCTGAAGGCAACAGATGGGTAGGTCATGTTTTCTGATCCAGTCTGCAGTTCTTCTTCTTTGATTGGCGAATTAATATTAAGAGAAAGTATAGAGAGATGCATCTTGTCCCTGTCATTCCATTTCCCTAAGTTTTGATTCTTTCCTTTCCTCCTGTGCTGGCTCTGTTTGACTTTGATTAAAGTGTGTCTGGGTGCAGGTCCCAGTTCCTGGTTGCTTTCTTCAGATTGTGTACCCCCTCTTAGTATTCTTTGTAATGCTGGCTTAATGTTTATGTATTTATTTAGTTTTTCTTTGCTATTAAAAATTTTCAGTTCTCCATCAAATGTGAATGCTAGCTTTGCCGGGTATATCAGTCTGGGTTGGCAGTTTTTGGCTCTCAGGGCTTGAATGTACTTTCCCAGGCCTTTCTTGCATTCAGTGTTTGCGTGCAGAGGTCTGTAGTGATTCTAATTTTTTTCCCATTGTAGTATTGCTCCTTCTTCATTTTTGCTGCATTCAAGATTGTTTCCTTATTATTCAGATCTATCATTTTTACTATAATGTGTCTAGAAGTGTTTCTCCTGGGATCTTGCTTGTTGGGTGTTCCATTTGCTTCTGTTATGTAGGTAAGATGTTGTTTTTTGAGGTTGGGAAAATTTTCACCGATTATCTTGTCGAATAATTGTTGCATTCCCTTGCTCTGAAATTCCTCACTTTCGTCCAGTCCAATTATACGAAGGTTAAATTTCTTGGCATTATCTGCTTGCTCTTGAATTTCCCTTTGGCTTAATTTGAGTGATTTTTCCATATCTGTCACTTTTTGGTCCAGTTGGTGTATTCTGTCTTCTGTATGTGACACTCTACATTCCATTTCCGTCATTCTGTTGACCATGGCTTCTATTGTGGTTTCCATGGAGGACATGGACTCCTTTATGGATTCGATGTTGGTTCTTAAAGTACTGATCTCACCTCTTAATGAAGTATGTCCTGCCTCTAATTTGGCATTTATCTAATTTCTTACTAAGGTTTCTGCTGCCTCTAGTTGTGCATGCATCTCCTGTTTGATATCCTGTATCTCTTTTGATAGTTCATCCTTGTGTTCTTTCAATTTCTGGTCTATTTCTCACTTTATTTCTTTAGTCATTGCCTACAGCATCCCTTGGATGTAGGTTTTGTCTTCCATTCCTGCTTTGCTCCCACTGGGGCTCTCCCCTGCTGGGCTGTTGGGTATTGAGTATAGCTTCCTATCCTAGGTGGTAAACCTTGCAATTTTTCTCTGTGATTTTCGCATGGGAGTTCAGGGATTATTGGAGACTAATCTGCAATTTTATTTTGGTGTGTTTGTCTTTGCTTGGTTGCTGATTCTGTATTGGTACAGAGAGTCTATGCCTGATCTGGGTTCTGTTGGGGGCCTACCTCCAGCTGCTGGTCGGACCTACATAGGATTCTCGGCTCTCTGCTGTAGATCGTTGGCAATTCCTGCCTTTGGAAGGGCTGAGCAACCTAGATTGCTCATGTTTGCTCATACGGGTGCTCTTGGCAAGATCGGATGCTCTGGAATCTGACTTCGAGGAGGTTCAAGCAATCACAGAATAGGTGACATTTCCCTTCGGTCACCCTGTACCACCAGAACTGGGGCACCTTAAGCCTTCTGTTTCTCCTTGGAATACTCCTATTTTTGTAATAAAAAGGAAATCTGGAAAGTGGAGATTGCTACATGACTTGCGAGCAATCAATGGACAAATGCAAATTATGGGTCCAGTTCAGAGGGGCTTACCGATTCTTTCTTCCCTACCTGAAAATTGGCCTGTTATAGTCATTGACATAAAGGATTGTTTCTTTTCTATTCCATTATTTGCTGGGGACACTGAACGTTTTGCTTTTACCCTCCCTTCCTGTAATCATGAGGAACCGGACAAAAGGTACGAATGGGTAGTACTTCCCCAGGGCATGGCAAACAGTCCAACCATGTGTCAGTTATTTGTGGCCTAGGCTCTTAAGCCGCTTAGACAAAAATATCCCAAGGTGCGCTGCATTCATTATATGGATGATATTTTGTTGGCCTCTAAATCAGAGCAATTACTACACAAAGCTTATGAGGAACTTACCAAGCTGTTAAATGCTAAAAGCTTGTTTATTGCCCCTGAGAAAGTACAACAACACTCTGTTGTTGAATACTTAGGGGCTACCATACATAAATCTTGTATTGTACCCCAAAAGGTAGAATTGAGGAAGGATCATTTAAAAACCCTGAATGATTATCAAAAGTTATTGGGAGACATTAATTGGATCCGATGTTATTTAAAGCTGCCAAATTATGAACTTAAGCCCTTATATAACATGCTACAAGGAGACTCTGCATTAGATTCTCCAAGACAGCTTACGGATGAGGCACGTGGTTCACTACGAAAGGTAGAGCATGAGTTGCAAAAGGCATGTTTAAAAAGAGTTAAGGAAGGTGAGCCAATTACTTTGTGTATTCCCCCTACATGTGTTCAACCTTCAGGGCTTTAATGGCAAGATGGCCCATTGCTTTGGATTTACCCAAAAGTTTCTCCAGCAAAATCCATTGAGTATTACCCTGCCGCGGTAGCCAGTCTGGTGTTGTCGGGGGTTCAGCAGTGCGTCCAATATTTTGGCAATGCTCCATGCTTCATTATTGTTCCATATACTAATCATCAAGTACAAACATTATGTGCTACTGTAGATGATTGGGCAGTCTTACAATGTAGTTTTAAAGGACAGATAGATAACCATTTTCCAAAACATCCCCTGTTAAATTTTCTAAAAGAACATCCCGTAGTTTTTCCTAAAGTTACCTCCTTAAATCCCCTTGCTAGAGCTTGCAATATTTTTACCGATGGCTCTAAAACGGGATGCGGCGTGTACATGGTGGAAGGCCATGACCCAGTATGCCACCAGTTTCAAGCCGGTGCTCCAAATTAGTGGAACTACAAATTGTTGTAAAAGTGTTTCAAACCTCTCCTTTTCCTTTTAATTTAATTTCAGACTCTGCTTATGTTATAAATGCTTTAAGAGTCTTGGAGGCTGCCTGTTTTATTGGCCTCTCCTGTTGGATATTTGTTTTGTCGCTTACAACGATTGCTTTGGCAACAACAACACCCTTTCTATCCCTTACATATTCACTCCCATACTGGTCTGCCTGGCCCTTTAAGCGAAGGCAATGATGTTGATTGCTATACCCGTCAAGATTGGATTTTTCTTAGTTCAAATTTGGATAGAGCAAAAACTTTTCATAATAACTTTTATGTTAACTCAAAAGCTTTACAAAAACAATTTCGACTTTCCCGTGCGGATGTCCGACAAATAGTTTTAGATTGCCCTCATTGTGTAATTTATCACCACTTACTGAGTGTTGGTGTTAATCCTCGAGGCCTTTTGCCTCTTAAAATATGGCAAAAGGATGTTACTCATGTACCTGAATTTGGATGCCAGAAATTCATACACGTTTCTGTAGACACATGCTCTGGCATTATATATGCCTCCCCTATGACTGGAGAAAAGGCACATCAGGTTATTACCCACTGCCTAGAGGCGTGGGCAGCTTGGGGCAAACCAAAACAGCTCAAAACTGATAATGGTCCTGCATATGCAGGAAATCTATTTTTCTCCAAAAAGCAATGGATGTTCAACTTCTTCATGGTTTGCCCTATAACCCTCAAGGTCAAGGCATCGTAGAACGTGCACATCGCACGCTAAAGGAGACTTTACAAAAACAAAAAGGGGGAATTGGCCATGGCCGTACCCCTAAGGAAAGGCTTTCTCTTGGTTTATTCACTATTAATTTTTTAAAATTTGGATGCTCAAGGCCTGTCTGCGGCGGACAGGCATAACAAGTTTCAAGGTCTAACAAAAGGAATGGTAAAATGGAAAGATATTTTGACAGGGCTCTGGCGCGGGCCTGATCCCGTGCTAACATGGGCACGAGGTTCTGTTTGTGTTTTTCCACAGGACCAACAGGATCCGGTTTGGGTACCTGAACGACTCGTTAGGAGGGTCCAAGGAGAAGAAGCACAAGATGCAAGGGGTGGTGATGATTCTTCTGATCGCCAGCACAACGATACAGCCTGTAAGACCAGTGCCGAGATGGAGGATCCTGTCCGTGTTCCCGAGACCGATGCCCTTATCTTTTAGGCAATTGGACTGGAGAGTTTGACAGCTGTGGATCATTTGAAGGAGTGGGCGGGAATGGGCTCCCTTATTGGTATCCTGGCATTGGTGATCTTGCTGTGCCTGTGGTGCATATGCCGGATTAGGAGCTCGCAGCGCAGGAGTATGGCTATGTTGGTCCAGGCCTTCACTGCCATTGAGGCCGGACAGTCCCCCTACGCATGGCTTGCCACGTTAAAAGAATAGCTCAGGGTGCGAGGCAAATGCACTGCACTTGGGAATCACTCCCTGGCGTGAGCCCAAGAAGAGCATGTTGGGTTGCAAGTGGGTTGATGCCCAAGATCCCACCTCTGCAAAAAAGGCATCGGACGGGCCTGGTCATCACTGGGGAAGGCGCCCCTCAGGCGAAGACCAGTGCAAGGTCCTCTCATTAATGTTTTAGACAGAGGCCCAACCTCTACTCTTACCTGTTGCTTAATGAAACAAAAAAGGGGGAGCTGTGGAGAGCTGCAGGAGCCGCGCCCAAAGACGGCGCGGCTGTAAGGCGCGGCCACAAAAGCAACATTGTAGCTGGCGCGGCTGCGACCAAAGATGGTGCTGGCTCCCGCCTTCCGTCTTCCCAGTGATGAGTGCTCTCTGTAAAAAACAACTCCTTATATGGCTATGACTTGGCTCCTAGTTTGCTTCCGTGTTTGCAGCCCTATCGGTATATGCCACGTGGCACTTCGGGATTGGCCATCCAGGAGGCTTATAACCGGAGCGCGGGGGTGGAGGGAAAGAGAAGCAGGAAGAAGCAGGAAGAAGCGGGAGAGAGATGTTGTAAAAGGTCCTGAATAAACCGCCTGAAAGAAGAACCTTTTGTCGCGTCATCCTTGCGGGTCGAGGCAGTCGCGACAGGTGGTAGGCTCTGATTTCTTGCTTTTGCCTGATGTGCACATTCCAGCTCAATTTTTCAATTAAACCTTCTTATTTAATATTGAGCATATAGTGCTCTGATATTGCTTTGTCTTTAGTTTGTCATCTAGCATCATCTTTTACTTTTTATCTATTAACATTCAATATAAATTTTACCTCCTGACTGTTTTTCCCATTTAATTTGCATCTTGGAATAAGAATTGTAACACCGGCTGGGAAGGGAGGTGAAGGGTAAACAAAGGAGGAGGCTGCAATGCTTGGTTAGAAATGTATGCATTATCCTGCCCATGTAATTGTAACCCCTCTGTACAGTATGTTCTCAAATAAAATAAAATTAAATTAAAAAAAAAAAAAAAAAAAAAAAAAGAATTGTAACACCTTTGATATCTGTATTCATGAAGAAAAACCATTTTGAATTTTCTGTTTAATGTAATAATAGCTGGACACATTTGTTAGCAACAAGATCTTAAAATTTCTTTTGTAGTTTTAGTTTAAAATACCCTCCTCCATGTTTTTAGTATGGGGAGACAAACACTTCCTTGTATCAATGATAACATTTTTATTCATTAAAATATCAGATAATTCATAATTTTGAATATGTCTAGTGGCAAATGAGTTCATTTGCTCAATAGATTTACTTGATAGACCCATGCACAAACATGCACTCATAGGGGCTGAGTTGGTGGATCAGTTGTAAACAGCTTACTTGAATGCACTAGACCCTGGGTTTGATTCCTCAGCACCACCTAAACATAAAAAGGTAGAAATGGTACTGTGGCTCAAGTGGTAGAGCACTAATCTTGAGCTGAATTGCTGAGGTATGGCAACCAGGCCCACAGTTCACCACCACCGAAAAATTAAATCAATAAATAAAACTCATACTCAAGTACATTAATTTCAAAGATTAATTACCATTTTAGTTAGGGGCAGGGTGCCAAGATGTAGCAGACTTTGTCACAAAGCTTTAAGAAGGATTCAACACCTGACAAGTACTAAAAACAAAAAGTAAAAATTTAGCTCTGACAACAACATATAGAATCGCCACTCAAAGAGAAAGAGGTACTAAGAATGAAATACTTTTTATAACATTTCTTAAGAGATTCTGGCTCTACATTAATTATCATATAATGTGACCTTCAAAAACTCCACGTGAGCCTGTCTTAAGGGTCTCTACAAAAATTGGAAGAGAGAATCATCAACCTGGATTTTTCAAATGGTTTTTGTTAAGGTAGTGTACATACATATCACCATCTTATAAGTCGCTAATGAGTTCACTTCTTGTTTGACAATCTCATCACTTTGTTCTCTCTGATTTTCCCTCCTGTTCCTGTCCACAAGAGGTATAGCTCATTATGAATAAAATATCTACAACTGCTGCATTTGTTTCCCTGTTCTCCTTGAATTTCTGTGGCTCTGTCAATGTTCATAAAAGGATAAAAAAGAACAGAAAAATCCCCCTTGTTTCCAATTCCTGGAATTAATTTCAATACAAATACCAATAGTTTTATGAGAGTGTCAGACTCTGTCCACACATCCTGAACACTTATACTTCCTGTACCCAGTCATAACTCCCACTGGATTCTAAGGTGCACAACGTAATTCTTTTCACTTTCCACACAGGAAGAACCTGAGTGTCAGAAAGATTAAGTAACTTACTGGAAATACTGGGCTGAGCATAATGGCTCAGATCTGAAGATCATAGTTTGAAACTAACTCAGGTTGACATATCCATTACATGTTTATCTCCAGTTTGAGGCCACCTGGATAACAAAGTAACCCATCTTAGCTACAAGAGTCTGGCAATCCAGAGCCACAGAGAGACGTTGGAAGAGCACCAGCAAATGCTCTTGCCCAATTCTAGGGATTGGCTTGGTGCCAGCTTAGTAAGGTATAGCTGCATCAGGGAAGGGGAGTAAAACAGCAGTGGTTATAAAAAAATCACTGGTCTAAAGCCTCAAAATAAGGACCCCAGTCTGTGTGGACCAAAAAGTCTCTAGCATGAGGGTCTTTTAAAAATAGCAATCATGATTTTAGATTTTTGAAGAGTGGGATGGTGTATAGTTACAGGCAATGTCTGCTATGTCAGGTAATCCAGTCTGCTCTTTCACATGTTACCCAATAGCCAGGTTTCAACACAAATGACTTCAATGAGATTGTTCAAATCATACTGTGACTTTTACCTCTCATGAATCAAAATTCTGTCAAATGATTTCTGACTTCCAGATGTTCACACATTTCTCATGTTCTTTTCTATCATTTTGTCTTTATTATTGATGTTCATACTACTTTTTTGTTGTTGTCTTTTCTGTATATGCCATTTTTAGGGCTTGAACTCAATGTTTAATGGTCTTTGTTGCATTTTTTGCTCATGGCTTATGACACACTATTCCTTGAGCCACATCCTCACCTTCTGCTTCCTGCTAGATAATTGGAGATAAGTTTTCACATTTTTGTCTGTTTGGACCTATATTGAACTAAAATATTCAGGTCTTAGCCTCCTGGTTTTCTATGATTCTATACATGAATAACTAACACCAAACTTTCCTATACTGTTATTTTAATTATGTGTTAGAATAAAGTGGAAGTATATTTGTGTTAAGTGTGCAATTTTCAATTACAAGTTTGAATCAACTTGATATATGTAATTGTTATCAATTTTAAGTTAAATCAATGAATATTACACATTCTAAAGCAATATAATTTAAAAAATGCATAATCATTTTCTTTAAACAAGCAATGGAACTATGAATTTCTTTCACTTTACAATTCATGTTTTATATAACTTTAATTAGTAGACTTCCATGATTAAAAGTAAATATATTAATTTTATACTACAAGAAGCAAAGTGATTATAGTTAAGAATCGATATTTCATCATAGCCAGAAGATAAGTTTTGAGCATTCTCATTATAAAGAAATGTTACATGCAGAAATTAATGGATATGATGTAGCTTCATCGTTAAGTAACATATAAATGAATGGGATTACCATTCCATACTTCATAAATTTGTAAAAAATAATTATGTAGCTAGGCGCCAATGTCTAATGCTTGTAACCCTAGCTACTAAGGAGGCTGACAGGTGAGAATCATATTTCAAATCAGCCTAGGTAGGAAAGTCCGTGAGACTCTTATCTCCAATGACCCACCAGAAAACTGGCTGTGGCTCAAGTGGCAGAGCACTAGTCTTGAGCTGAAGACCTGACAGACATCGTCCAGGTCAAGATTTCAAGCTCCATGATGGACAAAAACTAAAAATAAACAGTTACATATAAACAAATATTTTGGCATAAATGTTAAAATATATATTATAAAAAGTTTAAAGCCTCACTAGATATAATAGTTTATATAAATGTAGAGAATTGTTTTCTGGTATTAGTTGTCATTGAATCAATTGTGTAAATCACACATTTCTCACTCATTTCATATTTGTATGTTTATATACTCATATGCCATAAGTATAATTAACTGATATGTGATAGGCAGTGCTTCCTTGGCTTTCTAACATTAACCCTTCTACCCTAAAATAAATATGCCCTCCAACCTTGTAAGGTATTTCATCTCATTGAAGCAGAAAAGAATAAACCATAATCACTTTTTGGAACAAGTGTAACATTGTACATGCATTTCACTTAGTTTAAGAACCAAAACATTCAAGTCATCTTAATCATACCAGTAATAACAAAATGTCTTCTGAGCTTTTCAGTCTCTTAAGAGATGAAAATGTTTAATTGTACATGTATTTTTTTCTGCCTAACATCCTACTCCTTAGGAAGATCTTTTTGTGTAACCTTGTGTTCCTGATTAGAAGACAGGAACAAAGGCAATAATGAAAATAGCCAAGGAAAATATTTGAAAACAATTACAAAACAATCACAGACACTCCTGTAATCACCAGTTTCAATGAGAATATACGTTAAAGTATCACATTTTTGTCATCATTTAAAGAGCAGTAATTAAACTTTAATTAGCAGTGAAGAAGGGAACAGAAAACTGAAGACAGTTTGACTTTGAATAATCCAACATAAGCAAAATAGATTTATCTTGTTTTTCAATGAAATTGCCAAAATAATACAGAGCAACACGCAAAGGCAAGAAAACACCTAAGCCAAAGCAGTAAACGTTTGTCTATAAAATAATGGTGAGGGTCTGAGTCGTTCAAAGTCAGGCTTGCAAAGAGGAAAAGTGTATTTGCTTTAGTGTGAACAATAAAAAATATAAAATTCCTTTATTAAACTTTTACATATCTAGACTAGGACTTCTCGTGTTGTAGAAGAGGAAAGGCATGAAAAAGTTCAAATTTTTTTTGACTATTCCCCAAGATTATTCTTATTTATCAGCTATAGCAATGCAAGTAGCCTTGGTTACGATTAGTATCATGCTTGTTTGTATTTAGAAGCATTATTTGTTGCTGGATTATAAGCTGAAAACACTTGAGTATTAATAAAGAGCCATTTCCTAAGAGAGGAAAGTTGCTGTGTAAACAAATGTAAAATATAAAGACAGCATAGTAGAAACTATTTTCTAGCTATATCACAATCTGTAGGTGTAGATTTTGTTTCCCATTGGTCCAAGGGACCCACTTTTTTAAATTTTTTCACCATCTAGTGATCCTATAACATCTTATAGCATCCTGGGATTGTTGTATCTTTACTGGACTCTCTAATTTCTGTTGGAAAGTTAGGAAAGATAGAAAATTGACTTACTGTTTCTGTTTTACCTTATTTTTTATTACCTTACAAACTGTAAATCAAAGTGACATAAATCATCTTTATAATATTAGAAGACAGATTTCATTTCTATATTCTTACCATAGCCTTCTACATAACTTTGATACTTAGTGATCCCCAAATGTGAAAATGAAGATAGGGACATTCTTATTTAAATATTATTTAGAATTTCAAGACTTCACTAATGCAAGGCCCTTAGTAGTATGTACATCATACATGTGTACAAAGCTGGTGGCAACTTTTTCTTATTCTCAGAAACTAGGACATGTGGTATCCTTGTAGTTGCATCAGGAAAAGGTTGTAGTTGAGTTAGTTTACTAAACCAAATCTGCTGTAAAATATTTCTACAAGTTAATTGGCTTGAGTAATCCATATTTATCATTTTACACTTCTAAAGAACCAGAAATCTAAAAGAAGTCTCACTAGATTAAAATTGAGCCCCCTACAGAGCTAAAATATTTTTCAGATGATTCTAGTGGAAAAGGCATGTACTTCTTGTTCCGCTTTCCAGAAACTTCAGAATCGGGATTGTTGTCTTTTCCTTTATCTTCTAATGTAGCATCTTTACATCTTTCTGATGGTTCTTGCCTAATGATGTCCCTCTCGAACTAAAGCTGGGACTTTTGAGTATACTTTCCGCATCTGATAATTATTCAAATTTGTGTTCCTTCTGTTATGAAAGGTGATTATTTTACAAACTTATATATAAAATATAAATCTACATTTGATTAATTAGATATTTTGGGACTATAGATATTTTTGGAAGGTATTTTATTGCCTACCACAATGAGTGTGTAAGCATTGTTTCTACTATAACCAGTTATCTTTTCATTAATTTTGAACAAATTTTGAAAAAAATTTATTTCCTGAAAGCATTTAATCCTGATTAAAACATTGTCATGTACTAGAAATCTTAAATGTCAGACAGCAGCTCCTGAAGCAGTTCTGGCACTATCACTTTTTGTATATTCTGCTTACAATCTTCTCTTTTCAAGAGCATTTGATTGTTATTATTTTGGAATTATGGTTAATAGTTATTTGACTGCTATTTTTAAAGAATGCACCACCAATCCTGGTTCTCTTCTTCTAACTTTTTATGTCTAATCTATTTCTGAAAGAAACACAGCTCTTTGAATTACATGAGCTGCTTATTGAAGTGTGGAGAGGAAAAGAAGAAAAAAATGTCCCTGTATGTATGTTATGTTGAAAATGTACTTAAAAGTTATTTATCTTAACATTACATAATTTTCATTTTGTTTAGATTCAGATAAAATTTAGCCTTTCAACTCACACAATGTTAATGCAGTCTTAATCCATGCCTACCAAAAGCAAACAACAAATTACTATATGTTTTAAATTTTTTAATTTTTAAAAATATTAATTTAAAAACACTACATTTTTAAAAAATTAGCCAAAGCAAATGGTTTATTATACATTTAGAGTTGTGTTCATTCTCTATTGTTGAAACCAGAAAGGGGAAAAAATCATGTTTTTCTTCTTCCTTGAGCTACTCTGATTTACTTCATCTATTTCTTTTTTTTAAACTTGCAATGTTTGCCTTTATTTTGTTCTTTATATTTTGAAAGTGAAAAGAAATAGTACTGAGTCAATTTCTTTCTTCCTTTTTTTAAAAAAAAATTTGTTCTATTATTTACAAGCCTTAATGTTTTTCTAAAGAGTTCAAAAGTATTAAGAGTACTTTATCTGGGGTAACACTTTTTTTTTTTTTAACAATTCTTGGAGTTTTCTGGTACAAACATTTACTTCTGTTCCAAAGTTATGTATGTTTTACTATTGTGATTTAATTTTCTGAAGCAAGCTGAAAGGCAGGCAAGAAAGATTTGATGCCAGAAAACAAACAAACAAACAAAAAAACAACAAAAAAGATTTTCTTACCTTGTTCACCCGAAACCTTCTTAAATCTGGATTAACTACAATGCCTTAAAATAAACGTGAGGTGCATCTGAAGGGGAGGGCAATTTATTTCTCTGCTTCTCTATTATACAAGTTGTTTACAGAAACTGCAAATAAAAAATTACACACGGGCATTTGCAGTCCTTAAAATAAATTAAAAGTTCTCAACTTTTTTTTCTTTTTTTTGTATTTTGGTTTTTTTATTTTGCTAAAGTTTTTTTTTTTTTTTTAAGTATGAGCCTTTCAATTAAAAATAAAAGAAAAAAACAGAAAATATTTTCTATAAATAGTACATGTATTTTGGTTTTCGCTCTCGCCCTCAGGTTTGAAGTTACGTGTTTCCAGTACGTTTTTCCTCCATGATCACCTTTCTCTTTCCTCTCTCCCACTCGTGCATACATGGGGTTCCTGCGAGAATTGGCCTTGCTGCACTGTAATTGGCGAAGACGTGAAGCTTTTTTTAAAAAATATATTTAAATTGTTTTTTTTTCGTTTCGTATATTTGAAGTTTTAGTTATCCTCAGACTCCT
The DNA here is from genome assembly GCF_019054845.1 of Dipodomys spectabilis. Classification (NCBI taxonomy): domain Eukaryota; kingdom Metazoa; phylum Chordata; class Mammalia; order Rodentia; family Heteromyidae; genus Dipodomys; species Dipodomys spectabilis. The sequence goes on from NW_024870936.1 coordinate 2,842,349, forward strand.
ATTCTGCTTCCCGCAGCCATGAGAAAAATGCTGTGACAGATTTGAGGGCTATGCCTTTCCCATTTTGCTCTGCATGGTTCTTGCTGCTCTCCCATTTGTAGAAGACATCCTCTGAGATGACCTCCTAGTCATACAGGCAATCAAAAAACATCTGTAGCAAATTGGTAGGTTGATCAAGTTTTACTATTGATGCTTGTAGTGCATAAAGTGCTTGAAGTTCCTTCTCTGTATCTGTTTCCAGGTACTTGAGTAAGATCGGCACTCTCTGCTTGATAAAAGCAGTATCCACTTTAAAGGTAGAAGAGTTGGCTATAATAGCAGCTTTACAAACAGCTGTCATTAAAGTTCTAAGGAAGGTGGGGGAACTCTGGTTTTCATCTAGATTAGCCTCTACCCAGTCAAAGATCTGCTTATCATTTGCTTTGTCCTCAATGATGAGCTTCTCAAGCCACTGATATAACTGTTAAGCAGAGAGGTCTTTCTTTGAAAGTGCTTCAGAGGAATAGGAACTGTCAGTCTCTATAAAGTCCAAATTCTGCTCCAAGAAAAAATTATGTACATCTTCCCCGTCTGGCAAAAAGTCCTTCCAGCTAAAATCAGCCTCACTCCATAAGGCTCCTATTTTCTTATGACTCATTTGTTTGCCTAAAAGGTGCAATATTTCATAAAAGCAATACCCCAGCTCTTCCAAAAGGAAAGAATAAAATTCTGGCTTTGAAGCCTTTTGCTTGATATCCACAATGTCTCATTCTTCCTTTATTAATAGGAGAGTTTGGAGAAAGGATGAGAATTCTCACTAGAAAAAGGAGAAGAGGAAAAGAGAAGTGAGAAATCTAGATATTTTGTTCTTCCTCATCTCAATCACATAGTCTGGATAATGTTTGTGGATATTAGATACAGTGCTCTAGAGTGATTAAACACATTTATATAAAAAGTTAACCCCTCAAGTGATCGCATAGATAATGCTTATTTATTTAAAAAAATGTAATAACATCAAACAGGAAGTGTTATCTATTTGTTTAGTACTTGTTTAGTATTTCTTAAATTCTCATGTGCTGTAGTCAACTATCATAAAGTTATACAAGAATAGTAAGAAACTAATATCTTAATATCATATTCTAATATTAGCTTAATTCTCGCTGTGTTTGAGTTTTGTCTCTATTTCACATGCAATATTCTTCCAGTATATAAGTTGAAAGAAGATTCCATCTGGAGATATGCTATTTTTATAGCTAAGGGAAAAGAACTTAGCTCTTAGACACAGACAATGGGATAGAAATCTTCCCCTAGAAATAGCCTTTCCCCACTTCTGTTTCATTTTTGTAAGCCGAAGTAAGTCACATGCCCATCTTGACATTGCAAAGTAGAGGTTAATCTCACCTACAGGAAGCTGATACAGGACAGACTAATATGCCAAGATATACAACATGAGATGAAGAGGAAAAAGAAGATAACTACAATACAATCAGTCATACATGCCATCACATGTCTCTGCAGGAAGCTACTATGTACCTTTGTTTCTAAAACTACTGAGATCTTCAAATGAGGTCTTTTATGCTTATATATTACTGGCATTAGAGAACATCTTGATACTGAGACAGCATAAAATCTCAAAGAAAGCTGGACTAATCATTTCAATACTGCAATTTGTTCAGCTAGGACAAGAAACCATTTTATTAACAATACTTTATACTAGTAACTTCTTTTTTCCAGAACTGGATTTTGTTAATATATGTGACTATCCGCCAGAATAAATGTCTTCATTTATCTGCATCTTGTGCAGGCAGCATAGTCAAGTAGATGTGGGAATTCATCAGTAGCACTTTTTAAAAATGCAAAAAATATAGACTGGGAGCCAATATACATATTTTTCCAACATCACCTTCCACATCCTCTTTCTTCCTTCCTAAGAAACACACCCAATTAATAAAAAGGCTTAGATTTTTGACTCTTGAACTTGAAAGTGGAAGCAGAATGTTATGGATGTCGGAGATGCCTGTTAATGGTTTTTTACATAATAATGTAAAATATTATGTAATAATGTAAAATAATAATGTCACCTGCAAGAGCTCTATGAGTCTTGAAGGTCTTAACACTGTACTTCCTTTGTGATATGATAGTAATATCAGCCTTACTGGGCTTAGTATAGTTTTCTAATTCCTTTTCTACCACCTAGCCTAAATTATAATATATACTAATGGAATGAAAAAGTAATGTCATCTTAAGAAACTCATTTATGGCTCTAGGAATGTGGCTTCATGTTACAGTGATTGCTTCGCATGCATGAAACCATGGGTTCAATTCCTCAGTAAAGAAATAAACAGAAAAAGAAATGGTGCTATGCATCAAGTGGTAAAGTGCTAGCCTTAAGCAGAAAAAGAAAAATCTCAGGAAGAGTTCCCTGGCCCTGAGTTTAAGCCCCAGGACTGGTAAAAAAAAAAATTCATTGGAATATATAATTGCTCCTTCCAACTATGACTTAACAATATTCTTAATTCACGTACTTTGCCTATCTTAGAAGACTGTGCTGAGAAAAAAATCCCGTTTTGTTAGTAGGTCAAGGCAATTAATGTCAAGTATGTGCTTAGATATCAGGTGAGGATTAATCTAAGTCTAAGTGAGATTTGGAAATCTTTTTGATCAGTTTTGGAACCAAAACGGCACCAGCTAATTAATAGTTGTGATAGAAGTGAAGGAATAAATCCAGATGGAAGAAATAAATGATAAGAATAACTAAATTATACCAGAAACTGTTCTAGGGAACCATATTTGGTTATTAAAGAACTAGTTATCAAGTAGGCTTACTCCTCATTACCTTTAACATTCTAAATCATTTAGGCTAGTTCTTAATCTCTGTGAGATAAGTTTTATCTCATTTGAAGTTGTTCTTTCATATCTGATCTCCTTTGCTTTCTAAAAATCTGCCTTTCTCTATTTCTCTACTAAAAATTATTTATACTATGTCCACCGATGCAGACCTCAGAGGATACTGAAATAATAGTCCAATAGCTCATGAGTCATTAATATAACAACATGGAAAAGGATGACATATGTATTGCTCCCTCAAATTTTCTGAAAAGCTGCAATGTCATCATTTGATTCAAATTTCCATTATTTGTCTACAGTGTCATTAAGTGCACATAAATGCAAATATGAGCCGGGTGCTGGTGGCTCATGCCTATCATCCTAGCTACTCAGGAGGTTGAGACAAGAGGATTGTGGTTCAAAGCTAGCCTGTTCAGGAAAGTCCATGAGACACATTTTCAATTAGCTACCAGAAACGCAGAACTGGTGCTATAACTAAAGTGGCAGAGCACCCAACTTGATCTGAAGAGCTGAGGGACATGCCAGGATCAGAGTTCATGCCCCACGACCAACAAAAAAAGTCAAATATACTGTAAGTTTCCCCAAAAGGATCTACGAAGTCAATAGTAATCTTCCCAAGCAGAAAAAAAATTCCAATATGACTCAGTGCACCTACTTTTGCTGAGTTATATAAGTTATGGCTTCTTTGCTGGATGTATTCTCTTCTTTTAAAAATTGTTAAATATTACCTTTATAATAAACTGCATCTAATATTTCTTGGTTCAAAAGAGAAGTCCATACAGTTGATGGAGTTAATTTTCTTACTGTGTTAGTTAAACGCCAACTCAGGAAGGAGAGTCTTTCAAACTCTTATCTGTAATTAAACACCAAAAAGCCAGAAGTGAAGTTTTGGCTCAAGCAGTAGAGTGCTACCTTTGGGGGCAGGTGGGCAGGAAAGACAAATGTTCAGGGACAGGGTCCAGCCTCTGAGTTCAAGCCCCAGAAGCGGCACAAACTAAACAAACAAACAAACAAAAATCCACATATTTCTTTGGGCCCATCCTTAAGCAATACTTTGAAAAGAGGCTCCTTTTGCTGAGCATACTCACTGAATCCTGCTTTTTGGAATCTTTATTGATATGGTGAACTCAGGACCAGAATAAAGGAATGGATATCTGAATTTTGCAACAAGAGAATCATCTCAGGAGTTAAATATCCATGCATAAGACATTTTAAAACCTCCATGTCTTTGTTTCTTTGTAGTAGAACACTGTAAAACAATGTTATTTCCTTTTTTACCATGCTGGCCTTCAAATGGCATATTGTTTCCTTTTGTAATACTCTCAACTAAAAGTTTACAGAAAAGTTTTATGACTAAAGTGCACACTCAAAAAAGTTAGGGACAGAGTTTCCTTCAAGCCTTGGATTATTTTCTTGTACAGCAAAAGGACAGCACAAATTAACTTGAACTTTGTCATTTCTCTATGTTCAATTTCTCTCCTGGATTCAGTTTCTAATTCCCGTAAAAGTTCCTTCCACTTACTTCCAGTAACAATCTACGGTGCTGCTCCAGGCAAAATGAATGTTTTCTGGCTTCATTGAAATAGCACAAAGACATCTTTGGACACGAGATAACACGTGTTTCAGAGACAACTTAGTAACGAGAAAGTATGGAATTTACATGGCTCATAAACATTATCCACGTACATATGGCCATATAAGACAATGTTAAGTGAAATGAACCCTCAAATACGGAAACAACTTGTTTTTTCGTTCTTACTATTGTTTTTAATGTATCCACCATGTATTATGTGATTTATTTTTTTGTTTCCTTCTATTTTCTTCCTCCATGGTATAACCCGCTTCCACTGTATTTGAGGTCGGTGAGCTGCACCTTGCATATATATTGTTCTAATATGGGGAGGGGAAGGGAAATAAAATGGTGAAACAAGGATACAGTATGACCTGTTGTAACAATGAGATGAACAAGACACTATGTTGAAAACGAACTTTACAACTTGCGGATAGGAGGGGAGAGTTGCGATGGTGGGGAAAAAAGGCATGCCAGGGGAAAGACAAAAGAGGAGGTAACAATGCTCATTAGATAATGTAGTCATTAACTTACTTATGTAACTCTAACCCCTCTGTCCACCATTTTCACAATAAAAAAATGAAAAAAATACATTATCCTGGAGTACATTAAATTCAAATTTCCTAAGTGCTCTGTAAATTAAGACCAATTTTAAGGGGAAAGAAGGTTCTCAGAAACATTTTTGTCAGTGTTTGTGTTGTGCATTATTACCCAAGTATACATAAGTTAACAGAAGTAGAAACAATAGTAATAGGAGAAAGAGAAGTTCTGTATTTAAGTATAATTGTTCAATACACTATAGAAGACTGCAAATAAGACAACTTTGAAACAATAAAGCCAAGGCCAGTATGTAGACCTATGGGAGTGATATAGAGAAAGCATTACTCCTAAGTTGAACATGAAGGATGAGGCCACTCTCTTTCTTCTACTAGCTCTAAATCATGATAGCTAATCATGCAAATTTGTAGAAAGTAGAATGGAAGAATAATTCTGTTTCCAAGAAAGTCAGATATAAGACCATGGACTTAACTGGAAAAAAGAAAAGGCCATGTTGAGAGAGCAAGAATTATACTAGCAATGAACTGGTAGCTAAGATCACAGTTATTTTTCTTTCTTTTTTTTTGATGGTAGTGGGGCCTGAACTCCGGTCCCTCTACTCTTCAGCTCAAAGCTTGTGCTCTACCTCTTAAGCCACAGCACCACTTCCAGTTTTCTGGTGGTTAATTAGAGATAAGTGCTTCAGAAACTTTCCTATTTATGCTGGATTTGAACTGCAATCCTCAGATCTCAGCCTCCTGATTAGCTAGGATTACAGGTGTGAGCCACTGGCACACTGTTTAGGATCACATTTCAAAGAGTGTACACTCAGCATATGTAATGTGTATGTTCATCTATCTTTATATGAACTCGAGTTAAAAATCTGGGCCACAGATTAGACTTCACACTCACAAAAATGTTTGTAGTTCTAAAGTTGATACTCTTGGAGAAATAAAAACTAAGAATGTAAAGGAGTCTGGGAAGTTCAGTTTGCATCCAGTCTGGGCAGAAAATTCTTGAGACACTATCTATAATTAACCAGCCAAAAGATGCATTGGAAGAATGGCTCAAGTGATGGAATACTAGTTATGAGCAAGATTGCTGAAGAAGAGCTTGAGGTTTTTGCATACATATATACATACAAACATGCACATACACACAGAAGCACTTATATGTATTCAAACATACATATGAAACAATTCTCAGATTCTGTAGAAAAGTTAGAAAATAATAGAAAATATGTCCTATAAGACTAGAATTGAGTGATAATTTTTAATATTAGAAAGTCTTCAAGTGAAATTTCCCCAAAAAAGCTTGAGAATATTACATAGGTGGGCAGAGAGATAGTAAGAAAGGCAAGTCATCATTAATAAAGGGATCGGATCCAGGGAGGAATGAATCAGAGATCCCTTCAGTGCATCTGAAAATGTTCATATCATGTGTCAAATGTTAGAACATCTTTGAAAATAGTACATGAACAGTCTGAGCCATCAGTCTAGTGGAAAATATTATTGGAGAAGTTCAGAATTGCTAGTCTGTATCTAGATTAAATAAACCAACAAACTAAGGTAGGACAATGTGATACAAGCCTGGAATTCTAGCACTCAGACTAAGACAGGTGATTAGATAGTGGAACTACACAGTGATACAGTCACTGGACTAGGTAGTATAATTTTGTCTCAATAAGACAAACCAAGAAAGGAATAAAAAATAAACAAGAAAGGAATACTCAGTTGGAAGTTTGGGCTAATTTTGTCATTATGTTTTGAGAAGTCAAGTTTCCTATTGAAATGCAACTCATATATAATCCTCAGTTGTGTTTTAAATGTTCTCTTCAAAACAGAACATTACTAGATGCAAAAGAGCTCATGATTCCAAACCAAAAATTTGAGAAAGTATGCATCATTCTGTTAGAGTCCAAAGAAATGATGAAGGATTACAAAAGCTTAAGCCTAGAGAAATAAGAAAGTTCATTTAATGTAGGACTTTGTAGACCTGGCTAAATTAGAATTTAGATTTAAAATAAATATTTTTGTTTGTATTTTATATTCTATAGGCTACTACCAAATACTTTTTAAGTAGGAGATTTATTTTACAAATTCACAAATGATTCTGGCATTCTATTTGCCTAAAATATTCTTTCAAGTGAGATATATTTAGAATTTAGTTAATAGTTAATTCCAACAGTTCATAAGTAACATGATAATGTGAATGATCTAGACAAAGTTGCCAACAAATTGATGCTATTAATTTATAAATTTAGATAAAGAAAATTTTTTTGAGATTCTGCTGTAACATGGTATGAAGAGAGTAACTTTGTGACATCTTTTTTCTTCTACCTATACATAACACAGGAAAAAAATTCCTTAATCATGTACCTCTGTATAAAAATGAGAAAAAATGCTAGGTTTAGGGTTTGTTTTTATTTTGTTTTTGTTGTTTGGTTTGTTCTAGGGCTTAACTTCTAGGCCTGGCCACTGTCACTGAGCCTGTTTTTGCTCAAGGCTATTACTCTACCACTTGAACCTCAGTGCCACTTGTGTCAGGCTTTTCGTGAGCAGTTTATTGGAGATAAGAATCTAAGGAACCTTCCCGCCTGGGTGGGTTTTGAACCATAATCTTCAGATCTTAATATTCAGACATTCAGATCTCCTGAATATCTATGATAGATAAAATATATAACTATAAATATTATTTGCAAGTGTTCTGATCTCAAGAATAACACTGGGTGGAAAATGATGCAGCAAAATTTAGTGTAGTATTCTTTCCACAATACAAAGGGCATCACATTAGCAGAAGTGTAGTATTTTTTACAAAAGTTATACGTTGTCATGATGGGAATTTAGGGAATATTAAGGTGCACCTTTCAAGTTGGAAATTGTTGGGCTAGGATGACTTTATGGCATAGTAATTGGGGATTGATGGTCATAGAAATAATAGCTCACAAATGCTTACTCTTGAGGAATTATTATAGATACTTCATAATATTACCTTCTACCAGACTGTGGCTATTTTTTCTGTTGAATTTAAATATGTAACGCCCCATTGAAAACTGCACCTATTGCAAAATTAAATAAAACGCAAACAGGTACTGTTTTGAATGTCTCTAGTATGGTGTGTTCAGAATTTGAAAATGAGTAGTTAGTAGTCATAAGAATGTTGAAGAACACCTATACTCTGTACTCTTAACAATTATACAGTTTTAAAAGTTAGGAGTTTCAACAGAATTGAACTACTTTTGTTTTAGTATGAGACAAGACTAAAATAATTTTTATTCAAAATGATAGCAAGTATATTCTGAAAATATTGTATAGTTTGCTAATATTCAAGTTGATGACCCTCTCATAAAGAAAGGAGTAATTAATTCAAATTAGCAGCCAAAATGTTCATTTTGTAAAAAGGTCATACACAAAGTATAATATTTATTATACCAATACAGTGAAATTACATTTTATGCAGCTCATTTTTTAATTTAATTTTATTGTCAAGGTGATAGGTAGAAGGTGTTGCAGTAATTGTAAGGTAGGAAATACATAACATGTTGAACTTTTTACCCACTCCCTCATTTTTCTCACAGTTTTCCTTCACTCCAATACCCCTCACAAATTGTAATGTAAATTTCCAACATGTTGTCTTGTGAGTATTGCTATTGCTTTGGTTTGTCTTTGTTCTTTGTCTCGCCATTTCGTTGTTCCTCTTCCCTTGACAAATGAAGATAAATGTATATACAATACACAGGATATTGAAATCAAATATAACTGGGGATAAACCAAAGGGAAAACACAAAAGCAATAAGAAATCACATAGTACATTAAAAACAACAACCACAAAGAAAAAACTCTGTTTCCGTATACAGGAATTCATTTTGCTCATCATCATCTTATATGGTCATACATACATAGTTATTGAGCAATTCTGCTCCACTGCTAGGAGATCCTAGACATTTCCTACTCATTACAAATGAGGAAACCACGGAATCTGTTTCTTTGGGTCTTGTTTGTTTTACTTAGTTTGATTTTTCCAAGACTTTCCATTTCCGTATGAATTGGAAGCATTAAATTCCACCGTGCATGCATAAACCACATTTTCTCAATTCATTCATCTACTGAGTGTCATATTGTTTTAAAACATGACTGCTTGTAAGTATCACTTAAGGTCATTCAAAAATGAGAGATGCCACTTCCCCAGACATTCTAAAAGCATGATTTCTAAGTAAGATAGGATGTTATGGTAGTACGAGTGTTGAGATGATATCTGGATGAGTCTAATGTATATCTTGCAGTGAATTAGACAGGAAGATATCCAATATCATAGAGGATAAAAATGGTAGTGACAAAAATATTTCCCTTGAGAAAGATATAGGAGGCTGCCAGAGGTATAAAGTAGTTCCGATAATTTTGAAGAATTTAGAAATGCAAGGTCAAGTATGTCTCTTTAAATAATAATTATGTAAGTGGAAGGGCAAAAGAAGGGGAAGAGAAAAAAATAAGTGACAGCAGATCATTGTCCCAATAGAATATAAAAACACATAATCTATAACTTTCAAGTTAAAGAGAGAGCAATAGAATACATGCAAAATATTTACTTGGCTTTTTCCTACTTTAGTGCTCCAATGGCTTTCATAAAATGCAGATGCATAGATTTGTGTCTTCTGTCATTTGCTAAAAGTTTCTTCCAGAAAAGGTTATCAATTACTTACAAATGATGCATAATTCCTAGGTATTCCAGTTATCACATACACTTTTGATTGAGTTATCTCTGTATAAACTCAAAATAACAGACAAAAAAACCCTCAAAATAAACAGAAATCACATCTTTGTTTTAAACGCTGTAGTTTACAGAGTTTTTAGCCAACACCAAAAACGTCTCTTTACGTATTCTGCTGACATGTAATTCACTTGCAATATATTATCTCCTTTTATTGTATACGTTTTAGTGCTTTGGATGTGAATTTTACCTTCATAGGTTTTCAAAGCCTAATTTTCACAAACTTGCATTTCTTCAAATAGAAATGCTATAAATTTTAGAACAGACATTAAAATAGATATAAAATTCTGTTAAAGGAATTTGTCCAGCATACACCCTCTATAGTGTGTGTTTTCAAAATTTTATTTTGGGGATTTTTTCCAGGGTCTCACACATACTATTCTAGTGCACTGTCAATGAACTACAATTCCCTGTCCAAACATGTTTTTACTTCTTAATACATTCATAGAAGTATAATGAATGGATGCTATACAATTCTTTTTGACCTTTAAGACTTGAAAACTTGCTTGCTAAAATGATTGCAGTGTTATACAAATCGATCATTATGTGGAGTTTATCAATTTCTCCACAAATGCATTACTATATTTTGTGTCATCTTTTATATAAGGGTCATACTAGTGAGTTTTCTTTGTCTTTTTTCTTAGATACTGAAGAGGAACTTATTTCATATGCTAATCCTATTGACTAGTAATTTACACGTGTTCTTTAAAGAAATATCCTATTCAGGAAAAGTTATATAGAATTAGAAGATATAAAAATACTTAAGATTCAGAATCATTGTAGCATTCACATTGTGGCATTAACAAATATGTTCCCTGTTTCTGTTGGATATGGTTTCATTTCTGTTATAGTGTCCTTTGAATTATGAAAGGCTATCACTTGATATAATCCAGTATATTCTTGCTTTTCTTTAGCCACTAATGTTTTCCATTTAGAAACGTTTACAGATACAATGTCATCAATTTTTTCGTTTATCTCTTATAGGTTTTTACATATCACATTTAGTTTGATAATCATTTTTTATTTTAAATTTTTGTATAAGGATTGAGGTAGGCCAGGCGCCTGTAGGTCACACCTGTAATCCTAGCTACTCAGGAGTCTGATATCTGAGGATCATGGTTTAAAGCCAGCCCTGGCAGGAAAGTCCATGAGACTCGAATCTCTAATAAACCACTAGAAAGCCAAAAGTGGTGCAGTGGCTCAAGTGGTAGGGTGTTCGCATTGAGCTGAAGAGCACACAGACAGCGCCTAAGCCCAGAGTTCAACCCCCATGAGTGACAAAAAACAAAACAAAAGAAACAAAAAATGATTGAAGTAGTAGTCTAAGATCATTCTTTAAATCTTGAGAGACAATAGTGCCAATACACCCATTTAAGATTCTATTTTTATTTCATAAAGTCATAGGATAGTTTTCAAAATCTATTGACCATAAAACTAAGAATTTATTTTTGACAAATCTGTTACATTCTTCAATATGTCTGCTCTTGTAGTAGAACTATGTTGTCGTCACTACTAAACATGGTAAAAAGATTCAAAACTAGTATGAAGGCTGAACCTACACCATTTTACAAGATTGTTCTGACTGACCTGTATTCCTTGAATTTACATACGAGTTTACTGAGCAGGTGGAACAATATTCTACAGAGATATCTAGATGTTTGATACTCACTCATATTTTGTACCTTGTAAAAACACAAGACCTCAGATATTATATATAGAAAAATGTCTTCAGAGAATACTTGAAACAACTAAAATTAATTTAGGAATGAGTTAAGATTTAGATAACACTGTAGCATGACAAAGCTGAATGATAACAACTTGAGCTGTACAACAGAGGAGAGTAAGAAGGGAAAGAATGATGTACCACATAGGAGCTATATGTCATTGATAGTGAGTTTTAAAAAACAGAAAGACTTCAGAGAAGAGAAGGAGAAAAATAAAGTGTCCTGAGACAAGTTTCTTTTAAATCCATCTAATAGTTTGTACTAAAAGTCAGTGAAAATGGGAAAAATTAAAATAGAAATTAAAGCATTGTATATACCTGTTACAATGTTAAGAAAGTGTAATAGGAATATGATCATTAATTTCCAAAGAAATAAGAGAAAATTAGTTAAACTCTAAAAGGGAAAAAGAATGAAGAGAGAAAAGAAGCAAAGTAAAACCTTTATCAATAACAAACACAAGAGTTTGGAAGTGGAAAGGTAGTGGAAATATTCTAAATAACAATAAAAATTGCTAGCGTGGATAGAATATGGATAATATTTTACCATATATAATTTTGACAAAGCGTATTAGGAATGAACGTTTGAAAGTCACTATTTGGATTATAACTCGAGACTATAGGTCAGTGGTAAACCATTGGCTTTGTATATGTGAAGCAATGGTGTGAACTCCCAAGCATTACAAAGCACACACACACAAAAACCACATAAACACACACCCACACACACACACACACCCCACACACACCACATACACACATTTGGAATATTGATTTTATCATATTAAACGGAGGAAATCATCACAAACTGTAAAAGTATGTTATTATATGAAATCATAATATTGCTCGTACTATTTAAAAGTTAAGTAGAAATAAAATAATCACAATATACTTGGATTTTAATAGATTAAGTAAATTGAAAATTAATAGAAGACATGAGAACCTTTGCATATGAGTTTAAATAATAAACATTTTGAAACATGTGTCCTTTTATTTTGACAAAAGATTGATGTTACTGGTGTTTCAACGGAAGATATAGAAAATGATAGCGAGGTGCTGTATATAACGCTAGGGATGGCTATATCTATAATCATTTCACTCTGAATAGTTTTATAATAAGGTCACAGAGTTTCTCGGTATTTCTAGAATTACAAACCCTATTTACACTTCCCACCATAGCTAGAAAATGGATGCAACAAATCACCATGCCGAGCTCAAAATTTTTTTTTTTTAAATTCAAGTACAAATATTTCTAAAAAGTGATCAGGTAATGAAGCCTTTCTTAATAAAGTGTGTGCTTCTTGAAAATACAGTAAGTATTTGTTACCTGGACAAATACGTTTATAACTATAAGAAAATAAATGTATTTAAATTCACTAACCATATAAAAATTAAGAAAATAATTTTTAAATAGCCACACGTTAAATATTTTTAAGGCAAAATATATTTGTCTGAATAATTTACATGTGTAAAAATCATGCAAAATTAAATTAACTGATCCTAAAACTCTGAAAAAAGAATTACCCTAAAGAAACAAAAGGAAACATTTAAGCTCAAAATTTGAACTTCAGAAGATAAAATGAAGTAGGGGTTGGGAAGGTAGCTCAGTGGTAGAGCTCTTGCCTTGCATGCATGAAGCCCTGGGTTCGATTCCTCAGCACCACATAAGCAAAAAGAAAACAACCGAAAGTGGCGCTGTGGCTCAAGTGGTAGAGCTCTAGCCTTGAGCTGAAGAGCTGAGGGACAGGGCCAAGACCAAGAGTTCAGGCCCCACAACCGGACCCCCCCCCCAAAAAAAAAAAAAAGAAAAGAAAAGAAAGTCTACTCTTTAGTTGACTTAATTAAGTGTAAACGTTCAGTATATCAATTTTATAATAAAAAATGCATGAACAAAGAAAGCAAAAGTACCCATTGATCAATAGCAACAGCAAAAGCATCTGTAGTTCTTGTTTTGAGTGTACAAAAATATCGATGGAAGATATAACAATGTTCCTTCCCGAAGAAATGTACTCATTGCCTCATTTATGTAAGTGTAACCCCTGTGTACATTACCATTACAATAAAATTATATTGAAATTAAAAATAAACCAAATGATATACCAATTAAGAATTCTTACAAGCCATTTGTTAAAAACTTTGTAAAAAACTGCCCTAAATACCTAAGGAATATACTTTGATGATACTATTTAAATACTTCAACTTCAGCTGAAAAGCAAAAAGTTTAAAAACTGTTAAAAAGTAAAGTAATAACTCAGAATATATTACTATTAATAATAATCATAAGATGAATTTATAGTGGTAGTCAAATATGTAAGAAATGATTCAATTTGCCATTCATTTTCACTTAATAAGTGAGAAAGAATTTTCTAGGTCTTTTAAATTATCATAAGTTTAATGAAGAAATTATTCTGTCACATCATATGATAATTATATAAAGCTGATATTAGAGCAAAGAACAGATTGTATTAAGATTTTGGATGTTAATGTACATACTTATTTTCGTTGTGGGAAAATGTGGGGATTTCAACTTTCTAGGCCAGAGTGGTATCAGTGGTTAATTTTAGGATAGGGGTTCCCTTTCACAAAAACATACCCCTGATCTGTTCTTTTAGCCTTCCCATCATCAGTGGCAACAGAATTGCACACCAACTTGTTTAGCTTGCTACCTTGACTGGCCTGGATCCGCAGTCCTTCCAATCTTAGTCTCTAGATAGTGCAGGATGATGGAAATGATCCAATTCACTCAGCTAGAGATGGAGAAGTAAGTCCACTAAACTTTTGGCTTGAGTTCTGTTCTCAAGTAGTTAAGAGTACACATGGGATCCCCTGGTGCCAAACAGTAAGAATATTTTTAAAACAACTAGACATATATTTGACTTAGGCTTGTGAATATCTCAGGAAAAGAATAAAAGAGCAGTGCAGCTTAGAGGACAGGCAGAATTTTAACTAGCTACTCAGAGGCTGAATAAGCTTAGCTAGCTACTCGGGAGTCTGAGATCTGAAGACCGCTGTTAAATCATGAAAATGCAAGCAATTATCTCAAAAAAAAAAAAAAAAACCAGAATTGTAACAGTGGCTGAAGTGGTAGACCACTATCTTTGGGCACAGAAGCTGAGGAATAGTTCCCAGGCACTATCAAGGCTCAAGAATGGTGAATGCATGCATGAGCACATGCACATGTGCACGTGCGTACTCGCACATGAATGCACACATACACAAACACAAATGAGTATTTCAAAGTGACGTTCTTTATTTTTTTTTACCTTGCTGTACTTTATTTCCCTGTATTAGTTCACAAATTAACAAAATCAGCTAAGGACCTATTTACATAAAATCCATCATGTTTCTCTAAAATCTACTCTCTTTTTGGAAGCCTGCTTTTATTTGACCCAAAAGTAAATTATTCAGGAAGTCAATTCATCACTCTCAAGTCTGTAGTATTTGATGATTGTTTAGGATCCTCCTAGCAATATGATTTTGTGAAATCCTGCATCAAGCATTATATTTCTTTCACTAGAAGAGAAACCTCTGTCAAACAATTAATAATAGTTTATTCTCCTCCTGGCATTCATCTGTACTTTTATTTTCTTCATATATTTCATGATCTGTCTGTGTATGCCAAAGCCTGACATGAAAATAAAAACACCCTTCTCAGCGCTTAGCATGTGTATAACATTCATAGATACTGAAATTGTTTTGGAATAAATAATGTTCATCCTGACTACTTTGAGAAAGAAGAATTGATTTCTCAGCACTTTAGCTAAGAACTTGAGGGAAAGAAACAAAAGGAAAAGTGAGGAACAACTCAACACATAGATTCAAATGAAACAAAACAACCTTAGAAAACACAAATTAATTCAGTACTCAAGAACCTGCAGGAAATGAAAGATTTAAAAAAAATCAGCTATGACAAGCTTATGAAATTCCTGACTTCATGGGAGTGCACTGTTTTTAGGATAGTGGCTAAAGCCCAGACAACAGAAAATTCTGTACACAATGCCATGCACTGTTATTCGAAATTCCAGGAAGAATAACATCAAGTGGACTAAGCTCAATTTCATACACAAGTAGGAAGCCAGTTTCTAGCTGAAAAATAATCAGGAAAACTTAGGGCTGGGGGCATGAAAAAGTTGTAAGAACACCCATTTAAGGGGCACAAAACACTCAATTCAAACTCTAATATTAGGGGTATTAAAGAAAAAGCTATGATTTTAAATAATTAGAACAATTGTAACACTTGACTATTTGAGTGTAGAAAAATCCATTAGAGTGATAGAATGAACCCAAGTTCCAATGCTACTTTAGTGATAATGTTTAGTTGTACTTCAGACAAAACAGAGTTATCTTGCAAATGAGCATGGATGTGCATTTGGATGATGGAAATACTTTACTTACACAGGTGTAAATTAAATAGATTTTTTTGGGTAGATTGTAGTTCTTGAATGAAGAGCCTGGGTGATGTCCTTGAGCTTTTTATCTCAAGGCTAACACTCTAATACTTTGAGCCACAGTTCCAAATCTGATTTTCTGTTGGTTGTTTGGAGATAAGAGGCTCCTGGGCATTCCTGCCCAGGATGGCTTCAAATTCCTACTCAGGATGGCTCAGATCTCAGCCTCCTGAGTAACCAGGATTCCAGGCATGAGCCGTCGATGTTTTTTAATAATTTAGTAAATTGTATAGCTACAGAAGTTATAAATTATCATTATAACCTGTGTAATATATGTGTGTATGTATAGATCAATGCATACAGTTAGAAATATATTAACATATTTTTGCATCTACAATAGATTTATGACATCATCCTTCATTATAAAATAAAATGGAAACAAAGTTAATAAGGAGCAAAACAAAGGGAATTGTTACACGTTTCTTTTTGTTGAATGGAATATGAATTGTGAGAATCAGTTTGGGAAAACCATATTTACTTTAACAAAATGGATAATTGCTATTAATTCCAATCTATCTATTTGCCCATATTGTGCATCCTCACACATGCATGACAAAGTCAAACCACATATTTGCCTTTGTATTTAACTCACTTGTTATAATTTAGGGGATAGATGAAGTAATCAAATAAAGATTAAAATAATAGTAAGTGAGGCTATGAGTTAGAGCTGAAAAAGATTTATATATGATAATAACTAATTAAAATGCATATTTCTTACTTCAAATGCATCCACAATCTGGAGGTGACGCATGCTTTTTGTTTGTTTTTGCAATGTATATCTAACAAACATATCCACAATACTGATTTTCAGTCAA
Organism: Dipodomys spectabilis; assembly: GCF_019054845.1. Lineage (NCBI taxonomy): Eukaryota > Metazoa > Chordata > Mammalia > Rodentia > Heteromyidae > Dipodomys > Dipodomys spectabilis. The sequence goes on from NW_024870936.1 coordinate 2,859,032, forward strand.
TATGATGGGATATTCAAACTTAAAAAATACGGAGTTTATTATCTTAGTGTGAATAGATACAATCTTACAAAGAATGTTATTTTCAACAGAAATCCGGTAAGAGTTTATCCACCTTGAGTTTCACAGGAATAACCAGAGAGTAATACCTGTTTTGTCAAGTTGGTCAAAATCACTCCATGAGTATATCTTAAAAGTATATCCAATTTAAGAGGTCAAATACATATTTTGTACTGACAGTCATCTTTCAGCAATAACTTACTACCTACTTATATGAGTATCTTCTTTCCTAGCATATACTAAGAGCTGAAAGTGATCTCTTTTATCTAACTTAATGGTGTAAATGCTTTGATTATGATGATGTTATTATTTGACAAATAAAATGTACAGAAGTGTGCTTCTACTGAAATGACAGGACGGAACATTGATAAATAACAACATTGCAACACAGCTCTTTTCAGCCTCACTCTGTCCACATTGGCAAGAAAAATTGCAACCGCACACACACACACACACACACACACACACACACACACACACACACACACACACACACATGTGCGCACATGTACACACACATATACATGAATGCCAAATTCAGGGTTTATTGTACAAAAAAGTTCAAATAAAATATTAGTGATTAGGAAAAATAATAATTTGCCTTATTACAAAATAATACATAATCCAGTCACCACGGTTGTTACATTTTACTTGTCTCTCTCACATGTGACCACTTAATTTATTTTTAGTTCATTTATTCATTCATTCATTAGTTTGGTGCTAATACTAGAGCTTGAACTCAGGGCCTGGCTCTGTCCCAGAATTTGTTATTTTTTTTGTTTTAGTTTTCTCAAGGCTACAATTTTACTGATCATACTACAGCTCCATTCCAAGCTTTTGTGGTCACTTTCAAATCATAATCTAATATACGTTTATTTCTTGGTCTGGTTTCAAAGCACAATCATCAGATTTCATCTTTCTGATTAGGTAGGATTAAAGACCTGAGCCACCTGTGTGGCTCCTACATTTTCCTATACTTATGTAATGCACATACTTAGATAGTAATTTAAAACTGAGATCCTAGAAGCAAGATGTACAGTGATGATATTGTCCTGTCAGAAATTCAAGTTAGTAATGAAAATTTATTCTTAAGACCATACACAAAAATACTTAAGAAGAAATCTGAAGATGTGTGTGTATATGTGTGTGGGGTGGGGTGGAGGGGCTGTTGCAATATGTCCCACATATAAGCACTGTGAAGGGGTGTACAGCTATTCACAGTTATTGCATGAGTATCTGCTTTGAGATACCAACTCATGGAAAATGTCTAGGTGTCCACTCTAGGCTGCCCAATGGAGAAGGGTATACTCATCCTCATCCCTAGTATTCATATGAGTGGCCATTTTGGAAAGTAGACTCCACACTTTAGTAAGCTGCAAGGCAAGCACTCTACCACTGAGCCATTTTCCCAGCCCAAAGATTAAGATTCTTGTCTGTAATTTGGTCAAAGATATTTCTCTTTATGTAAGCAACTAAAAATTTATTTACTAATTTCAAGTAAATATATAAATTCTCTTTCCATCTCTTTTAAAATATAAAAAAATTGTTTGCTCTGTAAATTGGTTAGAAGCATGGATTTTGTGGCTAGCTAGGTCATTGTACATCTGTATCTCTTTTCCTCTCTCTCTTTCATGGTTTTCATAGACAATATGATTGCTCCATAATTATCCTAATTTATTTTGCTTTTATATTTTTGGTTGCATCATTTCACATTCTGCTCTGCCATTTCCCAAGACAGCACCACATAAACAGAAAAATCCAGAAGTGGTGCTGTGGCTCAAGTGGTAGAGCACTTGCCTTGATTTGAAGAGCTCAAGGGCAGTGCCCAGGCTCAGAGTTCAGGCCCCACAGCTAATTTTAAAAAAAAGAATCTAAATACTTGATGATTTTACTAACAGATCTGACTGAAATCAGTTGAATCACAATTTTCCTGTACAATGAAGGAATAGGTCCAGGCTACGAAAGCAGCTAGAGAAGGCAGGCAGATTGTATCTGTGACAAAACTTTGTTGAAAATAGAATCAAGGATTACTTACTGGTGATTCACTTGCACTTGAAGCATGATTCTGAACTATTGCTTGCTGATTCTGAACTACTGCTTTGATCATTATATTCTCCAATTAGAAAAAGTAATAATTTAATTGATAGCAAAGGACCACTAATACATTTTGACTTCTCATTAAGCATCTTCGATCATCAAAATCACCTGAAGACAATAGACAGTCCTATTTATAGATGAAAACAAGTGTCTTTCAAAAAACAAGAATTTAGGTAGTCAAACAAAGCACTTCTATTTTACTACTGCATTATACATTTTTTCTAATATTGGATACCAACATTAGAAAGATACTAGAAAGCTCTTAAAACCCATATGTTGAATAGTGAGTTCTCTTACACTATAACATCGTATTTCCCAAATCATTTACATAGAAGGCATTGTTTCCTATTTTCTCATTCCTAGTATAAGATGCACATGAAGACATCACCACTAGTCCTCATTTTCAGTCTGTACCTTTGAATACTGAGGAAAATCTTTCCTCTGCTATCAATTCTCTACTCTTCAGTTAGAATAGTAAAAATGGAAAAAGAAAATAAATCATGGTGAAAAAACATATGCAGAAAATTCCCCAAATTTTTGTTACCAGTTCAACCAATGTGAACTATTGGGGAAATACATGGACATCTCATGCCCACTGGCACTCAAAGTCTCTGGTTAGGCAATTCTGACGAAGACAAGGAACAAGATGAAAAAGTGAGGAATGGTATCAATTGCAAGAAAAAATGGAGTAGGATCCAAGCAAATTTCTTCTTTGGGATACCGAAATTAATTGGCTTACTATGGTGTGGAGACTACTTTCCAAAAAGGCCACCCAGATGAATACTAGGGATGAGGATGAGTATACCCCTCTTCATAAGAAAGCCTAGAGTGGACACTTAGACATTGTCCATGAGTTGGTAGCTCAAAGCAGATATTCATGCAATAACTCTGAATGGCTGGACACTCCTGCACAGTGCTTATATGTGGAATAATACCAGAGTGGCTTCTTTCTTACTTCATCATGATGCGGATACCAATCCCCAAACTAAAGGCCTCTTGACCCCCTTGCATCTTGCTGCTGGGAATAGAAATAGCAAAGAGAAGCTGTATCTCCTTCTGTTGAACCATTGTATCAAACCAGGTCTGAAGAACAACTTGGAAGAAACTGCATTTGATATTGCCAAAAGGATAAGTATGTATCACTACCATTTTGAAGTTGTGGAAGGCTGTACAAATTGTTCTCCTTCTTAGTAATGGTTTGGTTAACTTTCTTAACTTTCAAAAATGCCAGTCCATCCTTTGTGTCCCTTCAAATTTTTTTTCACAATACAAAGCGACAGCATTATCTTACTTTAAAAATGCATGGATTTCATGGTATTCTTCCAAGTGAATTGCCTGACTTTGATGTCAAAATGTATTCAAGAGTTGTTTGTATACATCTATAAAGATTTTTGCAGAGTTTGTAATTTTTTTAAATCAGACATAATTTTAACTTATCTGTTGAAATGAATAGTATAGAAACTAAAGATGTTGCTGGTGCTTTTCTGAAAAAAGTATATCTATGTTTGTATAATGTCCATAATCTATTTCATTAGCTCCTAGATATAATACTTTGAATTCTACATTGTCATATAATGTATAGATTCATTAATAAATGTGTCCTTTCAGATTGCATTCCATATCAAAGTTTAAGATTCCTTTTTTTCTAGGTCTTTTTATTATTTTATTTCTTTGGGATAAAATGACAATGTTATCTAATTTCAAGTTTTGTAAAAGTTATGCTATGTAAGGGCCTTTCTAAGGTGAAGATTTAATACACTGATGTCAAATTAACCTTTAATTCTATGAATTACATGTATTGTTACACTTCTATTTTTGTAATGAACTTTTTAATAACTATTTTTCATTTCTTGCATCAGAAGAATGAAAAATATGGAATATTTCACAAATTTTCATATCATCCTTGTGCAAGTGTCATGTTAATCTCTGTACTGTTGTAATTTGGGTAGACCTGCTGCTGAAGCATGTAGTGTACTATAAATTTAAATACTTAATGATGCAATCTTTATACAGGCATATATCCATGGTTGCCTATTTGTAACAAGGAACCCTTATTGTTCCTAAAAATGCTATTGATCTTATTTCTCTAAAATTCTGTGTATAGTGGGAAAAACTTATATAGTTTGGTCGATTGCTCACATTTAAAAATTTTTGGGCAATGACTATTTTGTCGTTTTCATTTTAAATTTGATCATACTTTGAAGCCTTTAAAGCTAAGTCCAAAGGTGATGGCTTTTCAAGTACTTATTTATCAACTGAGTTAGCTTTGTTGAGCTAATGGACTCAAAGTAAGCCTTGCTTAAGAGCTACTTCTAATCTTCTGCAGCTTAAAATTTCCCAAATGAAGTCTTGTGGGACAAATGTCTACTTGAACCTTTACCTTTCTTCCATGTAGGAACAGACCAAACAGAATATCTTACCCTGACAGCATAGATTGTCTTACTGGAACAAAACTAATCTTAGTTACAAGGGATCATAGAAAGATGAACAGTTCAGACAGAATTGTTCAGAATGGAAGGCATTTTATCGAAATATAATTGGTTATTATACTTATCATTTCAAAAGTAGCTAAAGCAAAGAAGGTGAAAAAATTGTTCATATGCATGATTACCTACTGTCCTGGCCTGTCTATAATCCAACCAGGCAGGAACTTACACTACTGACTTTCTATCACCAAATATTTCCATAGCTCCTGGAAAAGTCCATATGTTTCTCCTCGATATTAGACCTTAAATTGATAATGTTTTAATCACAGTGTTTCCTCTTTTCTCTAGGCTGTAAATCTACAAATGGTAAATCTTTAAGTCTAACTCTACCAAAAACTGAGGTAGAGATAATTGAATAATACTTTAAAACAGAGTTGCCTTTGATTCCCTAACCACAACACAACAATGTAAAAGAATTTTTATATTATATAAACTTATATATTTTATATTTGTATGTGCTGATTTTAAATTTCACAAAATGAATATTACTAGAATTGATAATTTGACAAATATATTGACATTTATTCCCATAAATAAATTGGAACATAAATGATTAGGATTAGAATATTTATTAGAATATAAAAAGTATCAATGCAATATCTTCGGTATAAACTTGTGATACCTTCTAAATTTTCGTGGTCTTCTGAATTCACATGTAAAATAACATATTGTTTTCTGCTAATCTATAAGGGATTTTACTCTGATGCTCTGTTTATTGTTTTAACTTACTGGTCCCAAATTGTTTTTCTCCATATTTCTGAAACATTCTTACTGATTATACCCAAATTTTGGTGCTATGATGTCTGCAGGACCCACGGGTTCTAGGATACCTGGTCTCAGTTATCTGCATCATCAGATAACAAGGGCAAGACTTCTGACATAGGCCCATACAACATGCCAACAGAAAATAATTGAAGATTCATCTCAATTTCTCATTTCCTATAATATTTCAGGGCCCCAATTCCTCACAAGAATTAGCAATAATGAATTGTGAAATGCAAGGCAACTTAAAATGAAAGATGAGATCACAAAATCTGAGAGAAAGTACTGTAATTCAAACTTTCAATTTACAGATGACCAGCCCATAAGAGTGAACAAAATCACAAATGAACAGGATTATTTTTAATACCCCTCTCCTAATGATTAATGAAAGATTTCAGTGCAGCCAAAAAAATAGTTTCTGGAATGATAGATCCATAATTGGTCTACTAAGGTTAGGGAAACTTGATTTAGATGTCAAATATAATTTAGAAAAACATTAACTGAGAAGATCTTTAGTGCTTCAAAACACTGGTACTTCAGTAAAACTAGGTTCTGTAGTATAAAAATGTTGTCATTCTCAAACCAATGATAACCTACATTTAATCTCCTGAAAGTATATTCATTTTCAAATAAGCTATTTAAAATCACATTTGCCAAAATAACACTTGACAAGTAGATGACAGTGACATTACAAGGTTTTCAAGTGTAGGGAGCAAGTTACAATAGAGTTGATTTACGTACCCAGAAGTAATAACGAACAAGTTCAACCATTCATTAAATTGTAGAAATAGTACCCCCCACCATTTGTGTTGTTCAGTAGGTGCCTTCCAGAAATGTGTTAAATAGATCAGCATCCCATATTTCAAACCCAAATATTAGCTAATAAAGTAAATTTCATCACATAAGAAGGTACATTTTAAAAATTCACTAATAATTGCCTTATCATATGTTGTTTCATGTTTTCCCTATCTGTCTAACATAGTAAGAAATATGACTTTAAGTCGTGAATATGGGTACTGATGAGAGATGTGACAAACATAAAATCTGTCTTCTATTTTTATCATAATCCTCTAAGGAGTAAATTTATTTTTCTTCTTTTTCCAAAACTTATAGGTAGAAGAAATAAATTATCCTATGTAAAATAAAATAATCACACACCATTGTACAAAGCCATTTATAAAAACTGGTAGTTAGGAATAAATTCTAAGCCATTTTTAAAATTTCTTGTTGACTAAAGATTAATCTTCCAAATGAATGAGAATAAAATCATGTCCAAGTGCTTCACATCTCCAGTCTTAGTCTTGCAAAGGAATGAATTATGGAAATATAAGCTGACATCAGTTCAAGTATATGTGGGATTGAAACTCCATGGAGTTTCAAAGTATTAACAGGCAGTTTAACGGAATGACTATCAGGAAATTGAAACCAGAGAGGAACAACAGTAAAGAAATAGAATGAATGAAAAATGGAACAAGGGGCAAGTACAGCTAGAATACTCAATGTACATATGTAATAAAGCAAGTGGTAAATCTGAAATAAATCTTGGAGAAAGGGTTGGTTGAGATTGATAGGAGTGATTCTGATCCAGGAACATTAGACAATTAGATGGACATATTTAATTGTAACACACTTGTACAACCTTTTGAAATTCAGTTAAAAAACACAACAACAAACAAAAACACACAAAAATCACAACCAAACAACAATCTCTAGAGGGTATGAATATGACCTCTCAAAATTTTAAGCAGTTAATGAAGGGCACTCTTTGGAAAAGCAAACAAAGCTGTTCAAAGAAGGCAGTTTGGGGTAGGGGAGAATTTTGAACAGATTTAAAAAGATTGTCTAAGGTTATAAATCACCTATATTTACTGTAAATATTTTATTCTGCGAGTGCTCTTTGTCTGAACTGGATACTCCAGTCCTGAGGCACACTTCGTAGCTTGTGAAGACAGAATGAAAGAAACAAGATCAAGAACCTATTACTCCACTTGAAAGAAAACAGACCTCTATGTTTTCTCTTAATCTCTTCACTACTCGATTTTCATACATTTAATAACATCAAGTGATTTTGAATTATATCTTTCCTTCTTTGTTCTCACAAAATAATTGTTCAAAATAATTAATTAAATATTATTTGCCATTATTTTCTATCATGCTGTTTACTTGTCCAAGCGAGTCCATTAAACTTCCCCTTTTCATTTGGTTGCCACGAAATCCCAACAACTATGTTAATAAGGACCAACGCTAATGAAAAACTTTGTCTCCAAAAATCCAGTCCAAGAACCTATATTCACAAATATTTAGCTATAATTTTTTTCTTTTTTCTTTTACCTTGCAATCTTCTTGTGTCTAAAGTGCCCACAAAAATAAGTACTCCACCACTTTGTGGTTCAATCACTTCTAACTTCAAAGATATATTTTTGCTAACAAGATGCTTAGAGGAAACCTAAGAATACTCCTCTTTTATCTTCTCTCTTAAGACTTTTATCTTCTCTCTTAAGACTCTCCTTAGATACCATATCAGGAATAGTGAAGTTATTCTTTGCAAAATTATTTCAATAGTTTATTTTCCTCTTGGTCTTGTATTTGCTCAACAAGATGTATGGAGAAGAATAGAGTTAAATCACCGATTCCTTGGATGACATTGTCTGTTACAAAGGACGATACTTCTATGTCCTACTTCTATGTCCTCCTCTTAGCTCTTGCCTGATTTCCAATTAATCACAGCTTCTTGGCTTCAAGTCTAGTGAAGCTGAAGGATGATAAGGCGTCCCCCACTGCTACATCTTCATGGTTTCTCTTTGAAAACTCTTTTATTTGGAGGTGCAATTTATTTTCACGTCTTCATTCAATTTGTTCTGCATTATACTGAGCCAAATAGGCTCTGTAAAATCACATTATGTAGCAGAAACATTAAGACAATCTATATCAAAAAGTTTTGGTCCCCTCCACTGCTGAAACCAATACGCTTATCTGGGGCTTCTAATAACGTGTTTTCTTACCTTTTCAATTTGCTCAAATCTTTTGTGATCCCCAAAATTTTTGGCTTATGTAATAAGAGAAGTCTTCACTATCTCATGTTAATAAGAATATTATATTTTTGAGCTACTTAGAAATGTGAAATCATTGGTTTGAAGTATCCAATCAGATTTTTTTCTGTGTTTCAGTGCTTCACGTGCAAAGACATTGTGGAAAATATTAAAACAGAAAAGTGTAAACTCAATACGTTCTTTCATTGTGAAGGGCACTTTCTCCCTAAATATTTTGACCCAAATTATCTTTTTAAGAGAATTACTGTTTAGTAATTAAAGGTCAATTCACAAATTTTGATGTCTTATTTAAAAAAAAAAAAAACTTTGAATTTAAATTCCACTACAACCTTGTTTCACACAGTAGGAGTATATTTCCTGGTTAAAGACAATTCTCATGGGAACCTACAGGATTTACAGCAAGGTTTTTGAGGTTTGTTTGTTTACTGTGAAAATGAGCCATCTTACCCAAATTGCTCCCTCTCAGCTAACTCTCCATGAATTTCTTTGCATGAAAGCCTATTTTCCTAGGAAATTTTATATTTTCTTAATAGGCTAAGTTAAAAAGTTTGAACAATTAAAATTTACCTGTCATAATTTAAAAACTCTTTTGAAATTCCTTTATCAGAATCGTGAATTTACCAATCCTAATTCCACCTTTATCATCAAAAACAGTTAACATGTTGTTTTCATGATATAGTATCCATGAAACTATTATTTTCCAGTGGCTTTGTTATGAATATATATGAAGATATAAGCTGATGCTGAACAAAATGAACTCCAAGATATGGAAAAAAATATTTATTTGCAGTTGTTGTTTTTAATGTCCAATGTCTTTCAATTTTCCTTGGGTTTTTCCCCTATGGTTTATCTCCTACTGTGTTTGATTTTGGAACCCTTTGTATTGTGTATACATTTACCTTAATTTGTGAAGGGAAGAGGTACAAAAAAAATAGTGAGACAAGGACAAAGGGCAAACCAATGCAATATCAATACTCAGAGGACAATATGTTGGAAATGTACATTACAACTTGTGAGGGGTTTGGGGGTGAAGGAAAATTGTGAGAAAAATGAGAGAGGGGATAACAAGTTTGAAAAGTTATGTATTCACTGCCTTACAATTGCTAACCCACTGCACATCACTTTCACATTAAAATTAAATTTAAAAAATAACCTGCATGAAATAAAATTTCACTGTATTAGTATAGTAAATATTATTCCTTATGTAGTAACTTTTTAAAAAATCAGTACTAATTTGAATTAATTACCCCTTCTTTATCAGAGGGCCATCAACTTGAATGTTATCCAACTAGACAATTTTTTCACAATATTCTTGCCAATATTTTCAAAAAAGAGTAAATTAGTACTTTCTCATACTAAAATTGAAAACCGTTTAATTCTATGGAAACCCATAACTTTGAAAAGTAAATAAGTTGTTAAGAGGACAGAATATGTCTGTTCTTCAAATTTCCTATGACTAATAACTATGCACTTTCAAATTCTGAATATTCCATACCTGAGAGATTCAAAATAGTACCTGTTTGCATGTTATGTAATTCTGCAATAGATGCATTTTCCAATAGAGTGTTACAGATTGAGAAGTGAACAGAAAAATAGCCAAATTCTGGTATAAGATAAAACTATAAAGCATCTGTTGTAATTAATTCTTCAAGAGTAAGCAATTGTTTATCAGATTAAGCTATTATTTCTATGACCATCAATTCCAAAATTTATGCCATAAAGTCATCCTAGACCAACAGTTTCCAACTTGTAGGGTGCACCTCAAAATTCCCTTAATTCACATCACAAATAGCTTATCTCTATTGGGAAAAATACTACCACTCTGCTACTGTGATGCCCTCCGTGTTCTGGACAGAACACCACTATAAACTGGGTTGCATCATTTTTCCTCCACTGGTATTCTTGCAAATATTTATACTTATACTTTTTATCTATCAAAGATATTCAGGATGCTAATATCGGAAGATTACAGTTCAAAGCCTACCAAGGCAGGAAGGTTCCCTAGATTCTTATCTCCGATAAACTTCTCAGAAAAAAACCAGACACAAGTGGTACTGAGGTTGAAGTAGTAGGACACAGCCTTGAGCTCAACAGGCTCAGAGACAGTGTCTAGGTCCAGAGTTCAAGCCTTATGACAAAGCAATAAAAAAAAAAAAACAAAAATAAAAACAAACCCCAAACCTAGCATTTTTCTCATTGTATACAGAGGCACGTAATTAAGGAAATTGCTTCCTGTTTTACATACAGGTAGAAGAAAGAAGATGTCACACAATTATTCTCATCATACCATGTCATATTAAAGCCTCAAAAAATTGCTTTTGCTAAATTTATAAATTAATATCATCAATTTGTTTGCAACTCAGTCTACATTATTCACATTATCATTTTATACATAAACAGTTAGAATTTTCTATTAACTGAGTTCTAATTATAACTCTCTTGAAACAATATGCTAGCCAAATAGAATGCAAGAAACATTTGTAAATTTGTCAATTAAACCCTCTACTTAAAAAGAATTTTGTAGTATCCTATAGAATATGAAATTACAAACAAAACCAAAATATTTATTTGAAGTCTAAACTCTAATTTAGCAAAATCTATAAAGACCTACATTAGATGAACTTTGCTATTCCTCCAGGCTTAAGCTTTGGTAATCCTTCATCCTTTCCTTGGAATCTAACAGAATGATGATTACTTACTTTTTCAAATTTTGGATGGGAATCATGAAGCATTTTGCATCTAGGAATGTTCTGTAATGAAGAGAGCATTTAAAACACAACTGAGGATTATATACCAGTTGCATTTCAATAGAAAACTTGGCTTCTCAAAACATAATGAAGAAATTAGCCCAAACTTCCAACTGTGTATATATTCCTTTCTTGTTTGGTTTGTTTTATTAAGACAAAATTATACTACCTGGTCCAGGGAAGGTATCAGTAGTAATTCCAGTCTCTAATCTGCTGTCAGTCTGAGTGTTAGAATTCAAGGATTGCATCACGTTGCCCCACCATAGTTTCTTGGTTTATTTATTTGTTTGTTTATTTTTGGGTCCGGTAATGGGGCCTGAATTCTGGGCCTGGGTGCTGTCCCTCAGCTCTTCAGCTCAAAGCTAGCGCTCTACCACTTGAGCCACAGAGCCACTTTCGGCTTTTTTGCTTTTTGCTTATGTGGTGCTGAGTATTCGAACCCAGGGCTTCATGCATGCAAGGCAAGCGCTCTACCCCTGCGATACCTTCTCAGCCCCCTCTTGATTTATTTAATCTAGATAAAGACTAGCAATTCTTAACTTCTCCAGTGATATTATCCACTAGACTTCTCAGACTGTTCATGTACTATTTTCAAAGATGTTCTAACATTTGACACAGGGTATGAACATTTTCAAATGTACCTGCGGGGTCTCTGATTCATTCCTCCATGGATACAATCCCTTTAATATTGATTACTTGACTCACTTACTATCTCTGGTCCCTACCTATGTAATATTCTCAAACTTTTTTGAAGAAAGTTCCCTTCAGGATTTTCTAATCTTAAAAATTATCACTTGATTCTAGACTTACTCAGGACATATTTTCTATTGTTTTCTAACTTTTCTACATATTCTGAGAGTTGCTACATTTGTGTATATGTGTGCACATATAAGTGCCTCTGTGTGTATGTGTATGTTTGTATGTATGTATGAAAAAGCCTCAAGCTCTTAGTCATCATTCTTGCTCATGACTGTTATTCCATCACCTGAGCCATTCTTCCAATCCAGCTTTTGGCTGGTTAATTAAAGATAGTGTCTCAAACACTGTTCTTCCCAGGCTGGATGCAAACTGAACTTCCCAGACTCCTTTACATTCTTAGGTTTCATTTATTCAGTAGAATCAACTTTTAAACTACAAACATTTTGTGAGTGTAAAGTCTAAGCTGTAGCCGAGATTTTTAACTCAAGAATTTATAGAAAGATAGATGAACATACACATTACATATGCTGAGTGTACACTGTTAGAAATGTGATCCTAAGCTGGGTAGTGGTGAGATCTGAGGATAGGGTTCAAAGCCAGCCCAGGTAGGAAAGTCCTGGAGACTCTTTGCTCCAATTTACTGCAAGAAAAATGGAAGCAGCACTGTGGCTCAAGTGGTAGAGCATTAGCCTTGAGCGGAATAGCAGAGTGACAGTGCCCAGGCCCAGAGTTCAAGTGCCAAGACCACCACCAACAAAAAATATATAAGTAAAGGAAAGAAATAAATGTGATCTTATCCACCAGTTCATTGCTAGTATAATCCCTGCTCTCTCAAGATGGACTTTTTTTTCCAATTAAGTCCATGCTCTTATATCTGACTTGCATTGGAAACAGATTTTTTCTTCCATTCTACTTTCTACAAAGTTGTGTCATTAGCAAGGGTGATTTAGAAAGGGAGTGGACTCATACTTCATGTTCCACGTAGGAGTAATGCTTTCTCTATATCACTCTCATAAATCTACATACCGGACTTGGCTTTATTGTTTCAACGTGGTCTTATTTGTAGAGTCTTCTATAGTGTATTGAACCCTTGTACTTAAACACAGAATTTCTCTTTCTCTTATTAATGTATAGTTAACAAGAGTTAACAAATTCATGTACACTTGGGAAATAATGCGCAGCACATACACTCACAAAAAAATGATCTGAGAACCTTCTCCCATTTAAAATTCGCCTTAATTTACAGAGAACTTACAAAGTTTGAACTCAATATACTCATGGATAATGTATTTATAAGAAAAATAAATTTCATATTTTCTCTTTACTAAGTTGTCTCTGAAACACGTGTTAGCTCAGGTCCAAAGGTTTCCTTGTGTTATTTCGGTGAAGCCAGAAAACATTCATTATACCTCAAGCAGCACCATTGATTGGTCCTGGAAGTAACTGTTACTGGATGTGGAAACTGATCCTAGGAGAGGAATGGAACATAGAGGATTGACAAAGTTCAAGTTAACTTGTGCTTTCTTTTTTACTGTAAAAGAAGAGAACCCGAAGGCTTGAAGGAAACTCTGTCCATGACTTTTTCTAATGTGTTTTTACTCATATATAATTTTTCTGTAAACTTCTAGTTGAGAGTATTACAAAAAGAAATAATGTGCCATTTGATGGCCAGCATTGAACAAAAGGAAATAACTTTGTTTTAAATATGTTATACTGCAGGAGCTGGGAAGGTGGCTCAGTGGTAGAGTACTTGCCTTGCATGCCTGAGGCCCTGGATTTGATCCCTCAGCACCACATAAGCAAAAATAAGCCAGAAGTGGTGCTGTGGCTCAAGTGGCAGAGCGCTAGCCTTGACTTGAAGAGCTGAGGGACAGCGCCCAGGCCCAGAGTTCAGGCCCACGACTGGACCCCCCAAAAAATTCTAATGCAAAGAAACAAAGACATGGAGTTTTTAAAGTATTTTATGGATGTATATTTCAACCCGAGATGATTCTTTTGTTGCAGGAGTCAGTTATCAATTCCTTTAGTTTGGTCCTGAGTTCTCCAGAGCAATAAGGATTCCAAAAAAGCATCCAGTGCTAATGATGAGCAAAAGGAGCCACTTCTCAGACCAGTACTCCTTTAAGGAGGGTCCCAATGAAATATCTGGCTTTTTGTTTGCTTTTTTTTTAAGCTTGTGTTGGTTCTGGGGCTTGAACCCAGAAGCTGGACCTTGTCCCTGAACAGTTTTCTTTCCTGCTCACCTAGCCCAAAGCTAGTACTCTAACTGCTTGAACCACAACTAAACTTCTGGTTTTTTCGCTGTGTAATTACAGATAAGAGTTTGACAGACTGTCCTGCCTGGTTTGGCTTTAAACTAAGATAGTAAGAAAGCCAAGTGATATCAACTGTATAGACTACTCTTTTCAAATGAGAAATATTAGATGAAGTTTATTGTAAAGCTAATATTTGACAATTTTTTCTTTCTTTTTTATTGTGAGCGTACCGTACAGAGGAGTTACAATTACATGGGCAAGATAACGAGCACATTTCTTATCAATCATTGTTGCCTCCTCTGTTTCCCCTTCCCATCCCTTCCCATATACCCTCCTCCCCCCACTTGGACCTCCCCCCCAACCAAAGTTGTAAAGTTTGTTTTTCGACATAACGACTTGTACATCTTATTGTTGCAATGGGTCCACCTGTATCCCTAAATGATTTGTTTTTAAAGAATATGTCCAGAAAAGAATCCATAACATAACTCAGCAAAAGTAGGTGCACTGAATCACTTTGGAATTTTTTTTTGCTTGGGAAGATTATTGATCTTGTCGTTCCTTTTGGGGAAACTTAAAATCATATTTCACCTTTTTTTGGTTGTGGGGCTTGAACTCTGATCCTGGGTGCTTAACTACAGCACCACTGCCGGGTTTCTGGTGGTTAATTGAAGGTTAGAGTCTCATGGACTCTCCTGACCAGGCTGGCTTTGAACCACAATCCTCTGGTCTCAACCTCCTGAATAGATAGAATTACAGGTGTAAACCACCAGCACCTGGCTCATATTTGCATTTTTGTGCACTGAATGACACTGTGTAGACAAAGAATGGAAATTTTAAACAAAATGATGACATTGCAGCATTTCAGAAAAATTGAAGTAGCAATAATATGGCCTCCTTTTCCATTTTGTTACATTAATGACTGATGAGCTATGGGACCCTTACATTAGCATCCTCTGCCATCTGTATAGGTGTATTTAGTGTCAGGAAATGTTCATAGAGAAATATAGAAAGAATGAGATTTTTAGAAACAAAGGAGATAAGGTATGAAAGAATAGCATAGAAGGAGATACATTTATCACACAGAGATTAAGAGCTAGCCTAAGAGATTTAGAATGCTAAAGGCAATGAGGAAAAGTCTAGTTGACAACTAGTTCTACAATAACCAAAAATGGTTCTCAAGAACAGTTTCTAGCATACCTTAATTACTATCATCTATTCCTTCTATCTGGAGTTATTCCTTATTTTCTGTCACAACTATTAATTAGCCTGTGCCTTTTTGGTTCCATAACTTACCAAAAAGATTTCAAAATCAAACTTAGCCTACCCTTCTCTTTGTGATTAGCAGTGACAACACAAATCCTGGAATCGTTGAATTTCCAGAATTAAACTTTACCTGACATCTAAGCACATTCCTGGCATTAATTGCTGTGACTTAATAAGCAAAATTTTTTTCAACACAGTATCCTAATATAAGTAAAGTATATGAATTAGGGACTGTTGTCTGGTGTCAGTATGGAAGAAGCAATTATATATTCCAAGTATGGGATCTTTATTTTGCATTTACTAACTAAATGTTTGTGTGTGTGTGTGTGTGTGTGTGTGGTTTTGTTTTTGCTCTTTTTGCCAGTCGAGGGCTTTAAACTAAGGGATAGGGAATTTTCCTGAGCTTTTTTTTCTTTCTCAATGCTAGCTGTCTGCCACTTGAGGCACAGCACCACTTCCAGTGGGGCTTTTTCATGTGTTACTAAGGAATTGAACCCAGGGTTTCATGGATGCTAGGCAATCACCGTACCATGAAGCCACATTCCCAGAGCCCTAAATAACTTTCTTAAGATGGCATTACATTTTCATTCTGTAACTATGTATCATAATTTTGGCCAGGTGTTAGAAAGTGATGTAGAAAGCCATACAATACAATAAGTCTAGTAAGGCTGGATGGACAAGGAATGACTGTCACGGGCTAGCCAGTGAACAGAGGGGCTTATCTCATGGAGCTGTTTCAACAATCTGAGCGAGACAGCTCCTCACCCACAGCCAACCTCCACAATGAGAGGGCCACCTTGGGTTCCAGCCACATGGGGATGCTGGGCCCCCTCCTCCAGCACCCATTCAAACAGTTCTAGTGAAAGAGAGAGAGAAAAAAAGTCAGAATTACAATTAAGTCTGGTGCCAGTGGCTCAAAATTCTAATCCTAACTACACAGGATGCTGAGATATGAAGATCATGGTTCATAACCAGCCCAAGCAGGAACGTCTGTGAGAATCTTATCTCCAAAGAACTACCAGAAAATCAGAAGTAGTGCTGTGGGCTCAAGTGGTAGAACACTAGCCTTTTGCTGAGGCTCTCAGGAACAGCACCCATGCCTAGAGTTCCAGCCCCACGACTGACAAGAAGTGGACTTCCTACCACAAGAAGTGGACTGAATAGCACCCATTGTCCTAGGGAGCATGGTAATGAAGTCAGACAGAGTTTCCTGTGAAGTTGAAGTCATAAGTAGGTCACCTGGCTTCTCTGTGCCTTGGTTTCGCCCGCTGCAAAACTCAACACAGTGAAGGATCCTCTTCCTCATTGGGATAGTGTAATGATGAAAGAGAGCCATATTCTGTTTCATAATCCCACATCAGTTGCACAATTAATAACAGGCCCCACCTGAACCCTTTCCGGCTATCTTCCTGTCATTTGCTCACAGAATTGCAGGGAACCTTATCTGAAGGCTGCTCCCTCTGTGCCTAGCCATGCTCCAGAGATCCCTTGGTAAAATTTCTCTTGTTTCCTCACAACTGTCCTGAGAGGAGAATGGGGTCTGATGGTTGCGACCCTAACCAGAGCTTCACCTGTGGTCAAGAATGGTCTACTGTGATTTTTCTGCCTGCTCAAACTGACTTAAAAAACCATTCAAGCCACAGGAAAATCAAATACCACAAGCAGACCAGAGACCACCAGGAGACAGGTTAAGGACACAAGGGAGATACAGGCTCTTCCCATCCCCCCCCCAAAAAAATTAAAGAATTCTTTTTTTGTACCTTTTATAAATTTTTTTATACAGGTTTTTTTTTTAATTTTTAATCTTTAACTTTAATTTTTTTGTTTTGTATTAACTTTTTATTTCTTCCTCTCATGATTTTTATTTTAGTGGTATATGTGTGTGTGTACTTTTTCTCTTTTTTTCTTAAAATTTGTTTTTATTTAGCTGTACTGACCATTTGCTCCTTTTTTTCTTTCCCTCTCATTCTTTTCACATTTTCTTCTTTTTCATTCTTCTTTGAGTGACTTAATTACTGTTCTGCTCATCCTCAGATATGCCAATAGTTGATTATTTCACCTTAGCCCCATTGTGTATACACTAAATCCAGAAATTTATTACTCAATTTAAATCCTCTTAGACTTAAATTCCTTAATAGCAGTAGTAACTCTTTATACCTATATAATATTTTATGCATTTTTATTTTTAAATTTTTCACATCTCCTTTCTATCTCTCCCCTTCTCTTATTCTATCGACGTTCTATTCTAAATATTATGTTTTCATTGTGCATAATTTTTAAGTGTTGCACTTCTTAATTTTTAATTTTTCTTTTACTATTTTTTCTTGTCTTTTTTCTGTCTTCTTATTTTCTCTCTTTAATATGATTCTATCTAACCTATGTCCCACTTTGAGATTAGGATTTAGTTAAGTTAACTCTCCCACTGCCTTTCCACATCCCTATATGGCTATTTTTACCCATATCTCTCCCTAAACTTCCCAAATTCTTCTTTGCGGTTTGTAGCCTATTAATACATAGTTGTTTGATGTTGAATAAGTGTATCTATTGAAATAGATTGTATCTGCAGATTTTTGGCTGTGCAACTACAGACGTTGTTTGATGCTTGCCTTAAAATACTGTACTAGCACATACCTGGGGTTACTTTCATCCCAAAAGGGCAGAGCAACCTGGAAAAACACAAGAAACATGGCAAGTCCTGGTATCTCAACTCCACTCATTATAATCAAGGGTCAGAAAAGATAATCAATAATCCAGAGGAGAGTTCCCAAAAAGCTCTACAAACACTATTGTTAAATATGGTAAATGAAAAGATTGAAAACCTGCAAAGGACTCTGAATGAGCGATATAGGAAGAGAGAGGAGGCAAATCAATAGTTAATACAAGAATATCATGTGCGTGAGGAAGCTACTCAAAGATTGATACAGAAATTGCGTGAGCAGCTTGAGAACATTCAAAGAGAAACAAAGGAATGCGGTGAGCAGGCTGATATCAGTCAAAGAGAACTACAGGACCTGCATGAATGTGAAGAAGCTAATCAAAGGATAATACAGGAATTGAGAGAGCAGGATGAGAATGCAGAAAGATCACTGAAGACATTCATGGAATCCATAAACAGAGAACTGAAAGAAGTCAGGGAGACCACAAAGGGAATGCTGAATGAAACCCAACAGAAGGAATGGGAATAACCAATCAACTATGTGATTTCAGAATAAACATTGGAAACCAAATGAAGGAAGTACAGAAGTTCACGCAAGATCTAAAACAGTGCTCCAACAAAGAATTTGAAGCCATCAAAACTGACCAAATAGAAGAAAAAGAAACTGAAAGCAAAGTATAAAATCTTGAGAGTAGGTTCAACCACGCAGAAGATCAAATCTCAGGGATTGAAGACAGCCTAGATATTATAGAGAAGACCATACAACCATCCAAGACAAATCCAAGAAATATGATATATCTATTCAACACTGGGAAAACACCATCAGAAGGCCTAATCTGAGGCTAATGGGTGAAGAGGAGAACCTAGAGACAGAAGTTAATGGTCTAGGAAATTTGTGTAACAGGATCCTAGCAGAGAACTTCACAAACATGCAAAAAAATAGGCCTATACAGATACAAGAAGCTGGTAGAACTCCAAATAGACCAGACCAGAATAGGACATCCCACCGTCAAATTATAATACACAAAGGATCAATTCAGACCAAAGAAAAGTTCCTTAAAGATGTCAAGGAGAAAAGATCAATCACCTATAAAGGGAAAACAATTAGAATCACCTCAGATTTCTCAGCGGAAACAATCATAGCAAGAAGAGCCTAGAATAATGTATGCCATGCCCTAAAGACAAAAAACTATCAACCAAGAATACTGTACCCAGCTAAACACTCCTTCATAACTGGAGGTCAAATAAATACCTTCCATAGTAAGAAACACTACTTTCCCTCAAATCCCACAGAGATCCAAAGACATTATTTGATGGGGAATTTAACACACCACATTCCCCACTAGATAAATCAACTCAGCAAAAACTCAACACAGAAACCGCAGATCTAAACGACTGCATAGATCAACTAGATTGCACAGATATCTACCAAATATTTCACACAGCAGCATCAGAATACACATCTTTCCCAGCAGCATATGGAACATTTTCCAAAATAGACCACATTTTACTCCACAAAGCAAACGTCCAAATTCAGAAACATTGAAGTTATACCTTGCGTTCTCTCTGACCACAAGTGAATAAAATTAAAACTCAACACCAAAAGACACAAGAGAAAATCCTGTAAAACATGGAGGCTGAAGAACACATTGCTGAATCACCAGTGGGTCATGGAAGAGATTAGAAAGGAAATTCAAATGTTCATGAAAACACAAATTACCAACTCCTCTGGGACACACCAAAGGCAGTACTCAGGGGCAAGTTTATAGCTCTGAGTTCCTACATCAACAAATTTGAGAGATCTGAAACCAACCATTTAATGAGATATCTTAGCATCCTTGAAAAAGAGCAGCATGATAATCCCCAATCCAGTAGACAGTAAGAAATACTTAAAATTAAATCAGAATTAAATGAATCAGACTCCAAAAAAAATCACAGAAAGAATAAAAAAAACAAAGATTTGTTACTTCGAAAAAATTAACAAAATTTACAGGCTCTTAGCAAATCTTATCAGAAAAAGAAGAGAACACACCCAAATAAATAAACTCAGAAATGAGAATGGAAACATGACCACAGAAACAACCGAGATTCAGAACATTATAAGGAAATATTTCTCAAAACTTGATGCTAATAAGTTTGAGAACTTGGCAGAAATGGACCTTTTCCTAGCAAATATTGACATGCTGAAACTAAACCAGGATGAGTTAAACCATATTAACAGGCCCATACCAAGCATTGAAATAGAAAGAGCAATAACAGACCTCCCATCGAAGAAAAGCCCAGTACCAGATGGCTTTACAGCAGAATTCTATAAGGCCTTCAAAACAGAGCTCACAACAATACTCCTCCAAATCTTTAATGAAATTGAAAGATAAAGTTCACTACTGAACTCATTCTATGAAGCCATAATAACCCTCATCCCCAAAAGAGGCAGGGACTCATCACAGAAAGGTAACTATAGACCTATTTCTTTCGTGAACATTGATGCAAAACTTCTCAACAAAATTCTGGCCAATGGACTTCAACAATTCATCCAAAAAATCCTACACCATGATCAAACAGTATTCATTTCAGGGATGCAAAGCTGGTTCAATAAATGCAAATTAATTAATTTAATTCATCACATCAACAGTAGCAAGGATAAGAACCACATGTTTATCTCAATAGATGCAGAAAAAGCATTTGACAAGGACCAATGCCCCTCTATGATGAAGGTTCTGGAAAAATTAGGAATCCATGAAACTTTCCTTAATACAATAAAGACTATATATGACAAACTTACAGCCAGCATTATACTTAATGGTGAAAAACTAAAGCCATTTCCTCTTAACTCAGGAATGAGATAAGAATGTCCATTCTCTCCACTTCCCTTCAATCTAGTATTAGAATACCTAGCTACAGGAATAAGACAAGATGCAAAACTAAAGTGTATCCAAATAGGGAAAGAAGAAGTAAAACTCTCCCTCTTTGCAGATGTCATGATTTTGTATTTAAAGAATCCCATAAAGTTCACTCTCAAATTACTCAAGTTGATTCAAAACTTTGGCAAAGTAGCAGGGTATAAAATTAACCCTCAAAAAGCAATGACTTTTCTGTATGCCAACAATGAGAAAAGTGTGGCTGAAATTAGGAAAGAATCCCCATTTGTAATAGCCCCACAAAAAATAAATATGTAGGAATTACCGCAAATAAAGAAGTGAAGGCCTCTATGATGAAAATTTCAAAAAATCAAAAGAGATCTTAGAAATTGGCAAAAACTCCTATGCTCCTGGATTGGAAAGATCAACATTGTGAAAATGGCAATAATTCCCAAGGCTATCTACAAATTCAATGCGATACCTATCAATATTCAACCTCACTGTTCAAGGAAATAGAAGAGGCAATCCAATAATTCATAGGGAACAATAAAATTCCCCAAATAGCAAAAACGATCCTCAACAGAAAGAACAATATCATTACCAAATTTCAAACACTACTACAAATCAATAGTAATCAAAACAGCTTGGTACTGGCACAAGAACAGACCTCAGGACCAATGGAATAGAAATGAAAACTCAGAAATGAACCTACAGACCTATAGCCATCTAATATTCGATAAGGGTGCTAACAAAATAGAATGGAAGAAAGACAGCTTCTTCAGTAAATGGTACTGGCAAAATTAGTTAACTACTTTCAGAAAACTAAAGCTAGACCTTTATATATCACCCTGCACCAGAATCAACTCCAAATAGATCAAAGACTTCGGAGTCAAAGAAGCCATTCTGAAGACATTACAGGATGGATTAGGAGAAACTCTAATTCTCCTTGGCACAGGCTGAAATTTTCTTGATAGAGACACAGGAACAAAACAAATCAAAGAAAGGTTGGACGAATGGGTTTGCATGAAACTGTAGAGCTTCTGCAAGGGAAAGGATATAGCTAGCAAGATCAATAGAAAGCCCACCGATTGGGAGAAGTACTTCACTAGCCATACAACAGACAAGGGTCTCATGTCTAAAATATTCCTGGCACTCAAAAAATTAAATCCCCCAACAACAAATCTTAAAAGAAACAACTGTCCAATAAATAAGTAGGCTAAAGCGTTAAAAAGAAACTTCTCTGAAGAGGAAAGAAGGATGGCCAATAGACACATGAAGAAATGCTCAACATCCCTAGCCATAAAAGAAATGCAAATCAAAACAACATTGAGATACCACCTCACTCCATTTAGAATGGCTATAATCAAGAACTCTGATAACAACAGATTCTGGAGAGGATGTGAAAAGAAGGGAACCTTCCTGCATTTTTGGTGGGAGTGTAAACTTGTTCAACCACTTTCTAAAGCAGTATGGAGTTTCCTCAAAAGACTCCACATAGAGCTCCCCTATAACCCAGCAATCCCACTTTTGGGCATTTACCCAAATGTTCTCAAAGAAGACCACACTAAAGCTACCAGCACGACTATGTTTACTGCAGCCTCATTTACCATAGCTAAGATATGGAACCAACCCAGATGCCCCTCCGTAGATGAATGGATCAAGAAAATGTGGTATATATACATAATGGAATTCAATGCCTCCATCAGAAAGAATGACATTGCTC
Source organism: Dipodomys spectabilis (assembly GCF_019054845.1). NCBI lineage: Eukaryota > Metazoa > Chordata > Mammalia > Rodentia > Heteromyidae > Dipodomys > Dipodomys spectabilis. The sequence continues at coordinate 2,881,685 of NW_024870936.1, forward strand.
CATTTCTTAGGAAATGGAAAGACTTGGAAAACATTATATTAAATGAAGTAAGCCAGGCCCAAAGAAACATAGGTCCCATGGTTTCCCTTATTTGCAATAACTAGCATATGTCTGAGTCAAGCAGAAAAGATCAGATAAGTTGATGTTAGGGAAATGAACCCTAAGATATGTATTCAAATATTTTTCTTTCATAAAATTGTTTCTAGTACATTTATAAGATTATTACTTTGTTGCTTTTTATGTCCCTCCCCCACGGTATAATCCCTGCTTTCACTGTATTTGATGTTACAATTTATGAAGGGGAAGGGAAAAAACCAATCATTTAAATAGGGATTACAAGTGGACCCATTGCAACAATGAGATGTAGAAGTTGTATGTCGAAAATGAACTTTACAATTTGGTAGGGGGAGGTATAGCGTTGGGTAGGGGGGCGGGGGGAGGATGGGATGGGAAGGGTAAACAAAGGAGGAGGCTACAATGCTTGATAAGAAATGTACTCATTATCTTGCCCATGTAATTTTAACCCTTCTGTACTGTATTTTCACAATAAAAGAAAAAGAAAAGAATCCGCTGCTGTGGACTAAAAGTTTGGGGTAATCCATCTAAATCGATGACTGTGCATGTTGCTTCATGTCTACCATCACAACTACAGAGGACCAGGCCTGGTGGAGCATACCTTTCACAGATAGGAGGACCTCGATCAAGCCCAGCCAGAGCATATACTGATGCTCTGTTTCAGAAATGTCCAAGACAGAAATGTGGCTCCTCAGAGCTAGGGAGAGGACACAAGTAAGGGGTCATGGTACCCCCAGCGGGGTGTTGGACCCGGGGTAGGGGTGATTTTGGGGCAGCCACTCACATGTGCTGATGGGAGAAGTTGTTTAAGGCTGCTCCAGGTGGGGCGAGGAGTGATGGCATTGGCATTGCAGACACATGTCTTCAGAGCAGAGAACCAGGGCCAGAGACCACGTTGGGGCTTTACGCGGCCTGGCAGGGTGCCATTGCCTGATGTTTGAAATTCTGAACATTGGGAAGGCAGAGAAGGGGCTGGGGCATGGGCAGGCATCTCAGTTTCCTTCTATATTCCAGCTGCCTTGAGTCTCTTCCTCATCACTCAGACATCTCTACCTTCCTCAACTGCTGATAATGGTGCAAACTAACAGAGGGAATCCCGGTGCTACCAGGCAGCATGGAATGTGGGCGTGGGCACCATTCTTGTATCTCATTGGTCAGAAAGAACCATGAAAGAATGGGAGTGTGGACAGAATCCTGTGATGCAAGCAGCATGGGTGGAGTCAAGAAGATAGCAGCTTCCCCAGCCTTTTTCCCAGGGAACAATGTCCAATTCAGTTGGAGAAAAGAGGTTGACCTGTTTTAGCCTGACGGCTGAACAGATTGTTGTCTATGTCTGTTTGTTCCCGGTCCCAGACCTTGAACTGAAGATATGGGCCCTGTCTGTGAGCTGCTTTTGCTCAAGGCTGGCCTTCCACATTGGAGCCACAGAGATTCTGGCTTAGTTGGCACTGAAGTTGGACTTTCCTGCCTAGGGTGACTTCGACCATGATCCTCCCATCATAGCCTTGTAAGTATCAAGGAAGACTGTTGAGAGCCACTGGTGCCTGCCTAATCATTGGTCTTACTGATGTTCTTAGACAGACTGGTGAGTTCCCTTTCCTCGGGTTTAAGTGGTGGGAGCTGTAGCCCACAGTTGGAATCCTGGTCCTGCCACCTCCAAATGGAAGGAGATCCTAAGAAACTTATTCCTGTCCTTATGCTTACCAATGGAATATGATGTATGTCATGATTGAAAGAGCAGTTCTTAAATGATTCTAGGATAAAATTATATACAATTATGTTATAGGACACTGATTGATGTTAGTTAATGCTTTATGAAGCATTTAAACAATCACATTCATAAAATGGAGGCATAATGAAATACCTAAGAATTACTATACTATTACATAATATAAAGGTGCCATTTTTCTGCCAGGACTGGGATTGGAACATATGGCCTTGGTAACACTGTTGCACTGTGTGGGAAGGGGAAGCTGGCCTCCTTGAAGTCAAGAAATTCAAGTCTGTTCCTTCGGCCTGAAATGGATCCCCACCACTAGAAAACACCCTTTTCATGTACAATTTACACATATGATTTATATTTATATACAAATGTTGACTCCATATGGCATTCAGTGCAGTTATTTTTTTTTTTGGTTTATTCATGTATGACCATTTATTTTGACTATTATGGCACATAAAACATTGATTATATTGATTATATAAGATATAGGTCTGCATATGTATTCCACTTCATACCTGACACCCAGGACTTTCACAGTAAAGGAAAACATGTGTCACCATCAACTTCTTACTCCACAATTCATTTTTGGGGAGTGCTGGCATCTGAACTCATGGCCTACAAGCCTACAAGGCCCAATTGATGAATGGGTGAGTGTCAGCACACCATCCTGTGGTAAATTGAGCTGACAGGCTGTTTCCAGAACCTGAGATCAAGCCCCAGATGTTAGCAAAATAAGAACAGATTGACATGCAAATGGCAGTATGCTAATAAATATGTATTTTATAGAGTGTTAGAGATTTTGATACATTATTCAGTTATATAGACTACATTCCTGCCAATTTTTGGGTATTAATCATGCGTCCATGTAATTAATGTTATTGTTTTCATCCTTATAATATTAATGAAATCAATCAGTGTACTAAATTTATTGTGTTCCTGTAAGTAATAATATTCTTCTTATGCTTCATAAATATTATATAAAATCAATTAACCTTGTGAAATTATGCTGTCTAAATTTATAGGAGCATCATTCTTGACCAACTCATTGACCCTTGACATTGATAACATTCCATTGTTCTTCCTATGGATGGGAACCATTTTCTTAGTATATCCTGCCATTGATTGGTGTTAGGAGGGGGATTCGAAATCAGGGCCTATGTTGCTATGTAGGCCTATGGCTTCCCAGATAGTCTGGCAGACTTCAGCAATGCAAGGTGAAGTACCCTTTGCAACAGTGTCATTCAGACCCATGAGGGTCACCGTGCAAAGGAAGAAAACAAAAAGGCCACATTTTTTTCTGTGCATTGCTTTCCTTGCAAGACCTGAGGGTCTAGGATCCCAGAAGCAGCTGTAGGTCTAGTGGCTGCACCCCAGCCTAGGCTGATCGAAGCTGAGGCAGAGTTGCCACAACCTGACTTCAAGCCCATACTGAGAAAAGTAAAATAAAAAATTTAGCTCCCTGGCTTGCAATTCGTGATGCTTATTCTTCCAGGCTTTGGATTGGAACTCAAGATCTGGGTAAATCTGCAGCAATGTGGATGAAGGGGAAGATCACTATACTTGAATATAAGAAAGTCAGGCCTGTTCACTAGTCCTGAATTCAAGCACCAGCCCTGGAACACATAGTATTAATATACATTGTAAAGATAGGATTCATTCTTACCTATAGATGTTCAGTCCATACATGTTTGGTGAGGTTGTTCCTTGAATTTTTTGTTTTATTCAGTTATTTACCATTGATTATACTATGATGATACCCATTCTGTTTTTTACATTGATGACATCCTATCACAGAGCATCTAGATTTGTAGAAATGTTCTTTCTTTCTATCTTTCTTTCTTTCTTTCTCTTTCTTTCTTTCTTTCTTTCTTTCTTTCTTTCTTTCTTTCTTTCTTTCTTTCTTTCTTACTTTCTGGCTACCTATCTACATACCTACCTACCTACCATTCTACCTAGGTGCAGGTCACATGGGCAGCAAAGATGGCTCTGAGAGAGTACAGTGGGCTGAGCCCAATTTGACTTAAGTTCTGTTCGGATCCAGCACATGAAAGCTTAGGTGCATGATAGGGTGTGACGTTGACAGTGATTGGTTCCTCTTCCTCCCCTGCCATGCTACCCGCTCTTTTTTGGCTTTAAAAAGGGCTCCTCTCTGTTAATAAATGAGTTTTTCTTCCTGCTTGATTTGGCTCCCCACTGTGTCTGATTGTCCCCCAGGCTGAGGGAGACTAGGGAATGGTCAAGTGCCACACTGACCTTTCCTTGGACCCGTCCATCTTTCATGAGATGAACGAAGACCCAACATCTGGAGCCCAACGTGGGGCACAAAAGGAAAAGATACTGGCCGAGGCTGAACTGTCTCTCGGGGTAAGTGAAACCATAAGTATGGGTAATGTTATATCACAGAAGAAGGACAAGGAGGCAACATAAGGCCTAGAAGGAGTACAGGAGGACATGGGAAGTGAGAAGGAAAAGGAACGGATCAAATTCTACTGAGAATGCACTGGAACATGCACAGTGGAAGTCAAAACGAGGGTAAAAGTTAACCCCTCTGACTTGGGTGATCCTGACGGTCATAGGTCCCCTCTCTATTCCCCCAGTTGGAGGGGAGGTACGGCACCCTATGAGACTTGTGAGAGAGGTTTTCAAGACCCAGACCCCTACCCAATGGAGGGGCCGAGGGCTGGGAAGTAACATACTGGAAGACATACCCTGGAAAGGAAAGGCCACCCGAGAGCCCAGACTCTAGGCCACAGGATTCGCTTCACCAAGCGTATCTGTTCAATCTGTCACCAGGGGCTAACAGGCCTTGGAATGGTATCCATGGGAAGCTAAGGATCTTAAAGAGCTCCACAAGGCGGTGGCAGAGGATGGCCCAAACTCTCTTTGGGCCCAGACCCTATTACAGGACATTGCTTATCACCCATGTGTCCCTAAGGACTGGCTGGATGTGGCCAAAGTCATCCTTACTAATTCTCAGCTTATTAAATTTGAGGAGGAATGCAGAGTGTGGGTGGAGAATAACTGGCAGACTCAACCCGCGTTACCTATTACTTATGCCATGTAAGCAGGGATGGGGGAAGGGTACTCCACTGACTTCCAACAGGCCACAATACCTGGCCCGTACTGTGACCAGGTGAGGTAGGCAGGACTTGCTACGTGGTACAAACTGGATGATGGGCCTACCAAGTCCCCCAAAGCAGGAGTGAGACAAAAACCGGGTGAGCCTCTACTGGATTTCATAGACCGAATCCAATCGGGCATTCACTGCAAGCTGCTGGCAGGGAACCTGCAAGATCAGTTTGTAAAGCTGCTGGTCTGGGAGGGGATGAATGCAGACCACCGCATTGAGAGAGAGTTCCCTGGGTAGATCGGTGGTGACCTCTTAGGATGTGGGAACGCAACAGCACCAGTTCCAATCATTAGCTTTAGCTTTATAGGCTCAGACATCTGCAATTACTGAGGCTACTACCCAGGCATTGGCAGCCCAGGGCCAAGGAACCCCAAGATCATCTGGGAGAGGAACTTGTTTTAAATGTAGACAGGAGGAGGACTTTAAGAAGGATTGGTTACAACAATCCCCCGCCAACTGGCCTGGGGGCAAACCGCCCCTTACACTCTGCCCCAGGGGCAGGGAGGGATACAAGTTTGATTTAGATGGGAAGACTTTAAACTAGGGGAGGGGCATCCTCCAGCCCCATTAACTCAAGGAGCTACCCCCTCTGCAGAGAGGCACAGGCAGCCTTGTGGCAGGGTGACCCAGGCCAATTGGACTGTCCCCTTGGTGGAAGGACTCTGCCCTAAAATGAGTATTCTCATAGGCGGAAAGAGGTTTCACTGCTTAATTGACACTGGGGCAGATCAAACCATACTCAAGGAGGAGGAAGTGCCCTTTGACTGGAAGCTTGCACCTGGGCCTCTGATTTTGTGGGTAGGGGGCAACTCCCAGTCCCAAGAGATGGTTGCCGTTATGACATGGACTAGCCCAGATGGAGAACAGGAAAAAATATGCCCTTTAGTGGCAAAAAACCTCATTGCCAATTTACTAGGACAAGACATGCTAAGACAAATGGATGCCCTGGTCACTACAGACCATCAAGCATCCTATGATGATATCCTGGATGGGGATGAAGCACAAAGGCTTAAACAGTATCTAGAGGGATTTAAGGAAAAGGATTGTTTTAACTTTCATAATTACAGAGAAAAACATAGGGGACCCGCTCAGGTGCACCCCCAATCCTAAAAGGCCAGTGCCCCCGGAGTACCTTCCATTAGGTGGAAGCTGGGAAGCCCACTCTGGGTAGAGCAGTGGCCATTGACCAAACCTAACACCTGTATTTGTTATTCAAAAAGCCTCCGGGGCTTGGCGTATGCTCCAAGATGTGCATAAGTTAAATGAAAGGATGGACCTAGTAGGAACGCCCCTAAGAAGCATGTTGTGAAAGATTGTTTTTTTCTATCCCCCTGACACAACAATGGAGAGGAACTGACCCTCTAGTTACTATGGGCAGGGGATTTGGATGCATTTTTCCCATAGGGGAGACAGTCCCCATTTGGATCCCTGCCATGAACTTTAAGTTTTTACCCATCTCCTCTATATAGGAAGATGCCCAAAGATAAACTAACTAACAAAGAAAGAAAAACAGCCATGGCCGAGGCTTGTGTTTAAAAGAGAAAAGCCAGAAAGATAACTAATAACCCAGCCCTTGAGAAGCTTTTGTGTTCTCTAACAATTGCAGATGGCCATACTCCAGCTGTTGGTTGTCCTGACCCTCCCAGTCCTGGCAATGGCCCTACGGAATCTGCATCAACCTCAACAGGTGACCTGGCAGTGATCAGCCCTGGCAATGCAGAAATCATCAATAGCACAAGAGATGCTGTCCTTTTGACCTGGTGGCTTGACCTTCATTTTGATCACCACCCTATGTCATTTTAATATTACCTGCTTTAATTGTTCTTTTACTAATTGCTTGTACAGCAGCATTTAATCCATACTTATTGTTAAACAACCACCTTTTGTTACAAGCCCCACCTCTGGACTCTGAAGTGGCAAAGACTGCTATCCTATCATTCAGTAATGTTAAAGGACTCGTAATGACATTTCCTGGTCTGGTAATGCTTTTGCTAATGATTTTTCTATGCCTTCCTTGCATTATACGTGCACTGCAAAACTCTTATGAGCTTAGCCAGCCTGTTACATAAGATCAAGCTCCAAGTAAATGAATTCCCCCCCCCCCAGAGGAATCGCAGCCAGAGACGGGTAAGAGCGGGTGTCAGTCTAACCAACCTAAGACAAAGCTCTCAGCTTCTCTCTGAAGAAATTCCCAATGACGAGTAAGGCAGACAAGGCGATCCACCCAAACTAAGACAGGCCAGTTCGCTTCTTTAAACAAAGATGGGGGAGATGATGTTGGGGGCCATTGACAGTCAAATTCAAAGTCATTTTGATCCCTGTGCTAGCTTAAAGGCATGTACAAGGAACTGGCTTACTTAAAAGACACCAGGTGCCCAGAATTGCTTTGCTATGTCTGCAGTTTGTTTTAAATATTCCTTGCTTTTCTGGACTATAGTAGAACGACCTGAGTGTAGGGGCCCACGAGGATTCACCACGCCGCATGTGTGGAACTCCCAATATCCAGGCTGCTCCCATGTTCCAAAGAGGACGACCTTACAAGATACTGATACTGACTTTTATATATGCCTTGGAAATAATTGAACTGCTTCGGGTATTTCTTTCAGTTTTTTTTTTTTTAATTTAATTTAATTTTATTTGAGAACATACTGTACAGAGGGGTTACAATTACATGGGCAGGATAATGCATACATTTCTTACCAAGCTTTGCAGCCTCCTCCTTTGTTTACCCTTCACCTCCCTTCCCAGCCTCCCCCCTCCCCCCTACCCAATCATACCCCCCTCCCCCCCCACACTGACATTGTAAAGCTGGTTTTGATATGACATTTTGTACTTCTCATTGTTGCAACAGGTCCACCTGAATCCTTAAACAACTTGTTTGTCCCCATCTCCTCCACATGTTATACTGACATCAAATATAGTGAAAGCAGGGGTTACCCTGTGGGGGAGGGACATACAAAGCAACAAAGAAATAATCTTATAAATGAGTTAGAAACACATGCATGAAAGAAACAAAAACATTAAAATACATATTTGAGGGTTCGTTTTCCTAACATCACATTATCTGACCTTTTCCGCTTGACTCATACCTATACTAGATATTGCAAATAAGGGAAACCATGGGACCTATGTTTCTTTGGGCCTGGCTTACTTCACTTAATATAATTTTTTCCAAGCCTTTCCATTTCCTAACAAATGGGGAAATGTCATTCTTTCTGATGGAGGCATAGAATTCCATTGTGTATATATACCACATTTTCTTGATCCATTCATCTACTGAGGGGCACCTGGGTTGGTTCCATATCTTAGCTATGGTAAATAATGCTGCAATAAACATAGTTGTGCTGGTAGATTTAGTGTGGTCTTTTTGGTAAACATTAGGGTAAATGCCCAAAAGTGGGATTGCTGGGTCATAGGGGAGTTCTATGTGGAGTCTTTTGAGGAACCTCCATACTGCTTTCCAAAGTGGTTGAACAAGTTTACATTCCCACCAACAATGAAGTAAGGTTCCTTTCTGTCCACATCCCCTCCAGCATCTGTTGTTGTTAGAGTTCTTCATTATTGCTGTTCTAACTGGAGTGAGGTGATATCTCAATGTTGTTTTGATTTGCATTTCTTTTATGGCTAGGGATCTTGAACATTTCTTCATGTGTCTATTGAGCATCCTTCTTTCTTCTTCAGAGAAGCTTCTCTTTAAGTCTTTCGCCCACTTATTTATTGGGCAGTTGTTTCTTTGAGCATTTGTTGTTGGGTGGTTTAATTTTTTGAGTTCCAAGTATATTTTAGATATGAGACTCTTGTCCGTTGTATGGCTAGTAAAGATCTTCTCCCAATCCGTAGGCTTTCTATTGATCTTGCTAGCTATGTCATTTGCCCTGCAGAAGCTCTGCAACCTTATGCAATCCCATTTGTCCAACCTTTCTTTGATTTGTTGTGTTTCCGGGTCTCTATTCAGAAAATCTCGGCCTGAGCCAAGGAGACCTAGGGTTTCTCCTATTCCATCCTGTAATGTTTTCAGAGTGTCTGCTTTGAGTTCAAGGTCTTTGATCCATTTGGAGTTGATTCTGGTGCAGGGTGATATATAAGGATCTAGCTTTAGTTTTCTACATGTAGTTAACCAATTTTGCCAGCACCATTTACTGAAGAGGCTGTCTTTCTTCTATTCTATTGTTTTAGCTCCCTTATCGAAGATTATATGGCTATAGGTCTGTAGGTTCATTTCTGGGTTTTCAATTCTATTCCATTGGTCCTGAGGTTTGTTCTTATGCCAATACCAAGCTGTTTTGATTACTATGGCTTTATAGTAGAGTTTGAAATTTGGAATTGATATTCCTGCAGCAGTGTTCTTTCCGTTGCTGAGCGTTTTTGCTATTCGGGGTCTTTTATTGTTCCATATGAATTTTTGGATTGCCTCTTCTATTTCCTTGAAGAATGAGGGTGGAATTTTGATAGGTATTGCGCTGAATTTGTAGATAGCCTTGGGAAGTATTGCCATTTTCACGATGTTAATCTTTCCAATCCAGGAGCATGGGGGGTATTGCCATTTTTTAAGTTCTGTGTTGATTTCCTTTTTCAAGATTTTAAAGTTTTCATCATAGAGGTCCTTCACTTTTTTGTTAAGTTAATTCCTAGGTATTTTATTTTTTGTGGGGCTACTACAAATGGAGTTGCTTTCCTTATTTCAGGGACACTTTTCTCATTGTTGGCATACAGAAAAGCCATTGATTTTTGGGGGTTAATTTTATAACCTGCGACTTTGCCAAAGTTTTGAATCAGCTTGAGTAATTTGGGAGTGGAGTCTATGGGATTCTTTAAATACAAGATCATGTTATCTGCAAAGAGGGAGAGTTTTATTTCTTCTTTCCCTATTTGGATCCCCTTTATGTCTGAATCTTGTCTTATTGCTGTAGCTAGGCATTCTAATACTAGATTGAAGAGAAGTGGAGAGAGTGGGCATCCTTGTCTTGTTCCTGAGTTAAGAGGAAATGGCTTCAGTTTTTCACCATGGAGTATAATGCTGGCTGTAGTTTTGTCATATACAGCCTTTATTGTATTGAGGAATGTTCCATGGATTCCTAATTTTTCCAAAACCTTCATCATAAAGGGGTGTTGGATCTTGTCAAATGCTTTTTCTGCATCTATTGAGATAACCATGTGGTTCTTATTCTTGCTCCTCTTGATGTGATGAATAATGTTAATTGATTTGAGTATATTGAACCAGCTTTGCATCCCTGAAATGAATCCTGTTTGATCATGGTGTATGATTTTTTGGATGAATTATTGAAGTCGGTTGGCCAAAATTTTGTTGAGAAGTTTTGCATCAATGTTCATCAAAGAAATGGGTTTATAGTTCTCTTTCTTTTATGAGTCCCTGCCTGGTTTTGGGATGAGGGTTATGATGCCTTCATAGAATGTGTTCGGTAGTGAGCTTTCTCTTTCAATTTCATTGAAGATTTGGTGGAGAATTGGTGTGAGCTCTGCTTTGAAGGCCTTGTAAAATTCCGCTGTAAAACCATCTGGTCCTGGACTTTTCTTAGCTGGGAGGTCTCTTATTGCTGTTACTATTTCAGTGCTTGATATGGGCCTTTTAAGATAGTTTAATTCATCTTGGTTTAGTTTTTGCATGTCAATATTTGCTAGGAAGAGGTCCATTTCTGTCAAGTTGTCAAACTTATTAGCATAAAGTTTTGAGAAGTATTCCTTTATAATGTTCTGAATCTTGGTTGTTTCCGTGGTGATGTTTCCATTCTCATCTCTGAGTTTATTTATTTGGGTGTGTTCTCTTCTTTTTCTGATAAGATTTGCTAAGGGTCTGTCAATTTTGTTACATTTTTCGAAGAACCAACTCTTTGTTTTGTTGATTCTTTCTATAGTTTTTTTGGATTCTAATTCATTTAATTCTGATTTAATTTTGATTATTTCTTTCCGTCTACTGGATTGGGGTTTATCTTGCTGCTCTTTTTCAAGGAGGTTTAGATGTGTCATTAAATTGTTAGTTTCAGATCTCTCCAATTTGTTGATGTAGGAGCTCAGAGCTATAAACTTGCCTCTGAGTACAGCCTTTGCTGTGTCCCAGAGGAGCTGGTAATTTGTGTGTTCATTTTTGTTGAATAGCATGAACATTTGAATTTCCTTTCTAATTTCTTCCATGACTCACTCATGATTCAGCAGTGTGTTGTTCAGCGTCCATGTGATACCGGACTTTCTTTGGTGGCTTTTGGTGTTGAGTTCTAATTTTATTCCCTTGTGGTCAGAGAGAATGCAAGGTATAACTTCAATGTTTCTGAATTTAGACAAGTTTGCTTTGTGGCCTAAAATGTGGTCTATTTTAGAAAACGCTCCATGTGCTGCTGAGAAAAACGTGTATTCTGATGCTGCTGGGTGAAATGTTCGGTAGATGTCTGTTAAGTCTAGTTGATCTATGCAGCTGTTTAGATCTGCGGTTTCTCTGTTGAGTTTTTACCGAGTTGATCTATCTAGTGGGGAGAGTGGTGTGTTAAAATCCCCAACAATTAATGTCTTTGGATCTATATGGGATTTGAGAGAAAGTAGTGTTTCTTTGATAAATTTGGGTGCTCCATTGTTTGGCGAATAGATATTTAGAATTGTAATATCCTCCTGAAGGAGAGATCCTTTAATTAGTATGGAGCAACCTTCTTTATCTCTTCTCACGAATTTTAATTTGAAGTCTATTTTATCTGATATTAGGATTGCAACTCCCGCCTGTTTATGAGGGCCGTTTGCTTGGTAGATTTTGTTCCAGCCTTTAACATTGAAAATGTGTTTGTTTTTACGAGCAAGATGTGACTCCTGCAGGCAGCAGATAGAAGGGTCTTGTTTTTTAATCCAACTAGACAGTCTATGTCGCTTAATTGGAGAGTTCAGTCCGCCAACGTTAAGAGATAGGACTGAGAGGTATTTGGGAGTTCCTGCCATGTTATCTACCTTCTTGGGGGTTGCGAAAACTGGGTCCTTACTATGGTTCTTGGATTCTCAGTTTGGGTGCAATTTCTTGGCCTTTATTGCAGTCTTGCTGGTTTTCTATGTGTAGGACATCTTTAAGAATCTTTTGTAGGGCTGGTTTGGTGGAGATGTACTTTTCTTTGCTATGGAAGGTTTTTATTTGGCCTTCAGTTATGAAGGAGAGTTTAGCTGGGTACAGTATTCTTGGTTGATAGTTGTTTGTTTTTAGGGCATGACATACATCATTCCAGTCTCTTCTTGCTTTGATTGTCTCTGCTGAGAAATCTGAGGTGATTCTAATTGGTTTCCCTTTATAGGTGATTACCCTTTTCTCCTTGACAGCTTTAAGGACCTTTCCTTGTTTTGAGTTGATCCTGTGTGGATTATAATGTGACGGTGGGATGTCCTATTCTGGTCTGGTCTTTTTGGGGTTCTAAAGGCTTCTTGTATCTGAATAGGCCTATCTTTTTCCATGTTTGGGAAGTTCTCTGCTCGGATCCTGTTAAACAAATTTCCTAGACCATTAACTTCTGTTTCTAGGTGCTCCTCTATACCCATTATCCTTAGATTAGGCCTTCTGATGGTGTCTTCGAGGTGTTGGATAGATCTATCATATTTCTTGGACTTGTCTTGGATATTTGTATGTTCTTTCTCTATAATATCTAGGCTGTCTTCAATCCCTGAGATTCGATCTTCTGCATGGTCTAACCTGCTGTCAAGACTCTCTACTTTGTTTTTTATGTCTTTTCCTTCTAATTGGTCAGCTTTGATGGCTTCAAGTTGTTTGTTGAAGCTCTGTTTTAGGTCTTGTATGAATTTCTTTACTTCCTTAATTTGGTGTTCAGTGTTTGTCCTCAAATCACTTAGTTGATTGGTTATGGTTTCTTTGGACTCCCATTCTTTCTGTTGGGTTCCATTCAGCATTCCCTTTGTGGTCTCCCTGACTTCCTTCAGCTCTTTGTTAATGGATTCCATGAATGCCTTTAGTGATCTTTGTGTGTTCTCTACCTGGTCTCTCAATTCCTGTATTACTCTTTGATTAGCTTCCTCCCGTTCATGGGATTCCTGCCGTTCTCTTTGAGTGTTCTCAGCCTGCTCACGCTATTCCTCCCTTTCTCTTTGAGTATTCTCAAGTTGTTCACGCAAATCCTGTATCAGTTTTTGAGTAGCTTCCTAACGCTTATGATATTCCTGTATAAACTTCTGGGATGCCTCCTCTCTCTCCCTATCACGCTCATACAGAGTCCTTTGTACGTTGTCAAACTTCTCATTTATCATGTTTGCCAGTAGTGTTTGTAGAGCTATTTGGGAACTCTCCTCTGGATTATTCATTATCTGTTCTAACCCCTGATTATCAAGATTTGGAATTGAGATACCCGAAATTGCCATTTTTCTTGTGTTTTTCCAGCTTACTCTGCCCATTTGAGATGAAGATAGCACCAGTTTTGTGCTAGAACACTATCTTAAGGCAACCATCAACCAAAGTTTGCATTTGTACAGTCAATAGTCTACAGATACAATCTAGTTCAACAGATACATCTATTCAACATCAAACAACTATATGTTAAAGGACTATGAACCGCAAAGAAGAATTTGGAAAACCAGAAATTATTAGGGTTAGGGAGAGATGTGGGTAAAAAATAGGAATAGGTTGGTGTGGGGAGGCACAGGGAGAGTTAACTATGTCCTAATCAAAATGCAGGAAATAGGTTGGGTAGGATGCAAGTAGAGAGAGAGAAAAAAAGAAGAAAGGGAAAGGGAAATGAAAAGAGACCAGAAAAAAATAGAAATGTAAAAATTAATGTTATTAAAGGAAATAAAAGACCATCTATTTAGAGAGGAATGTGAATATGTTGAGAGAAAGGGAGGGACATAGAGGAGATGTTAAAAACTTTAAAAAAATGCTTAAAATATTATATAGGTATAAAGAGATAGTACTGCTATTAATGAATTTAAGTCTCAGAAGTTTTGAATTGAGTAATAAATTTGTGGATTAAGTGTGTACACAATGGGGTATAGGGTCTACTATTTAACTACGGGTTTATCTGAGGATGTTCAGGACAAGTGTTAAGTCACTTAAAGAAGAACAAAAGATAGGAAAAGGTGGAAAGGATAGGAAAGGGAGAAGAAAAGATCAGAAGTTCAGTAGAGCTAGACAAAAAACAAAAAGATAATTAAGAAAGAAAGAAAAAGAGAAAGAAGACAAGAAAAGAAAGGAAAACGCACATTCACGTATTCCTAAAATAAAAATTATAAGAGGAGAAAAAAAAAGTTACTGGAAAACAATTATTTTTTCAGAAGATGCAAAAATTAAAGATTAATAAAAGTTTTAGAAAAGGAAAAAATTTTTTTATATATTTAAGGTAACAAAAAACAAAAAACAAAAAACAAAAAAACAAAAAAACAAAAAGAAGAAGAAGAAGAAGAAGAAAAAAAAGTTCTTTTTTTTTTGGGGGGGGGGGGGGGGAGGGATGGGAAAAATCCTGTATCTCCCTTTTGTCTGTAATCAGCCTCTTGTTGGAGTCTCTGGTCAGCTTGAGGTCCTGTGGCTTGATTGGTTTCTTAAGTCAGTTTGTTGGAACAGGCAGAAAAATGCTCTGCTTTACCCAAAATTTTGAGATCCCCCTCCCAGGTTAGTTTACTGGGAGGGTGATCTGCTTTGAGAATCACAAAAGAGGGGGATGCAGTGATGAGGCTAGGTTCTGGGTAGAGTTGAGGCCTTTCAACAAACAGTAGCTTTTCCCTGGGGCTATTTTGTGAAAAAACTCACAGCGCCCAGCCTGGAGCCATTCTCAGGGTTTCTGTTTTTCAATTGATTGTGGTGGCTGCTAGAGGGAGGGGCAGCCTCTGGCTCTGGTTATCCAGTGAGGAGAGCCACTCCAATGGCTGGCGCCTGAGCTGGGTGACTTTTCCCTGGATGGAGCTGAGTCTGGCAGGTCACTTCGCCGTTAAGTTCTTGTGACCTGCTACATGACTTGTTTTATTCCAAGGCCTGAGCTGGAGCTAGCCGCTCCTCTGAGCTTTATCAGTATCCAAGATGGAGATCACTGGTGCTGGGGGGGGAGGGGTGGCCTTCCCTCCTCTGCTCCCTGAGAAGGAGTGAGGACGTTGGGCTTCTACTCACGCCAAGTCTTGGATCCTGGGTCGTCTCTGGTCTGCAAACTGCACGATGAAGATGTCCGCTCCTTGTCGGTTCTTGCTGGTGTTGAGTAGAATCCGCTCGTCCGCTGCGCTGCGTCTGGCTCCTTCGTCCCGGACTCTCTGTGTCTCAGGTATGACCCCGCGGCAGTGGTCGCCACCGCGACCCTGCTGCCGCAGCAGCAGCTGCTGGCAAGCACTCAGATGTGTCTCCTTGGCTTCCCCTCTCTTGACTAACTCTCTGTCTTGTGTGATGGCACACTTGGTGTGGTTCTCTGGCTTAGGACTGTTCACTGGATCCCTAAAACTGCTTTCTATGCAAGAGCTTGTTCAGATTCCAGCTTCTCCTCCGCCATCTTCCCGGAACTCTCTTCGGACATTTCTAACTGTGGTGGGACTGATGTTTATTACTGTGCTAGGTGGGGATCTGAAGTAACTGGGACAGGCTCTTGGATCATTCCCAAGGGCTCTCCCTATCCTTGTCTGGTGAATCTCGACCCCCAGACTTGCTTCAAACTCCCTGTGTGGCAAATGCTTACCAATGTAATCCTTTTTAAAAAAAATGTGTGTGTGGGGGGGGGGGGGGGGAAAGCTGCAGGGCACACGGGCACCAAAGATGGCTCTGAGAGAGTAGAGTGGGCTGAGCCCAATTTGCGTTAAGTTCAGTGGGGAAAGAGCCCTTGAAAGCTTCGGTGCATGATATGGTAGGACCTTGACAGTGATTGGTTCCTCTTCCTCCCCTGCCGTGCCACCCGCCCTTTTTGGCTTTAAAAAGGGCTGCTCTTTGTTAATAAATGAGTTTTTCTTCCTGCTTGATTTGGCTCCCCGCTGTGTTTGATTGTCTTCCAGGCTGAGGGAGGCTAGGGAATGGGCAAGCGCTGCACTGACCTTTCCTCAGACCCCGGGCATCTTTTGTGGGACAGATGGAGACACAACACCTAGGTATATCTTTGCCAGTTCTTGGGTTGAACTCAAGGCCTGGGCACTGTCTGTAGAACTCTACTACTTGAGCCACAGACCCAATTCTGGCTTATTCTGTGTATGTGCTACCGAGAAATCATACCCAGGGCTTCTTGCATGCTAGACAAGCACTCTCTCAATAATCCACATTCCCAGCCACCTCATCTTTTCCTTAATGGTAGTTTTTTACATAAGTATGCTACCATTTTATGTCCCCAAGTTTAATTTTCTGAATACCGGTTACTTCTACGAAACCTGATCTTCTCTTCTCCTGCCTGGTTTGTTACTGTTCCTGCATTGGCCTCATAATAAAATGTAAATAAAGGCTGCTGAGAGCGTCAGTGTATCATATAAGGATACAGGCCTAGAACCCTGGAAGAGAAAAGCCATGGGCCTGAAATGAAGAGAATGATGCAGTATGCATAAGGTCTGTTTGCATTCAGGGAGGTTGTATACAGACTAAGTAGGTAGGGCACTGAAAATTTTTTGTGGTTATACTAGGGCTTAAACTCAGGGCCCGATGCATTCCTCAACTGTTTTCCCCAAGGCTGAGGCTTTACCAGTGCCACAGCCATCTGGTCGTTAATTGGACGTAATTGCCTTCCAGGCTTTCCTTCCTTGTCAGGCCTGTGAATCCTGCTCGTCTTTCTCTCTTAAAGCTGGAGCTCTACTCTCTGGACCACTGTTCCACTTCTGGTTTTCTGGTGGTTTATTAGAGATAAGAGTCTTCACAGAATTCCTGCTCAGGCTGAATTTGAACGTCAATCTCGCGAACAGGATTCAAGCGGCTTTCCTCAGGAATACACCCAGGAGCCCCTCCACAAAAACCCTTAGTCTAAATCTCGAGAGGCACTAGAGATAAAGAGATACATGAAGACGCGTCTAGTGTGTTCTAGATACTTAAGGTTGGAGACACACAACACTCATAATTATTAGATCATTTTAGAGACAAAAGGAGCAATGAAGACAGTATGAGGAATGCTCCAGCATTTGGTCCTCTCATCTTGAGACAGCAAATTCACTGAAGCTCAATGTTAAGTGACAGAACTGGCGTGTCCTGTGGACATTTGCTCCCAAATCCTGTGACACTCATTTCTCACTTTTGGCTTCAAACCTGTCACTGAGAGGAGAAGATGAGGAGAGAAAATCCTTCTCAGAGAAAACAGCTATAAAGAACATTGGATAATTAATTTATAAATTAAAACATTTGGAATGACCCTGTTAAGAAGTCAGATTGTTCAGATTAAAAAAATAAAAAGAAGAGAAAGAAGGTGCCAGTGGCTTCTCAATGTAATCCCAGCTCCTCAGGAGGCTGAGGTGTAGAGAAGCTGAGTTTGAATCCAGCCAGCATAGCAAAATCCATGACACTGTTATTTCTAAGTGATCACAGAAAAACCCAGAAGTGGGGCTGTGATTCAAAGTTAATGCACTACCCTTGAGCAGAAGGAGCTCAGGGACAATATCTGATATCACAATGATTCCTGTCATCTAGGGCTGGTGAATCTCATCAGGTTTTGAAACATTTGACCTCTCCTAGTTGGGCCCTGGGTGGCTAGGTTTTGGGGCTGAACACAGGGCCAGGGTGCTGACCATGAGCTCAGTGCAGAAGCCCGATGCTTTACCATTTTGGGTAACAGCATCACTTCTAGTCTGTGTGTGTGTGTATGTGTGTGTGTGTGTGTGTGTGTGTGTGTGTGTGTGTGTGTGCACTCGCGTGCATGTACACACACGGGCACACAGGGTCATGGGCACATACACCATTCTTGGAGGTTGAACTCAGGACCTGAGCACTGTACCTAGTTTCGCTTGTACAATCATAGCCTTCTCCCACTTGAACCACAGAACTACTTCAGGCTTTTTTTTACTGTTGTGGTCCTGAGAAATCAAACCCAGGGTTTCATATTTGCGAAGCACTCTACCCCTAAGGCACATTCCCACCCCTGTACTTTAGGTTTGTTAGTTTGTTTCTCTCTTTTTTTATTATTGTAGGAGTTGATGTCTGGGCCTGGGTACTGTCCTTGAGCTCTTCAGCTCAAGTCTTGTGCTCTACTCCTTGAGCCAAATACCATTTCAGCTTTTCTGGTGGCCCATTGGAGCTAAGTGTCTCAAGGACTTTCCTGCCCAGGCTGGCTTTGAACTATGATTCTCAGATGTCATCCTTTTGAGTAGCTAGGATGACAGGCATGAGTGACAAGCACCTAGCCTCGAATTCAGGTTTCTTAGTGGTGAATTGGAGATAATAGGCTCATGGGACCTTTTGTGTCTGGGATAATTTGGAACCCAGATCCTCAGATCTCAGCTTCCTGAGAAGGCAGGATGAGAGACCTCAGCTATAGACCCCTAGACTGTGGCATCTGCTGCAAGGGGGTCCATGGTTCCACGCGGTGGAGTGCTAACCATGAGCCCAAAAGGTAAGTGTCAGAGCTTAGGCCCCTATTTCAAGGTTCATGACTGAGAAAAAACAAAACAATTGTCTGCAGTAGACAATTCACTAGTCTTCAGTAATACATAATTTTGTCCCTGCCATGGAGACATATCTCAGCCTCAATATTACTGTCTGCATAATCATCTCAGTGGGGAGATCTTACAAAGACCCAATGGAAGAATGCACCTGGTGAAGAACACAGCACATGGCACTCTTTGTATGACTCAGCACACAGCATCCTGTGAAAGACTCAGAACCCAGCACCCAATGCAGGACTCAGCACACTGCAGAAGGCCTCATGACTGGGGAGTGTTCCCTTCTTTCCTCCTGACATCCAAGACCAATTCTGGCTTTTTCTTGAATGTGCTACTGAGAAATCAAACCCAGGGCTTCTTGCATGTTAGACAAGCACTCTCTCACTAATCCACATTCCCAGCCCCCTCATCTTTTTCTTAATGGTAGTTTTTACATAAGTATGCTACCATTTTATGTCCACAATTTTAATTTTCTGAATACTGGTTACTTCTAAGAAACCTGATCTTCTCTTCCCCTCCCTGGTTTGTGACTGTTCCTGCATTGGCCTCATAATAAAATGTAAATAAAGGCTGCTGAGGGTGACCTGCTTTAGGCAGATGGCTGCACAGATTGTTGTGTATGTCTGTTTGTTGACACTCCT
The DNA here is from genome assembly GCF_019054845.1 of Dipodomys spectabilis. NCBI lineage: Eukaryota > Metazoa > Chordata > Mammalia > Rodentia > Heteromyidae > Dipodomys > Dipodomys spectabilis. The sequence continues at coordinate 2,900,775 of NW_024870936.1, forward strand.
GGATCTTGAACTCAAGATCAGGGCACAGTCCATGAGCTGCTTTACTTAAGGCTAGCCCTCTAACACGAGTCATATGGCTATACTTCTGGCTTTGTTGGCCCTGAAGTTGGACAAGGCTCTCAAGGACTTTTCTGAGTAGGGTGACATTGACCATGATCTCCTATCACAACCTTGTAAGTATCAAGGAGGACTTCTGAGAGCCACTGGTGCCTGCCTAATCATTGGTCTTCCTGATGTTCTTGAACAGACCAGTCAGTTCCCTATCCTCGGGTTGAAGTGGTGGGAGCTGGGGCCCACAGTTGGAATCCTGGTCCTGCCACCTCCAAATGGCAGGAGATCCTAAGAAACTCATTCCTATCCATATGAATACCAATGGAATGTGATGTATGTCATGATTGAATGGGAAGTTCTTAAATGATTCTCAGATAAAATTGTAAACAATTAGAGTATAATACACTGATCAATTTTAATTAGTACTTTATGAAACATGTAAACAATCACATTCATTAAATGGAGGCATAATGAAACACCTCAGAATTGGGTGTCACATAGTATAGAGGTGCCATTTTTTCTGCCAGGACTTTCTTTAGTTAATTGTTATATCCCATTTTCTGAATGTAATTTTGTATATGAAACTAGGATATATTATAAATCAATTATTCAAACTTTTTATCAGAAATGTTTATAGCGAAATATAGAGATAAATCCAAATTATATATATTTGAAGACAGTGCTGGGTTAGTCGTCTTCTCATATTCCCCATGCCCTTCATGAGATTAATACACATTGTAAGGTAATGCTTAGAAAGTTTTGGTGAAATAGGTTGACTTTAAACCAGTGAGTTACTCTATGCTGCATTTTGTTTACTTTATATCCAGAAAATCTAAATTCTTACTTTATCGTTTACCTTAGGCTTTATACTCAGATTTAATCTCTGATGGGTGACAAATAAAGACATAAACATTTTTTTAACAGTGGCTAAATTTACACTGAGGAATCTGGTACAATGCAACTCATGCAGATAGGTCTCATAAGTCATGAGACTGTGGTATCAAAATGTTAACCAATGCTTACTGGTGTCATGCTTATGAGATTTTGTTTATTATAAACAGTGGTTATTAGAATGTTTTTGGAATCAACATCATTTCATGGGTTAGGAACTGAAGAGAGACATTATATTCAGAACAAAATTTAAGGAGGCATCCAAAATTAGTTACCAAGATATACATCATGTAACACAATGCTTTAAAAATGCAAACTAAAGGAAATAATTTATGAAAAATATCAACATTTACAATAAATACAGAATCACTATGGCTGATTAGTACTATAAAGATTTTGACCACCATTTGTTAAGCTATTATTTTCCAGAAACTACTTCTCTCTTTTCCTGAGATTTTTAATTTCGTTTATATCCTGTGTTGATGTTCTCCTTTAGATTACCCACATTCAATCTTCTACAAACTGTAATTTGGAGTATTTTTAAAGTTTTATACACTCATGTACACTGCTGAGATTCTATTATTTGCATATTTTTTCTTGTTAAATCAGTAGGAATTAGTTCTCAATATGAATAATATTGGACTTATTCATTGCTTTTCTGAATTTGTTAAGTATGTCATGATTTTGTTATTTTATTCTTTTAAATATGTGCAGATCTCACTCCACATACAGTCACATTCGTTTTAAACAATTTGATCCATTCAAGGGATTTGCTACATTAGGTTCATGTAGATGAATTTAATTACAAATTAATGAAAACATATTTCTGAGATAGAGTTATCTTTATGGCTCTACTCCCAGTTAACAGGTATTTGAGGTTTTTGTGCTTAAAAAAAAACTGGGCACAACATGTTTTTGTTCCTGGGGGACTTCTACTTTGTTGGTTGTTTTTCAAGTTGTGGTGACTTCAACATATGTGTGCATTTTATTTCAATTGTTTTGTGTCAGTAATTTGTTTCATATAACAGAAATTACAAATATAGTCAGTGATTTAGAACTTTTCCAAATAGATTCCAAAAGAGACACCTGAAATTTTGTGACAAATGGGAATGGGCAGGTATTCATAGTGGAGGGGATAGCAGGATAACAGACATTGTTTGACATGATTTTAATTCTTCCTCCTCTTGCCTCCAATGGTATTACTTCAAAGTCTTTAGTGGAAAGAAAATATTTTTGTCTGTATGAACTCAGAATTTTTGATTCAATTGGGACATATTAGACATTTATATTTCATTTTATCTCGAAAATCTTCTTTCCTTCATTTAAAATCACAGTTGTGAATTTATAATGCTAAAGTAGCATCTACTAATTTATACGAAATGGTCCAAACTATTTTCACTTCACACTATATGTAATATAGAGTGTAATAATAATAATGAGTAATATAGTATGTAATAATTGCCTTTGGGGAAAGTCAATTACAGTGGGTTTTTGTGAGATACTGAGTAATAGTAAAACATATTAGATTATTCTATTAAAAAAATTCCCAGTTACATCTAAAAATTACTCATAGTTATAAATTAATGCTGAAAAACTAACATTGTTTATTAGAAAAAGCCAGAAGTTTCAATAAGCTTGCTTTTTTAAACTTGTCTTGAATCTGGGCATCGGTGGCTCATGCCTGAAATCCTAGCTACACAAAAGTCTGAGATCTGAGGATAGTGGTTCAAAGCCAGCATGGGCAGAAAAGTCTGTGAGACTCTTATCGCCAATATATCTCTTGAAAACTAGAAACTGCACTGTGGCTCAAGTGGTACAGTGTTATCCTTGAGCTGAAGAGCTCGGCGACAGTGCCCAGGCCCAGTGTTCAAGCCCTATGACAGGCAAAAAAAAAAAATTGGCATGGATTTTTACTTTATTATTTCATGATTTTTAATGTGAAAATACATACAGAGGGTTTACAGTTACATGAACAAAGTAATGAGTACATTTCTTATCAAGCATTGTTGTCTCCTCCCTTGTTTCCCCTTCCTATCCCTTCCCATCTCCCTTTCTGCGCCGCCCTCCCCCCACCCCGTCCCCTGTGCCAAAGTTGTAAAGTTCGATTTTCGACATAACTTCTTGTACGTCATTGTTGCAATGGGTTCACATGTATCCTAATTTGTTTTTTCCTTCCCCTCCCCAAATTATACCAACATCAAATACAGTGAAAATAGAGGTTATATCGTGGGGAGGGACATAAAGAGCAACAAAGAAATCATCTTGTAAATATGCTAATAACAACAGAAAGAAAGAAAAACCATTTGAGTCCTTATCTTCGTGTTCATTTCACCTAACATCAACTTGTCTGAGAGTTTGTGTTTACCTCCGATGTATACTAGTTATTGCAAATAAGGGAAACCATGGAAGCTATGTTTCTTTGGGCCTGGATTACTTCACTTAATGTAATATTTTCCAAGGCTTTCCATTTCCTAACAAATGGGGCAATGCCATTTTTTCTGATGGAGGCATAGTATTCCATTATGTATATATACCACATTTTTTTTTTATTGTAAGAATACCGTACAGAGGAGTTACAATTACATGGGCAAGATAACGAGTACATTTCTTATCAAGCGTTGTTGCCACATTTTATCGATCCATTCATCTACTGAGGGGCATCTGGTTTGGTTCCATATCTTAGGTATGGTAAATAATACTGCAATAAACATAGTGGTGCTGGTAACTTTAGTATGGGCTTGTTTGTGATCATTTGGTAAATACCGAAATGTGGGATAGCTTTGTCATAGGGGAGCTCTATATGGAGTCATTTGAGGAACCTCCAAACTACTTTCCAGCGTGGTTGAACAAGATTACAGTCCCACCGACATCCTGTCTAGATTCTGTTGTTATTACAGTTCTTCAGTATAGCCATTCTAACTGGGGTAGGGTGGTATCACACTGTAGTTTAGATTTGCATTTCTTTTATACCTAGGGAGGTTGAGCATTTCTTCATGTATCTATTGGATATCCTTCTTTCCTTTACAGAGAAGTTTCTCTTTAGTCTTTAGCCCACTTATTTATTGGGCAGTTGTTTCTTTGAGGATTTGTTGTTGGGCGATTTAGTTTTTTGAGTTCCAGGTATATTTTGGATATGAGACCCTTGACCGTTGTATGACTAGTAAAGATCTCCCAATCCATGGGCTTTCTATTGATCTTGCTAGCTATTTACTTTGCCATGCAGAAGCTCTGTAATTTCTTGCAATTCCATTTGTCCAGCCTTTCTTTGATCTGTTGTGCTTCTGGGTCTCTATTAAGAAAATTTCAGCCTGTGCCAAGGATACATAGGTTATCTCCTACTTTGTCCTGCAATGTTTTCAGGGTGTCTGCTTTGACTCTGAGGTCTTTCATTCATTTAGAGTTGATTCTTGTGCAGGGTGATATATATGGATCTAGCTTTAGTTTTCTACAAGAGATTAACCAATTTTGTCAGCACCATTTACAGACGAGGCTCTTTCTTCCATTCTATGTTTTTAGCTCCCTTATCGAAGATTAGGTGGCTATAGGTCTGTGGGTTCATTTCTGGGTTTTCAACTCTATTCCATTGGTCCTGCGGTCTGTTCTTGTGGCAGTACCAAGCTGTTTTGATTACTATGGCTTTGTAGTAGAGTTTGAAATTTGGTATTGATATTCCTCCAGCACTTTTCTTTCTGTTAATGATCTTTTATGCCATTCAGAGTCTTTTATTGTTCCATATGAATTTTTGGATTGCCTATTCTATTTTCGTGAGGAATGAGTTTGTAATTTTGATAAGCATCTCATTGAATTTGTAGATAGCCTAGGGAAGTATTGTCATTTTCACGATGTTGATTCTTCCAATCCAGGAGCATGGGAGGTTTTTCCCCTTTCTAAGATCTCTTTTTATTTCCTTTTTCAGGATTTTAAGGTTTCCATCATAAAGAGCCCTCACATCTTTGATTAAGTTAGTACCTAGGTATTTTATTTTTTATGGGCTATTATGAATGGAGTTGCTTTCCTGATATCAGCCATGCTTTTCTCATTGTTGGCATAAAGAAAAGCCATTGATTTTTGAGAGTTAATTTTTCCCCTGCTACTTTGCCAACGTATTGAATCAGCATGAATAATTTCGGAGTGGAGTTGGTGAGATTATTTAAATAAAACATCATATCATCTGCAAATGAGAGTTTTACATCATCTTTCCCTATTTGGATCCCTTTTATGTTTGCATCTTGTCTTTTGCTGTAGCTAGGCATTCTAATACTAAATTGAAGAGAAGTGTAGGGAGTGGACATCCTTGTCTCATTCCTGAGTTAAGAGGAAATGGCTTTAGTTTTTCACTATTAAGTATAATGCTGGATGTAGGTTTGTCATATACAGCCTTTATTGTATTGAGGAATGTTGACTGGATTCATAGTTTTACAGAGCTTTCATCACAAAGGGGTGTAGGATTTTGTCAGTGCTTTCTCTGCATCTATTGAGATAACCATGTGGTTCTTATCCTTGTTCTTGTTGATGTGATGAATTTTATTAATTGATTTGCATATATTGAACCAGCTTTGCATCCCTGAAGTGAATGTTGTTTGATCGTTGTGTATGATTTTTTGGATGAATTGTTGACATCGATTGGCCCAAATTTTGTTGAGGAGTTTTGCATCAATGTTCATCAAAGAATTGGGTCTACAGTTTTCTTTCTTTGATGAGTCCCTGCCTGGTTTTGGGATAAGGATTCTGATGGAATCATAGAATGAATTCTGTAATGAACTTTCTCTTTCAATTTCATTGAAGAATTGGGGGAGTATTGGTGTGAGCTGTACTATGAAGGCCATATATATTCCTGCTATGAATGTCTCTGGTCCTGGGCTTTCCTTTGATGGGAGGACTCTTATTGCTGTTTCTATTTCTATGGGCATGTTAAGTTGATTTAACTCATCTTGGTTGTTTCAGCATGTTGAGATTTGCTAGAAAAAGGTGCATTTCTGCCAGGTTCTCAAAGTTATTCGCATAATGGTTTGAAAAGTAATCCCTTATAATTTTTTGAATCTTGGTTGTTTCTGTGATGATGTTTCCCTTCCCATCTCTGAGTTTTTTTTTTTAAATTTGGGTGAGTTGTTTTCTTTTTCTGATAAGATTTGCTAAGCGTCTGTCAATTTTGTCAATTTTTTTGAAGTAACAACTCTTTGTTTTGTTGATTCTTTCTATGATGTTTTTCATTTCTAATTCATTTAATTCTTATTTAATTTTAATTTTTTCTTTCCATCTACTGGATTGGGGTTTATCTTGCTGCTCTTTTTCAAGGAGGTTTAGATGTCTTATTAAATTGTTGGTTTCAGATCTCTCCAATTTGTTGTTGTAGGACCTCAGAACTATAAACTTGCCTGTGAGTACTGCCTTTGTTTTGTCCCAAAGGAGCTGGTAATTTGTGTGTTCATTTTTTTTCAATATCACGAACATTTGCAGGTGATATTTATATTTTTTGACTTTTGCTTAATGTATGCAATTCTCTCTGCCCTCTTTCCCTCTCATTCATCTCTTCCCATCACTGTATTTGGGTTGCTTAGTTATTTTTTTTTCTATGTCCAGTGCAGCTGTTGGGCCCCTTTGTTGTATGTTCTTCCTTTTCCCACTTATTGTGTTCCTCCTCCTGGCTTCCCTCCATTGCGTGCATATTTCTACCGTCTACATAGTCAAGAACATGGAGTCATTAATGGTGATACAACAAAATGAGTGGCTGTCCTCTGTTTCTTGAGTCCTCTTTACTTTGTCATACCTTCTTGCATTTTGGCTTTAGCATCCACGTATCAGGTAGACCCTATGCCATTTTTCTCATTGTTCTTGGCTTACTTCACTCAAATAATTTGGTCTAGCTCCATCCATTTCCCTGCAAATACCATCATTTTGTCCTTTCTAATGGTTACATGTATTCCATTGTATATAGGTTCCACATTTTTTGGATCGACTTATCAGTTGTGGCTTATCTGGGTTGTTTCCAAATCTTGGCTATTGTGAACAGTGCTGCAATAATCATAGAGGTGTGTATGTCTATGTATACTGGTTCCTGATGTTCAGAGTAGATGCCTAGGAGTGGTATGGCCAGTTCATAGGACAGGTCGATATTTAGCTTTCGAAGGTACCTCCAGGCTGCTTTCCATAGTGGTTGTATTAATATGTATTCCAACTAGCAATGCAGTAATGTTTCTTTCTTTGTATCCCTTCCAGCATTTGTGATTGGCTGAATTTAGGATGTGGGCCATTCTGACTGGGGTAAGGTGGTATCTCAGAGTTGTTTTTATTTGCATTTCCCTTACTGCCAGGGATGATGAACATTTCCTCATGTGTTTCTTTGCCGTTTTTATCTTTTCTTCTGAGAAGTCTCTCGTTAGCTTCCTATACCATTCCAAGATTGGTTTGTTAGGTTTGTGAAGGGTTGGGCTCTTGACTTCACCATATGTAATATAATGGATATTATAATATAATGGATATTAGACACTTGTCTGTTATATTGCTGGTAAATATTTTTTCCCATTTCTTCCATTTCCTGGTAATCTCTATGATTCCTTTTTTTAGGCTTTTATAGTTTTCATGAAACCGACCCTCTATATCTTTGTTTAGGTTAATTCCTAGATACGTTATTTTTTTAGGTTATTGTGAATGGGGTTGTTTCCTTGATTTCCCTTTCTATTTGTTCATTGTTACTATACAAAAAGGCTACTGACTTTTGTGGGTTAATTTTGTATCCTGCTACTTTGCCAAATTGGTTTATAACTTCTAAGAGTTTGGGGATGGAGCTTTAGGGATTGGTAATTTATAAAATAATGCCATCTGAAAAAGAGATAGTTTATCTTCTTCCTGTCTTATGTGGATTCCTTTAATGTCTTTCTCTTGCATTATTGCTCTGGCTAAGAATTCCAGAACTATATTGAAGAAGCGTGGATAGAGTGGGCATCCTTGCCTTGTTGCTTTTTTAGGGGAAGTGGTTGTAGTTTTTCCCCATTAAGTATAATATTGGCCTTTGACGTGCCATGTAAGACTTTCATTATGGTATGTCATGTTCCTTCTATTCTTATTTTTTCCATAGCTTTTAACATAAATGAGTGCTGAATTTTATCAAAAGCCTTTTCTGCATCAATGGAGATAATCATATGGTTCTTGACCTTGGATCTGTTGATGTGATGGATTAGATTTATTGACTTACATATATTAAACCATCCCTACATTTCTGGGATGAAGCCAACTTTGTCATAATGTATGATTTTTTTGATATGTTTCTGTATTCTGTTGGCTGCAATTTTATTGAGGAGCTTTGTATCCATCTTAATAAACCAGATTGGTGTGTAGTTCTTTTTTTGTTGGGTCTTTGCCTGGTTTGGGGATGAATGTGATATTGGCTTCATAGAATGAGTTTGGGATTACTCCCTCTGTTTCTATTTCTCTGAAGAGCTTGAGGAGTGTGGGTATTAGTTCCTCATTAAAGGCCTTATAGAATTCTGTAGTGAATCCATCAGGTCCTAGGCTTTTATTATTGGAAGATTTCTGATTACTTCTACTATCTCATTGTAGGTAATTGGCATGTTTAATTGATTTCTTTCTTCTTGGTTCTGTTTGGGAAATTTGTATTTCTTTTTTTCAGGCTAAAAAAAGTTTATTTACTGAACTGCTGCCCATACCATGTATGGTGGAGAAGCAAGGCTTAAAAGGAAGGGAGGCGACCCACCTCTGTGTCAGGACTTATCTAGGCTAGGGAAAGGAAGAAGTGTGTCCAGGTGGGGGAAAGGTGTGGTCACACTGGATCTTGATGTGACCTCAGGGTCTGGGACCCTCATAAGGTCATATGGGAGGCTTGTGACCAGAGGTGGCTCAGGATGTGACCTAGCAGGAGGGGAAGGGGACTGCTTCCAGGTCTGCTAGTTACCTATGTAACAGATATTGGCTGGAAATTTAACCAAGAAAAGAGGGAGGTGTTCCTGTTCAGGCCTTACACTCCAGCCTTTTGATAATTATGAAAAAATGGTGAAGATTCTCTATGGCTATTTCCTGTTTGCAAGGGGTATCAACAGTAGGGGTAAAAGGCTGAATTGAGATCCCATCTGAGAGAAGGCAGCAGGCAACAGCTCTTACTTGGACAATGAGTCCTATGAAGTCTGTAGGAGGCAAGTCTCCGGGACCAAGTATGGAGAAGTCTCAGAGGCATTGAGGGACTGGAAAAAAATACTCGAGAGCAAATAAATGGCAAGAGGAAGGACTTGGGGCTGAAAATGTTGGTAGAAATATCCCTATCTACTTCTGACATCTGGCGACTGGGTAGAGAAAAGTCAAGTAACAAAGGCAAGAACATAAATTACTGTCCAGTTGAAAGGTAGACTGGTATGGACATTAGATGGGCAGTCTTCTTACTTCTATTGACCTGACTGTGGTTAATTTTGAAAGGGCAGGCACAAAGTGGCTGATGTGTATCATCTTCTCTTACTCCTTTCCATGTTCCTTTGTTCTACAGACTGGCTGAGTCTAAGTGTCGTTGCTGGGATGGTTTGTCCTAGTTGGTATTCAAGGAGGTTTGAAATCAAGGCCTGGGCACTGTCCCTGAGCACTTCTGCTCAAGGCTAGCACTCTACCACTTTGAGTTATAGTACCACTTGCAGTGTTCGCTGGTTAGAGTTAAGAGGCTCGAGCCAAGCTTCCAGCCTGGCTTTGTGCAGGTTAGTTGAGAGATGTAATCTTAGGGATTTTTCAGCCCGGGGTGGATTTGAATCGCAACTTTTGTCACGAAAACCATTTGTTATTTCCAATTAAAGCAACAAGAAGTTCAAATAGAATATGTAGAGCTTACCTGGTCCTTATCAAGAATTGCCCAAATATTCTGCAATGACAAAACTTGTTAGATGGGAGACTCTTAGAACAGATATACCCAATATTTTAGTATTACGTAGTCAGTAGTAAACTAAAGAACACACACAAAAAAAGGCAAAACTCAAATCCTAAAATTTTAGAGAACAATGTTTAGACATCTGTGATAACAAAGCACATCATATGGTTGGGCCTCAGTTACCAGAGTCTGTGAAAAGAGCAACTTGCTAGCAAGGCATATTTGAATAGATGGATGGAGGGGAAATAATTTTGGTCGAAAGGTAAGGATTGGAGGGGCCCAAATCCTCAACCCACCATTTGGTCAAGATGGCGAACTCAAGATGGCAAATTTCTTAAAAAATGCAAAGAAAGCCTGAACAAAAAAAATCAAGCCTAGTTTGGCTAGCCTTTTAGAGGGAACCTAGAATGGGTCCCCTGGACCCAGCCCATGTCGCATGCTTCATGGCACAATACAAATAGTTGTAGAAAAGAAATGGAGAGATATAGAAAGTTGGGCATGATTAGCAGAGAGCAAAGAGATCCAGAAAGTGAACAGACTTCTGATCATTTAACATTGCAGAGGCAAAAATTGTCTAAATATGAGAAAAGCATAAAAAATTAGGTGTTCTGTCTATCCAGGGAGCACAGTAGGCATTTCAGAGGGGTTTCATGGCTTGGGCATGACTTGTAGCACCCTATTAAATGTGTAAGAGGGTCAGTCTGGTGAGTGAAGGAGAGCTGACCAGGCAGAAGCAATTTCCCTATTTCCCCTAGAGTATTCTAGAGAGAAATGGCCAAGACCCCATAACCAAGCATCCTCGGTTTCAGAGGTGACCAGCCTTTACGCTCTCTGGCATGGTGTCACATCTGAACAGAGACTGAGCAACAGAGAGCCGTAGAGAGTAGTTTCACTCACCAGAGAAGGGAAGAGGTGTGGACGTGGATATGAAGGCCAGCAATGGTATTGGTGAAAAGTCTCACGTGGTGTCTCAATGCAGTTTAGTTCACGGAAAAGGGGTGGTTAGGAAATTACAACATTTCCAACTCAAAAACCCCATCTGCGTCACAGCATCATATGTAAGGAATATTAAATAGGTAGGTTTCATTCGGTAGCCTATGAAGAAAATACCACACATTATTAAGGCAGGAAAAGAAGTTTATTTACCGAACTGCTGCCCCCACCATACATGGTGGAGAAGCAGGGCCAAAAAGGAAAGGGGGGATAGCAATTTGTATTTCTGTAGAAATTCATCCACCTATGCTAGGTTTTCCTTCCTTTGTGAGTAGAGTCTGGAATTATTTCCTTATGATTGTTTGGATTCCTGGATGTTTGTTGTAATTTTTCTTGTGGTATCTCTGATAATATTGATTTGGGTCTCCTCTCTTATTTTGTTAGTTACACTTGCCAGTGGTCCATCAGTTTTACTGATTTTTTCTTAAAAACAGTTATTTGTTTTACTAAATGTTATTTATAATTTTCTCAGTCTCTATCTCATTAATTTCAGCTCTTACTTTGGTTATCTCTTTCTGTCTAGCAACTTTAGGTTCAATTTATTCTTGTTTCTGTAGTAGTTTTCGTTATATCATAAGATTGTTTACTTGGTCTCTGTTTTCTTGATATGTGCACTGAGAGCAATACATTTGCCTCTCAGGACTGCTTTCACTGGGTCCCATAGGTTTCTTTGTGATGTTTCTTCATTTTCACTGAATTGTAGGAACTTTTTAATTTCTCCTTTAACTTCTTCTGTGACCCATGTATTGTTCAACTTAGTGCAGCTTAATTTCTATGTGTTTAAGGTTTTTTCTACTTTATGTCTTGTTATTGAGAACTAGTTTGATTCCACTATGTTCAGATAGAATGCAAGGTATTATGTCGATCTTCTTGTATTTGCTTAAATTCCTTGTATGAACTAAGAAATGATCTATTGTAGAAAAAGTGAATGCGTTGGCAAAAGTTAGACCCTGCTGGTGTGAATGCCTGTAATTGTAGCTACTCAGGAGGCTCAGATCTGTGTATTCAGGTTCAAAGCCAGACCAGGCAGGAAAGTTCACGAAGCTTTTCTGGGGTTGTTCAGCACCACACCCCTCGTCATGTCTGGGGTTGTTCACCACCTTTGCCACCATGGGCTCGGCTTGGAGGCTTATGCAAGCCTGTATGGAGAGGCGCTCCACCCCACCATGAGTCAGGTGTTAACCAGTGCTGCTGCCTCAGGCTGGGCTAGGCTGCTTATGCGGGCCAGTATGAAGAGGCATAAACCGCCATGGCTCTGGAGTTGTTCACTGCTGCTGTCCGTGCCACAGTTATCACTGGCCCTCCGGGCTGGTCTGGTCTGTTCCTGTGGGCTAGTGCCAAGAGGCATTGTGCCCAGAGTCTGGGTATTTTGCCACTACTACCAGCTGTTGCTGCTGCTCCAGATTAGGCTAGGCTGTTTACACCATCAAGACAGAGGTGCCTCACTGCGAGTCTAGGGTTGTTCACCACTACTGACAGTTGCTGCTGCTCTTGACTGGGTTGGGCTGCTTGCACCAGCCAGGCAGAGGTGCCATGCCAAGGAGTGTGAGGGGAATCTGTCTTCTGATATTTCGATTTGTATTCTCTGGGTTGGCATTGGACCTTGGGAGTCTTCTGTGAGCCTTGGGATGCTTGTGGGTGTGTGGTCCTCGGAGGGTCCAGAGCCAGGCCACAAAGCTCCACCACTTAAGCTGCTCAGTGGGGAGCCCATTACCAACAAGGGGTAGGAGAAGGGTCTTCCCACTTTACTGTCCCTTTTCTTTTTTCACTTTCTGTATCTCTCTGAGTAATCGCCTTTTTTTGTGGGTCACTTGCAGAAACGGAGCATTGAAATCCAAAATCTGTATTTCGTTGGGGAGAGCTGTGATGCTTTCATGCTGTTCCATCGCCATCTTGGCCCCTCCCCTTCGGGTGGAGTTTTTCTTAGGTGGCTGGTGGGCTTTGGTTACCAAAGGATAGGTCCATAAAAGAATATGTTGTAAAGCCTGCAGATTGTAGTTAGACATTTCTGTTAATATAGCCTTCCCAAATTTAGTAACCAAAGGGGGTGGTCTACCCTATAGTATTTCAAAGGGATTAAATCCTTTAACATAAGGGCTACATCTTGCTCAAAGGAAAGCAAAGTGGAGGAGGCTCACCTAGCCATGCACAGTCTCTGTAATTAATTTAGTTAGTTTGCTTTGAGGGCATATTCATTCTTTGTAATGCCTTGAACTCTGAGTTCTATAAATGGATTGTAACTTCCAATTTATTCCGAGAGTGTTAGTTAATAATTGAGAACTTGGGCCATGAATGCAGGGCCATCTTTGGACCCCACAGCTAATGGTAAGACAAATCAAAGAATTATTACATGCTTCAGCTCAGCCTGAAACAGTGTCCATATTGCTAATAGATACCAATACCTATACTTTCCAAGCGTTACCTCTGTGAAGTCCACTTTCCCAAATTCACCATCTGAGGTTCCTCACAAATGAATCCTTTCCATAGGTTCCAGCTTTTCATCATCTACCTGTTGGAAATTACCTACATATCTTACAAAGTATTGTCACGCTAAGGCCCCACTGGTTTTTAGAACAGTTTTAGGTAGTGACCTCGGGCAATTTACCAGGGTGCAAATATCTACACGTAAACTGACAGACAGCTTGAGCCTGTATGTTTTTTTCACAAGTTCAGTGTCAACATTTCCACACTTATTACCACTGTTTTTGCTTCTTCCTTTAATTTTAACGACTAGAGATTGCACTTGTAGCTCCAGAGATCCCACTGGTTTTAGAGTCATCTCCCAAGCTACCTGATCAGCTCAGATGTCTCCCTGTATCTTAGGGTCTCTAGTTTCTTTAACTCCTGTACAGTACTCTGAACCATGGAGACTTCTTCCATTTTATTCTCCCCCCTTTCCCTCAAACTTGCTTTCAAGGGCTGGGAAGGTGGCTCAGTGGTAGAGCGCATGCCGTGCATTCCAGAGGCCCTGGGTTCGATTCCTCAGCACCACATAAGCAAAAAGCAAAAAGTCGGAAGTGGAGCTGTGGCTCAAGTGGTAGAACGCTAGCCTTGAGCTCAAGAGCTGAGGGACAGCGCCCAGGCCCAGAGTTCAGACCCCATGACCAGATCCAAAACAAACAAACAAACAAACAAAACAAACTTGCTTTCAAAATCCCATTCTCCTTCTCAATGTGCTCCTTAAACTGTAACTGTTTTTGCAGGGTCACAGGAGAGTTCCTGTGACTGGCCAACTGCTGCTCCTTGTCACAACACTTTTGATTGCTCTTCAGCTCCTCTCTTAAGTTCACAAAGGTGCTATTGCGAGGTATTTTATCCCACCTCCACCTGTTCCATTGGGACATGATGTTTCTGCATTAAATTTATGGTGAAGATCTCAGCAGTTTTTTGGGGCTTTAATCTAGTACTTTCTCTTTCTTGTTTTCCACTTCAGTGTATTTTTGTGAGCGCTCTTACAACTGTTTGTTTAGCCCTTCTGTTTTTTTCCTAATGCTCTTTCCCTTTCCCCAAGATTCTCTATCAGAGCATGTGGTCCTTTAACTCTTTCTGAAGAGTAACAATCTCTTTCTTGAGCCTGATATTTTCCTGTTCACTTTTCTTGGCCTCATCTATGACAGCACTTCCTCGTCTTCTCTGCTAACCTCTTTCCTTCTCTCTCTGTTGCTTTGAATTTCTGGTGACAATTTTCAAAGCTTATAATCAACATGTACTTCAGCCTAATACATTCTTATATTAGATCCAGCTCATTTTTCATGTCCACAATTTCTTAATGCAGCATCAGGATCTCTTCTTGGCTTCACTTGTGGTTAGCAAGGATGGCAGTATTGCTGTCTTGTGCTTCTGTCGGCCTGTGGTCCCCTAATTTGCCTCATATTCATCCAGGCTAATGTATTTGAACTTCATTTGAATCTAAAAGTTTTCTAGGTTCCTTTTGAGGATTTTCTTCTCATTTTTCACTCTCACAAGTTTATATCTTCAAATCTTTTCTTCACGTCAAATAATTCTCTCTGTTTTCTCCAATGTGCTCTTCTATGAACTTTTAACGACTTTGTTGGTTTTGACAGGAACGTAATAGAGATTCAGTCATTTATAAGCCTGTGTTTTGAGATAGAAGTGTGTGAATTTTTTTTTTGCCATATTTCTTCTTAAGTTCAGAGGGCTGCTTTTTAAATTGAACACAGTTGGAATTCAGAGCCCCACGCTCCTTTGCATGTTACTCCAGAGATATGAACACATTTTCCAGGTGTTTAATGTGATTGCATAACCTGTCATTTTCTATCTTTCTCCTCCTTTGACATTCCTTTTCCCAATGTCCATTTTGATTTCAATAAGCACACTGATCTATTCCTAGAAGTTCCCTACTGTCATTTGCAAATGTATTGTATTGTCTTTGCCAAGGGATTCTTGATCCCTATTCTGGTGCTCCTATCAAAACTCAACTACCTTTCTTAGAGTCTTTTTTATCCAGGGTATCTCTGTTATCAAACACCTACTGGGCAACCACTTCCAACTGAGAATACACCTTTCCCTCAAACCCTTCTAACTTTTGAAGCTTTCTTCTAATATCTGGAGCTGACTGGGTAACAAAGGCTATATTTAGGGCTCTTTGATTTTCCAGGGCTTCAAGATCTATAGGCCTATATGTCCTATAGGCTTCTGGGAGAAGTTCACAAAAAGCATTATGGTATTCACTGGGGAACTGTACCATTTCACTCAACTTAGATTGATGACTTGTCTTTCTAGCCACTGAGATATCCCTGCTAATCAAATCTAGCAATAATAGGTAAGCACTTCCATACCTTGATCACTGTTAGTCTCAGCTTGGGTAAGTCTGTGGAAAGACTTGCTCCAAATGGTCTGGTTAATAGTGGAGCTACTGTCTGATCCAATGATTACTTTCAAGACACCGAGTAGGATTCACTCCCTTTTCTACCAAGTGAAAAGCACCTGTAAAATTTGCTGACACTCATTCCGGATGTGCTTGTTTGTGAAAATTACTGTCTCTAATGAAATAATGAGCCGCTGGTTTTTTTCTATAAAGGATGGAGTTTGCTGTTTCCAGTTATACAGGTCACTAGATGTAAAGAGAACATATATTTAAAAGGGGGCCTGCCCCCCCATCTCCTTCATGGTCCTGTCTCAAGGGTAATAATGGTAACATACCACATTGTACCACCTCAGGCTGGTAAAAGTAACCACTTTTGGTATGGGAAGACTTAACATTACAGGTGCTGATGGCAAAGAATAGGAGCAAGAGTACACCAATGCATCTTCCTCTGAGGGACTCTATAACCCTTGGGGAAAATATTTTTTGGATATAGGAACTTCAGGCCTTGTTCTCCCATCCTGAGAAAAGGAGTACACAGAGGTGCATTCAGGACACAGATAGAACTATCAGCATACACAAACAGGACAATAGCCACAGACACTTAACTTACATGTCCCATACCTCTCAATGTTGACCTCTACAGGAGGTCCCAGATTACAGAGAGAATGTCCCAGATTGCCTCTTGAGGAGGCCACAGATGACCCATGGAAAATGTCATATATGTCCTCCCTAGGAGGCCCTAGATAATCTCTCTTGGAGGTTCCAAATGGCTCCCCAAGGAAGTGTCAGATGACCTCCAAAGAAGGTCCCAGATGTCCTCTCAATGAGGCTTATATTACCTCTCAAATAGCTCCCAGATGGCCACTCAAAGAGGCCATATATGAACCCCAGAGGAGGGTCCAGATAACCCTCTTGAGAAAGTCACAGATGACCTCCAGAGAAGGTCCTATGTAACTTCTCAAGGAAGTTCCAGATGATGTATGAAGACGGTCATACATTTCTCATCAAGATAACCCAAGCTGGCCTCCTAAAGAAGTTCCAGATTACCACAGGAGGTGGTCCTAGATTGCCTCTAAAGGAAGCTCCAAATACTACTTTTGAAGAGGTCTCAGGTTGCCTCCTGAGGAAACCCCAGATGACCTCTGGAGAAAGTCCAAGATAGCCCCTGGAGAAGGCCCTAGATGACCTCCAGGGTAGGTTTAAGATGGCTTCTGAAGGAAGTCGCAGATGTACGCTTGATGGGATTCCAGATGGATTCCCAAGGAAGCCCTACATTACCTCTCAAGGAGTTCCCAGAAGCCACAAATGACCTCCAGATGGGGTCCCCAAAACAGACTGGCAAGCTTTCCCAGACGCACCCTTAGAGGACCCTAAATGACTTTTATCAATGTTGGTCCTCCGGAGACAAACACTCGAGGTAGACTCTTAACCCTGAGGGTTGACACTTTCACCTATGGGGATTTTTCCCTGGGGCCAAGGCCTGTTGCTATCCAAATTGATTTATCTTTATGGGGTTTCCAAAAATCAGGATCTCCGTAGTTCAAGAGAATCCATCGAGACACATTTAATATAATAAATGTTCTCCAAACCACCAATCCCCAAAGTTACGATATCCAAAGCTCCAAACATCAAAGGGCAAGCCTTTTTCCCCCTTCCCTTTGTCTCTCCTTTGCTACAGAACTATACATCCTTCGATGTTTTCCATTTTTCCCTTCTACTACTTCCTTCTTCTCTTCAGACCTCTCCACTCTCCACAGGTCTGAACTGCTTTGCCTGGTTCGTCAGTTTCCATCCTTCACCTCCTGCCCCCCCTCAACTTCCTCTCCTCCAAGGTCTTTCCCCTTCTGCTATCACACCACTTCCTTCCTTCCAGGACATTTCCCTTTTTCTCTTTCCTTTTATTGCTCTGAACAAGTAGCCTATATAAAGTCTGTACCCCTTCTCTACACCAACTCCCTAACAGTTTTCAACTGTCACATCCCAAACTGCCCACAGCCCAATCACTTCTTAACAGCTCAACACGTGGTGATTAATGCACCAAGCCCTCCCACAGAATGCCCCAACTTCTTTGGTGGCATACTTTGTCCTCTCCAGCTGGCCAGGAGATGATGCCTGGCTGATTATTGGACCCTGCTGATTATTACAATATCCTCCTTGTGAACTAGTAGCAATTGACATTGGAAATTTGATTGTAATATTACAAACTTGTTGTAACATCACAAATCCATTTTGACATCATCATCAGCACGACATCATAAACTCACTGTGATAATATTGTCATTGTCACATCTTGATTCCATTGTGACATCTCAAATCTATTATGACCTCTTTTGAAAAATCCATGCCCTTTTCAACAGCACAGTCCCTTTGTGTATCCATATCATTGTTGTTAACTGACAATTGAGATCAGAAATGCCATTATAACATCAAAAAGTGTTTGTGACATCCTCAACAGTGTGACATCACATTTTCATTATGAGAGCATCAGCTCATTGTGATATCACCAAACTCAATGACATAATTGCATTATGACAACAATTCTCATTATGACATCATAGACACATTATGAATGCCTATTTTGTGATTTCATTGTATTTCAAACGTGACATGAGAGTTGATATCAGAAACACATTTTTGTGTCTACATAATCATTTTGACATCATAATCACTTTGTGATATCACAGTGACATTGTGATATAACTAACACAATGAAATATCCCAAACATCTCCTGTCCTCATAACTTTTGTGACAAGCTAACATTGTGATATCTTAGACCTTTTTGCCCTCATAATTTTCCAACCTCATATTTCATGTATGACATGAGATACCAGAAATCCACTGACATCATGACCATTGTGACATCACACTGACAAATGTCATGATCATCGTGTCACATTGTGACATCACAAAAGTTTTGATGTCACAATTAGATGGTGATGCCATTCAGGTAAGGGGTTACAATAGGTCTATGATGTGACAATTGGTTGGTGATATCCAAATGGCATAAAAGATCTCATTTGTCATGAAATCACAGAGAATACGAGTTCACAAATGGACTGTGGTTTCTACAAAGGCATGTGTTGTCGCAAATGTGTTGAAGTCCTAGGAGGATTATGATGTCACAATGTGACATAATGGCCATGATGTCTGTCAGTATGATGTCACAATGGTCATGATGTCACAGTGGATTTCTGATATTACATATCATAACTGAAACATTATGTTTGAAAACAGTTTATGAGCTCATAAAGGGACTAAGACATCATAATTGGAGCACGTCACGAGACTTATGAGGACATTGTGGTCACACAGGCATCAAAGATGGCCCTGAGAGGAAGTTGAGTGGGCAGAGCCTGATTTGTTTAAGTTCAGTGTGTAAACAGCTTGTGGAAGCTTAGGTGCATGATATGGCGTGACCTTTACAGTGATTGGTTGGTTCCATTTCCTCCCCTCCCACGCAGTCTTTTGTTTTAAAAAGGGCTTGCTCTGTGTTAATAAATGAGTCTCTACTTGACTTGAATCCCCTCTGCATCTGATTGTCTCTTAGGCTAAGGAGACGGGGAACGGGTGAAAGGCCACACTTACCTTTCCTTGGACCTTGTCTTCCTTTTGTGGGACAAACGAAGACTTGACATCTGGCTCCCCACATGGGGTTCGAAAGGAAAAGATACTGGCTGAGGCTAAGCACTCTCTCAGGGTAAGTGAAACCCTTAGTATGGGTAATGCTATTTCACAGAAGGAGGAGGAGGAGGCAACATTAAGCCTAGAGGGAGTAAAGGAGGACTTGGGAAGTGAGAAAGAAATGGAATGGGACAAATTCCACTGAGAACGCACCGAAACACCCACAGTAGAAGTCAAAACGAGGGTGAAAGTTACCCCCTATGACTTGGGTGCCCTTGACAAATCCTAGGTCCCCACACTATTTTCCTGATTGGGGGGGAGGTAAGGTGCCCTACGGGACCTGCAAGAGGGACCTGCAAGACCCAGACCCCTACCAACCATCCATAGAAGGGTCGAGGGCTGGGGAAGTAACCTATTTGGAGTCCTGACATTTAAGGGAAGTGCCACGCAGGAGTCCAGACCTTAGGCCACAGGATTCACTTCCCCAAGCTTATCCGGTCAATCTGGCACCAGGAGGTAATATGCCCTTGGAATGGTATCCATGGGAAGCTAAGGATCTGAAAAAGCTCCACAAGGCGGTGGTGGAGAATGGCCTGAACTCTCCTATTCACCTGTGTGTCTGGTGGTGTGGCCAAAGCCCTCCTCACCAGTTCTCAGTTTATTAAATGATGTACCTTCTTTAAGGAGGAATGCAGAGTGCAAGCGGAGAATAACCGTCAGGGTCAATCCGGGATAACTATTACTTATGCCATGTTAACAGGGACAGGGAAAAGGTGCTCCACTGGCATCTAACAGGCCACAATACCTGCCCCGTACCATGACCAGGTGAGACAGGCAGGACTTGCTGCATGGTACAAACTGGATGATGGGCCACTGAACCCCCCATACCAGGAGTGAGACAAAAAACCTTGTGAGCCTCTAGATGAGTTTGTAGACTGAGTCCAACAGAGTATTAACCACAAGCTGCTGGCAGGGAACCTCCAAGATCAGTTTGTAAAGTTGCTGGTTTGGGAAAGGGTGAATGCAGACCACTGCATGGCCTGCACAGGATTTAGAAAGAGTTCCATGAGCAGATGGGTGGCGGCCTCGCAGGATGTGAGAATGCAACAGCACCAGTCCCAATCATAACCTTTAGTTTTACAGGCTCAGACATCTGCAATGACTGAGGCTATTATCCAGGTGCTGGCAGCCCAAGGCCAAAGAACCTGAAAACCATCGGGGAGAGGGACTTGTTTTAAATGCGGGCAGGAGGGGCACTTTAAGAGGGACTGTTCAAAACAATCCTCCCCCCTGCCAAATGGCCCAGGGGGTCCAAACCGCCCCCTACACCCTGCTCCAGGTGCAGGAAGGGTACCATTGGAAAAATGATTGTCGATCCAAATTTGATGTAAATAGGAAGCTTTAAACTAGGGGAGGGACATCCTCCAGCCCCGTTAACTCAAGGAGGAATCCCCTCTGCTGTGGGGCCCAGGCAGCCTCATGGCAAGTTGACCCAGGCCCATAGGACCGTGACCCTGGAGGAAGGACTCCGCCTTAAAATGACTATTTTCATAGGCGGGAAGCAGTTTCACTGCCTAATTGACACGGGGGAAGATCAGGGAAGAAGAAGTGCCCTTGGACTGGAAGCTTGCATCTGGACCCCCAATATTGGGGGTAGAGAGCAACTCCCAGAACAAAGAGACGGTTGCCCTTATGAAATGGACTAGCCCAGATGGAGAACAGGGAAAGATATGCCCTTTAGTGGCAAAAAAACTCACTGCCAATTTACTAGGGCAAGACATGCTAAGATAAATGGATGCCGTGGTCACTACAGACCATCAAGCATGCTATGATGATATCCTGGATGGAGAAGAAGCACAAAGGCTTAAACAGGATCTAGGGGATCCGCTCAGGTGCACTCCCAATCCTAAAGGCCCACTGCTTTCGAGTATCTCCCATTAGGTGGAAACCCAGAAGCGCTATCTGGGTGGAGAAGTGGCCATTGAACAAACCCAAACTTGTAGCCCTCCACTTTTTGGTGAAGGAACAGATAAACCTTGGCATGGATGTCCTTTCATTAGTCCTTGGAACACACTCATATCTGTTATTCAAAAGGCCTTCTGGGACTTGGCGTTTATTCCAAGATCTAAGTAAGGTAAATGAAAGCATGAAGTTAGTAGGAACGCCGCTAAGAAGCATGCCCTGGACTCCCACTCTACCTTCAGAATATACCTTAGTTGTGATTGATATTAAAGATTGTTTTTTTCTATCCCCTGCATCCAGATGACTGTGAGAAATTTGTTTTCTCCATCCCTTCTCTTAATTTTTCCCAGCCTCATCGGAGGTTTGAATGTAAGGTGCTGCCACAGAGAATGGCCAATAGCCAGGCCTTGTGCCAATACTTGGCCACACGTTTAGGGCCTGTGCTGGGTTCAGACACCTCCCTTGCCTATGCCTACATGGATGATATAATTCTGGGCCACCAAGACCCGGGCCACCTGGAGGGCCTTCTGGCCCAGGTTCTAGCCATATTAAAAATGGGGATTTACCATAGCCCTCAATAAAATTCAAAAGGTACCTCCTTTTAAGTTGTTCGTGTCCCACCTTACCTTGACTCAGGCCAGCTCCCTTAAGCCTTTGCTGGACATTCCAGCCATTCTGACCTTATCCCAACTTCAGAGCTTTTTAGAGGAAATAAATTAGCTGTTGGCATGGGTTCCTCTCCCTAAAGATAGTCTTGTGCCTTATTTGCTCTACTAAAAGACAGAATGCCCCAAGAAGTTATTAAATTTCAGACAGCCATCGGCAATATTATTGCAGTTCAAAAAAGCCCTGGATGAAGTTTACCTGAAGCAGTATTCTATTTTTGAGCCCATTTTCCTTTGGTTGTTTGCAGGTATCACATTGATTTCTGCAGTTTTAACTCAAAGGGGGGAACCATTAGAGTGGGTTCATATTCCCCTGGGGGGAACACCTCAGGTGTACTCTCAGGCAGGCAAACTTGCAGATGCTATTGTCAAGGGAAGGACCCAAGCCCAACGGCATTATGGCCTCGACCCTCTCCATTGTTTTTCATTTTCGGATGGTAGACGTTGAGTGGCTCACTCGAGGAATGCTCATCTTGCTCTCTCTGTGGAGGGGTTCCTAGGCCAAATTGACTGCCATTATGGGCCATCCAAATGGACTGTCATGTTATGGCGACTTCCCCTCAAAATGCCTTCTCTATTTTCTCCTATGACTCTTCCTGGTGCCCTCCATGTTTTGTCTGATGGAGGTAAAGTAAGCTCTGTGTATGCAGCCTTTGAAGAGCAACAAATACCCCAAGCCAACAAAGATTTCAAACTTGTCAAGGGTCAGCACAATATAAAGAAATGCTGGCCATAATTATGGCCCTTCATGACATTCAAAAACCCTTTAATTTGTATTCGGATATCCTATATATGATTAACTTGTTCCCCCATATTCCCCAGGCACATAATAAGCTGGATTAAAACCCTATTTCCCCTCTTATGGTTACCCTTAAGGGTCTATTAGAAGGGCGAGGAGCCCCTATTCATATTCAACATTTGAGAGGGCATTCAAAACTTCCTGGGTTTCTATCTCTAGGCAATAATTGGGCAGACCAGTTAGCTACTGGCCCACAAGTACTAACGTTACAAGAGGCTACCTGTTTGCATGATTTCACCCACATTAACTGGAAAGATCTTCAACATAGATTTCCTCAGATTCCTGTAAAGGACCTCAAAAGGATAGTACATACCTGCAAAACATGCCAACCCTTCTTAAAAGTACCCCCGTTACAACCACCAAGGGTAAATCCCAGAGACCTTAATCCTGGCAAACAGACATTACTCATTTCCTAGCCTTTGGTAAGTTTAAATATATCTTTGTCTCTATAGATACCTACTCAGGAGCATGCTGGGCCACAGCACATACAGGAGAAAGAACTAAACATTCACAAGCACATTTTCTTCAATGCTCTGCCACCTTGAGTCTACCAGAACAAGTTAAAACCGATAATGGATCCTGTTTTGTTAGTAAAGCAATGTAAGGGTTTTGTGACAAATGGCACATTAGTCATACTACAGGATTTCCCTATAATCCCCAAGGCCAAGCAATTATAGAAAGAAACCACCAATGTCTTAAGGAGCAATTATTAAAACAAAAAGTGGGAATTAGCCCCTATATACAGTTACAGCTTTGTATAGCTTTGTTTACCATTAACATTTTAAGTTTTCCAAAAAGGGCAACTGAATACAGATTTCAAAAGCACTGGGGACAACTAAACCCTAAGTCCCAAGTGAAATTCAGGTAGAAGGACCCCCTGACACAACAATGGAGAGTACCTGATCTGCTAGTTACCATGGGCAGGGGATTTGGATGCTTTTTTCCCCACAGAGGTGACAGCCTCCATTTGGATCCCTGCCAGGAACCTTAAAGTTTTACCCCTTTCCTCTATACAGGAGGATGCCTAAGTGTAAACTAACAAACAAGGAAAGAAAAATGGCTATGGTGGCAGAGGCTTGTGTTTAAAGGAGGGAAAGCAAGAAAGATAACTAACTATTCCCAAGGGCAATCAGCCCTTGAGAAGCTCTTGTGTTCTCTAACAATTGCAGATGGCGATACTCCAGCTGTTGGCTCTTCTGACCCTCCCAGTCCCAGCAATGGCTATGGAATCCATCAACCTCAATGGGTGACCTGGGCAGTGATCAGCACTGGCAATGCAGACATAGCTCCACAAGAGAAGCTGTCCCTTCGACTTGGTGGCTTGACCTTCATTTTGATCACCACCCTATGTCATTTTGTATGGACCATTTAATATTTCTGTAGGAGTTATTTGTTTTAATGCTACCTGCTCTAATATTCCTTTTACAAGCCCCACCTCTGGAATCTGAAATGGCAAAGACTGCTATCCCATCCCTGACTGTTAAAGGACCGCTAGTGACATTGCTTGGCCTGGGAATGCTTTTGCTGATGATTTTTCTACGCCTTCCTTGCATTATATGTGCACTGCAAACCTCTTAAGACTTTAGACAGCCAGGCATAAATTTCCCCCAAGAGGAACCGCAACCAGAGATGGGTAAGAGGGGGTGCCAGTCTGACCAACCTAAGACAGGGCCTTCAGCTTCGTTCTGAAGAAGTTCCCAATGAAGGGTAAGACAGACAAGACAATCCACCCAACCTAAGCAGGCAAGTTCGATTCTTGAAACAAAGACGCGGTGTTGGGAGCCGACAGTAAAGCTCAAAGGTCATCCTGACCCCTGTACTCGCTTGAAGGCACAAATCAACTGGCTTACTTGAAAGATACCAGGTGCCCGGGATTGCTTTGCTATGTCTGTATAGTTTGTTTTAATTTTTCCTTGTTTTTTCTGGACTATAGTAGAATGGCCTGAGAGTGGGGGCCCACAAGGATGCACCGTGTCACATGTGTGGAATTCCCAATACCCAGGCTGCTCCCATGTTCTGAAGAAGACGAGATAATGACTGTTCTATATGCCCTGAAATTAATCAAACTGCTTCAGACATTTCTAACTGTGGTTGGGCTGATGTTTATTACTGTGCTACTTGGGGATGTGAGGTAATTGGGACTGGCTCTTGTATCACACACAAGGGCCCTATACTTGTCTGGTGAATCTTGCCCCCCAGACTTGCCTCAAACCCTCTGCATGGCCAATGCTATTCTTATCAATGTAATTCTGTTAGTATAACCTGTACAAAGGAGAGGGAAAGGATAACTAACTGGGAGGTGTATCTGCATTAAAACAAAAAGGGAGAATCTGTGGGGCACACAGGCAGCAAAGATGGCCCTGAGAGGAAGTTGATTGAGCAGAACCTGATTTGTTTACATTCAGTGTGTATATAGCTTGTGGAAGCTCAGGTGCATGATAAGGTGTGACCATTACAGAGAATGGTTGGTTCCATTTCCTCTCCTCCCACGCAGTCTTTTGCTTTAAAAAGGTCTTGCTCTGTGTTAATAAACGAGTTCCTTCCTGACTTGACTCCCCTGCATCTGATTGTCTCCTGGGCTAAGGGAAGCTGGGGAACGTGCGAGCAGCCGCACTTAGCTTTCCTCGGACCCTGTCCAGCTTTCGTGGGATGGATGAAGACCCGACAGAAGAGGGAAGGTTTGTGATATCACAGTGTGTTAGTGATATCACCATGGCACTGTGATGTCATAAACTAATTGTGATGCCATATATTTATGAGATCACAATGGTTTTCTGATATCAACCCAAATGCCACATTTTAAATAGAATGAACTAAGAGAATAGTGTCTGTAACATCACAATGACAATTTAATGTCATAATGCTATGAGGTCATTGTAAATTGGTGATGTCATGGTAATGAGGTAATGGTGTCATAATGAATATGTGTTGTCACACTGGTGATTGGGTCACAAAGAGTTTGTGATGTTACAATGGCATATATGAATTAAATTATCTTGTGTTCATAATGAGGATATGGGTACACAAAGGGACTGTGATGTCAAAAGTACCATATGTGTTTTCAAAAGTACTTAGGGGTCATGATAGCTTTATGATACACCGTTGTGATGAGGTCACAACAGGTCATTGATGTCATAATGATTTTGTAATATCTCAAACATATGTCCAATTTCAACTGCTAGTATTTCACAATGTATATACAAGTTCACAGAAGGAGCTTGAAGTCTTAATGGACATGAATTTTTTAAAATGTCATGAGGTCATATTAGGTTTGTGAATACACAATGGAACAGTGATATCACCATGGCAATGTCAACTCACTACATCATGACAAAATATTGTTTTGGTGCCACAATTAGTCGATGATACTACATTGGTGATGAGGTCACAAAAGATTGGTGATGTTACAATGTGTTGGGCATGTCACAATGACATGATGGTTCTCAATTGTCTTTAACTTACAATGAGTATATGAGTTCACAAAGGGACTTTGGTTTCTCCAAAATTATGTGTTGTCACAAATATATTGAAATCCTAAAAGGTTTGTGATGTCAGAATTTGTCACAGTGGTTATGAAATCTGGCAGTGTGATATCACCATGGTCATGATGTCACTGGAAATTTGTGATATCAAATGTCATATGTGAAATTTAATGAAGTCAACAAGAGATTATGAGGACAAAAAGGCCTAAGATATTAGAATTGCAGCATGTCACAAAAGTTATGATGACAGGATAGGTTTGTGATGTCACGGTGGGTTATGTGATATTGTGATATGTAGGTTATTATGATATCACAGTGACAATGTGATGTACAAAGGGATTGTAATGTCATAATGGTTATGAGTTCACGATTTGTTTATGATATCAACCTACAGGCCACATTTAAATAGAATGAAATCACAGAAAAGGCATTCATAATGTGTCTATGATGTCACAAGGATAAGGTGAAGTTCTAAATCTATCATATCATTTTAGTTTAATTATCATTTAGTGAAATCTCACAATGAGCAGATGTTGTCAAAATGACAATGTGATGTCACAATTGTGATGAACTCACAAACTGTTTTTGATGTTAAAATGTCCTGTCATTCTCAATTGTCAATATTTCACAGTGGGGATTTGAGTACAAAAAGGGAATGTGATGTCACAAAGCTATGTATTTTTTCGAAGATATAGGAGGTCATAATAGATTTGGGATGTCACAATGTGATCCTGGTGTCAAAACAGCAATGTGATATCACAATGGTTTTGTGATGTCACACTAGTGATGAGGTCTTAATGGGTTAGTTATGTCACAAGTTTGTAATATCACAATTATTTGTCCAATTTTAATTGCTAGTAGACCACCATGAGGACACGGTAAAAACCAGCAGTGCCCCTATAATCCACGGGAACAGATAGTGGTTATGGCCTCTTGGTCTGGACCACCGGAGAGGGGGGTTGCATGCCACTGGAGTGGGCAGGACATGTTGCTGAAGGAGATAGGATGTCAAGCCCCACATGGTGAGCTGCCAAGAAGTGATTGGGCATGAACATTTGGGAAGTGATGATTGAAAACTCTTATGCAGGAAACATATCGCAGTGGGAGAAGGGCACAGCCTATATATAGGCTGCAGGTTCAGAGCAACAGAAGGGGAGAGAAAAAGGAGAAAGGCCTGGAAGGAAAGAAGTGATGAGACTGCAGGAAGGTAAAGACCTGGGAGGAGAGGAAATTGAGGGAGAGCAGGAGGTGAAGGATGGCAGCTGGCCACCTGGATAGGGCAGGGTAGGACTGTCAAGAGTAGAGCAGCCTGAAGAAAAGAAGGGAACGGTGGAAGGAAAAAATGAAAGACCTGAAATGTAGGACAGGTCTGGAGAGAAGGAGGATGAAGAGAAAGGAAAAAGCCTTGTACTTTGAAGTGTGGAGTTTTGGAGATCATTATTTTGGGGGATGGTTGTTTGTAGACCAGTTAACAAATGGCTGGCCTGCTCTTTGGAGTTGTGAGGGTTCATGGTTGAGGCTGAATTTAGCTCTGGGCATCCAGCCCAGGTCAAGCTAGTCACTTGTTACAAAATTTATGAGGACAAGACAGGTAATGATATCACAATATCAATATGAGTTCACAAATGGATGTAATGTCACAATAGTGATGTGGTCACAATGGGTTTCTGAAATCAAACTTCATGCCACATTTGAGATAGAAAGAAATCACAGAATAGGTAATCACATTGTCTCTATGACCTCACAAAGAAAATGTGATTTCATAATGCTATGATGTCATTGTCATTTTGGGATGTCACAATGGGCTGATGTTATCCTAACAACAATGTGATGTCACTCTGGAGATGATGTCACAAAGCATTTGTAATGGTACAATGGCATTTCTGATATCAGTTGTCCTTTGCTCACAGAGAATATAATTATCCAAAGGGACTGTGATATCACAAACACCATGTGCTTTTACAAAGGTGCTTAGAGGTCACAACAGGTTTGGTATGTCACAAGGTGATCGTGATATCACTGTGGAAATATGTCACAATGGGTTTGTGATGTCACAGTGGGGATAAGGTCAGACATGGATAGTGATGTCACTATGAATTTGTAGTATCACCATTACATGGTGATATTACTAGATCACAATGAAGATACGAGTTCACATAAGGACCTAGAAGTCAGAAAGGCTATGAATTTTGTAAAATATTATGAGTACATATTAGATTGGTGGAAACGCGATGGGACAGAGATATCCCATTAGCAATATAATGTTTCCATTACATGAGGTAGTATTGTTTTGAAGTCACAAATAGTTGGTAATGCCATATAGGTAATGAGGTCTTATAGATTTGTGATTTCACAATGGGATGGTGATGTCACAATCTCATGCTAGGTGTCTAATCGACAATGAATATATAAGTTCACAAGGGATAATGATATATCCAAAGGTATATGTTGGCACAAGTGTAATGAGTCTTAACAGGTTTGTGATGTCACAAACTCAATGTTCATGACATCTGGCAATGTGATGTCACAGTGGTCATGATGTCATAGTGAATTTCTGATATCACATGTCATACCTGATGTATTATGAATTAAACAATTTATGAGCTGAGAGAGGCCAGAGATCACACTGGCAGCATGTCAAAACATTTATGAGGATAGGACAGTTTTGTGATATCACAGTGGGTTAGTGATATCATAATGGCAATGTGGTATCACCAAGGTATTGTGATGTCATAATGGTTATGTTGTCACAATCTATTTCTGATATCAACCCACCTGCCACATTTGAAATAGAATGAAACCACAGAATAGGCATTCCAATGTATCTGTGACATCTCAATGACCATGTGATGTCATAATGCTATGAAATCATTGTTGTTTTATGATGTCACAATGGGCTGATGGTGTCATAATGACAATGTGATGTTACACTGGTGATGATGTCAAAAAGGTTTTGCAATGTTAAAATGGCATGTCTGATCTCAATTAGCTCAAAATGATATGGGTACACAAAGGGCCTTTGATGACACAAAAGCCATGTTTTCAAAGCTTCTGAGGTCATAATAGGTTTGGGATATCACAATATGATCATGGTGGCACAATGGCAATGTGATATCACAATGAGTTTTTGATGTCACCGCAGTGATGAGGTCACAATGTGTTAGTGATGTCTCATCAAGTTTTAATATAACAATGACATATACAACTTCAATTTCTTCTAATTCACTATGAGGATACTGTAATAACCAGTGTTGGCAGAATTATCTGTGGCAGCACATAATCATTGTAAATTCTTGGCCTGGACCACGGGAGAATGTGGAGAATGCCGCCAAAGGTGGAGGTGTCAAGCCTCACATGGTGAGCTGTCAAGAAGTGATTGAGCATTGGGCAGATTGGGAAGAGATGGTTAAAAATTGTTAGGCAGGAGACCCATTGGAGTGAGGAGGGGTACAAACTATATATAGGTTGCATTTTCAGAGCATGGAAATGGGGGATAAAAATGGGAGCTACCCGGATGGAAGAAAGTGATGAGACAGGAAGAAGGAAAAAACCTGAGAAGAGAGGAAGATGAGAGAGAGCAGAAGGTTGGCAAGTGGTCAGTGGGGCAGAGTAGGGCAGGCCTGTGGAGAGTAGAGAGACATCAAGAGAAGAAGGAAGTGGTGGAAGGGAAAAAGGGAAAGACCAGGAAGTAAGAACAGTTCTGTATTGAAGGAGGGAGGAATGAAAAAGTAAAAAGCCTTGCCCATTGAGGTTTGGAGATTTGGAGATCATAATTTTAGGCTGGTGGTTTGCAGACCAATTAAGAAAGGGTGGGGCTTCCCATTGGAGGTCTGAGGTTTGGTGGTCAAGGCTGCTCTTGGACCTGTGTATCCAATCCAGGATAAGGTAATCTCAGTCCCCTTTCTATTGTAAATTGTTTTATTATATTAAATGTGACTACATGGTTTGTCTCCTTGCCTTAGAGGTCATAAGTACACGAGTTCACAGAAAGAGCTTGAAGTCTCAAAGGCCACGAATATTCTAAGATGTGATGTGGCCATATAGGTTTGTAAAAGCACAATGGGACAGTGATATCACAACGGCAATACCACAATATCATGTCAAAATAATGCTTTGATACCACAATTAGTTGTTGATGCCATTCTCGTGATGAGGTCACAATAAGTTTGTGATGTCACAATGGGTTCATGATGTCAGAGTGGCATGGCAGATCTCAAATCTCATTAATTGGCAATGAATATATGAGTTCAAAAAGGGACTGTAATGTCTCCAAAGGCATGTGTTGTCACAAATGTGATGCCGTTCTCACAGGTTTGTGATGTCACAATGTGACAAAATGGTCATGATATCTGGCAGTATGATGTCACAGGGGATTTCTTTGTTTTTATTTTTTTAAATAAGTTATTTTTATTGTTAAAAAACTGTACAGAGGGGTTACAATCAAATGACTAAGGTAATGAGTACATTTCTTTTTTTTTTTTTTTTTTTTTTTTTTTGGGTCCAGTCGTGGGGCCTGAACTCTGGGCCTGGGCGCTGTCCCTCAGCTCTTCAGCTCAAGGCTAGCGCTCTACCACTTGAGCCACAGCACCATTTCTGGCTTTTTTCTTTTTGCTTATGTGGTGCTGAGGAATCAAACCCAGGGCCTCAGGCATGCAAGACAAGCACTCTACCTCTGAGCCACCTTCCCAGCCCCCATGAGTACATTTCTTATCAAGCATTGTTGCCTCCGCATTTGTTTATCCCCTATCATCCCTTCCCTTCCATCTCCACAACTACTTGGCTCTTAACAAGGTGCTGACAAGGACTGTTGACAGAAGCATCAAGTCACTCTTATGGTTCCAAAGCAGCACGGGTACTTACTCCTGGTCCAGGCTTCATGGGACAAGCCTGTTTTTTTGGCAAGGCCAATTTTCTCCTACTTTAGCTACACAAAATAAATACTCTTTGTACAATTTCTATCTGGGAATAGTTAAAAGTAGATTCCTTTTTAAAAATACATCATGGCCAGGTGCTGGTGACTCAGGATTGTAATCCTAGCTACAAAGAGAGGCTGAGATCTGAGGATTGATGTTCCTGCCTGGTCAGGAAAGTCTATAAGACTCTAATCTCCAATTAACACCCAAAAGCCAGAAGTAGAGCAGTGGCTCAAGTGGGAAAAAGCTTAAGGACAGCACCTAGGCCTTGAGTTCAAGCCCCAGTACTGGCACAAATATATATATATATATATGCATATATGTTTATAAATATATTTAATACATTTATGAGATATATTTTAATATAAGTATACATTATGTGTATAAATATATTTATAATCTATATTATATGTACATGTGTGCAATCAAGGGTATAGTATAAATATAAACAACATTCTTCCCTATTCGACTACCAAGCCTCTGACCATGGATGGAATTGAAAAGTTTTAGGTTGTGCCTAACACTTTTGTTGTCCTGACTAAAACAGCATCCTTCTTGATTTCTCTATAATTCTAACTGTTGGATAGTATTTCCTCATATGGAGACAGTTTTTAGTCTTTAATGGGAAGGAAAGACAGTTCATTGTCAGAGATTTTTGGATTGTTTTTTCCTTGAGGGGCTAAAACTAGTTCTCTTGATAATTATTTTCCCCTTTATCCCAGCCTAAAGTTCCTTGATGAGTTCAACTCATATTCACTTGCTACTTCTCCATGATTATTTCAAGTTAGGACTATAATTCAATGAGGTCTGGACAATATTTTCTTATCTCTTCCCTCCTTCAACTATTTGTTACTCGTACTGCATCTCCAATAATTACTTTTGAGATTCATGCACTTTTTTTTAATCTATTTTTTGTGAACACACTGTACAGAGGGGTTACAATTACATGGGCAGGTTAATGCATACATTTCTTATCAAGCATTGCAGCCTCCTCCTTTGTTTACCCTTCACATCCCTTCCAAGCCCCCCCCCCACCCGATCCTCCCCGCTTCCTCCCCACCACCAACAATGAAAAGCTCGTTTTCGACATGACGACTTGTACTTCTCATTGTTGCAACAGGTCCACCTGTATCCTTAAACGACTTGTTTTTCCCCATCTCTTCTACAAGTTATACAGACATCAAATATAGTGAAAGCAGGGGTTATACTGTGGGGGAGGGACATACAAAGCTACAAAAAGATAATCTTATAAATGCATTAGAAACAAATGCATGAAAGGAAAAAAAAACATTAAAATACATATCTAAGGATTCATTTTCCTAACATCACATTATCTGACCTTTTCCGCTTGACTCAGACATATACTAGATATTGCAAATAAGGGAAACCATGGCACCTATGTTTTTTGGGCCTGGCTTACTTCACTTAATATAATTTTTTCCAAGGTTTTCCATCTCCTAACAAATGGGGCAATGTCATTCTTTCTGATGGAGGCATAGAATTCCATTGTGTATATATACAACATTTTCTTGATCCTTTCACCTACTGAGGGGCATCTGGGCTGGATCCATATCTTAGCTATGGTAAATAATGCTGCAATAAACATAGTTGTGCTGGTAGCTTTAGTGTGGTCTTGTTTGTAAACATTTGGGTAAATGTTCAAAAGTGGGATTGCTGGGTCATAGGGGAGCTCTATGTGGAGTCTTTTGAGGAACCTCCATACTGCTTTCCAAAGTGGTTGAACAAGTTTACATTCCCACCAACAATGAAGTAAAGTTCCCTTCTGTCCACATCCCCTCCAGCATCTGTTGTTGTTAGAGTTCTTGATTTTTTCCATTCTAAATGGAGTGAGGTGGTATCTCAATGTTGTTTTGATTTGCATTTCTTTTATGGCTAGGGATGTTGAGCATTTCTTCATGTGTCTATTGGCCATCCTTCTTCTTCAGAGAAGTTTTTCTTTAAGTCTTTAGCCCACTTATTTATTGGGCAGTTGTTTCTTTGAGGATTTGTTGTTGGAGGATTTAATTTTTTGAGTTCCAAGTATATTTTAGATATGAGACCCTTGTCTGTTGTATGGCTAGTGAAGATGTTCTCCCAATATGTGGGCTTTCTATTGATCTTGCTAGCTATGTCCTTTG
The DNA here is from genome assembly GCF_019054845.1 of Dipodomys spectabilis. Lineage (NCBI taxonomy): Eukaryota > Metazoa > Chordata > Mammalia > Rodentia > Heteromyidae > Dipodomys > Dipodomys spectabilis. The sequence continues at coordinate 2,933,979 of NW_024870936.1, forward strand.
CCAATCAGAAGCTCTGCAACTTTATGCAATCCCACTTGTCCAACCTTTCTTTCATTTGTTGTGTTTCCAGGTCTCTATTCAGAAAATTTCGGCCTGAGCCAAGGAGACCTAGGATTTCTCCTATTCCATCTTGTAATGTTTTCAGAGTGTCTGCTTTGACTTCGAGATCTTTGATCCATTTGGAGTTGATTCTGGTGCAGGGTGATATATAAGGATCTAGCTTTAGTTTCCTACAAGAAGTTAACCTACTTTTCCAGCACCATTTACTGAAGAGGCTATCTTTCTGCCATTCTATTGTTTTAGCTCCCTTATCGAAGATTATATGGCTATAGGTCTGTAGGTTTATTTCTGGGTTTTCAATTCTATTCCATTGGTCCTGAGGTCTGTTCTTATGCCAATACCAAGCTCTTTTGATTACTATGGCTTTATAGTAGAGTTTGAAATTTGTTACTGATATTCCTCCAGCAGTGTTCTTTCCGTTGAGGAGAGTTTTTGCTATTTGTGGTCTTTTATTGTTCCATATGAATTTTTGGATTGCCTCTTCTATTTTCTTGAAGAATGAAGTTGGAATTTTGATAGGTGTCACATTGAATTTGGAGATAGCCTTGGGAAGTATTGCCATTTTCACGATGTTAATCTTTCCAATCCAGGAGCATGAGAGGTTTTGCCATTTTTTAAGTTCTGTGTTGATTTCCTTATTCAAGATTTTAAAATTTTCATCATAGAGGTCCTTCAGATCTTTGGTTAAGTTAATTCCTAGGTATTTTATTTTTTGTGGGGCTATTACAAATGGAGTTGCTTTCCTAATTTCAGCCAACCTTTTCTCATTGTTGGCATACAGAAAAGGCATTGATTTTGGGTGTGGGTTAATTTATCCCCTGCTATTTTGCCAAAGTTTTGAATCAGCTTGAGTAATTTGGGAGTGGAGTTTATGGGATTCTTTAAATACATGATCATGTCGTCTGCAAAGAGGGAGGGTTTTATTTCTTCTTTCCCTATTTGGATCCCCTTTATGTCTGCATCTTGTCTTATTGCTGTAGCTAGGCATGCTAATACTAGATTGAAGAGAAGTGGAGCCAGTGGACATCCTTGTCTTGTTCTTGAGTTAAGAGGAAATGGCTTGGGTTTTTCACCATTAAGTATAATGCTGGCTGTAGGTTTGTCATATACAGCCTTTATTGTATTGAGGAATGTTCCATGGATTCCTAATTTTTCCAAAACCTTCAGCATAAAGGGGTTTTGGATTTCGTCGAATGCTTTTTCGGCATCTATTGAGATAACCATGTGTTTCTTATTCCTGCTCCTGTTGATGTGATGAATAATGTTAATTGATTTGCGTATATTGAACCAGCTTTGCATCCCTGAAATGAATCCTGTTTGATTGTGGTGTATGATTTTTTGGATGAGTTGTTGAGGTTGATTGGCCTAAATTTTGTTGAGAAGTTTTGCATCAATGTTCATCAAAGAAGTGTGTCTGTAGTTCTCTTTCTTTGATGAGTCCCTGCCTGGTTTTGGAATGAGAGTTATGATGGCTTCATAGAATGTGTTCAGTAGTGAACTTTCTCTTGCAATTTCATTGAAGAGTTGGAGGAGTATTGGTGTGAGCTCTCCTTTGAAGGCCTTGTAAAATTCCGCTGTAAAACCATATGGTCCTGGACTTTCTTAGCTGGGAGGTCTCTTATTGCTGTTTCTTCAGTGCTTGATATGGGCCTGCTAAAATGGTTTAACTCATCTTGGTTTAGTTTTGGCTTGTCAATATTTGCTAGGAAAAGGTCCATTTCTGTCAAGTTCTCAAACTTATTAGCATAAAGTTTTGAGAAGTATTCCCTTATAATTTTCTGAATCTTGGTTGTTTACATGGTGATGTTTCCATTCTCATCTCTGAGTTTATTAATTTGGGTGTGTTCTCTTCTTTTTCTGATAAGATTTGCTAAGGGTCTGTCAATTTTGTTTAGTTTTTGAAGACCCAACTCTTTGTTTGTTGATTTTTTCTATAGTTTTTTTTATTCTAATTCATTTAATTCTGATTTAATTTTAATTATTTCTTACTGTCTACTGAATTGGGGTTTAACTTGCTGCTCTTTTTCAAGGAGGTTTAGATGTGTCATTAAATTGTTGGTTTCAGATCTCTCCAATTTGTTGATGTAGGAGCTCAGAGCTATAAACTTGCCTCTGAGTACAGCCTTTGCTGTGTCCCAGAGGAGCTGATAATTTGTGTGTTCATTTTTGTTGAATAGCATGAACATTTGAATTTCCTTTCTAATCTCTTCCATGACTCACTCATGATTCAGCAGTGTGTTGTTCAGCCTACATATGATACCGGACTTTCTTTGGTGGCTTTTGGTGTTGAGTTCTAATTTTATTCCCTTGTGGTCAGAGAGAATGCAAGGTATAACTTCAAAGTTTCTGAATTTATACAAGTTTGCTTTGTGGCCTAAAATGTGGTGTATTTTAGAAAATGTTCCATGTGCTGCTGAGAAAAACGTGTATTCTGATGCTGCTGGGTGAAATGTTCGGTAGATGCCTGTTAAGTCTTGTTGATCTATGCAGCTGTTTAGTTCTGTGGTTTCTCTTTGAGTTTTTCCCGAGTTGATCTATCTAGTGGGGAGAGTGGTGTGTTAAAATCCCCAACAATTAATGTCTTTGGATCTATATGGGATTTGAGGGAAAGTAGTGTTTCTTGGATAAATTTGGGTGCTCCATTGTTTGGTGAATAGATATTTTGAATTGTAATATCCTCCTGAAAGAGAGATCCCTTAATTAGTATGTAGCGACCTTCTTAATCTCTTCTCACGAATTTTAATTTGAAGTCTATTTTATCTGATATTAGTATTGCAACTCCCGTCTGTTTATGGGGGCCATTTGCTTGGTAGATTTTGTTCCAGCCTTTAACATTGAAAATGTGTTTGTTTTAAGGGCAAGATGTGACTCCTGAAGGCAGCAGATAGAAGGATCTTGTTTTTTAATCGAACTAGACAGTCTATGTCGCTTAATTGGAGAGTTCAGTCCGTTAATGTTCAGAGATAGGACTGAGATGTAATTGGGAGTTCCTGCCATGTTATCCACCTTCTTGAGGGCTGCGAAAACTGGGTTCCTCCTATGGTTCTTTGATTCTCAGTTTGGGTGCAGTTTCTTGGCCTTTATTGTGGTCTTGTTGGTTTTCTATGTGACATCTTTAAGAATCTTTTGTAGGGCTGGTTTGGTGGAGATGTATTGTTTCAATTTTTCTTTGCTATGGAAGGTTTTTATTTGGCCTTCAGTTATGAAGGAGAGTTTAGTTGGGTACAGTATTCTTGGTTGATAGTTTTTTGTTTTTAGGGCATGACATACATCATTCCAGGCTCTTCTTGCTTTGATTGTCTCTGCTGAGAAATCTGAGGTGATTCTAATTGGTTTCCCTTTATGGGTGATTAATCTTTTCTCCTTGACTGTTTTAATATATTGCAAGAAGGGGAGGGACATAGAGGAAATGTGAAAAACTTAAAAATAAAAATGCTTAAAATATTATATATGTATAAAGAGTTAGTACTGCTATTAAGGAATTTAAGTCTCAGAGGTTTTGAATTGAGTGATAAATTTGTGGATTAAGTGTGTACACAATGGGGGATAGGGTCTACTAGTTAACTACAGGTTTATCTGAGGATGTGCAGGACAAGAGTTAAGTCAAAAAAAGAAGAACAAAAGATAGGAAAAGGTGAAAACGATAAGAAAGGAACAAAAAAAGATCAGAAGTTCAGTCGAGCTAAACAAAAAACAAAAAGATAATTAAAAAAGAAAAAAAAGAGAAAGAAGGCAAAAAAAAGAAAGAAAAATGCACATTCACGTATCCCTAAAATAAAAATTATAAGAGGAAAAAATAAGTTACTGGAAAACAATTTTTTTTCAAAAAAGGCAAAAATTAAAGATTAAAAAAAGTTTTAGAAAAGAAAAAAAATTTTTTATATAAGGGAAGAAGAAGAAGAAGAAGAAGAAGAAGAAGAAGAAGAAGAAGAAGAAGAAGAAGAAGAAGAAGAAGAAGAAGAAGAAGAAGAAGAAGAAGAAGAAGAAGAAGAAGAAGAAGAAGAAGAAGAAGAAGAAGAAGAAGAAGAAGAAGAAGAAGAAGAAGAAGAAGAAGAAGAAGAAGAAGAAGAAGAAGAAGAAGAAGAAGTTCTTTGGTTTTTTTTGGGAGGGGTGGGGAAAATCCTGTATCTCCCTTGTGTCTGTAACCAGCCTCTTGTTTGAGTCTCTGGTCTGCTTGTGGTCCTGTGGCTTAGTTGGTTTCTTAAATCAGTTTGTTCGAACAGGCAGAAAAATGCTCTGCTTTATCCAGGCTTTTGACATCCTCCTCCAAGGTTAGTTTAATGGGAGGCTGATCGGCTTTCAGAATCACAAAAGAGGGGGATGCAGTGATGGTGCTAGGTTCTGGGTAGAGTTGAGGCCTTTCAACAAACAGTAGCTTTTCCCTGGGGTTATTTTGTGAAAAACTCACACAGCCCAGCCTGGAGCCATTCTCAGGGTTTCTGTTTACTGAATTTCAATTGATTGTCCAGGCTGCTAGAGGGAGGGGCAGCCTCTGGCTCTGATTACCCAGTGAAGAAAGCCACTCCTAGGGCTGGTGCCAGAGCTGGGTGACTTTTCCCTGGGTGGAGCTGCGTCTGGCAGGTCAGTTAAGTTCTTGTGATCAGCTAAATGACTCGTTTTATTCCAAGGCCTGAGCTGGAGCTAGCAGCTCAGCCGAGCTTTGTTGGTATCCAAGACGGGGATCTCCGGTACTGGGGGAGGAGGGGTGGCCTTCCCTCCTCTGCTCCCTGAGAAGGAGTGAGGACATCAGGCTTCTACTCATGCCGAGTCTTGGTTCCTGGGTCGTCTCTGGTCTGTGAACTGCAGGATAAAGATGTCTGCTCCTTGTCGGTTCTTGCTGGTGTTGAGTAGAATCCGCTAGCCTGCTGCATCTGGCTCCTTCGTCCCAGACTCTCTGTGGCTCAGGTATGGTGCCCTGCGGTCGCTGCCGCTACCACTGCCGCCGCCAAGGCGGCTGCTGGCAAGCGCTCTGATGTGTCTCCTTGCCTGGATTTTACCTCTCTGCTGTCTCTCTGTTCTGTGATGGCACCCTTGGTGTGATTCTCTGGCTTAGGACTGTTCACTGTAACTCTAAAACTGCTTTCTATGCGAGAGCTTGTTCAGATTCCAGCTTCTCCTCCGCCATCTTCCTGGAACTCCTTTTTCTTTTTTTCACTCTCTCTACTAACATTCTGTCCAATGCATTTCCCTCTTTGAGATTAGGATATGTTTAATTCCACTCTCCCTCACCTTCCCAAATCCCTCTAATTCTATTTTCCCCATATTTTTCCTAAACTTAATAATTTCTGGTTGTCAAATTCTCCTTTGCTGTTCTTAGGCCATTAAGACATAGTTGTTTGATGTTCAATAGATTGTATCTCTTGAACCAGATTGTATCTGCAGATTTTGGACTATGCAACTACGGACTTTGGTTGATGTTTACCTTAAAATAGTGTTCTAGCACAAAACTGGTTTTATTCTCATCCCAAATAGGCAGAACAAGCAGGAAAAACACAAGAAAAATGGCAGGGATCTCAACTCCCACTCATGACAATCTGGGGACAGAACAGATAATGAATAATCCAGAGGAGAGTTCCCAAAAAGCTCTATAAACACTACAGTTAAACAGGGTAAATAAAAAGAGTGAAAACTTGCAAAGGTCTCAGTGTGAGCATGATAGGGAGAGAGAGGAGCCAAACCAAAGTTCAATACAAGAGTCCTTGAGTGTGAGAAGCTACTCAAAGATTGATACAGGAATTGCGTGAGCAGATTGAGAACACTCAAACAGAAAAAAAGGAATTGCGTGAGCAGGTTGAGATGCGTCAAAGAGATAGACAGGAATTGCATGAGCTGGCTTAGAACAGACAAAGAAAAAGGAATGGCATGAACAGGCTGAGAACACTCAAAGACAACTACAGCAAATGTGTGAACATGAGGATGCTAATCAAAGAGAAAAACAGGAACTGAGAGATCGGGATGAGAATGGACAAAGATCAAAGGAGGCATTCATGGAATCCATAAACAGAGATTTGAAAGACATCAGTGAGACTGCAAAGGGAAAGTTCAGTAGAACCCAACAGAAGGAATGGGAGTGGAAGCAATCCATAACCAATCAACTCAGTGATTTGAGAATAAACATTGAACACAAAATTAAAGAAGTAAAGAAGTCCTTACAAGATCTAAAACAAAGTTCCAACAAAGAATTTGAAGCCCTCAAAGCCAATCAATTAGAAGGAAAAGAAATAAAAAACAAAGTAGAAAGTCTTGAGAGTAGGTTAGACCATGCAGAAGATCGAATCTCGGGGATTGAAGACAGCCTAGATATTATAGATAAAGAACATACAACCATCCAAGACAAATCCAAGAAATATGATAGATCTATTCAACAATTAGAAGATACCATCAGAAGGCCTAATCTGAGGATAATGAGAGTAGAGGAGAACCTAGAGACAGAAGTTAATGGTCTAGGAAATTTGTTTAACAGGATCCTAGCAGAGAACTTCCCAAACATGCAAAGAGAGGCCTATTCAGATACAAGAAGCTTTTAGGACTCCAAATTCACCAGACCAGAAAAGGACATCCCATGGTCACGTTATAATCCATACAGGATCAATTCAGGCCAAGGAAGTGTTCCTTAAAGCTGTCAAGGAGAAAAAAATCAATCACCAATAAAGGGATTAGAATCACCTAAGATTTCTCAGCAGAGACAACCAAGAATACTGTACCCAGCTAAACTCTCCTTTATTATGGAAGGTAAAATAAAAATGGCCCATAGCAACGAAAAATTAGAACAATATATCTCCACCAAACCAGCCCTACAAAAGATTCTTAAAAGTGTCCTACACATAGAAAACCAACAAGACCACAATAAAGGCCAAGAAACCACACACAAACTGAGATTGGATTCAAACTGAGAATCCAAGAACAATAGGAAGTACACAATAGCTGCAGCCCCAAAGAAGGTGGATGAAATAGCAGGAACTCCCAAATACCTCTCACTCCTATTTCTCAACATTAACGGACTTCACTCTCTAATCAAGTGACATAGACTGTCCTCAGTACCACATAAGCAAAAAGAAAAAAGCCAGAAGTGGCACTGTGGCTCAAGTGGTAGAGCGCTAGCCTTGAGCTGAAGAGCTGAGGGACAGCACCCAGGCCCAGAGTTCAGGCCCCACTACTGGACCCCCCCCCCCCAAAAAAAGCAAGATTCTTCTATCTGCTGTCTTCAGGAGTCACATCTTGCCCATAAAAGCAAACACATTTTCAATGTGAAAGGCTGGAAGAAATCTACCAAACAAACGACCCCCATAAACAGGCCAGAGTTGCAATCCTAATACCAGATAAAATAGACTTCAAAGTATAATTAGTGAAAACAGATAAAGAAGGTTACTACATACTAATTAAGGGATCTCTCCTTCAGGAGGATATTACAATTCTAAATATGTATTTGCCAAACAAAGTACCACCCAAATTTATCCAAGAAACACTACTTTATCACAAATCTCATATATATCCAAAGATATTAATTATCAGAGATTTTAAAACACCACTATCCCCACTAGATAGATCAACATGGCAAAAACTCAACAGAGAAAGTGCAGACCTAAACAACTGCATAGATCAACAAGTTTTCAGAGACATCTACCAAATATTTCACCCAGCAGCATCAGAATACATGTTCTTCTCAGCAACACATGAAACCTTTTCCAAAATAGACCACATTTTAGTCACAAAGCAAACTTGTCCAAATTCAGAAACATTGAAGTCATACCATGCATTCTCTTAGAACACAAGGAAATAAGATTAGAACTAAACACCAAAAGCCACCAAAGAAAATCATATAACACATGGAGGCTGAACTACACTCTATTTAATCACCAGTGGGTCATGGAAGAGATTAGGAACGAAATTCAAGTGTTCATGATATTCAACAAAAATGAGCACACAAACTACCACCTCCTCTGGGACACAGAAAAGGCAGTATTCAGAGGCAAGTTTATACCTCTTAGTTCCGACATCAACAAATTGGAGACATCTGAAACCTACAATTTAATGAGACAGCTGAGCTTCCTTGAAAAAGAGCAGCAAGCTAACCCCCAATTCCTTAGACATACAGAAATAATTAAAATTAAATCAGAATTAAATGAATTAGAATCCAAAAGAACCATAGAAAGAATCAACAAAACAAAGAGTTGGTTCTTCAAAAAAAAATAACAAAATTGACAGACCCTTAGCAAATCTTATCAGAAAAAGAAGAGAGCACATCCAAATAAATAAAAACAGAGCTAAGAATGGAAACATCACCACAAAAACAACCAAGATTCAGAACATTATAAGGGAACACTTCTCAAAACTTTATGTTAATATGTTTGAGAACTTGGCAGAAATGGAACTTTTCCAAGCAAATATCGACATGCCAAAACTAAACCAAGATGGGTTATACCATCATAACGGGCCCATATCAAGCATTGAAATAGAAACAGTAATAAGAGACCTCCCATCTAAGAAAAGCCCAGGACCAGTGGAATTCTACAAAGCCTTCAAATAGAACTCACAAAATACTCCTTCAACTTTTCAAAGAAATTGAAAGAGAGAGTGCACTACCAAATTCATTCTATGAAGCTATAATAACCCTCATCACCCAAACCAGGCAGGGACTCATCAAATAAAGAGAAATATAGACCCATATCTTTGATGAACATTGATGAAAAACTTTTCAACAAAATTTTCGCCAATCGACTTCAACAATTCAACAAAAATCATTCACCACGATCAAACAAGATTCATTTCAAGGATGCAAAGCTGGTTCAATATACACAAATCAATTAACATAATTCATTACATCAAGAAGACCAAGGATAAGAACCACATGGTTATCTCAATAGATACAGAAAAAGCATTTGACACGATCCAACACCCCTTTATGATGAATGTTCTGGAAAAACTAGGAATCCATGTAACCTTCCTCAATATAATAAAGGCTGCATATGACAAACCTACAGCCAGTATTATACTCAATGGTGAAAAACTAAACCCATTTCCTCTAAACTCAGGAATGAGACTAGGATGCCCACTCTCTCCACAGCTCTTCAATATAGTATTAAAATGCTTAGCTACAGCAATAAAACAAGATGCAAACATAAAGGGGATCCAAATAGGGAAAGAAGTAAAACTTTCCCTCTTTGAAGATGAAATGATCTTGTATTTAAAGAATCCCACAGATTCCACTCCCAAATTACTCAAGGTGATTCAAAACTTTGGCAAAGTAGCAGAGTATAAAATTAACCCTCAAAAATAAATGGCTTTTCTACATGCCAGTAATGAGAAAAGTGTGGCTGAAATCAGGAAAGCAACTCCATTCGTAATACTCCCCCCAAAAATAAAACACCTAGGAATTAACTTAACCAAAGAAGAGAAGGACCTCTATGATGAAAACTGTAAAACCTGAAAAAAGAAAATCAAAACAGAACTTAGACACTGGCAAAAACTCCCATGCTTCTGGATTGAAACGATCAATATCATGAAAATGGCAATACTTCCCAAGGCTATCTACAAATTTACTGCAATACCTACCAATATTCCAACCTCATTCTTCAAGGAAATAGAAGAGGTAATCCAAAAATTCATATGGAACAATAAAAGACCACGAATAACAAAAACGATCCTTAACAGAAATAACAGTGCTGGAGGAATTTCAATACCAAATTTCAAACTATACTACAAAGCTATAGTAATCAAAGTAGCTTGGTACTGGCACAAGAACAGACCTCAGGACCAATGGAATAGAATTGAAAACCAGAGATGAACCTACAGACCTATATCCATATAATCTTTGATAAGGGACCTAAAAATAGAAGGGAAGAAAGACAGCTTCTTCAGTAAATCGTGCTGGAAAAATTGATTAACTATTTGTAGAAAATTATAGCTAGATCCATATATATCACCTTGCACCAGAATCAACTCCAAATGGATCAAAGACCTCGGAGTCAAAGCAGACACTCTGAATACATTACAGGATGGAATAGGAGAAACCCTAGGTCTCTTTGGCACAGGCCGAAATTTTCTTAATATAGACCTATAAACACAAGAAATCAAAGACAGGTTGGACAAATGGCATTGCATGAAATTGCAGAGCTTCTGCATTGCAAAGGACATAGCTTGCAAGATCAATAGAAAGCCCAGGGATTGAGAGAAGATCTTCACTAGCCATACAACGGACAAGGGTTTCATATCTAAAATATACCTAGAACTTAAAAAATTAAAACTCTCAACAACAAATCCTCAAAGAAACAACTGCCCAATAAATAAGTGGGCTAAAGACTTAAAGAGAAACTTCTCTGAAGAGCAGAGAAGCATGGCTAATAGACATATGAAGAAATGCTCAACCTCTCTAGCCATAAAAGAAATGCAAATCAAAACAACATTGAGATACTACCTCACCCCACTTAGAATGGCTGTAATTAAGAACTCTAACCCACTTAGAATGGCTGTAATTAAGAACTCTAATAACAACAAATGCTTGAGGGGATGCATACAGAAGGGAACCTTACTTCATTGTTGGTGGGAGTGTAAACTTGTTCAACCACTTTGGAAAGCAGTATGGAGGTTCCTAAAAGACTCCACATATAGCTCCCCTATGACCCAGCAATCCCACTTTTGGGAATTTTCCCAAATGTTTACAAACAAGACCACACTAAAGCTACCAGCACGTCTATGTTTATTGCAGCTTTATTTACCATAGCTAAGATGGAACCAACCCAGATGCCCCTCAGTAGATGAATGGATCAAGAAAATGTGATATTTAAAGAAGTTTGAGAACTTGGCAGAAATGGACCTTTTCCTAGCAAATATTGACATGCCAAAACTAAAGCAAGATGAGTTAAACCATCTTAACAGGCCAATATCAAGCCTTGAAGAGACAGCAATAAGAGATCTCCCAGATAAGAAAAGTCCAGGACCAGATGGTTTTACAGTGGAATTCTACAAGGCCTTCAAAGCTGAGCACACCCCATTACTCCTCCAACTCTTCAATGAAATTGAAAGAGAAAGTTCACTCCCGAATACATTCTATGAAGCCATCATAACCCTCATCCCAAAACCAGGCAGGGACTCATCAAAGAAAGAGAACTATAGACCCATTCATTTGATGAACGATGATGCAAAACTTCTCAAAAAAATTTTGGCCAATCGACTTCAAAGATTCATCCAAAAAATCACACACCATGATCAAACAGGATTCATTTCAGGGATGCAAAGCTGGTTCAATATGAGCAAATCAATTAATATTATCAACAGTAGCAAGGATAAGAACCACATGGTTATCTCAATAGATGCGGAAAAAGCATTCAACAAGATCCAACACCCCTTTATGATGAAGGTTTTGGAAAAATTAGGAATCCATTGAACATTCCTCAATACAATAAAGGCTGTATATGACAAACCTACAGCCAGCATTATACTTAATGGTGAAAAACTCAAGCCATTTCGTCTTAACTCAGGAACAATGCAAGGATGTCCACTCTCTCCACTTCTCTTCAACCTAGTATTTGAATGCCTAGCAACAGCAATAAGACAAGATGAAGACATTAAGGGGATCCAAAGAGGGAAAGAAGAAATAAAACTCTCCCTCTTTGCAGATGACATGATCTTGTACTTAAAGAATCCCATAGACTCCACTCTCAAATTACTCAAACTGATTCAAACTTTGGAAAGTAGAAGGGTATAAAATTAACCCTCAAAAATCAATGGCTTTTCTCTATGCCAACAATGAGAAAAGTGTGGCTGAAATTAGGAAAGCAACTCCATTTGTAATAGCCCCACAAAAAATAAAATACCTAGGAATTAACTTAACCAAAGAAGTGAAGGACTCTATGATGAAAACTTTAAAAACTTGAAAATGGAAATCAAAACACAACTTAGAAAATGGGAAAAACTCCCATGCTCCTGGATTGGAAAAATTAACATCATGAAAATGACAATACTTCCCAAGGCTATCTACAAATTTAATGCGATACCTATCAAAATTCCAACCTCATTCTTCAAGGAAATAGAAGAGGCAATCCAAAAATTCATATGGAACAATAAAAGACCACGAATAGCAAAAACGCTCCTCAATGGAAACAACACTGCTGGAGGAATATCAGTATCAAATTTCAAACTCTACTATGAAGCCATAGTAATCAAAACATCTTGGTACTGGCACAAGAACAGACCTCAGGATCAATGGAATAGAATTTAAAACCCAGAAATGTACCGACAGACCTATAGCCAGCTAATCTTTGATAAGGGAGCTAAAACAATAGAATGGAAGAAAGACAGCCTCTTCAGTAAATGGTGCTGGCAAAATTGGTTAACTACTTGTATAAAACTAAAGCTAGATCCTTATATATCACCCTGCACCAGAATCAACTCCAAATGGATCAAAGATCTCGAAGTCAAAGCAGACACTCTGAAAACATTACAGGATGGAATAGGAGAAACCCTACGTCTCCTTGGTGCGGGCCAAAATTTTCTTAATAGAAACCCGAAAACACAACAAATCAAAGATAGGTTCGACAATTGGGATTTCATGAAGGTGCAGATCTTCTACATGGCAAAGGACATAGCTAGCAAGATCAATAGAAAGCCCACATATTGGGAGAAGATCTTCACTAGCCATACAACGCACAAGGGTCTCATATCTAAAATATACTTGGAACTCAATAAATTAAATCCCCCAACAACAAATCCTCAAAGAAATAACTGCCCAATAAATAAGTAGGCTAATGACTTAAAGAGAAACTTCTCTGAAGAAGAAAGAAGGATGGCCAATAGACACATGAAGAAATGCTCAACCTCACTAGCCATAAAAGAAATGCAAATCAAAACACCATTGAGATACCACCTCACCCCAGTTAGAATGGCTATAATCAAGAACTCTAATAACAATAGATGCTGGAGGGGATGTGGACAGAAGGGAATCTTACTGCATTGTTGGTGGGAGTGTAAACTTGTTGAACCACTTTGAAAAGTAGTATGGAGGTTCCTCAAAAGACTCCACATAGAACTCCCCTATGACCCAGCAGTCCCACTTTGGGCATTTATCCAAATGTTTACAAGCAAGACCACACTAAAGCTACCAGCATAACTATGTTTATTACAGCATTATTTACCATAGTTAAGATATGGAACCAATCCCTATGCCCTTCAGTAGATGAATGGATCAAGAAAATGTGGTATATATACACAATGGAATTCTATGCCTCCATCAGAACGAATGACATTGCCCCATTTGTTAGGAAATGGAAAGATTGAAAAAAATTATATTAAGTGAAGTAAGCCAAGCCCAAAGAAACGTAGGTCCAATGATTTCCCTTATTTGCAATATCTAGTACATGTATGAGTCAAGCAGAAAAGGTCAGATAAGGTGATGGTAGGAAAATGAACCCTAAGATATGTATTTTAAATGTTTTTTTTATGCATTTGTTTCTAAGGCAATTATAAGATTATTTCTTTGCTGCTTTGTATGTCCCTCCCCCATAGTATAACCCTTGCTTTCACTTTATTTGATGTATAATTTGTGGAGGGGAAGGGGAAAAACAAGTCGTTTAAATAAGGATACAGGTGGACCTGTTGCAACAAGGGGAAGTACAAGTTGTCATGTCAAAAACGAACTTTACAACTTGAGGGGGGGGAAGATTAGGTGGGAGGGAGGGAAGATGGGAAGGGATGGGAAGGGTAAACAAAGGAGGAGGCTACAATGCTTGATAAGAAATGTATGCATTATCCTGCCCATGTAATTGTAACCCCTCTGTACAGTATGTTCACAAAAAATAAAAATTAAAATTAAAAAAAAGAAATGTTCTCTCTATCTTGCCCATGTAACTGTAACCCCTCTGTACAGTATTTTCACAATAAAAAAAAGAATATGTGGTATATATACCCAATGGATTTCTATGCCTCCATCAGAAAGAATGACATTGCCCATTTGTTAGGAAATGGAAAAACTTGGAAAAAATTTTATTAAATGAAGTAAGCCAGGCCCAAAGAAACATAGGTTCCATGGTTTCCTTTATTTTCAATAACTAGTATATGTCTGAGTCAAGCAGAAAAGGTCAGATAAGTTGAAGTTAGTGGAATGATCCCCAAGATAAGTATTCAAATGTTTTTTTTTTGTTTTTTTCATTTCATGCAATTGTTTCTATCATATCCATAAGATGATTTCTATCTTGCTTTGTATGTCCTTCCCCATAGTATAACCCATACTTTCACTGTAATTGATGTTAGTATAATTTGTGGAGGTGAAGGGAAAAATAACAAATCCTTTAACTAGGGATACATGTGGAGCCATTGCAACAATGAGCTGTACAAGTTGTTATGTCGAAAAACAAACTTAACTTTGGTGGGGGTGGGTGGGGGGGAAGATCGGTTGGAGTTATGGAAAGGGATGGGAAGGCAACAATGTGAGGAGGCAACAATGCTTGATAAGAAATGTACTCGTTATCTTGTCCATGTAATTGTAACTGCTCTGTATGGTATTCTCACAATAATAATAAAAAAATTACGTTCAAAGCAGCACAGGTATAGTTCCCAAGCCAGATTGTCTCCTGCTTTGAACGTTGTGCCTTGACTGCCTTTCTCTGCCAGCTACTGAATCTCCTCCAGCTCTCTCTAAGGTGAGCACCACAGTGGAGGACATCATGGAGAGCAGAGATTGTGACCTCACCATTCCCATCCTGCCAGCTGTGAGCAGAGACGGTTCTCAGCACCTGTACTGGACTCTGATAGATTCAGAGACCTCAGGCTACCTCAAGGATCCTTTCTCTGCAACATAAAACTTGGGGGGGGGGCGGAAATGATGGACCATCATGTCTGGCCCCATGAGGAGGAGAGGAGGCCCATTGAACCAGACACTCAGTTCAAGGCAACCTCATTCACACCTGAGTGGGAAATTGAGTGCCACAGATATGGTCAGCTGCTGGACAGATATCTTTGAGAAAGATAGGCATCCCAGAGGCGCCGGAATCCAGCGAATACATTGTGGCTCACACCCTCAGAGCCAAAATAGATAAGTGCAGTGGCACCAGAAGGCCAGGAAGAGGGAGGAGGGAGAACTGTGGGAAAGCTACATCAGGTTCTCCCCCAGAGAAGATTCTTATCTGAATCAGATGGGACTTTTCTGTAGTATTGTCATAGACAGATGCTCATTTATTTTTCCACAAACAGTTACAGAGTGAGCCAGGCTTTGTGGGGCCATAGACAATGAAAGGTTCCAGGACTGGTTCCACAGAACATGAAGAAACCTTGGTTTGAGCTGGATGCTGGTGCTTCACACCTGCCATCCTAGCTACTTAGGAGGTTGAGATGTAAGATTGAGGCTTTTGGCCCAGGCAGGAAAGCCTGTAAGTCTCTTGTCTCCAATTAACTACCAAAAACAAAACGCCAGAAGGAGATGTGTGGCTCAAGCCATAAACTGCTAGTCTTGAGTAAAAAGGCTCAGGGTCAGCACCTAGGCTCTTAGATAGAGGCCCGGAATGACACAATGAAAGGAAAGAGAGAGAGAGAGGGAGAGGGAGAGAGAGAGAGAGAGAGAGAGAGAGAGAGAGAGAGAGAGAGAGAGAGAGAGAGAGAGAGAGAGAGGAGGGAAGCACAGAGGGAGAAAAAGAGGAAAGAGGGAAGAAGGGAGAACATGCAAGCCTTGGTTTGGAGTCCCTGGATCAAGGGAGCCAACCATTCACAATCTCTGTGGAGACAGTTTCAGAGACTAAAGCCAGTATATAGGACCAAGCCACTGACCCCTTAGCAACTTCATGAATCCAGGAGCTGTGTGGCCACCGATTGCAGAGGAAAGCAGCCTCAGGTAGACCCTAGGGCTCAGGGTTTTTTTTATCATCCCCGGCCCCAAGGAGTTTATTTTCTGGTCAGATAAAAAGAAAGTGTCCAAGGGCTAGGGATGTATTGGGGTGAGGGAGTGTCAAGAGGGGGGAGGCAAGGGATAAGCAGGAAGATAAAGAGGGAGGATGATCCCAGGTCAGGTGTATCAGGACATTGGTGTCATGATCTTGCCTGACAACCTACACTACCAGTGATAGAGCCTTTGATCCAGCCACGCTGCTATTAAAAGTCCTGACACCTTGAGTTCACCGTTGATAACCTGGCTGTTGTTCACTGCATGTTGCCTGTGCAGTACGTCATTGGGGACTGGGACTTTCCAGGGCTCACTCTGAAGATGACACCTCCGGTGTTCATTCCTCCACCAGAGACAGAGGTAAGCATGCCACTGTCACAGGACAGCCTGGGAATGAGGGTGGGAGTTGGGACCCATGTCACCCTGAGACTTCATCAAGGGGGTGCTAGGGCCCCGTGACTGCCATTCACAGAGGCAGAAGTGGGTCTCTTTGCTGGCTCAGTCTTTAGTCTAGGTGGCAGATCTGGGATTCAGAGAGGGCAGGCTGAAGGTGGGGCAGGGCTGGGAAGAGGCTGGTGGGAAAACCTGAGGCACTGAGCTCTGAGCAGTGTTGTTTCTTTGATAATACTCACAACAAAGGAACACCCTGGGATAGAACAGCCCTTATCACCTTCCCAAGAGGGACCTAGAGACCTCCATTCTCCATCCCTTCACCAAAAAACTCTTTAGTTCCCATATCATGGGTTTGGATGACTAGAGGCAGGACAGTGGTTCTTTGATAAGGTCATTGGATCCTCAGTATGAAATTATACTTGAATGTCCTAACTTGGTGAATGGTCAGTCCCATCTAAGACTGCCATGATGTAGGAAAAAGAATCTAGAGAATCAGAGCCAGATAGGGTCTGTTCTGGGAGGCTTGAGTATTATGTGTTAGCTTTGAACTCCGGTGTGCCCACCTGCTTCCCTTTCTTGGGTGGGTCTATGCTAGAAAAAGCTTGAAACTAGGGTGTGGGTCTTGTCTTTGATGCTCAAACCTAGCACTCTACCATTTGAGCCACAGCTTCACTTCCAGCTTTTTTGGGTGTTTAATTGGGGATAAAGAATTCTCGTGAATTTTGCTGCCAAGGGTGGCATCCAATTGCAGTCCTCAGATCTTAGTCTCCTGAGGGGATAGGATGACAAGCATAGAAAAGTATCTTTGGCTGGGTGCAAGTAGCTCATGGTTGTCATCCTAGATACTCAGGAGCTGAGATCTGAGGACCATAGTTCAAAGTCAGCTTGGGCAGGAAAGACCCTGAGAGTCTTATCTCCAACAAACCACCAGAAAACTAGAAGGGGTGCTGTGACTCATGTAGTAGAGTGCTCACCTTGAGCTGAAGAGCTCAGGGACAGCACCCAGGCCCTGAGTTCAAACACAACAACTGAAAAAAAGAAAGAAAGTAAAATATGTTTGCCTACAAAGATGTGGAGGTCTGTGTGTGTGGGTGCTGTGATTGAGAGACCAGGTGCTGACCTCACTGTACAGATATTTTTAAGAACTCCTCAAGTTTGCCCCAGTTTGAAGCCACAGTAGGATGGGTGGTGCCTTACCAAGAACTCAAGAGGACGAGGCCTGTGGCAGGCAGGGGAGTGGTCGGATGGGTGCAGGGGTGGGATTGTTGTATCTGTATTCTCTCCATTGAAGGATGGATTTGGATGCTGGGTCTCAAAGTTTGAAGTCAAGGGTTGCAAGAAATTTGTGGCCTGATGAATTGGATTTCCTCTGGGTCTATGAAGGTGGCTGAAGCCGGGCGCTGCCGGTGCTCCCAACTGTCATCCTAGCTACTCATAAAGCTGTAAAGACCATGGTTCAAAGCCAGCTTGTGCAGGAAAGTCTGTGATACATGATATCCAATGAACCACCAGAATACAGGACGTGGTGCTGTGGCTCAAATACTAGAGTGTTCATCTTCAGATGAAGAGCTGAAGGACAGCACCCTGGCCCAGAGTTCAAACCCCATGACCAACAATAACCAAAGAGGTGGCCTGATTTTTCCACATAGTAGTGTGTATGGTAGGAAATTCCATGCTGGGTTATAAGACATTACAGATATGTGAGAGGCTCAATGGTGTGTCTACAGTTAGTCTGAGTATGATAGTGCAGGTTGGATGTGATCCTAATGGAGGGAGTTCATGATTCTGTTCTCAGGAACTGCTGAGGCCTTGGAATGTCCGTGTGTATCTGTGTGTGTGTGTGTGTGTGTGTGTGTGTGTGTGTGTGTGTGTAATTTTCCCTCGTCTTTCTCTCTCCCCTTTCTGTGTGCCTGTCTGACTTTTTCTGACCTCAGATGGTGTCCCTCCTCCACACCGACCTTGGCTTTAGCACCCTATCAGGGTATACAATGAGTCCTAAATTGCCAGAGGCCTGTGTTCCAACTTTTCTCTGGGGCACAAGTCTGGCTGTCTCAATATTTGGCCGCCTCCAGGGGATTCTGGGAAAGCAGTGCCAGCTGACATAGGGTCTCCCCTGCCTCAGAGGGAGGGCCTCAGTCATATGATGTCCTGTCCTTTTCCTGAGATGGGTCTCTGACTGCACATACCTCTCAGCAGACTTGCAGTGGCTTGGAGAATGGGGGTTGCTGGTGGCTCTGGCCAACTCGAGCTTGACATCTGACTGAAGGCTGCTCAAACAAGGAGGATCCAGGGCTACATGAGAGGTGAGGCCAAGGTGGCTTGGAAGTATCTGTCAGTGTCTAGGAAATGTAAACGTACTTTATTGCAGGAAAGTTTATCTTCCAGCACCAGCTGAGCCTCTCAGGTCCTTCTAGACAATTCTGGATGCCCAGAATACAGGAGGCACAGACTATAGATTCCAGGGCAAAGGAAATGGAGGATGAGGGACTGGTATGGCCAACACCTCAATGTTTTGGGGCATTAGTCTTGACCTGGCTATGCCCCCCCCTTGTGTAAGTTCACTTCTTAACCCAGTGTTGGCCACACACCAGCCACTTGTGGCAGTACTGCGGAAGGGGCAGGAGTAGAAGTGAGATCTAGGCTGAACAAAATCGGGATTTATGGCCTGTGGGGGTGGCAAAGGGTGTCTTTAAAGAAAATCTTAGAACTGGAACTCAGTATCTAGGCACTGTCCCTGAGCTTCCTTTGCTCAAAGGTAACATTCTACCACTTGAACCACAGCTCACTTTTCATCTTTTTTTTACTAGTTTAGTGGAGATAAGAGTCTCATGGACTTTCCTGCCTGGGCTGGCTTCAAGCAGTCATCCTAAGATCTCAGCCTCTAAGTAGCTATGATTGCTGGTGTGAGCCACAGGCACATGCTAAGGATGTGTGTGTGTGTGTGTGTGTGTGTGTGTGTGTGTGTGTGTGTGTGTGTGTGAGTGTGTGTGTGTACTGGGACTTGAACTCAGAGCCTAGGTGCTATCTTTTAGCTTGTTTGTACAAGGTTGGTGCTGTACCACTTGAACTACAGTAGCTCTGCTTCCCAGGTTTTGGTGATTCATTGGAAATAAGAGACTGCCCAGGCTAGGTTTGAATCTTGATTGATCCTCAGGTGTCAGCCATGAGTAGCGAGGATGATAGGCATGAGCCACAGGTGCATAGCTGATAATGGCATTTCTCCACATTGGACTGGAAGCTCCTGAAAGCTTTCCTTTATTTTTACTGTGCCAATACCGGGGCTTGAACTCAGGTTTTGGGCTCTGGTCTCTTAAATTTTTCCCTCAATGCTGACACTCTACCACTTGAGCCATAGCTCCATTTCTGGCTTTCAGTAGTTTACTGGCAAGAAGAGTCTTAATAAACCCTGGGCTGGCTTTGACCCACGATCTCTGATCCCATTCTCTTGAGTAGCTAGGATTTACAGGGGTTGAGCCATTGGTGGCATTGTGTAGAAGGTTTTCTTAAGCAAGAGTTCTTCCCTGCATTTGCCCTGACTCCTCCATGCAAAGGAGGCCTGAAGGTCAGGAGCTGTGAAAATTAGGCTTCTAGCCACAGGAAATGGCTGGGGTTCTTGGAGAAAAGTCAAAGCTAATATTCCCCCTGGGCCCGATTCTGGGCCCCAACCTCTGCCCTACCTGTGACTCAATTACAAACCTTGACCACCCTTGAATGTTCTGCTAGACTTGTCTGAGGCCAAAGAATCTTCATTCCACCCACACTACCTGCTTTACACCACACCTCAGGACCTTTGCCCATGATGTGTACCTTCTGCCTGAGACTCTGTATCCTGTTCCACATCTTAGAACTCCTGTGGAATTTTGACACTGCTTATATCACCTAGTGTATCAAGTCTTTCCTTCCCTTCTCCATCTTTTTTTAAAATATTGAGTTGCTAGAGATGGAACTTGTGCATGCCGACTGGCAAATGCTCTATATTGGTGTGTGTGTGTGTGTGTGTGTGTGTGTGTGTGTGTGTGTGCCATTCCTGGGGTTTGAATTCATGGCCTAGACACCATCCCTGAGATTTTATCCTCAAGGCTAGCATTCTACTACTTGAATCACAGCTCTGGTTTTTGGGTGCGTAATTGGAGAAATGAGTCTCATATAGACTTTCCTGCCAGCACTGGCTTGTAGTTATGATCCTGAAATCTCAGCCTCCTGAGTAGTTAAGATTACAGGGGTGAGCCACCAGCAACTGCCCTCTACCTGTCACCTATAACCTCAGCCCTCCTCTGAGTCCCAGAAGAGTATGTCTCACCAACGTCACATTTTTTTGCTAGTGTTGGGGCTTGAACTCAGGGTCTGGGCTTGTTCCTGAGCTGCTTTTGCTCAAGGCTACATTCTATCAGTTAAGCCACAGTGCCACTTATGGCTTTTTCTGTTTATGTGGTACTGAGGAATCAAACCCAGGGCTTCATGCTTGCTAGGTAACCACTCGATCACTAAGCCACATTTGCAGCACAAGGCTCACTTCTAACAGGAGCTATGAGGGTGGGATTTATTTGCGTACCCTTTTCAGCACATAAATCACTGGCCATTACATATCTTTATCAGGATTTGGGACCAGCCTGAGACTCGGCAATGAGGAATGATGAATGAGTGATAGCCACCATATCCCAGAGATCTAGGCTCACATTCTACAGATGGATAGAGAATATGGAGACAGAACCTTCCACAACTCCTACAGCCTGGGAACTGTGGCATCCCTGGAGGCAGTGGCTGGCTGCTAGATGTTCCAGTGGGACACCTCAGCCAGAACATAATGCACACGTTGCATATGCTAGACCAGGCCTTCAGAGCTTCAGTTATTAAATGGCAGAGAAGGGTGCTTTGTTGAAGCTACTTGCTCAGACTTAGTACTCTCTGAATGCTTGTTCCAGCTTTCCCAGGTTGGAGGTCTGGGCATGGGCAACCTGCTGAATGCCCATCCATAGATCATCAATCCATACACAGAGACATGGAGTTACTGCCTTCTTTTTTTTTCTTTGGCAGGTCCGAGGTTGAAATATGAGCCTAGGCCCTATCCCTGATCTCTTCTTTCTCAAGGGTAGTGCTCTCCCCTTGAGCCAGAGCCCCAACCCATGGGCATATTTTCCTGTGATCTCTTAGAAATAAGAGTGTAGGGACTTTCCTGCCCTGGCTGAATTCAAATTGTCATTCTCTACATCTTAGCCTTCTGAGGAACTAGGATTACATACAGGAGCCACTGACAACCTAGCTTACTTTTCTTCTTCTTCTTCTTCTTCTTCTTCTTCTTCTTCTTCTTCTTCTTCTTCTTCTTCTTCTTCTTCTTCTTCTTCTTCTTCTTCTTCTTCTTCTTCTTCTTCTTCTTCTTCTTCTTCTTCTTCTTCTTCTTCTTCTTCTTCTTCTTCTTCTTCTTCTTCTTCTTCTTCTTCTTCTTCTTCTTCTTCTTCTTCTTCTTCTTCTTCTTCTTCTTCTTCTTCTTCTTCTTCTTCTTCTTCTTCTTCTTCTTCTTCTTCTTCTTCTTCTTCTTTTTCGTGACAATCTTAACTCTTCAAAGTGTCATTCGAATGGTTTCCATTCAAAGTAAACTACCCAGCCCTGGAGTTTGAATTCCAGGACTGCCACCCACAAATGGGGGGAGATCCTGACAAACTAGTTTCTATTTATGTGAATGCTATCAAAGTAATATTTAAATTTGCAGTTAATTCATGATTCTATTTTAGAACACAAAAATTATTGGATTTATAGCTTCCATTCTAGCACTGTGGTATGATTCCCCTAATGGAAGGATATTGACTAATTTTTAATTAATGTTTTTATAAGTATTCAACCATGATACTTCATTCAATGGAGACATAACTTAATAACTAATAATTGGTAACTATGTATATATATATTATTTAATGATATCCTCACATTCTCTCTCTCTCTCTCCACACACACACACCACACACACACACACACACACACACACACATATGCAGCAATCTACACATCTATCAATGTATATATTGGCCACTACTCTGGCTTGATCACAGGTCCTCAGAACTTCCTGGCAGCTCAGTTTGCCAGAGGCTGGTGTGCTAAGACTGTAACTCCATTTATGGATTGGCCATTGTAGGCTGTGAGTTGAAATCCCAGCATAGCCAAAAATTTATTCATGGATTAAGAAGCCACTTTTAACACATTTTTTTCCTGAAATAAAGTCCTGGGTGTCAGTATGATGTATAATTCATATGCAAATATATCCTGTGTGATAGGATGTAATAAATGAAATGTTATATGGGTAATAATACTAAATAAATAAGGGTAATAAACGTATACTCACTAAACCCATGTATGTGAATAGATATCATATATGAATATTATGTTTTCCAGTGTTGGGGCTTCACTTCAGGCCCTGTGAACTGGTCTAAATTTCTTGTCTTCAAGGAAGGTGAGCTTCCCCTTCACCCACAGTGCCACAGAGTGACCCAAACCCTGAGTTCAAATCCCAGGCCTGCCAGAAAGATGGTGCAAATTCCAATCCAGGGCCTTATTTTATTAAGTTTCGGCCCAGCACAGGCTTTGAACTCAGGTCTCAGCAATTTTGGCACAGCCGATCCTGGAGTCTTAGGACCCGAGTACAAATATCAGAGTTGGCAAAAAATAAATAAATAAAAAGGAGAAGGATAAAATTAAGTAGTTCAAGAAGGTGGTTTTACAGTTTTCCCTTTGCATTGTGACCATACTGGTCTAAATGACAAGGCCCAGAAAGTGTACATGACCATGCATGCTGATGTTTGGCTGGCCATTAGGGAAGCCATAGACAAAACCTCAACTTAGGCCTGAAGGTCGAATCCCGGGACTGCCACTAATGATAGGCGGGAGATTCTAAGAAATACATTCCAATATACATCCATACACATGTTATAAAAGTAACAATTAAATTAGTAGTTAGTGTATGAGTGTACTATATAATTATACACAACAATTATACTACATTGACTAATTTTCAATTAATACTTTATTATGTATTCCACCATGATACTTAAAAATGGAAGGAATAATTTAATTGTCAATAAGTGATAGTAATATAATATATGTAATTTCATAATATACAGACATCTTTCTCTTATTTTATATATATGTATATATATATATACATATATATATATATGTATGTATGCCAATGTACACATTTATCTTTTTATACACTTCTCACTCCTGGGGCTCAGTTGTATAGTGATAGTTAGTACATACAAAGCCCTGGATTCAATTCCTCATGCACATAAAAATCCGGAAGTTGTGTCTAGACTCTTACTCAAGACCCAGGATGGGCACCAAAAAAAGATTGAATGTTGTGACTGCAACTCTATAAAAATAGGACTTCAAATACCTCATCACAGAGCAAGCCGTGTGTCTGGTGCTGACAGCTGCCATCTAACCTGGCTTAGCCAGAGGTATACCACTACAACCAAGCTCCAATCCTTGTACAATCCTTGTACAAGAGAAACTAGGTACAGTGCTCATGTCCTGAGTTCAAGCTCCAGAACTAGTGTATGCACACACACACACACACTCACACACACAGAGAAAGCAGAAGTGAAGCTGTGACACAAAATGGTAAAGCATTAGACTTCTGCCCTGAGCACCCAGGCCCTGTGTTCAACCCCAAAACCTAGCCACCCAGGGCCCAACTAGGAGAGGTCAAATGTTTCAAAACCTGATGAGCTTCACCAGCCCTAGATGACAGGAAGTTTGTGATATCCAACAGGTGCTTGGATTTCACAAGCTTCCAGAAACCTAGGAGCGGCATCATAGGCCCATCATCACCCTCAATGAAACATTTCATTAGATTCAGTGCCCTAATTGTCTGCCAGAAGGACTCTTGAATTATATTGAGCACTGTATCTGAACACCGGAATATAGTCTCACAAAGGCAGGATAAGTCCATAGAACTTGGACTGCCATGGGACATGACACAGATGAAGGTTTCCTGTCAAACCAGAGCACTGGAAGAGAGATAGCTTGGGGTACAAAGAAGACTTTTTCACCTGACCTTCAGAGCCTGCCCACACTCCTCCTCACTAATTGGCCCAGATGGAGTTGTTTGCTACACAGCTGTACAGGAGTGAGGCCTTTTGTGTGCCTGTCCAGAGACTTCTTTCAGCAGGCTTGGAATGCAGAGAAACCCTCAGGCTACACTGGGAGCAGTGAAGGGAGCCCTGGAACACGCAATGTCATAAAAGCAGTAACTGTGTTATGAACTCATTGTATTGAATACAAATTTCCTAGTTTGGTGCCATTCATCATAGATGCTCTGGAGCTTCACCTATAGGAATGCATCCATACATACACAAAGACATGGAGGTACAGGCTCTTTTTGGGGGGGCAGGTCCTGGGGTTGAACCATGAGCCTGGGCATTGTCTCTGAGCCCCTTTTACTCAAGGCCAGTGAATTAAGCTTGAGTCAAAGCCCCACATCTGGGTTTTTCTGTGATCTCTTAGAAATAACAGTGTCAAGGACTTTTTTTATGCTGGTTGGATTTAAATTCAGATTCTCTACATCTTAGCCTCCTGAGGATCTGGAATTAGAGTCAGCAGTCACTGGCACCTTCTTTCTTTTCTTCTCCATTTTTTAATCTGGACAATTTGACTTCTTGAACTTATAAGAGACTACCCACTGTTCTTTATAGCTGCTTTCTCTGAGAAGGATTTTCTCTCCTCATCTTCCCCTCTGGTCACAGGTTTGAAGCCAAAAGTGAGAAATGAGTGTCACAGGATTGAGGAGCAAATGTCCACTGGACATGCCAGTTCTGTCACTTAACATTGAGCTGCAGTGAATTTACTGTCTCAGGATGAGAGGACTGAAAGCTGGAGTGATCCTCATACTGTCTGCATTGCTCATTTTGCCTTTAAAGTTATCTAATAATTATGAGTGATTCGTGTCTCCTACGTTAATTATCTAGAGAACACTAGAAGCATCTTCATGTTTCTGTTTTCTCTAGTACCTCCCGACATTTAGTCTATAAGTTTATAAGTTTAGTCTATAAGTGGAGTGGTTCCTAGGGGAATCCCTGAGGAAAGCTACTTGAAGCCTCCTCAGGAGATCACCATTCAAAGCCAGTCCTTGAAGGAATTTCTGTGAGAATCTTGTCTCCAATACACCACCAGAAACCAGAAATGGAGCAGTGACCTGGAGAGTAGAGCTCCAGTTTTGAGAGAGAAAGTTGAGCAGGAGATACAGGCCAGACCAGGCAGAAAAGCCTGGGACTTGCTTATGGTACAGGACTGTGTCTGTATATGATGCACATTGAAGCTCTCAGAAGCCTTTATTTACATTTTATTATGAGACCAATGCAGGAACAGTCACAAATCATTCAGGGTAAAAGAAGGTCAGAGTGTATAGAAATAACCGGTATTCAGAAAATTACACTAGAGGACACAAACTGTATCATACTTAGGTAAAAACTACGATTAAGAAAAAAAGATGAGGGGACTGGGAATGTGGATTAGTGAGAGAGTGCTTGCCTAGCATGCAAGAAGTCCTGTGTTCTATTCTTCAGTAGCACATACACAGAAAAAGCCAGAATTGGTGCTGTGGCTCAAGTAGTAGAGTGCTAGGGAAAGTGCCCAAGCTTTGAGTTCAACCCAAGAAATGTCAAAGAGATAGCTAGGTAGGTAGGTAATTAGGTAAGTAGGTAAATAGATAGATAGATAGATAGATAGATAGATAGATAGATAGATAGATAGATAGATAGATAGATAGATAGATAGATAGATAGATAGATAGATAGATAGATAGATAGATAGATAGATGGGAACAATTCCCAGTCATGAGGCCTTCTACAGTGTGCCAGGCCACCAGCATTGCCTTCACACAACCACAAGGTAGGAAGACTGTCTCTGTCACACTTCTCAGGCAGCAAAGGGCCCCAGAGCCAAGAAGACAAAGCCAGGTTTTAACTCAGTTGCTTGGAAACAGAAGAGAAATGGCCCGGCCTCTACTTGGACTGGGGATTTGCATTAATGATGTGGAGAATGAAGGAAGGAGAAAGGACTGGCAGAAGTAGAAGAAGGGCCTTCAAAACTGACAGATGGAGAGTCAAAAACCCACTCCCTAAGACCAGAGAGCAGGTTTTTTCTAGTCTCTTCCTCCCCTCTCCCACACTAAACTAACTCTCTCTATTGGTAACCTAAAGATAGCCTGAGGCTCCCTTCACCTGAGGAAGGAAGGTTAGTCATTGTTTGAAGAGGCTGAGAAAAGCTTGACCCTGGTGAAATTCTAACAAATATTTCAGGTTTCCCCACATTGGTGACTGTGCCTGGAATGAATGAAGTGGTTTTGCAGCTCACTTCCCTGTTGAGTGTGTACATTCTGCCTCCTAATCCTACAGGCCTAGGTCTCTGCAACTAGCCTGGCTTTTAAAACTATTTTCTGTCCTTCAAATTCAGTGTTACAATGGAGTTCTTTGGGATAGCCAGGCTTGAATCCTGACAACTTCATTTGAACCTTGGATGGGTCAATGATGTTTCTTTCCTTCTATAGCTTGAGAATTCTAAGAACATTTAGAGTGAAAGTAACGTCTCATAACCAAGGAAACATAAGAAGCTGTTGAACTTAAGACCTTTCAAAAGTGGAAGTCAGAGTGTCATAGACTTTCCTGACCTTGTTGGCTTCACCCTGTGATCCTCAGACCTCAGGCTCCTGAGCTAGGGTGATGGGTGTGAGCTACTGGTGCTCTGCTAGGTTCAGAACTGTAATGACATTGATAATACAAGTCAACTGCTTATCTCAAAGGGCTTGGAGACCATATTAAGCCTTTCAACATTGGACCTTTCAGATCCCTTTAGCACACAGGGTTATAATGCTAGAGACAGAGAGGCTGGGCATATGAATGTGCTATACTTGAGCCTTAAGCTCTGATTCCAATTCTGGTGTACATCAGCGTTCATTTTCCAGAGAATGTTCTCCTAATTAGCAAATAGGAAAAGTACTTTGATTAACCCTTATTTTTACCAGTTGTGTGTCTTATATCAAGCCTGGACCCTGTCCCTGAGCAATTCAGCTCAAAGCTAACACTCTACCACTTGAGTCACAGCGCCACATGGGATTTTTTTTGGTGGTATCTTGGACATAAGAGTCTAATAGGCTTTCCTTGCCTAGGCTGTCTTTGAACTATGGTCTTCAAATCTCAGCATCCAGAGAAGCTGGGGTTCCAGGTGTGAGCCACCGCCATCTGGCCTATTGTTTTTGAGAGTCCTGGTGCTTCTTTTTTTCAAGGCTAGCACTCTATCATTTGAGCCACTCCATTGCATCTGGCTTTTTCTGAGTATGTGGCACTGAAGATTCAAATCCTGGTATTCATGCATGTTGAGCGAGATCTTTCCACTAAGCAACATTTCTAGGCTTGCCCTTACAATTGTATCCCACAACTTGCCTGTCCTCAAGAAAAGGATTCTAAGTATAAATGATTAAAGAAATGCCTATAGGAAGGTGCTCAAAGATAAAAACACAAAGCTCATTCTTGCGAGATTCTCTAAACATGCAAATGCCTCCATTTAATTATGTATCATGTTTCAACACAAAAGTTTTAATGAAAAATGAGTCAATGTCCTAAATTATTGTGTATAATTTTATGATAGATGTGCAAAATATAATAAATATTATGTGTATAATAATACTAAATAAAATAAATAAATGAATGAATCAAATAAAAAATAAAATTAATACAAAATCAATAATAAAAATCATAATATGTAATAAACATACATATGTAAGTATATATCCTATATTACACATGTATAGAGATATCTTTTCCATTACAGGGCTTTCATTCAGGCCATGGGAACTCTAGCCTGAATTTCTTTTCCTCAAGGACACTGAGCTTCGCCTTCACCCATGGTGCAAATGAGTTACCTAGATGGTGAGATCAAATCCCACAAACGATAGAAATATTGGTCCAGTTCCAAGACAGTGACTTAATTTTTTAATGGAAGCAGTTATGTTTATTAAGTTACATACTGAACATTAAAAACAAAGCAGTTTAGAATTTTGTACAGCTATTCAGACGTCCTTCCCTTACTCCCAAAGTGCTTCTCTGAACACTACATTGTTTCTTTTTTTGTACGTTTTTTATTGTAAAAATGTTGTACAGAGGGGTCACAGTTACATGAGCACGGTCATGAGTATATTTCCTATTGAGCATTGTTGCCTGCTCCTTTGTTTTCCCCCTACCATTGCTTCCCTCCCATCTCCACAACTACTCCCCCTGCCAAGCTCAGTGACTTAACTTTTTAGTTTTGGCTTAACACGGAGTTTCAACTCAAGTAGTGGCAAATCTGCACTTTCCTCATGTTGCTACAGACTTACCAAGATCCTGAGGTCAAATCCCAGGCTAGGAAAGAAAACAGAGAAATTCCAAACCAGGGAGCTTTATTTTCTTTAATTTAGTTAAATAATTAATTAATTTTTTCTTTTTTTTTTTTTGGCCAAACGTGGGGCTTGAACTCAAGTCGTGGCAACTCTGCCTCAGCTTGGAGCACTCTAGGCTGGGTGCTGCCTCGGGACCTGTATCCAATCCTGGAATCGTAGACCCAGAGGGCTTGCAGGAAAAAAAAAAGTGGGATAGCATGAAAAGTGGCAAGCTGCAGAGGACTGGGGGTTTTATATTTTTTTCTTTGCACGGTGACCATCCTGGGTCTGAATGAGACAGACGGCTGCAAAGTGGAAATGACCTGCCATATCTGAAGGCTGGCGTGCTATCAGGGAACCCATAGGCCAACCTGTCAACAAGTGTGACACCTGTTTTCCTTTCCTGGGAGAGTCCTGGGTGTCAGGCATGATTGAGAACACATCTACAAATCTAGATGCTATGTGATAGGATGTAAACAATATAATACATAGTTAGGTATCATCACAGTCAATAAAATAAATGGTAAATAAATGAGTAAAACAAAAATATAATGAATAACCACCACAAACATTATATAGGCTGAACATCTGTATGGAAGTTCAATCCTATCTTTAAAATGTATTTAAGTCGTATGTTTTCCAGGGCTGGAGCTTGAATTCATGCCTAGGGAACAGGCCTGACTTTTTGGTCTTCAAACAGGGTGAGCTTCCCCTTTCCCCACAGTGCAACAGAGTTACCTAGACCCTGTGTTCAAATCCCAGGCCTTGCAGACAAAAAAAAAATGCCATACATTCCAAGCCAGGGAGCTTTATTAGCATTTTTAATATGTTTTTAATTTCACTTCGTCTTTATTTGATACATTTTGATTTTACAACACGAGTTTTTCAAAAAATGTGTTCAAACTTTTACATTTCAGCATAGCACATTGGTGTTTTTATTTTGACCATCTGCCATGAAGAGTGAGAATGAAAATAAGGACACTATTTCTCCCTAGATGGTCGGGACAGTTGAATTTATTTCTATTTAGAGTTATTTCTATAATTATAAACTCTCTGCATTTGTGTCATGTTAGTTTTCCTCAGCTCCTAACACGAAATACACTAGGGGATTCCTGATAGCAGAAAAGGTTGGGTTTCTGAATAAAAATTCACTTCTGTGAGGACAGTAGGTAATTGTAAGCATTTTGGGAATAAAATGGATTGTAAAATGAAAAACAAAAACATTGGGACTGGGATGTAGCTCAGTAGTGGAGTATTTGCCTAAAGAGCATAAGACTCTGGCAGAAAAGTTTCCTAAATCTTAGAATGTTAGAACTTTATGATCTGTATGAACAAACTTTTTTTTTTGGTTGTAGGCCTGAACTCAGGTGTTATCACTGTAGGCTTCAGTTCAAAGGGAACGATCTACTGCTTGAGTCACAGTGCTACTTCCGGTTTTCTAGTGGTTTACTTGAGATAGGAGTCTCATGAACTTTCCTGTCCAGACTGGCTTTGAACTGCCAATCTCAGATCTCAGGCTCCTGAGTAGCTACGATTATAGGCATGAGCCACCTTTACCAGGCACGTAAACAAACTTCTTAAAGATTGATTCTGTGAAAAGAAACTTGGAATACAATTTTAGTATAAATAACTTATAATGCCATGGTTAAGGCACTAATTCAGAAGTATTTATTCATTGGCTGGTTTCTTAGTTTATTTAAAGGTATATTATATATATATATATATATATACATTATTAATATATATATACATATATATTATTAAAAACATAGATTTTAAGTGTACGTAAGAGCATATGTGCTCATATAAAGTTATACAACTGCACAAGCTTCATTTTTTTTCCCCATTTGGTTGGTACCATAAATTAGGTGGGATTTTTGTACTGATGTTTTGTTCTCTGTTTTTGGAAGATTTCTCTCCCTTTTATCCCTCTGCCCCCCCCCCCCTCCCTGCACTTGAACTCAGCTTGCTCTTTCTTGGCTTGGTTGTTCATAGCTGATTTTCTATCACTTCAACCATACCTGTAGCCGGGCTTTTTTCCAGTTAATTGGAGATGATTTCTCTCAGGCTTTTCTGCCTTCATTGGCTTTGAAATTTCATCTTCCAGTTCTCAGACGCCTGAGTAGCTAGGATTACAGATGTGAGCCATCGGGGTGCCTAGGAATAAATTAGACTTTGGTTGGTGTATTCTTTCTGTTGTTCTAAGCATGGGATCATCTACTATAGAATTTCTGTGAATGTCCTGGGTATGAAGTAAGATATATAATACATATGCAAATCTGTATAGTTCTCATAAGATGTAATGAATTTAATACGTGTTATAAGTGTAGTAATAGTCAATAAATATAATGAATGAATAATACAAAAATAAATACACTCAAAGCAATATGCAAGTAAACATAAATATGTAGATATTCATCATTTTTTCAAATGTGGATGAATATTACTTAACAAGGCTGGGGATTGAATTCAGGCCTAGGGAACAGGCCTGAATTGCTTGTATTCAAAGAGGGTAGTTTCTCCATCCTCCACAGTGCATTAGAGTTTCCCAGACTCCAAGTTAAAATCCCAGGCCTGGAGAAAAAAAAATGAGCAAGAATTCCAAGCCAGGAAGCTCCATTAGTATTTTTATTTTTTAAAAAATTTTTAAATTTATTTTATTTTATTTTTTATATATTTTATTACAGTTTTATTTTATTTTATTTATTTATTCATTTATTTTGTCAAGCACGGGACCTTGAACTCAGGTTGTAGCAACTCTGCCTCAGCCACCATCATCCTAAGCTGGGAAGATGCAGCTTCTGATCCTAGGCCTCAGGGGCTGACAGTAAAACAAATTGAAAATGGCACCAAAAAATTGCCACAAATTGAAGACAGTCGACAGTTTCTCGGTTTTCCTTCCTTGCATGGTGACCATCCCGGGTCCAAATGACACGGCTGCAACCTGTAGGTCACCTGGCATTGCTGAAGGCTGGCTTGCTGGCAGTGAAGCCATAGGCCAATCTGAACATGTAGGCCCTGAGTTTGAATCCTTGTCATGCCACTTACAAAGGGCTGGAGAGCCTAAGAAACTATTGCCTGTCCATAGGTACACCAGAGGAATGTGATCAATGTCATGGTTGGATGAGTAGTTTGTCAATTAGTCTAACATAAAATTAAGCCCAGTATTCACAAGATGTGGATTGATTTTATTTTATAGTTTCATAGTTTAGTATGCATTGAAAGATTATGTGTGTGTGTGTGTGTGTGTGTGTGTGTGTGTGTGTGTGTATGTGTGTGTTTTGTCAGTAGTGGGGCCTGAAATCTGGGCCTGGGAACTCTCTCTCAGCTTTTCAGCTCAGGGCTAGTGCTTTAACATTTGAGACACAGCACCATTCCTGGCTTTTTCTGATCATGTTGTGCTGGGGAATCGAACCCGGGGGCTCATGCATGCAAGATAAGCACTCTCCCAGTGAGCCACCTTCCCAGCCCCTAAAAGAACACTATTGATTAAATAGAATTCTCACTACATACCTGTGAATCACTAGGAAGGTAGTATATGTCATTTAATACTAGAAAGACATCACTGGCAGTATCTAATTTTCTAAATATATATTTATTTGTATACTACTGTCTGCATAGAAAGGTTTTGCTATTTTGACCAAACCTGTGTCTCGATCCCAGGTCCTGGGATCCACCTCGCATCTCAATGTGCTAGAGGCTGTCATGCTGACAAACACCCATTCATGAATAGGGGTTTCTAGGCCCTCAGTTCAGGCCCCAGCATTGCCAAAAATGTCTTCTTGGAGTAAGATTCAAAGTGTGATACCTGTTTTCCTTTTCTGTGCAAGTGCTGTGTATCAGGTATGATGTATATAATATTTCTGCAAAGCTAAATGCTATGGAATAGATTTGAATGAATGTAATAAATGTTATAGGAGCACTCACAGTCAGTCCATAAATAAATGGTAAATAAATAAATGAATAATAAAATATCATGAATCATTCTAACAAACACGATATGAACTGAATATATGGATGTAAGTATAAATCATATAATAAACATGTCTATATATGTTATGTTCTCCAGGGCTGGGGCTTGAATTCAGGCCTAGTTAACAGGTTTGAATTGCTTGTCTTCAAGGGAGGAGAGCTTCCCTTTCCTCCCTCCTCCACCCCAGGCAATGCATCAGAGTTACCCAGATCCCAAGGTGACATCCCTGGCCTGGCAGACAACAAAATGGCATGAAATCCAAGACAGGGAGCTCCAGTATATTGTTAATTAATTAAGTTATTTATTGCTAAGCACGGGGCTTGAACTCAGGTGGTGCAGCCTCTGGATCCACAGCCATCCTGGGTCCTAGGCCTCGGGGGCGGACAGGAAAACAAAATGAAAACACCACCCAAAAAAGCTGCAACCACAGAAGGTCAGCA
This sequence comes from Dipodomys spectabilis, assembly GCF_019054845.1. Classification (NCBI taxonomy): domain Eukaryota; kingdom Metazoa; phylum Chordata; class Mammalia; order Rodentia; family Heteromyidae; genus Dipodomys; species Dipodomys spectabilis. Next base: position 2,967,113 of record NW_024870936.1, read on the forward strand.
GTGTCTGTTTTTCTTCCTTGCACGGTGACCATTCTGAGTCTGAATGACATGGCTGTAGGTCCCCTGGCATTGCTGAAGGCTGGCAGGCTGGCAGCGAAGCCATAGGCCGACCTGGACACTAGGCCCTGAGTTCGAATCCCAATCATATCACTTAAAAGGGGCTGGAGAGCCTAAGAAATTATTGCCTGTCCATAGCAACACCAGAGGAATGTGATCAATGCCTTGGTTGGATGAGTAGTCCATCAATGAGTCTAGCATAAAATTAGACCCAATAATCCAGGACACAGATTGATTTTAATTCATAGTTTATTATGCATTAAAAGAATGCTATTGGGGGCTGGAAAGGTGGCTCAGTGGTAGAGTGCTTGCCTTGCATGCCTGAGGACCTGGGTTTGATTCCTAAGCACCACATAAGCAAAAAGAAAAAAGCCAGAAGTGGAGCTCTGGCTCAAGTGGTAGAGTGCTAGCCTTGAGCTGAAGAGCTGAGGGACAGCGCCCAGGCCCAGAGTTCAGCCCCCACGACCAGACCCAAAGCAAAAAAAAAAAAAAAAAAAAGAATACTATTGATTAAATGGAATCCTCACTAAATACATGAAAATCAGTAGGAACGTAGTATATATCATTGAATACTAAATCGACACCTCTGGCAGTACTTAAATACCTAAATTTATATTTATTTATATACCATCATCATCATAGAAATTTACTGCTATTTTGTCCAAAACTGGGGCTTGATCCCAGGTTCTCGGATCCACTTGGAAGCTGAATGGCCTAGAGGCTGCGGTGCTGACGCTCACCCATTCATGAATTGGGCCTCTCAGGCCTTCAGATCAGGTCCCATCATTGCCAAAAATTTCTTCCTGGTGTAAGATTTCAAGTGTGACACCTGTTTTCCTTTTCTGTGCAAGTTCATAATATGTCTGCAAAGTTACATGCTATGGAATAGATGGGAATAAATGTAATAAATGTTTTAGGTGCACTTACAGTTCATAAAATAAATGCTAAATAAATCAATCAATAATAAAACATAATGAGTCACTCCAACAAACACAATATAGACTGAATATATAGATGTAAGTATAAATTATATATTTAACATGTCTATAAATTTTTATGAGGTGTTGAATTCAGGCCTAGGGAAGAGTTTAGTTCATGCATGATTCTCATAGGAAGTGATAGGCAAGACGTATGGCACAAAGATTATTTTTAAATAAGAGTTCATGAAGTGTGACAATAAGAATCACATTCAGGAACTGGAGACAATGGGAAAGATCCAAGAATCAGTACTCACATGTTAGATAGGATTCCAACACAGCCCGCCACATCTCCTACTCTATCCAAATAGGTATTTATTAGCATACTCGATTCAGCTTATGAATGGATGAATATTGTGCCGCCGGGGATTGATCTCAGGTCCCAGGTATGACCTACCACCTTCGTTGCTCACAGGCCAGTATCCTCACCTAGACCCTTTTTCCAATTGGGCCTGCTAAACTCTTAGTTCAAAACCCAATACTGCCAAAAGATGAAATCTGATGTGAGAAGCCCATCGATCCACCTGTTTTCCTGTCCTCTGAAAGTCCTGGGTCTCAGGGAGGATGGAGAATTCTATATAGGCAACTCTATAGCCATGGGAATAGGTTGTCATCTGTGTCAGCACAGTTATATCTGTCATCATACTCAATAAAACACAAAATGCATCCATGACTAAGACACACAATAAAAAGAGTGACTACACTGAACACATGATGCATTCCACACATGTATGTAAATAGAGATCCTATGTGTAAAATAGGTGGGTATATTATTTTTGCCAGTGCTGGGGCTTCAAATCAGACCCTGCAACCTGGCCTGATATTGTAGTCTTCAAGGATGGTGAGCTTCCCTTTCCCCCACAGTGCTATAGATTTACCCAGACTTGAGTTATAATCCCAGCTGTGGCAGAAAAATGGTGCAAGTTCTGAGCCAGGGTTCTTTTTTATTATTATTATTACCAAGGAAAGGATTTGAACTAAGTTTGTGGTAACTCTTCTTCAGCTTCAATCATCTTAGGTTGGCGGGCTGCCATTGGCCCATAGCCGATTCTGGGATCCAAGGCCCTGGAGTTTTGCAGGAAAACACACACACACACACACACACACACACACACACACACACACAGAAAATAAGCCGAAGGATGGATTTTTTACATTTTGTTCCTTTCCACGGTGACCATACTGGGTCTTAATGAAATGCCTACAAATGTTTCTTCACCTTGCAGTGGTGAAAGCTAATGGGATATTGGGGAAGCGATAGGCCCATGCAGCAATGTAGGCCGAGTTCGAGTCCTGGTCCTGACACCTACCAATGGGGAGAATTCCCAAGAGACTCGTTCCTGTGCATCGAAATACCAATGGAATGTGAGCAAACTCATGATTGAATGAGAAGTTTCTGCGTGCAACAGACTAGTCTAAAATTAAACGCAATGATCCTAGGATGCTGATTGATCTTAATGAATAGTTTATTAAGCATGAAAAGAATCCTATTCCTTCATTGGTGGCATAGTAACTACATAAGAGTTGGTAGGAACATAGTTGATAGGTAGATGTCTCTGGCACTCTATACAAATATATATATTTATTGGTATACTACCACCTGCCTATCCATGTATGGCTATTTTGTCCACCTCTGTGGCTCAATCTCGGGGTCTGGGAACTGCCTGGCAGCTTCCTAAGCTAGAAGTTGCCGTGCTGACACACCCATTCATGAATTGCGTCTGCTAGGCCCTGAGTTCAGGTCCCAGCACTGCCAACAATTGCATCGTGGAGTAAGAAGCCTAGTGTGACACCTGTTTTCCTTTTCTCTGAGAGTCCTGGGTGTAAAACTACCTTTAACTTATGAAGAGATGACTGCTGTGTGCCGTCCCCCCACCACCCCTTACCTAAGGGCTCCATCTCAAGTCCTGGGAAAGGCCTTGCTCATTAGTGGCTCACAGGCTGGTGTGCTCACATGGACCCATTTGTCACTTGGGTCTGCTAGGCCCCGAGTTCAGATCCCAGCAGTGCCAAAATTCACCCTGATGTCAGAAGCCAATCGTTGCACCTGTTTTCCTTTCCTGTGCAAGTCGTGGGTCTCAGTTAGAATGGAGAATGCATGGACCACCCTGTGGCCATAGGAATAGGTTGTTATCCATGTCAGCTCAGTTATACTTGTCATCATATACTAAATAAAATACATGATACATCCATGAATAGCATACAAAATAGAATAATTCCACTAAACGCACAATGTAGTCCACACACAGATGTGAATATATATCCCATGTTTAAATGATCCAATCAGGACTATTGTGGCCTCCCTGGGGCTTGATCTCTGTTCCTGGGAAAGGCCCAGCTCCTTAGTGGCTCACATGCTGGTGTGTTCACCATGACCCATTCACCAATTGGGCTTGCTAGGCCTTGAGTTCAAATCCCAGCACTGCCAAAAGATTCACCTTGATGTGAGAAGCCAATTGATCCACCTGTTTTCCTGTCCCATGAAAGTCATGGGTCTCAGCAAGGATGGAGAATTCTATATAGACAACTCTATAGCCATGGGAATAGGTTGTCATCCATGTCAACACAGTTATGTCTATCACCATACTCAATAAAATACACAGTACATACATGAATAACACACAAAATAAAAAGAATAACTACACTGAATGCAAGATGCATACCACTCCTGTAGGTAAAGAGAGATCCTATGTTTAAAAAAGGTGGGCTTGTTATTTTGTCCAGTACTGGGGCTTCAAATCAGGCCCTGGACCAGGCCTAACATTCCAGTCTTCAAGAATGATGAGCTTCCCCTTCCCCCAAAGTGCAACAGAGCTACTCAGACATCAGTTCACATCCCAGCACTGACAAAAGATTAATTCTGTTGTCAGAAGCCAGTCGTTGTACATGTTTTCCTCTCCTGCGAAAGTACCGGGCCTCAACTAGGATGTAGAATGCATAGGCAACCCTATAACCATTGGAACAGGTTGTCATCCATGTCAGCACAGTTATACCTGACACCATACTCAGTAAAATACACAATAACTCCATGATTTAGACACAAAATAAGGAGAAAAAGTGCACCGAATGCAAGATGCTGTCCACACACGTATGTAAATATAGATCCTGTGTTTAAATTATGAATTTCTTATTATTTGGCCCTCCCTGGTACTCGGTGTCAGGTCTTGGGAATGGCCTATCTCCTTCATTGCTCACAGGCTGATGACCCTTGACCCTTTCCCCAATTGGGCCTGGTAAGCTCTGAGTTCAAATCCCAACACTGCCAAAAGATGAATCCTTATGTGAGAAGCCCATCGATTCACCTGTTTTCCTGTCCTGTGAAAGTCCTGGGTCTCAGCTAGGATTGAGAATACATAGGAAACCCTATAGCCATGACAATAAGTTGTCATCCATGTAAGCACTGCTATATCTGTCACCTTACTCAGTAAAATACACAATACTTCCATAAGACAGACAATAATGAGAAGTACACCAAATACAAGATGCTGTCCACACATATATGTAAATATAGATCCTATGTTTAAATTATGAATTTATGACTATCGTGGCCACCCTGGGGATCAATGTCAGTTCCTGGGAATGGCCTAACTCTTTTGTTGCTCACAGGCTGGTGTGTTCACCGTGAACTATTTGCCAATTGGTCCTGCTAGGCTGTGAGTTCAGATCCTAGCAGTATCAACAATTGGGTCATGGAGTAAGAAGCCAAGTATGAAAAAGTTTTTCCTTTTCTCCGAGAGTCCCGGGTGTCAGGCATGATGAAGAACACATCTACAAATTTAGATGCCATGTAATAGGATGTCATCAATGTAATAAAGGCAATGGGTGTCATCACTGTAAAATCAATAGTAAATAAATGAATAAAACAAAAAGTACAAGGAACAACCACACCAGACGTGTATGGACTGAGCATCCATAGGTAAGTACAAATCCAGTCTTTACAATGTATATAAATAGTATGTTTTCCAAGGCTGGAGCTTGAATTTTGGCTTAGAGTACAGGCCTGATTTTCTTATCTTCAAGTACAGTGAGCTTCCCCTTCTTCCACAGTGCTGCAGATTTACCCAGACCCTGACTTCAAACACAAAGCCTGGCAGATAAATGGAGCGAATTGCAAGCCAGGGAGCTAATTTCTTTTAATTTTTTTTGCTCAGCAGGGGGCTTGAACTCAGGTTGTGGCAACTCTGCCTCAGCTTCGATCATCCTATGCTAGGGTGCAGCCACTGGACCCACAGCAGATCCTGGGATCCTAGACACCCAGGCCTTGTGTGGCAAAAATATACAGAAAAATGCGGTGAGATGGCCTTTTTATGTTTTCTTCCTTTGCACGGTGACCCTCTTAGGTCTGAATGACACTATTGCAAAGGGTACTTCACCTTGCATTGCTGAAGCTTGGCATACTATTGGGGAAGCCATAGGCCCATGTGGCAATGTAGGCCCTGATTTCGACTCCCCGTCCTGACACCAATCAATGGCAGGAGATACTAAGAGACTCTTTCCCATCCATGGGAATAACAAGGTAATGTTATCAATGTCACAGTTGAATTAGTTGATCATGAATGATGCTCCTATAAGATTAGACACATCATTTAAGGAGAATGATTTTATTTAATATTTATGAAGCATTAAAAGAATACTATTACTTACAGGAATGCAATAATTTCAAGATATTGATTGATTTAATTAATAGTTTGTTAAGAATGAAAACAATAACATTAATTAAATGGAGGCATAATAAATACCCAAGAATTGGTAGGAATGTAGTCTATATAACTAAATAATGTATAGACATCTCTGGCACTCTATAAAGATATATATTTATTAGCGTACTACCATCTGCATGTCAATCAGTTCTTATTTTGTCAACCGCTGGGGCTCAATCTCAGGTTCTGGGAACTGCCTGTCGGCTCAATTTGCCACAAGATGGCATGCTGACACTCACCCATTCATAAATTAGGCCTTGCAGGCTGTGATTCAGATGCCAGCATTCCCCAAAAATGGATCGTGTAGTAAAGAAGCTGATGGTGACACATGTTTTCCTTTTCTGTGAAAGTACTGGGTGTCAGCTATGAAGTGCAATATATATACAAAACTATATCCTATGTAATCAATATAAGCATTGTTCTATGTGTCATAATAGTCAATAAAATAAGCAGTCAATACATGAATAAAACAAAAATAAAATGAATAACTACATTGAATGCAATATGGAGTCAACATATGTATATAAATATAAATCAGATATTTAAAATGTACACAAATAGGATGTTTTCTAGTGGTAGGCATCGATTTCAGGCCTAAGGAGCAGACCTGAATTTCTTGAATTCAAGGAGGCAAGCTTCCCCTTCCCACACAGCGCAACAACAGTGTTACCCAGACCATGAGTTCAAATCCCAGTCCTGGCAGAAAAAATGGCATCTCCATGCTATGTGATGCCCAATTCTTAGGTATTTCATTTGGCCTCCATTTAATGAATGTGATTGTTTAAATGCTTCATAAAGTATTAATTATAATTGATCAGTGTCCTATAATATAATTGTGCATAATTTTATCCTTGAACCATTCAAGAACTACCCATTTAATCATGACATACATCACATTCCATTGGTAATCGTATGAATAGGAATGAGTTTCTTAGGATTTCCTGCCATTTGGAGGTGGCTGGACCAGGATTCCAACTGTGGGCTCCAGCTCCTACCACTTAAACCTGAGGATAGGGAACTCACAGGTCTGTCCAAGAACATCAGTAAGACCAATGATTAGGCAGGCACCAGTGGCTCTCAGCAGTCCTCCTTAATACTTACAAGGCTGTGATAGAATCATGGTCAAAGTCACCCTAGGCAGGAAAGTCCTTGAGACTCCTGTCCAACTTGTGCCAACAAAATCAGAAGTAAAGCGGTGTGGCTCCATTGGTAAAAGGCTAGCCTTGATCAAAAGCAGCTCACAGACTGTGCCCAGATCCTAAGTTCAAGGTCTGGGACTGGGAACAAACAGACATACACAACAATCTGTGCAGCCATCCAGCTAAAGCCGGTCACCCTCTTGTCCCCAACTGGATTGGACATAGTTCCTGGGAAAGGAGCTGCTCTCATCTTGACTTCACCCATTCTGCCTGCATCACAGGATTCCAGCCACACCCCCATTCTTTCATGGTTCTTTCTGACCAATGCGATACAAGAATGATGGCCACACCACATTCCATGCTGCCCAGTAGCACTGGGATTCCCTCTGTTGGTTGACACCACTACCAGCAGTTGAGAAAGGTAGAGGTGGCTGAGTGATGAGCAAGGGACTCGAGGCCTAGGAGGAGAGGCATTGCTCAGGCCCACCATGTGCCTGCCTGTGCCCCGGTCCCCTCCCCCCATTCCCAGTGGCACAGCATTTCAAACCTGGTGCTGCTGGCTCAGACACATGTTGCCTCTTGGATTCCTCAGGCAATGGTGCAATGGTGCGCCACCAGCCAGCTTTTGGCCCTGACCTGGTTCTGGCCACCCTGTCCTCTGCTCTGGGCCTGAGTGTCTACCATGCCACTACCATTGCTGCTCACCCCACCTGGAGCCACTGCCAACAGCTTTTGCCAACAGCACATGTTAGTGGAGGCCACACAGACCCACACCCTGTGACCCCATATCACTCCCCCTCCTGACCAGGACCTGCGCCTCCTCTGTGCCCCACAGTCTGGCCCACCCCCTGCCACAAATGTGCCCCAGGGGTGGGGGTGAGTGTTGACCCAAGGATCCCATCCCCATCCCCAGTGTCTAGTGTCCCAGGAAACAGGGAGATGCATGGTTGGGTGAGGAGCGGGTGCCATAGTGCCCCTGGCCTGGAGCAGTGGGAGCCACACAGCCGCACATCCGCTCCCTTCCTCTCCCTGGTGGCTTTAGTCAGAGGTGGGGAACAGCATATCCACACCTGCCTTCTGGGGTCTTTTCCTTTTTTCTGGGGATGGGAGGTGTTGGATACAGAAGATAGACCCCTCTTGTTGTGTGAACCCTTGTCCGCTGTGCTCGGTTATCCTTTCACCTGAAGATGGAGACAGAGAGAGAGAGATCATCTTTCTCCTGGTACAGCCTGACTGTGCTCAGGTGAGTGATCAGTTGGCAAATTGCAGGTGCTGCATGGATGAGTCTTCCGTCACCGGTCTGGATATGTTTGTGTGTGTGTGTGTGTGTGTGTGTGTGTGTGTGTGTGTGTAGAAGTGGGTTGTTACAAGGAGGCTGAATGCTTTGGTAACTTCTATCTGCTATCTTTGGGGCATGCATGGGCTTCATAGCTGAGGTCTGGGGGCCTGGAACGGTGAGATGCTTCAAGGGGACACAGCACTGTTAAATAAAAAGAAAAAGAGATCTGTGTACCCTGGAGCTGTGTACTCCCTTGGGTCTGGTTGGTGGCAGTGGGAGCTTGGGAGGACCTAGAAGTGCAGCCTGCAGGGTCTGGCTTCCCAGAGGGACAGAGAGTATGACCAACACTTAGTAAAGATATGAGTCCTGCTATTATGGAGTGCAACAGCATAGGTCAGACTCTGGGTCTTCTCATCATGACGTCTGATGGGTGAATCCAACCCTATTTTAAATCTTTAGCTGTGATCTTCAGATCTCAACCTCCTGAGCACGTTGGATAATAGGCATGAGCCTCTGGCACTGGGACTCTGCTTCTTTTTGGTATGATAGGCTTTGACCTCAAGGCCTTAGGCTTGCCAGTCAGGTCTTCTACCAGCTTTTCTGTCTTGGGAATTTCTGAGTTGGAGACTTAATATATGCTCAGGCTGGGGTGGATCACAATCCTCCTATCTGTGACAGGCATGAGCCACCAGGCCAGGTACTCTATAGTTGGCATGGTAGATGTGTAGAGCCATGCTCAGTCAATGGTTTAGATGGATTGTCCCAAACTCAGTCCATGGCAGCCCATTTTTGACCACAGATGAAGCTCTGGATTGGGCTTCAACCAATGGACTTCAATCTCCTCATGGGACAGTTGTGAGGAAACAAGGGATTAATACAGAGGGATCGCTGGAGCAGGGCCAGGCACAGAGAGAGGGGCCATCAGATACGGTTCTTGGCAGTTCTGTAAGTATATGACAGGAAGATACCCAGAAAGATCTCAGATGGTGTGTATTATTAATGTTGTGACTGGTATGGGATTATGAAACAAAACATGACTCTCTTTCTTTAATACTCAATCCTCATCAGGAACAGGATCCTTCACTTTGTTCAGTTTTGAAGCTGGGCATACTGAGGCACAGAGAACCTGGGTGGCCTACTCATCACTCCCAGCTGACAGGAAATTCGGCCTGACTTCTCTGCCATGCTCCCTAGGACAATGGGTATTATTCAGTCTACTTCTTGTGGTGGGGAGTCCACTTCTTTTCAGTTGTGGGGCTTGAACTTTGGGCCTGGGAGAGCTCCCTGAGCTCCTCAGCTCGAAGCTAGCACTCTACCACTTGAATCACAGCACCACTTCCAGTTTTCTGGTGATTCTTTGGAGATAAGAGTCTCACAGGTGTTCCTGCCCAGGCTGGCTATAAACCACAATCCTCATATCTCAGCCTCCATTGTACTTAGGATAATAGGCCTGAGCCAATGGCACCTGGCTTAAGTGAAATTATGGCCTTCTTTCTTTTTTTCTCTCTCTCTCAGGAACTGATTGAGTGGGTGCTAGAGGAGGTGGCCCAGAATCCCCAATGTGGTTGGAACCAAGGTTCCTCTCTCATTCTGGAGGTGGGCTGTGGGTCAGGAGCTGTCTCACTCAGTCTGTTGTACCAGCTCCATGAGGTAAGTCCCTCTGTGCCCTGGCTAGACCGTGATAGTTATTCATTGTCCATTTAGCCTTCCTGGATTTAGCACTGTGTTCAATGCCCTTTTCTAGCAAAAATTTCAGGCTAAAATTATGATATAGATACAGAATGAAAATGTATGCCATCTTAAGAGAGTCATTTAGGGTTCTGGGAATGCAACTTCATGGTATGGTGATTGCCTAGCATGCATGAAACTCTGGGTTCAATACCTCAGTAACACATAAACTGAAATAGAAACACTGGAAGTTGTCCTGTGCCTCAAGTGGTAGAGGATTAGAATTGAGAAAAAAAAAAGCTGAGGAATAATTCCCAAGTGCTGAGTTTCAGCCCCAGGGCTGCCAAAACAACAGCAGCAACAACAATGAACATTTAGTTAGTAAATGCAAAATAGAGAACCCAAACTTGGAATATATAATTGTTCCTTCCATACTGATACTTGACAATAGTCCCTAATTCATGTACTTTACCTATGTTAGGATACTGTGTTGAAAAAAAAAAGTTTTGTTCATTACATCAGGGCAATTGATGCCAGGAATGTGCTTAGATGTCAGGTGAAGACTAATTTTTGAAATTCAAAGATTCCAGGCTTTTGAGTGGGATTACTGCTAATCACAATGAGAAGGGTAGTCTAAGTGAGATTTTGAAAACTTTTTGGCCATTCATGGCACCAAAAAGGCAGAGGCTAATTAACAGCTGTGACAGAAGAGAAGAAATAAGTCCAGATGGAAGGAAAAAAATGCTAGTAACTAAGATATATCAGAAATAGTTCTAGGGAACCATTTTTGGTTATTGAAGAACTAGTTATCAACTAGGCTTATTCCTCATTGCCTTTAGCATTCTAAATCTATTAGGCTAGTTCTTTTTTTTTTATTTTATTTTATTTTATTTGAGAACATACTGTACAGAGGGGTTACAATTACATGGTCAGGATAATGCATACATTTCTTACCAAGCATTGCAGCCTCCTTTGTTTACCCTTCACCTCCCTTCCCAGCCTCCCCCCTCCCCCCCACCCAATCATACCCCCCCTCCCCCCCCTCCGACATTGTAAAGCTGGTTTTGACATGACATTTTGTACTTGTCATTGTTGCAACAGGTCCACCTGAATCCTTAAACGACTTGTTTGTCCCCATCTCCTCCACATGTTATACTGACATCAAATATAGTGAAAGCAGGGGTTACCCTGTGGGGGAGGGACATACAAAGCAACCAAGAAATAATCTTATAAATGTGTTAGAAACACATGCATGAAAGAAACAAAAACATTAAAATACATATTTGAGGGTTCGTTTTCCTAACATCACATTCTCTGACTTTTTCCGCTTGACTCATACCTATACTAGATATTGCAAATAAGGGAAACTATGGGACCTATGTTTCTTTGGGCCTGGCTTACTTCACTTAATATAATTTTTTCCAAGTATTAGGCTAGTTCTTAATCTCTGTGTGATAAATGTATCTCCTTCTATGCTGTTCTTTCATATCTGACCTCCTTTGCTTTCTAAAAATCTGTCTTTCTATATTTCTCTATGAACATTTCCTAATACTAAATACACCTATACAGATGTCACAGGATGCTAATGTAAGGGTCCCATAGCTCATGAGTCATTAATGTAACAAAATGGAAAAGGAGGACATATTTATTGCTACCTCAATTTTTCTGAAAATCTGCAATATCATCATTTGGTTCAAATTTCCATTCTTTGTCTACATAGTGTTATTCAGTGCAAATAAATGCAAATATGAGCCGGGTGCTGGTGGCTCATGCCTGTAATCCTAGGTACTCAGGAGGTTGAGACCAGAGGGTTGTGGTTCAAATCCAGCCTGGTCAGGAAAGTCCATGAAACACTTACCTTCAATTAGTCACCAGAAACCAGGAAGTGGTGCTGTAGCTAAAGTGGTACAGCACTCAAGTTGAGCTGAAGAGCTGAAAGACAGTGTGCAGGATCAGTTTCAATCCCCACAACCAACAAAAAAAGTGCAAATATGGCTTTAAGTTTCCCCCAAAGGAATGATGAAGTCAATAGTAATCTTCCCAAAGGATTCAGTGCACCTACTTTTATTGAGTTATTTAAGTTATGACTGAACATATTCTCTTCTTTAAAAATTGTCAAATATTAGCTTTATAGTAGACTTCATCTAATATTTCTTGGTTCAAAAGAGAAGTCCATACAGTTGATGTCACTTAGCTTTCTTACTCTCTTAGTTCAAAGCCAACCCAGGCAGGAGAGTGTCAAACTCTTATCTGTAATTAAACACCAAAAAACCAGAAGCGGAGTTTTGGCTCAAGCAGTAGTGTACTAGCTTTGGGGGCAGGTGGGAAAGAAAGACAACTATTCAGGGACAGAGTGCAGCCTCTGAGTTCAAGCCCCAGGACCAGCACAAAGTAAACAAACAAGCAAACAAAACAAACCCTGGGTATTTCTTTGAGACTCTCCTTAAAGAAGTAGTGGTCTGAGAAGAGGCTTGTTTTGCTGATCATACTCATTGGATCCTGCTTTTTTGAAATATTTATTGCTATGGAAAACTCAGGACCAGACTAAAGGAATTGATAACTGACTCCTGTAACAAGAGAATCATCTCAGGAGTGAAACATTCATCCATAAGACACTTCAAAAACCTCCATATCTTTGTTTCTTTGCAGTAGAACACTTTTAAAACAAAGTTATTTCCTTTTGTTCTATGCTGGCCTTCAAATGGCATATTGTTTCCTTTGTAATACTCTCAACCAGAAGTTTACAGACAAGTTTTATATGAGTAAAGAACACACTCAAAAATTTCAGGGAGAGAGTTTCCTTCAAGCCTTGGATTCTTTTCTTGTACAGTAAAAAGGAAAGCAAAAGTTAACTTGAACTTTGTCATTCCTCTATGTTCAATTCCTCTCCTGAGATCAATTTCCACTTACTTCCAGTAACCATCTATGGTGCTGCTCCAGATAAAGTGAATGTTTTCTGGCTTCATTGAAATAGCACAGGGACACTTTTGGACATGAGGTAACAGGTGTTTCAGAGACAACTTAGTAAAGAGAAAATATGAAATGTAAATTGCTTATGAATACTTTATTCATGAGTACATTTTGTTCAAACTTCTTAAGTGCTCTGTAAATTAAGGTTAATTTTAAATGGGAAGAAGGTTCCCAGATCATTTTTTGTGAGTGTATGTGCTGTGCATTAATTTCCCAAGTGTCCGTGAGTTAACAGTAAGAAAAACAATAGCAATAATAGGATAAAGAGAAGTTCTGTGTTTATATATAAGGGTTCAATAAAATATACAAGATTCTACAAATAAGACAATATTGAAACAATAAAGCCAAGTCCAGTATGTAGATTTATGGGAGTGATATAGAGAAAGCATTACTCCTAAGTGGAACATGAAGCATGAGGCCACTTCCTTTCTAAATCAAGCTTGCTAATCCCATAAATTTGTAAAAAGGAGAATGGAAGAATGATCCTGTTTCCAATGCAAGTCATATATGAGAAAATGGACTTAACTGGAAAAAATGAGTCCATCTTGAGAGAATAGGAATTATAGTAGCAATGAATCTGTTGGCTAAGATCACATTTCTTTTTCTTTCCTTTTCTTATATTCTTTTTTGTAGTTGTTACTCGTGGTACTTGAAATCTGGGACTGGGCACTGTCCTTCTGCAACGAAGCTCAAGGCTAGTGCTCTTCCACTTGAGCCACAGTGCCACTCCAAGTTTTCTGGTAGTTATTGGAGAAAAGAGTCCCAGGACTTTCCTACCTGGGCTGGCTTTAAACCCCAATCCTCAGATTTCAACACCACTCAGCTTAGGATCACATTTCTAACAGTGTACACTCAGGATATATAATGTATATGTTCATCTATCTTTATATTAATTCTTGAGTTAAAAATCTGGGCTACAGGTAAGACTTTACACTCACAAAAGTGTTTGTAGTTTAAAAGTTGATACTCCTGGGAAAAATAAAACTTAAGAATGTAAAGGAGTCTGAGAAATTCAATTTGCATACAGCCTGGGCAGAATAGGCTTTGAGAAACTACCTATAATTAAACAGCCAAAAGCTGGAATACCAGTCATGAGCAAGATTGCTGAATAAGAGCTTGAGGTTTTTGCATACATACAGACAAACATACACATACACACAGAGGAACACATATGTGCACACAAAAATACACAAGTGAAACAACTCTCAGAATATGTAGAAAAGTTAGAAAACGATAGAAAATATGTCCTGAGTAAGACAAGCATCAAGTGATAATTTTTAATATTAGAAAGCCCTCAAGTGAACTTTCCCCCAAAAAGTTGAGAATATTACATAGGTAGGGATCAGAGATAGTAAGAGAGTCAAGCAATCATTATTAACGGGATAGGATCCATGGAGCAATGAATCAGGGAACTCTGTAGGTGCATATGAAAATGTTCATATCTTGTGTCAAATGTTAGAACATCTTTGAAAATAGTACATAAACAGTGTGAGCAATCAATCTAGTGGATATGTTCATAGGAGAAGTTCAGAATTGCTAGTCTGTTTCTAGAGTAAATAAACAAACTATGGCAGGCCAATGTGATACAAGCCTGAAATTCTAGCACTTCGACAGGAGATTAGAGAATGGAATTACCTGGACCAGGTAAAATAATTTTGTCTCAATAGAACAAACCAAGCAACAAGAAAGGAATACACAGTTGGAAGTTTGGTCTAATTTTGTCATTATGTTTTGAGAAGTCGTTTCCTATTGAAATGCAACTCATATATATCCTCACTTGTGTTTTAAATGCTCTCTTCATTACAGAACATTCCTAGCTGCAAAATGGCTCATTATTCCCATTCAAAAATTTGCAAAAGTAAGTAATCACCATTCTGTTGGATTCCAAAGAAATGTTGAAGGATTACAAAAACTTAAGCCTGGAGAAATAGCAAAGTTCATCTAATGTAGGACTTTGTAGACCTTGCTAAATTGGAATTTAGATTTAAAATATATATTTTGGTTTTGTTTGTAATTTCATATTCTATAGGATACTACAAAATTCTTTTTAAGTAGAGGGATTAATTGACAAATTCACAAATGATTCTGGCATTCTATTTTCCTAGAATATTCTTTCAAGAGAGTTATAATTAGAACATAGTTAATAGATAATTCCCACAGTTCATGTATACCATGTTAATGTGAATAATCTAGACAGAGTTGCCAACAAATGGATGACATTAATTTATAAATTTAGTAAAACAGCAATTTTTTAAGGTTTTGGTTTAAAATGGTATGAAGAGAGCAATTGTGTGACATCTTCTTTCTTCAACCTATATGTAATACCTGAAGCCATTTCCTTATTTACGTGCCTGTGTATACTTTGAGAAAAATACTAGGTTTGGGGTGTGTATTCAACTTTGTTTTTGTTTTTGGTTTTCCTTGAGCTTGAACTCTTGGCCTGGACAGTGTCTCTGAACCTGTTTTTGCTCAAGGCTCGTGCCCTATCATTTCAACCTCAGTGCCACTTGTGTCTGGCTTTTGCGGAGAAGTTTATTGGAGATAAGATTCTAAGAAACCTTCCTGTCTGGGTGGGCTTTGAACCTTAATTTTCCGATCTTAGCATCCTGAATATCTATGATAATTAAAAAAGTATAAATATAAATAATATTTGCAAATGATCTGATCTCAAGCAGTGGAGGAAAAATGATGCAGCTCAGTTTATTGTGGTGTTCTTTCCAGAACACGGAGGGCATCACACTAGCAGAGATGTAGTATTTTTTCACAATAGAGATAAACTATTCATGATGTGAATTAAGGAATTTTAAGGTGCCCTAGTGGCTCATGCCTGTAATCCTAGCTACTCAGGAGGCTGAGATCTGAGGATCGCAATTAAAAGCCAGCCCTGACAGGAAAGACTGTGAGACTCCTATCTCCAATAAACCACCAGAAAACCAGAAGTGGAGCTGTAGCTCAAGTGGTAGAGCGCTTGTCTTGAGCTGAAGAGGTGAAGGACAGAGCCCAGGCCCAGAGTTCAAGCCCCATGACAGACCAAAAAAAAAAAAAAGTTGGAAACTATTGGGCTAGGATGACTTTTGACTTTATGGCATAAATCTTGGGATTGATGGTCATAGAAATAACAGCTTACTCTGATAAAAAAAATTGCTTACTCTTGAGGAATTAATTATTACAGATGCTTCATAGTTTTATCCTCTACCAGAATGTGGCTATTTTTCTGTTGACTTCTCAATCTGTAACACCCCATTGGAAACTGCATCTATTGCAGATTTTCATAACATGTAAAAAGGTACTGTTTTGAATTTCTCAGGTATGGAATGTTGAGAATTTAAAAATGAGTAGTTAATAGTCATAGGAATTTTGAAGAACACACATATTCTGTCCTCTTAACAACTTATTTAATTTTAAAAGTTATGGGTTTTCGTAGCATTAAACTGTTTTCTGTTTTAGAATGAGAAAGTACTAAATTAATTATTTTTTGAAAAATTTGGCAAGTATATATGAAAATATTGTCTAGTTGGATAACATTCACATTGATGACCCTCTGATAAAGAAGAAGTAATTAATTCAAATTAGATGTCATAGTATTGATTTTTAAAATATTACTACATAAAGAATAATATTTACTGTGCCAATACAGTGAAATTACATTTTATGCAGCTTATTTTTTCAATTTTATTATCAAATTGATGTACAGTGAGGTTACAGCAATTGTAAGGTGGTGAATACAGAACATTTCAAATTTGTTACTTCTCCCTCATTTTACTCACAGTTTTCCTTCACTCCTCACAAGTTGTAATGTACATTTCCAACATATTGTCTTGTGAGTGTTGCTGTTGCATTGGTTTTCCCTTTGTTCTTTAACTCACCATTTTGCGTTTCCTCTTCCCTTCCCTATTTAAGGTAAACGTATTCACAATACAAAGTCAAGGAAAACAGAAATCACATAATTCATCAAAAACAACAACCACAAATGAAAAAATCTGGTTCCATATCTTGGAATTCATTTTGCTTAGCATCAGCTCTTATGGTTATATATACGCAATACAAAGACACTGGAAAATAATAGCTGCATGGACACCATATCATGAAAACAGCATGTTAACTTTTTGATGGTAAAGGTGTAATTAGGATTGGTGAATTCGCGGTTCTGATAAAGGAATTTCAAGAATTTTAAAGTTATGACAGGTAAATTTGAATTGTTCAAAATTTTTAACAACTTAGCCTATTAAGAAAATTTAAAATTGCCTGGGAGAATAGGCTTTCATGCAAAGAAATCTACGGAGACTTAGTAGAGAGGGAGCAACGTGGATGAAGATGGCTCTTTTTCACACTAAACAAATAGACCTCAGAAACCTTGCTGTAAATCCTATAGGTTCTCTTGAGAATTGTCCTTACCCAGGAACTATATTC
This sequence comes from Dipodomys spectabilis, assembly GCF_019054845.1. NCBI lineage: Eukaryota > Metazoa > Chordata > Mammalia > Rodentia > Heteromyidae > Dipodomys > Dipodomys spectabilis. The sequence goes on from NW_024870936.1 coordinate 2,984,313, forward strand.
TCACTGTTTGAAACAAGGTTGTATTGGAATTTAAATTAAAAGTTCTTAAAAAATAAGGCATCAAAATTTGTGAATTTACCTTTAATTACCAAACATTAATTCTCTGAAAAAGATAATTTGAGTCAAAATATTTAGGGAGAAAGTGCCTTCCAAAATGAAAGAAGGTTTTGGGTTTAAACATTTCTGTTCGTAACACTTTCCACAATGTCTTTGTATGTGAAGCAATAAAACACAGAAAAAAATCTGATTGGATAATTCAAACCAATGATTTCACAGTTCTAAGTGGCTCACAAAAATAATATCCTTATTAAAATGAGATAGTGAAGACTTCTCTTATTACATAAGCCAAAATGTTTTGGGTTCATAAAAGAATTCAGCAAATGGAAAAGGCAAGAAAACATTTTCCTTAGAAGGCCTAGCTAAGGGTATTGGGCTTCAGCAGTGAAGGGAGGCCAAAACTTTTTTATATAAATTGTGTTAATATTTTTACTACCTACAGTGATTTTACAGAGTCTATTTGCTCACTACAATGCAGAACAGATTGAATGAAGACATGAAAATAAATTCCACATCCAAATGAGGCAACTTAAAGAGTTTTTAAGTACAAATCATGAAGATGTAGCAGTGGTGGAGCACGTACAGTCCTTCAGCTTCACTAGACTTGAAGCCAAGATGCTGTGATTAATTGGAAATCAGGCAAGAGCTAAGAGGAGAACATAGAAGCAGGACATAGTAGCATTGTCTTTTTGTAACAGACACTGTCTTCCTAGGCAGAGGTGATTTAACTCTACTCTCCTCCATACATCTTGGTGAACAAATGCAAGACCAAGAGAAAAATAATCTATTGAAATAATTTTGCATAGAATAACTTCATTAATTCTGATATGGTATCTAAGGAGAGTCTTAAGAGAAAATAAAAGTGCAGTATTTTTCGATTTCCTCTAACCATTTTCTTAGCAAAATATATCTTTGAGGTTAGAATTGATTGAACCAAAAAGTGATGGAGTACTTATTTTTGTGGGCACTTTAGACACAAGAAGACTTTCAAGGTAAAAGAAAAAACAAAAAATACAGCCAAATATTTGTGATCGCAGCTTCTTGGACTGTTTTCGGGAGACAAAGTTTTACATTAGATTTCTTCTCATTAACATAGATGTTGTTGCATGGCAACCAAATGCAAGAGGGTAGACTCACTTGGCCAATTAAACAGCATGAAAGAAGAAAATGGCAAATAATATTTAATGAATTACTTTGACCAATTACTTTGCCCAAAGAAAGAAGGAAAAATATAATTCAAAATCGTTTGACTTATAAGTATGAAGAAAGAGTAGTGAAGAGAGATTAGGGAAAATATAGAGGATTATTTTCTCTCTAGTGGAGTAATAGGTTCTTGTTCTTGTTTCTTCCATTCTATCTTCACAAGCTATCAAGTGTGTCTCACCATTGGATTATCCAGTTCAGACAGAGAACTCGTAGAAGAAACATACTATTTGCAGCAGATGTAGGTGATTTATATATAACCTTAGACAATCTATTTAAATCTGTTCAAAATTCTTCCCTATCCCAAACTTCCCTCTTTGAACAGTTTTCTTTGCTTTTCCCAGGACTACCCTTCATTAACTGATTAAAATTTTGAGAGGTCATTTTCATACTCTCTACAGATTGCTGGTTGGTTGTGATTTTTGTGTGTTTTTTTTGTTGTTGTGTTTTTTCACTGAATTTCAAAAGGTCATGAAAGTGTGTTACAAATAAATACGTCCATATAATTGTCCAATGGCCTGAATCAGAGTCACTTCTATCATTCTCAACCAACCCCTTCTCCAAGATTTATTTCAGATTTACCACTTAATTTATCATATGTGTACATTGAGTATTCTAGTTGTACTTGACCCTTGTTCATTTTTCATTCATTCTATGTCATTATTATTATTCCTTTCTGCTTTCAACTTCCTGATAGTCATCCTGTTAAACTGTCTATTAATACTTCGAAAGGTTTATATACATTTCATAGAGTATCCATCCTGTATATGCTTAAACTGATATCAGCTTATATTTCCATAATTCATTCATCTGCATTAATAATTTGCAAGACTGGAGACATGAAGCACATAAACATGATTTTATTCTCATCCATTTGGAAGATTAATCTTTAGTCAAAAAGAAAGTTAAAAAATGGCATAGAATATATTCCTAACTACCAATTTTTATAAATGGCTTTGTACAAAGGTGTGATTGTTTTATTTCACATGGGATAATATTTTCAACTACCTATTAGTTTTGGAAAAAGAAGAAAACTAAAATTTATTCCTATAGAGGAATATGATAGAGATAGAAGACAGATTTTATGTTTGTCATATCTCTGATGAGTACCCATATTCAAGACTTAAAATCATATTTCTTACTATGTTAGACAGATAGGGAAAACATATTACATGATAAGAAAACTATTTGTGACTTTTTAAAATGTACCTTATTAAATGAGGACATTTACTTTATTAGCTAACGTTTTGGTTTGAAATTTGGGAGGCTGATCTATCTAATACATTTCTGGAAGGTCTCTACTGAAAAACACAAATTGTGGGTGGTACTATTTCTACAATTTAATGAATGGTTGAACGTGTTGGGCATTAGTGCTGGGTAAATAATTCAACTCTATTGTAACTTGCTCCCTACACTTGAAAAACTTGTAATGTCACTAAGTATCATCTACTTGTCAAATGTTATTTTGGCGAATGTGATTTTAAAAAGTTAATTTTAAAAGAAATAATTTTCAGAATATTAAATGTAGATCATCATTGGTTTGAGAGTGACATTTTTATACCACTGAAACATGTTGTACTGAAGTCCCAGTGTTTTGAAGCACTAAGGATCTTCTCAGTATTTTTCTGAATTACATTTGAACTCTAAGTAAATTTTTCTGGGCCTTGGTAGACCAATTATGGATCTATCCTTCCAGGAACTACTTTTTGGCTCACTTATGCAGGACTAAAATCTTTCATTAATCATAGGGGAGGGGTATTAAAAATAATCTTATGACACTTTGTGAACTTGTTCACTCATATGGGCTGGTCATATGTAAGTTGAATGTTTGAATTATAGTACTTACTCTCAAATATGTGATCTCATCTTTCATTTTAAGTTGCCTTGCATTTCATAATTGCTTACTGCTAATTCCTGCATCTCAAGGAATTGGGGCCCTGAAATATAGGAAATAAGAAATTGAGATGGGTCTTCAATTACTTTGTGTTGGCATGTTGCATGGGTCCTGCTGAGAAGTCTTGCCCCTGTTATCTGATGATGCAGGTAACTGGGACCTGGGATCCTAGGACCTACGGGTCCTGAAGAAGAATAACATTTTTTAGACATCTTATCAGCAAAATTTGGGCATAATCAGTAAGAATGCTTCAGAAATATGGAGAAAAACAGTTTGGGACCAGCGATTTAAAACAATAAACAGAGCAGCAGAGAAAATCCCTTACAGATTAGAGGAAAACAACATTGTTTTTTTACCATGTGAATTCAGAAGACCAAGAACATTGAGAATGTATCACAAGTTTATACCAAAGACATTGCGTTGATACTTCTTATATTCTAATATATATTTTAAACCTAATTATTTATATTCCAATTCTATTTATTGGAATAAATAAATATCAATTTATTTGTGAAATTATCAACAAATTCTAGTAAGTTTCACAGTGTGAAATATAAAATCAGCAAATATAAATATAAAATATATAACTATATATAATATAAGAAAAAGACACATGTTTTGCATTGTTCTGTTGTGGTTACTGTATCAAAGGCAACTGTGTTTTAAAATATTATTCCATTATCTCTACCTCAGTGTTTGATAGAGTTGGACCTAAAGCTTTACCATTTGTAGATTTATAGCCTGGAGCAAGAGAATATACTGTGATTAAAACATTACCAATTTAAGGCCTAATAACAAGGAGAAACATATGGACTTCTCCTGCAACTATGAAAATATTTGGTGATAGAAAGGCAGTAGTGTAAGTTCCTGCCTGGTTGGATGGTAGACAGGCCAGGACATTAAGTAATCATACATATGAACAATATTTTCACCTTCTTGGCTTTAGCTACTTTTGCAATGTTAGATATAATAATTATATTTTGATAAAATACCTTCTTGTCTGAACAGTTCTGTCTGGACTGTTCATCTCTCTATGATCCCTTGTAACTAAGATTAATTTTGTTCAAGTAAGACAATCTATGCTATCAGGGTAAGATATTCTGATTGGTCTGTTCCTACATGGAAGAAGAGTCAAGGGTCATGTAGACATTTGTGCCAGTAAGACCTCATTTGGGAAAATGTCAGCTGCAGAATGTTAGAAATAGCTCTTAAGCAAGGATTACTTTGAATCCAATAGCTCCACAAAGCTAATTCAGTTGAATAAATAATACTTGAAAGAGCCATCACCTTTGGACCTACCTATAAATTATTGAATGTATGATCAAATTACAATTGAAAAATACTTAAAATTGGCATTGACAAAAAATTGCAAATGTGAGCAATCGGCTGAACATTATATTTTTTTTCCATTATTCACAGAATTTTAAGGAAATAAGATCAATAGCATTGTTAGGAACAATAAGGTTTCCTTGTTACAAGTAGGCACCCATGGATATAAGCCTGTATAAAGATTGCATCATTAGCTACTTAAATTTAGAGGATACTACATGCTTCAGCAGCATGTATACCCAAATTACAATATACAGATTAATATAGCACTTGCACAACGATGATATGAAAATTTGTGAAGTATTCCATATTATTCATTCTTCAGATGCAAGAAATGAAAACCCGTTATTAAAAAGTTGATTACAAAATAACAAGTGTAACAGCACACGTAATTCATATGATTAAATTTATTTTGACATCAGTGTATTAAATCTTCACTTCAGAAAGGTGTTTAAATAGCATAAACTTTACAAAACTTTTGAAATTAGACAACATTGTCATTTTATCCCAAAGAAAAATAATATTAGGACCTAGGAAAAAAAGAATCTTAAACTGTTTCCATATGGAATACAATCTGAAAGGACACATTAATGAACCTATATATTATAAAATAATATAGAATTCAAAGTATGTCTATGCGAGAATAAAATAAATTATTAACATTATACAAACATAGAATATAGAATATTTTAAAATATTCTTTTTCAGACAAGCACCAGTAATACTTTAGTTTCTGTACTACTCATTTCAACAGATAAGTTAAAATTATTTCTGACTAAAAAATCACATACTCTGCAGAAATCATTATACATGTATATAAAAACTCTTCAATACATTTTGACACCCAATGCAGGCAATTCACTTGCAAGAATTCCATGGAATTCATGAATTTTTACAGTAAAGTACTGGTGTTGCCGGCGCTGGTGGCTCACTACTATAATCCTAGATACTCAAGAGGCTGAGATCTAAGGCTCACGGTTCAAAGCCAGCCTGGGAATGAAAGTCTGTGAGACTCTCATCTCTAATAAACCACTAGAAAACTGGAAGTGAAGCTGTGGCTCAATCGGTAGAGCACTCACCTTGAGCTGAAGAGCACTGGGATAGCGCCCAGGCCTAGAGTTCAAGCCGCATGACCGACAAAAAAAAAAAAAAGATATTGCTCTTATTTGGATTGTGGAAATATTTTGTATGGACACAAAGGATGGACTTGCATTTTTAAATTTGAGAAACTTAACCCGACCATTAGGATTTAGGAGAAGAATTTGTACAGCCTTCCACAACTTCATATAGGTAGCGATACGTACTTATCCTTTGGGCAATTTCAAATGCAGTTTCTTCTAAGGTCTTCTGCAGGCCTGGTTTTATATAATGGTTCAACCGAAGGAGAGCAGGCGTATCTTTGCTATCTCAATTCTCAGTGGCAAGATATAAGGGGGTCAAGAGGCCTTTAGTTTGGGCATTGGTATCTGTAACATGATGAGGTAAGAAAGAAGCCACTCTGGTGTTATTCTGCATATATGCACGGTGCAGGGGTGGCCAGCCATCTACAGTTATTGCATTTGCCACTTGAGCCACCAACTCACAGACAATGTCTAAGTGTCCACTGTAGGCTTCCTGATGAAGAGGGGTATATTCATCGTCATCCCTAGTATTCACATGACTGGCCTTTTTGAAAAGTAGTCTCCGCACTGTAATAAGCTGAATATTTTCGGTAGCCCAATGTAGAAATTTACTTGGATCTTTCTCCACATTTTGTCTTGCAATTGATACCATTCCTCACTTTTTCATCATGTTCCGCGTCTTCATCAGAATTGCCGATCCAGAGACTTTGAGTGCCAGTGGGAATGAGGTATCCATGTATTTCTCTAATAGTTCACATTGGTTGAACTGTTCAGAAAAATCCGGTGAATTTTCTGCATCTGTTTTTTCACCATGATTTATTTTTCCTTTTTCCATTTTTACTATTCTAAATTATTCTAACTGGAGAGTAGGGAATTGATGGAGAGCAGAGGAAAGATGTTCCTCCGTATTCAAAGATACAGACTGAAAATAAGGACCAGTGGTGTCTTCATGTGCAGCTTATTCGAGGAATGAGAAAAGATGAAATAATGCCTTCTATATAAATGATTTGGAAAATGGAAGAGCAGAAAGTGAAATGATGCAACCAAAAATATAAAAGCAAAATAAATTAGATTAATTATGGAGCAATCATATTATCTATGAGAACCATGAAAGAGAGAGAGGAAGAGAGAGACAGATGTGCAATGACCTAGCTAGCCACAAAATGCATGCATCTGATTAATTTATAGAGCAAGCGGAATTTTATTTTTTTTAAAAGATGGAAATATAATTTATGTTTTTACTTGAACTTAGTAAATACATTTTTAGTAGTCTACATAAAGAGACATAGCTTTGACCAAATTGCAGACAAGAATCTAAATCCTTGATAATTCTAGTAACAGATCTCACTGAAATCAGTTGAATCACACTTTTTCTGTACAATGAAGGAATAGATCCAGGCTAAGAAAGCAGCTAGGGATGGCAGGCCGATTGTATCTGTGACAAAACTTTGTTGAAAATGGTATTGAGGATTACATACTGTTTATCCTCTTGCACTGGAAGCATGATTCTGAACTATTGCTTGCAGATCCTCAACTATTGCTTTGATCATTATATTCTCCAAGAAGAAAAAGTGAGATTTAATTGACAGCAAAGGACTACTAATACATTTTGACTTCTCATTAAGCACCTTCAACCATCGAAAAGACATGAAGACAATAGACAGGCCTACTTTTTTAGATGAAAACAAGTGTCTTTAAAAAACTAGGAATTTAAGTAGTCATGCAAAGCACTTCGATTTTACTACTGCATTATACATTTTTTCTAATGTTGGGTACCAATAAATAATGAATCTATTAGAAAGTTCTTGAAGCTCATATGTCAAATCGTGGGTTCTTTCATACTATATTATGATACTTTGTGTATGGTCTTAAGAAGAAATTTAAATTATTAACTAGAATTTCTGACAGGACAATATCATCACTGAACATCTTGCTTCTATACTCTCAGTTTTAAATCACTATCTAAGTATGTGCATTATGTAGGTATAGAGGAAAAAGTAGAAGCCACACTGGTGGCTCATGTCATTAATTCTAGCTAATCAGAAAGATGAAGTCTGAGGATTGTGGTTTAAAACGAGGCCAAACAAAAACAAAGTCCATTAGATTCTGATTTGAAAGAAACTAACAAAAGTTAGAAATGGAGTTGTTGTACAAGCGGTAAAATGCTAGCCTTGAGAAAACTAAAACAAAAAAAAAAACAAATTCTGGGACAGAGCCAGGCCCTAAGTTCAAACCCTAGTATTAGCACCAAGCAAATGAATTAATTAACTAGATAATTAATTAATTAAAAATAAATTAAGTGGTCACATGTGGAGGGGCAGGATATAACAACCGTAGTGACTGGATTGTGTATTATTTTGTAGTAAGGCAAATTATCATTTGTACTAAGCACTAATATTTTATTTGAACTTTTTCTACAATAAACCCTGAATTTAGCATGCATGTATATGTATGTACATGTGTGCACATATGTATATGTGTGCATGTGCTGTTGCAATGTTACTTGTCAATGTGGACATGGTGAGGCTAAAAAGAGCTAACTGTGTTGCAATGTTTTTATTATCATTGTTCTGTCATGTCATTTCAGTTGAACCACCCTTCTGTACATTTTATTTGTCAAATAATAACATCATCAATATCAAAGCATTTACAACATTAAGTTAGTTAAAAGAGATCATTTTCAGCTCTTATTATGTGTTAGGTGAGAAGATACAGACAAAATTAGGTAGTAAATTATTGCTGTAAGATAACTGTCAGTACAAAATGTGTATTTGACCTGTTAAATAGGTTATACTTTTAAGACATGCTCATGGAGTGAGTTTGGCCTACTTGACGGAACAGGTATTACTCTCTGGTTATTCCCGTGAAACACAAGGTGGATAAAGTCTTTCCGGATTTCTTTTTTTTTTTTTTTGCAGGGGGGGTCTGTTTGTGGGGCCTGAACTCTGGGCCTGACCCTGTCCCTCAACTCTGCAGCTCAAGGCTAGTGCTCTACCTCTTGAGCCACAGCACCACTTCTGGCTTTATTCTTTTTTTCTTATGTGGTGCTGAGGAATTGAACCCAGGGCCTCATGCATGCAAGGCAATCGCTCTACCACTGAGCCACCTTACGAGCCCTCTTTCTGGATTTCTGTTTAAAATAACTTTCTTTGAAAGATCATATCTATTCTCACTAAGAGATAATCAGCCCCATATTTATTATGGTTGAATATCCCATCATATTGACTGAAAATCGGTATTGTGGATATGCTTATTAGATATTCCTTTCAAAAACGAACAAACAAACAAAAACCATGTGTCTTCTCCATATTGTGGATGTATTTGAAGTTGTTTTCTACATGCAAATATATCTTCAGTAATGGCTCTTTTTTGAGAGTAACTATAGCAACTTTAATAAATAAGGCTTTCTAATATCTTTTTCAATATAAATACCATCCCAGAGCAAATCTTGCAAATTCTGAAAAGTCTTTGACTATTTTAGTATTATTTCAGTTCATTGACTATAGAGCTAAAGACATTTCTGAAATAAATATTGTTAAGATCTGAAAATGTAAGTGGGTATATAGGCTTTTTTATGCATCATTTTATGAAAATACAGTTTTTATGAAACTAAATGAAATTGAATAAAAGAATGTACCTGAATTTGGTAAGCTAATTATCAATATAACTTTGTTTTCTATTAACACAGTCCTTTTAATGTAGATGATGCAATTAAATTATTTCCTTTGTGTCTCTGTACTTCAGTTATTTTTAGAATCTTTGTAGTTATAGGAGTGAATTTGTAGTATAAATAAAGGTCTTTTAAAATTATTCGGATTAATCTTGTGTTTTGTGTCCTACTCCGAAGAAAATGAGTTATTTTCAAGTGTTAATAGTTTAAAATTGAATCTTCAGTATCATAAGAAATTTTTAAAAATGCAGTAGTATTGATGACTTTTTAAACCAATTTTATTCACAAGTTGGAGAGCCTTTAATTCATGCTTACGTCTTGGTGTCTATGATTTTTAACCTCTCGTTCCTAACATAAATGATAGGTCAGGCTGCATTTTTGGGTTTATGAAAGGTGGAGGTCAAAGGTGATTTTTGTATCAGTCTTGCTTTAATAGTATTTTAAAGTAGTACATTTCTCTCAAAATTTTGGGTATAAAAAGCAATCAAAATACTTGTAATGGTAAACAACTTAGGTGAGCCACAATGTGGAAATGATTGGTCCATAAGACCTTCAGTGTGTTTCCATTAGGAATTGGGGAGGTCATTCTTTCAGTAAGACTGTGTTAAACAGAGATGTGGTCCCCAGGTTGTGCAGTGTTGAGTCATGGGATAGAATGTGATTTCTACTATTTTGAGCTAGAAATCAAGAATATTATAGTTTAGCAGTTCCTTTCACTAGGGAGGTATGAATTGATTATGAACTTGGAGTTTTCACATTACAGATAACTATTTTCTAAAAAAGATAAAGTGAAATATTATTATAATGTACACAATAATTCTGGGAAATTTTCCTAGATTTAGTAGACTAAGTGCTGGTATTTTAGTCATAAAATATAATGAGGTAATTTGATACAGTGGGAGATGGGCTAACACTTACCATATGTGCAATGTTGTACTAGTAACTGCAACTTTGAAGATTTCAATATCACCATCTAAGAATTAAAAATGGAAGTAGTTCCACTTTATGGAATGATTGTGAGGATTAAATTAGATACCATAGTTAAATTACTTGGAAAAGCAATCAATCCGCATTTGATACTTTCTACTTGTTATTTTATCATGTGATGAATTCTAAGATTTTTGCTGTAATTTTATATTGTGTCTAATTAGGATATGAAATGTGATATAATGATATTCATTGCATTGGTCACTTTTCTGTCATTATGAGGAAAATACCTGCAAAGAAATTTCCTGAGGAGGAAACTATTATGTTGACTTATGGTTTAAGAGAACGCAGTTTAAGATCAGATGTCTCCATTGTTTTTAATTATACTTTTTTTAAATAGTTGTTCAAAAGACTTTCCATTCCACAAATCAGTTTATAAGTACAATGTATCTTTACATATCTTTCCCACACCCTTCCAAACCTCACCCTACTTTCTTTTTTTCTAGTTTCATACTATCTGCATTGAATATTATGCCTTCACTCTCTTCCTCCATAACTCACTTTATTCCTTCCCTTTGACTTCCCTTCACATCTCCCAAGTGATAGTTTCTGGTATTCATTTTGTTGGATTAAAAGTTCAATTTTATAAGAAATTACACCTTTTAAATACTCCTCAGCAAATAGCATGCTTTGGTTAATACTGTTGTGTAAACTTGCATAAAGTTCTAGCTTCCAAATACGTGACTGGCTCTGATACATATATTTTGCTTTTAAAATATTTAATATGTGAATATTTAAAAATTATTTCCTTAATTTTATATGGTTGTTGAATTCAAATATATTTATTTTTTATAGTTCTAAACATATTTGTCCAAATAACAAATATTTACTGTATTTTTAAGAAGCACATACTTTATTAAGAAAAGCTTCATCACCTGGTCACTTTTTTTGGTAAATATTTGTACTTGAATTTAAAAAAATAATGTTTGAGCTGGGCATGGTGATTTGTTGTTTCCATTTTCTAGCTATGGTGGGAACTGAAAATAAGGTTTGTGATATGGGAGAGCATGAGAAACTATGAGACCTGAAAAAATATCCAGAGTGGAATGATTAGAGATCTAGCCATATTGAGCACTGGCTATCATATACTAAATCTTGAGTTAAAACACCAGTAACATCAATCTTTGTCAAAAAAAAGAATACATGTTTCAAAATGTTTATTATTGAAAAATTGTTTGCAAAGGTTCACATATCTTCTATTTCTTAATTTTCAATTTACTTAATCTATAAGAATCCAAGTATAAGCCAGGCGCTGGTGGCTCACTCCTGTAATCTCAGGTGTCTGAGATCTGAGGATTGCGGATCAAAGCCAGCCAGGGCAGGAGAGACCGTGAGACTCCTATCTCCAATAAACCACCAGAAAACAGGATGTGGCTCTGTAGCTCAAGTGGTAGAGCACTCGCTTTGAGCTGAAGAGCTGAGGGACAGCGCCCAGGCCCAGAGTTCAAGCCAAATGGCCGACCAAAAAAAAAAAAAAAAAAAAAAAGAATCCAAGTATATTGTGACTATTTTATTTCTACAAAACTTTAAAATAGTATCAGGAATATTCTGATTTCATATATTAACATACTTTTCTATTTGTGATAATTTCCTCTTTAATATGATAATATCAATATTCCAAATGAGGGTATGTGGTGTGTGTGTGTTTGTGTGTTTATGTGGGTTTTGTGTGTGTGTGCTTTGTGTGTACTTTGTAATGCTTGGGAGATCACAACATTGTTCACATAGGGTAGGCTAATATTTTACCACTGAGCTCTACTGTCTAGTTATAATCTAAATACTGTTTTAAATTATGACTTTTAAATTTTCATTGCTAGCATTTTTTTTTCAAAATTATGTATGATAAAATGTGATCCACCTATTATGCACTTTAGCAATTTTTATTATTATTTTATTGGTATTTAGAATGTTTCCACTGTCTTTCCACTTCCAAACACTTGTGTTTTTTATTGATAAAGATTTTACTTCGTTTCTTTTCTCTCTTCATTCTTTTTCCTTTAGAGTTTACCTATTCTTTCTCTTATTTCTTTGGAAATTAATTATCATATTTCTATTACTATTTCATTACATTGTAACAGGTCTATACAATGCTATATTTTCTATTTTATTTTTTCCATGTTCTCTGACTCCCAGTCCAAACTTTTAGGTGGATTAAAAAGTAACTTGATTCAGGACACTTTGATGATTTTCCTCATTCTCTTCTCTGAAGTTTTTCTGTTTTTTTTTTTTTGAACCACAATACCAATGACATACAACTCCTATGTGGTCCATCATTCTATCACCTCTCACTCTGCTCTGTTGTACAGCTCAAGTCATTATCATTCAATTTATTATGCTATAGAGTTTTCTAAATCTTAACTCATTCCTAAATTAATTTTACTAGCTTCAAGCATTCTCTAAAGATATTTTTTCTATATATAATATCTAGGGTCTTGTGTTTTCTCAAGGTGCAAAATATGAGTGACTATCAAACATCTAGATATCTCTGTAGAATATTGGTCAACCTGCTCAATAGACTTGAATATAGTTCAGTTAGAAAAATCTTGTAAAATGATGTAGTTTGAGCCCTCATACTAGATTTGAATCTTATTACCATGTTAAGTAATGAAGACAACATAGCTTTACTATAGTATCAGACACATAAAATAACGTAACAGATTTGTCAAAAATAAATTATTATGTGGCTAGTGAAGTTGAGCATTTCTTTATGTGTCTATTGGCCATCCTTCTTTCCTCTTCAGAGAAGTTTCTCTTTAAGTTTTTAGCCCACTTATTTATTGGGCTTATACTTGTTTCTTTGAGAATTTTTGTTGTGGGATTTCGATTCAAATAGATGTTTTTCTTTCTTGTGATTGTTCTTAACATATTTATAAGATGATTTCTTTGTTGTTTATATGTCCCTCTCCCACAGTATAATCCTTGTTTTCACTGTATTTGTTGTTGATATAATTTGTGGAGGGGAAGGGAAAAAACAAATTGCTTAAATAGGGACACAGTGGACCCATTGCAACAATGAGATGTACAAGATGATATGTCGAAAAACTAACTTTATAACTTTGGCATGTTGAGGGGCAGCGGTGGGGGTGGGAAGATGTGAAGGGATGGGAAGGGGAAACAAAGGAGGAGGCAACAATGCTTGATAAGAAATGTACTCATTACCTTGACCATGTAATTGTAACCTCTCTGTACGGTATTTTCACAATAAAACAAATTCTCAATTTTATGGTTAATAGATTTTTAAAAGGATGCCATGACTTTATGAAATAAAAATAGAATCTTAAATGGTTATATTGGCACTATTACCTACCTACATCTAAAGAATGATCTTAGACTACTACCTCAATCCTCATACAAAAAATTTAAAATAAAAAATGATTATCAATCTGAATGTGAGATTTAAAAACCTATAAAACATAAATATAAAAATTCAAGACATTGGATCATAAGGATCAGTAAAAGTTTCTAAAAAATGACATGGAAAGCATTAGTGGTAAAGAAAAGCAAGAATAAACTGCATAATATCAACTGATAGCCTTTCATAATTCAAAGGACATTATAACAAAAGTGAAAACATATCCAACAGATAGAGGGCACATATTTGTTAATGCTAGAATGTTAATGCTACAATGATTCTGTATTTTTATATCTTCTATATAAATTTTTCCCCGAATAGGATATTTCTTTACAGAACATATGTAAATTGATAGTCAATAGGAAGAGCATATGAAATAAGCTGTTCTTTAGTATCTAAGAATAAATAAAAGGAAAACTCACTAATATAACCATAATATAAAAAGATGAAACAAAATGCAGTAATGCATTTGTGGAGAAATTGATATACTCTACATAGCAAATCGATTTGTATAATAATGCAATCATTTTAGCAAGCAAGATTTTAAAAGGTCAAAAAGAATTGTATAGGATTGATCCATTACACTTCTATGAATGTATTAAAGGGAAGTAAAAAACTTTTGTGGACAGAAAATATAGGTCATTGACAGTGCAATTGAGTGGTATGTTTGAGACCCTGGAAATAATCCCACAATCAAATTTTGAAAAGACACACTATAGAGGATGTATGCTGGACGAATTCCTGTAAGTGAATTTTATATCTATTTTAATGTCTGTTCTAAAATTTACAGCATTTCTATTTGAAGAAATGCAGGTTTCTGAAAATTAGGCTTGGAAAACCTATAGTTGTACACTTCACTTCCAAAGCACAAAAATGTATAGAATATAATTAGATAATATATTGCAAGTGAATTACATGTCAGCAAAAAAAACAAAAAAAACAAAAACACTATTGTTAAAAATAGTTCACATAAAATGCAGAATACCTAAAAAGATGCTTTCGGTGTTGGCTAAAAACTTTGTAAACTACAGCTTTTAAAACAAAGATGTGATTTCTGTATATTTTGAGGGTTTTTCTTTTTATTTTGAGTTTATACAGACATAACAGAATCAAAAGATGTATGTGATAACTGGAATATCTAGGAATTATGCATCACTTGTAAGTAATTGATAACCTTTTCTGGAAGACAATTTTAGCAAATTACAGAAGACCCAAATCTGTATTTTATAAAAGCCATATATTACTTGCTCAATCCAATTTCTTTTTTGTACTTTGTTAGGGAAAAAATATTCTCAAGATAAGAGCCAATAGCAGTGAAAGGAAACAAAATACAAAATCATCTTGATTTATTTGTGAAAATAACAAATGAAATAAAACAATTCCACTTAAGGGAATCCAGTATTAGTATATATAAAGATATGCCTGAATGCCAATAACCATTGAATTTTTGGAATTTTAATTCCCATGAACATATGAAAACTAGAACAAGAAAATAAATACAATCTTTAGAACAAACCAACCTTAGAATAAATTTCTTAATTGTTTTGAATTACAAAAGAATTGATACTCTTTTCCTTTAGAAACATTTAAAAATGTTTATCACTTATTATAATTCAAATACCAAGCAATAGTAATTTTATGTAATCATTATAAATATCATTTTATTACTATCATAATATAGAATAAAAGACCAGCCCCAATATACTACCTACCTAACTTTATTCTTAATTCCTAATAATTACCTAAATATCTTAAATAAACTAAATGGTCATGTCTTTAATATAGACATAAATATTCTATACTTTTTACTTAACATTTTCCAGGGGCATATATTCATATTTCTAAGAAATGTTCACAGCAGTTAAAAGATGCTTTTGTGAAATTAATGTGATACATTTTGTTGTTGTTGTTGTTGTTTGCAAGGCCTGGGCATTGTCCCTAAGCCTTTTTATGCTCAAAGACAGCACTCTACAATTTGAAGCACAGAGCTAATTCCTATTTTTAGTTGTTAATTGAAGATAAGAATTTAACAAGTACTTTTCTGTCTGGGCTAGTTTTGACACAATTCAAAGATCTTAGCACCCAGAAGAGCTCGAAGTATAAGAGTGAGTCACTGACACTTGGTTTGATGTATTTTTTAATTTTAATTGTTTTAAGATTTTTGTTTCTCTATAATGTGCATCATTCTACACAAAATTTATATATACATATATATATTTTTTTTTGATGACAAATAATCTCTAAAAATGTATGTCTTTCTACATATAACATATATATATGTTATGTGTAGAATATATATATATGTATATATATATATATATTTCTGAAGACAGACTCCCTCTAAAATTTTATGCTACTATTTTTGACCATTTTCATTTCAAAGATACACAGCCTATTTTACTAAAAGTTTCCTAGAATAAAATAACTATTATTTCAATAAAAAGTAGAGTTTATTACTTTCAAGGGAATTTTGGATATATACATGATATTTTAGTAACATTTACAGTATAATACTTGAAAAAGTTCTGTCCGAACTCTTAAATATTTGTGTGTATTGAGGGGGAGAGAGGAAGTTAATTCATACTGGTTAGGAATTTTCAATTCTTTAAAAAACTACTCCATAATTTGTTATAAGCACATAGTCGAGCTACCTGATATGATTTAATTTTTACTTTGTTTCTTTATTTGTTCAATTTTTTTAATATGGATGCAAGCACAGTGGTAACATTAAAATTGTTAATCAAAAGACAAATAATAACAAAATCATAGACACAAATCAGACTTTCAATCATTAGCAATTACGATGCTAATAATAATTCTGATGAAGAGAATGATGACCACAGTGTAGCATGATAACAACAATGTTGTGATTGAAAAGGCAAAAACTTTAGACATCTTTGAAGTTAGATTTCCCACATTGAATATATAGTTATAAACAGCGTTGGATTGCATACAATAATAATAAGAGGAGACTTTCAATATCAAGAAATACAGGGGTTTTTTTGAATGACATTACATCATTTGTTAGGAAATGGAAAGACTTGGAAAAAATTATATTAAGTGAAGTAAGCCAGGCCCAAAGAAACATAGGTTCCATGGTTTCCCTTATTCGCAATTAGTATATTTCTGAGACAAGCAGAAAAGCTCAGATAAGTTGATAATAGGTGAAATGAACTCCAAGATAAGTATTCAAAAGTTTTTTTTCTTTCATGCGATTGTTTCTAACATATTTATAAGATGATTTCTTTGTTGCTTTGTGTGTCCATCCCCCACGATATTACACCTGCTTTCACTGTATTTGATGTTGGTATAGTTTGTGGAGGAAAAGGGAAAAAACAAACATGGATGCAGGTGGACTCCTTGCAACAATGAGATGTAAAAGATTTTATGTCAAAAAACGAACTTTACAACTTTGGCAGGGAGAGGGTGGGGATATGGGGGCGGGGAGTGGGGGGGGCGGAGTTGGGAAGGGATAGGAAAGGGAAACACAGGAGGAGGCAACAATGCTTGATAAGAAATGTACTCATTATCTTGCCCATGTAATTGTAACTCCTCTATATGGTATTTTCATAATAAGAAAAGTAAATAAATAAATATTAAAAAATTAAAAAATACAATCATATAAACAGGTTGAGACAGTAAGAACCCTAATGTTATTCCCACAGTCTCTCTAAAGCATACTCATTTTCTTGGTGATATTGTTTTCTTATAAATAAAATCGTTTATTTCCATATTTTGATGGACTAAAAGAATTAGCTTTCAACTTAGTGTGATTAGTTCAAATAACATTCTCATATAGATAATATTCAATAACCAATGTTTTCCAATGATATATTAAAAGAATGTTCTTCAATACAGCTGTAAACATATGACACAATTTACATAATACCTTTTTTCTTGTTCTAGAAGTCAGAAAATATATTCTTCAATATTTCTGGTAGATTACATCCATTTACAGATAAAGAATACAAAGTCAACAGTCAGTGTAGTGAGTAAATAATGATACTAGTATTTGTGTATGAGCTCTTTACTCTGTGTGCTTATGAGGAGAGTAATTTGGTGATGGAGAGGACCAATATGAAAAGACTAAGGAGAAAAAAAGCATACTTTGCAAACAGTTGTTTTAGGACTAGGTGACCTGTGATGAGTATTTGAATCAGGCTTGCGTCAGGGGCATAAAAAGGAGTAATTAGAAATTATATTAGTGACAGAAACTGAGAAAATCTTGATCATTCATCTTATGTAATGGGCAGGAAAAGAAGGGTAAGAAGAAATCTGAGTGCTTCCACATCTCTGGGTGTCAACAGTGTTTGTTATATTCTTGATGATAAGGACTACATGTGGAAATGATGGATTTAGAGAAAAAAAACTCTCTGATAGTTCTAAAGTTTATGTTAAACAGATGCAAAGATAGGTCTGTGTAGACATCACCAAAATATCCATGACCATCAATATGAAAAAGTATAATAAAAATTGGGGGCATTATTAAAGGGAAAAGGAAAAGGAAAGTTCTGACAGAAGTGTGACAACAGCATGAACAATGTTGGAAGAAAGAGATTAGGAAACACAAAAGTAATAAATACAGATTTAAAGAAGTAAATGATGGAAAGAATTTGCAGGATGATATTGAAGGAAATATACTATTTGAATTGGAAAAGTAAAAGAGCATAGACAAGTTCAATTATATGAAGATGAACGAATCAATAAAACGTTCTACTGTGTATATATGCATATATATGCTATATACACACCATGTATATATGTATATGTACACAGTGGAATTCTATGCTTCCAGTTCGTCAGGAAATGGAAAGACTTGGAAAAATCCTACTAAGTAAAATAAGCAAGACACAAAGAAACAGATTCCATGGTTTCCCTCATTAGTAATAAGTAGGAAATGTCTGCGGTAGTCCTAGCACATGAGCAGAATGGCTCAATCATATATGACCATATAAGATGGTGCTGAGCAAAATGAACGCCTAGATATGAAAACAGAAGTTTTTCTTTGTGGTTCTTGTTTTTAATGTATTATGTGAATTCTTTTTCTTTTGTATTTGCCCCTATGGTTTATCCCCTGTTGTATTTGATTTCAGTATCCTGTGTATTGTATACACATTTATCTTAATTTGGCAAGGGAAGAGGAGCAACAAAATGTCAAGACAAAGGACAAATGGCAAACCAATGCAATAGCAATAATCACAAGACAACATGTTGGAAAGTTACATTACAACTTGTGAGGGGTATTGGAGTAAAGGAAAAGTGTGAGAAAAATGAGGAGTGGGGGAAAAAGTGCGAAAGGTTATGTATTCACTACTTTACAATTACTGCATCCCCTTCAATTCATCAAATTTACAATAAAATTAAATTCAAAATAAGCTACATAACATAATTTCACTGTATTGGTATAGTAAGTATTATTCTATGCATATTACCTTTTTAAACAATGAACAATATTTGGCTTCTAATTTGAATTAATTACCCCTTTATTTATCAGAAGATCTTCAACTTGAATGTTATCAAACGATACAAAATTTTCAGAATATACTTGCCATTATTTTGAAAAAAACATTATTTTAGTATTGTCTCATACTGAATATAAAATAGTTCAATTGTCTGGAAACTCTTAACTTTTAAAACTGAATATTTGTTAAGAGAACAGAATATATGTGTTCTTCAAAAATTCCTATGAGTACGAACTACTCATGTTCAAATTTTGAACATGCCATATCAGAGACATTTAAAACAGTGCCTGTTTGCATTTTATTTAATTCTGCAATAGATGCAGTTTTCAATGGGATGTTACGTGTCTAAAAGGGAACAGAAAAAAATAGCCACATTCTGGTAGAAGAGAAAACTATTTAAGTATTTATAATAATTAATTCCTCAAGAGTAAATATTTTTTCATCAAAGTAAGCTATTATTTCTATGATAATCAGTCCCAAAATTTTATGTCATAAAGTCATCCTAGCCCAACACTTTTCAACTTGTAAGGTGTACCTTAAAATTCCCTAAGTTCACAGGACGACTAGCTTTTCACTATTGTGCAAAAATACTACATTTTTGCTAATGTGATGCCCTTTCTATTGTTGAAAGAACACTACACTAAACTTTGCTGCATCGTTTTCCCCCAAGTGGTATTGTTGAGATCAGAAAACTTTCAAATATTATCCATACTTACCTTTTTATCTATCATAGATATTCAGGAAGCTAAGATCTGAATATTATTCAAAGTGCACCCAGGCAGGAATGTTCCTTAGATACTTATCTCCAGTAAACTGCTCAGGAAAAGCCAGACACAAGTGGCACTGAGGTTCAAGTGGTAGATCAGTAGCCTTGACCAAAAAACAGGCTCGGGACAGTGCCCAGACCCAGACGTCAAGCATTAGAACAAACAAAACAACAAAATAAAAAGAAAAAAAAACCCAAACCTAGCATTTTTCTCATTGCATACAGAGGTACATAATTAAGGAATTTTCTCCCTGTGTTATGTATATGTAGAAGATAAAAAGTGTCACACAATTACTCTCTTCAGACCATGTTACACCAAAGTCTCCAAAAATTGCTCTTTTTCAAAATTTATAAATTAATATCATCCATTTGTTGGCAACTCTTTCTAGATTATTCACATTATTTTGTTATACATGAACTGTTAGAATTATCTATTAACTAAGTTCTAATTATAATTCTCTTGAAAAAATATTGTAGGCAAATAGAATGTCAGAATCATTTGTGAATTTGTAAATTAAAATTTCTAGTTAAAAAGAATTTTGTAGTATCCCGTAGAATAAGAAATTACAAACAAAAATATTTCTTTTAAGTCTAAATTCTAATTTAGCCAGGTCAACAAAGTCCTACATTAGATACATTGCTATTTCTCCAGGCTTAAGCTTTTGTAATCCTTCATCAGTTCTTTGGATTCCAACAGAATGATGCTTATTTTTTTTCAAATTTTTGAATGGGAATAATGAGCTATTTTGCAGCTAGGAATGTTCGTAATGAAGAGCGCATTTAAAACATGACTGAGAATTATATATGAGTTGCATTTCAAAAGGAAACTGGAATTCTCAAAACATTATGACGAAATTAGCCAAACTTCCAACTGTGAATTCCTTTCTTATTTTTTGGTTTGTTTTATTGAGACAAAATTATACTACCTAGTCCAGGGAAGGTATTACTTTGTAATTCCACTCTCTAATCTCCTGGGTTAGTTTGAGTGCTAGAATTCCAGGCTTGTATCACATTGCCCTGACATTGTTTGTTTATTTAATCTAGAAACATAGTAGTAATTCTGAAGTTCTCTGATGACCTTATCCACTAGACTGACTGCTCAAACTGTTTATGTACAATTTTCAAAGATGTTCTAGCATTTGATACAGGCTATGAACATTTTCAGATGCAACTTCAGGGTCATTCCTTCATGGATCTGATCACTTTAATAATGATTACTTGACTCTCTTACTATCTCTGGTCCCTAGGTTGTAATATTATCAAGCTTTTTAGAGGAAAGTTCACTTGAGGACTTTGTAATATTAAAAATTATCACTTGATTCTAGTCTTACTCAGGACATATTTTCTAACTTTTCTATACATTCTGAGAGTTGTTTCATACTTGTGTTTGCACATATAAGTGCCTCTGTGTGTATGTGCATGTTTGTATGTATGTATACAAAACTTCAAGCTCTTATTCCGCAATCTTGCCTTGCTCATAATTTGTATTCCATCAATTGAGCCATTCTTCCAATGCAGCTTTTGGCTAGTTAATTATACGTAGTGTTGCAAAGACTGTCCTGCCCAGGCTGGATGTAAACTGAACTTCCCAGACTCCTTTACATTCTTAGGTTTTATTTTTTTCCATATCAACTTTTAAACTTGAAATATTTTTGTGAATGTAAAGTCTAACCGTAACCCAGATTTTTAACTCAAGAATTCATATAAAGATAGATGAACATACACATTACATATCCTGAGTGTACACTGCTAAAAATGTGATCCTAAGCTAGGTACCAGTGGCTCAAGCCTACAAGTTCAAATCCAGCACCCGTAGAAAAATTTTCTGAGGCACTTATCTCCAATTAATCACCAGAAAACTGGAATTGGCACTGTGGCTCAAGTGGAAGAACTCTAGCCTTGAGCTGAAGTGCTGAGGGACATCGCCTAGGCCCAGAGTTCAAGACCCACAACCATCACGCTTTCAGTGTATTTGATGTTGGAATAATTTGTGGAGGGGAAAGGAAAAAACAAATCGTTTAACTAGGGATACAAGTGGACCCATTGCAAGAATATGTACAAGTCCTTATGTGAAAAACGAACTTTACAACTTTGGTGGGGGGTGGGGAGGAGGATCGAATAGGGGGAGGGGGGAGTATGTAAAGGAATGGGAAGGGGAAACAAAGAGGAGGCAACAATATTTGATATGAAATGTACTCTTTATCTTCCCCATGTAATTGTAACTCCTCTGTACAGTATTCTCCCAATAAAAATAAATAAATAAATAAATAAAAACAAAAAAGAAAAAGAAATGTGATCTTAGCCACCAGTTCATTGCTAGTGTAATTCCTGCTCTCTCAACATGGCTTTTATTTCCAGTTAAGCCCATGCTCTTATATCTGACTTGCTTTGGAACCAGAATTATTCTTCCATTATTCTATTTACATGATTTGTATTCTATTTTATTATATTTACATGATTTGCATGATTAGCTACCATGATTTAGATGTAGTAGAAGAGAGAGGCCTCATCCTTTATGTTCCACTTAGTAGTAATACTTTCTGTATATCACTCCCATAGATCTACATCTGGCCTTGGCTTTATTGTTTCAAAGTTGTCTTATATGCAGAGTTTTCTATAGTGTATTGCACCATTATAATTCAGCAAAAAACTTCTCTTTCTCCTATTATTCCTATTGTTTCTCCTACTGTTAACTTATGTACATTTGGGAAATAATGCACAACAAACACACTCAAAAAATAAATGTTTCTGAGGACCTTGTTCCTATGAAAAATTGGTCTTAATTTACAGAGCACTTAGGAAATTTGAACTTAAAGCACTCCAGGATTTTTTTAATATTGTTTCTTATAAAAATGGTGTACAGAGGGGTTAGAGTTACATAAGTAAGATAATGAGTACATTATCTAACGAGCATTGTTACCTCTTCTTTTGTTTTTCCCCTGCCATCCCTTTCCTCTCCATTGTACCTACTCCACTCTCCCCTCCCCAAGTTGTAAAGTACATTTTATACATAGTGTCTTGTACAACTCATTGTTACAATGGGTCATACTGTATACTTGTTGCAGCATTTTGTAATTTCCCTTCCCCTACTCACATTACAAAAATCTACATGCAAGATGCAGGTCGCCGACAACAAATATAGTGAGAACAGTGGTTATACCATGGAGGAAGAAAATAGAAGAGAAACCAAAAAATCACATACTACATGTTACATACATTAAAAAAAAAGCAAGAAAGAAAAAGCAAGTTGTGTCCCTATCTTGTGGTCCATTTCACTTAACATCATCTTATAAGGCCATATGTACATGGATAATGTTTTAAAAGCCATTTAAGTTCCATATTTTCTAGTTATGAATTTGTCTCTGAAACACATGTTACCTCATGTCCAAAGATGTACTTGTGCTATTTCAACGAAGCCACAAAACATTCATTTTACCTGGAGAAGCACCATAGATTGTTCCTGGAAGTAAATGGGAGGAACTGTCACTGGAAGTGGAAACTAATTCCAAGAGAGGAATTGAACATAGAGAAATGACAAAGTTCAAGTTAATTTGTGCTGTCCTTTTTATGGTACAAGAAAAGAATCCAAGGCTTGAAGGAAACTCTGTCCCTGACTTGTTCGAGTGTTCTCTTTACTCATATAAAACTTGTCTGTAAACTTCTAGTTGAGAGTATTACAAAAGGAGACAATATCCCATTTGAAGGCCAGCATAGAACAAAAGGAAATAACTTTGTTTTAAAAGTGTTCTACTACAAAGAAACAAAGACATGGAGGTTTTAAAGTGTTTTATGCATTGATAAATCACTCGAGATGATTCTCCTGTTGCAGGAGTCAGTTATCCATTCCTTTAGTCTGGTCCTGAGTTCTCCATAACAATAAGGATTCCAAAAAGCAGGATCCAGTGACTAAGATCAACAAATGGAGCCTCTTTTCAAACCCATGCTTTAAGGTTGGTGCCAAAGAAATACGTGGGTTCTTTTCCATTTGCTTTTTGTTTGTTTAGTTTGTGCTGGTTCTGCGGCTTGTACCCAGAGAGTGGACCCTGTCCTTGTATATGTGCCTTTCTTGCCCACCTGCCCCCTAAGCTAGTACTCAACTGCTTGACCCAAAAGTCCACTTCTGGCTTTTTTATTGTTTAATACAGATAAGAGTTTGACAGACTCTCCTGTCTGGGTTGGCTTTGAACAGAAATAGAAAGAAAGCCAAGTGACATCAACTGTATGGACTTCTCTTTTGAAACAAGAAATATTAGATGAAGTTTATTATAAAGCTAATCTTCGACAATTTTTAAAAGAAGAGAATATGTCCAACAAAGAAGCAATAACTTAAATAACAGCAAAAGTAGGTGCACTGAATCGTTTTGGAATTATTTTTGTGCTTGGAAAGATTACTATTGTCTTTGTGGTTCCTTTTGGGGAAACTTAAAGTCATATTTGCATTTTTTTGTGGGTCCTGGGTCTTGAACTCTGATCCTGGGTAGTGTCCTTCAGCTCTTCAGGTCAAGTTGAGCACTCTGCCACTTTAGGTACAGCACCACTTCTGGGTTTTTGGTGGTTAATGTAAGATAAGAGTCTCAGGAACTTTGCTGACCAGGCTGGTTTTGAACCACAATCCTCTGGTCTCAACTTCCTTAGTAGGTAAGATTACAGATGTGAGCCAGCAGCATCTAGCTTATATTTGCATTTATGTGCACTTAATGACACTATGTAGACAAAGAATGGAAATTTGAATGAAATGATGACATTGCAACTTTTCAGAAAAATTGAGGTAGCAATAAATATGTCCTCCTTTTCCATGTTGTTACATTAATGACTCATGAGTTATAGACTCTACATTAACATCCTCTGGTGTCTGCGTATGTGGACTTAGTATCAGAAATTGTTCATAGAGAAATAAAGAAAGACTGAGATTTTTAGAAAGTAATGGAGATCAGGTATGAAAGAACAGCATAGAAGGATATACAACTTATCACACAGAGATTAAGAACTAATCTAAGTGACTAGAATGCTTAAGGCAATGAGGAATAAGCATAGTTGATAACTAGTTCTTCAATAACCAAAAATGGTTCTCTACAACAGTTTCTGGTATAACTTAGTCATTATTATCATTTATTCCTTCCATCTAGAATTATTTATTCTCCTCTTTAAAAAACTATTAATTAACCTCTTCCTTTTTGATGGCATGATTTACCAAAGAGATTTCCAAATCTCACTTAGACTACACTTCTTATTGTGATAAGCAGTGACCACTCAAAGCCTGAAATCTTTGAATTTTCAGGATTAATCTTCACCTGATATCTAAGCACATTCTTGGCATTAAATGCCATGATCTGTTAACACAATTTTTTTTTTAAAACACAGTATTTTAATATAGGTAAAGTAAATGAATTAAGAAGTATTGTTAGGTATCAGTTGGAATAAGCAATTATATATTCCAAGTATGGGGTCTTTATTTTGCATTTACTAGCTAAATGACTTTTTTGCCAGTACTGGGGCTTGAACTCAGGGCCAGGAAACAGTTCCTGAGTGTTTTTTTTTTTTTTCTCAAAGCTAGAACACTACCACTTGAGGCACAGCTCCACTTCCAGTGTTTCTTTTTCTATTTATGTTGTACTGAGGAATTGATCCTAGGATTTCATGCATGCTAAGCAATAACTGTTCCATTAAGCCACATTCCCAACGCCCAAAATGACTCTTTCTTTTTTTATATTAATAAATTTTTTATTGTGAAAATAACGTAGAGAGGTGTTACAATTACATGAGCAAGGTAATGAGCACATTTCTCATCAATTATTGTTGTCTCTTCCTTCCCCTTACCATCCCTGAACACCGATCCCCTCACACCCTGTAAAAATTGTGAAGTTCATTTTTCAAGATAACGTCTTGTACATCTCATTGTCGCAATGGGACATTCTTAAGATGCCATTATGTTTTCATTCTGTTACAATGTATTATAATTTAGGCCAGGTGGTAGAAAACGAAATGGGAAACAATGTTAAGTCTAGTAAGGCTGACATTCCAATCACATCATTAAGTAAGTACACTGTTAAGACCTTCGGGACTCATAGAACTGTTACATGTGACATTATTATGTAAACATTGTTAACCGTCATCTCTGACATCCATAACATTCTGCTTCCATTTCCAAGGTCAAGAGCCAAATATCTTAGCCTTTTTATTGATAGGGTGTTTTGCCTAGGATGGAAGAAGGAGGATGTGGAAGGTGATTTTGGAAAAATATGTATATTGGCTCCCTGTCCACATTTTTTGCATTTTAAAAAAGTGCTACTGATGAACTCCCACTTACATCTAATTGTCTATATGTCTGCATAAATGAATGCAGAAATGAATGCAGAAATGAATGCAGAAATAAATGAAGACATTTATTCTGGTGGATAGTCCCATTTATTAAAAAAATCCATTTCTGGAAAAAAAAGATACTAAGTGAGTATGAATTATTGTCTATAAAATGGTTTCTTTCCCTTGCACAACAAAAGGTAATATTGAAATGATTACTCCAGCTTTCTTTGAGATTTTTTTTATTGTGAGAATACCGTACAGAGGAGTTACAATTACATGGGCAAGATAACGAGTACATTTCTTATCAAGCTGTCTCAGCATTAAAATGTTCTCTAACTCCTGTAACATCTAAGCATAAAAGACATGATTTGAAGATCTCAGTAGTTTTAGAAACAAAGATACATAATAGCTTCCTTCCTGCTGAGACAAGTGATAGCAAGTATGATTGATTGTATTATAGTACTCTTTTACCTCTTTATCTCAAATGTTGCATATCTTGGCATATTACTCCATGTCCTGCGTCAGCTTCCTGTAGGTGAGGTTTACCTCTACTCTGCAATGTCAAGATGGGTCATGTGACTTACTTCAGCTTACAAAATTGAACCAGAATGGTGAAAAGCTATTTCTAGGGGAAGATTTCTATCTCATTGTCTGTGTCTAACAGCTCACCTGTTTTCCCTTAGCTATAAAAATAGAATATTTCCAGAGGGAATCTTCTTTCAACTTATATAGTAGAAGAATATAGCATGTGAAATTGAGGCAAAACTCAAATACAGCCTCATACATATAATACAGGCAGAATTAAGTTAATATTAGTATATGATATTAAGATGTTAGTTTCTTACCATTCTTGTATATCTTCATGATAGTTTACTATAGCACACCAGAATTTAACAAAAACTAAACAAGTACTAAACAAACAGGTAACATTTCCTGTTTGATGCTATTATATATTTTTTTAAATACGCATTCTCCATGTGATCACTTGTAGGGTTATTTTTTTCTATAGATATCTTTTTTCTATAGGTTATTTTTTTCTTTTTCACTCTAGAGCACTGTATCTATTATCGACAATCATTATCTAAACCTTGTGATTGAGATGAGGAAGAACAAAATATATAGATTTCTCCTTCTCTTTTCCTCTTCTCCTTTTTCTAGTGTGAATTCTCATCCTTTCTCCAAATTCTCCTATTGGTAAAGGAAGAATGACACATTGTGGGATATCAAGCAAAAGGCTTCAAATCAAGATTTCATTCTTTCAGATACAGTTGAATAAATCAGTGTGGCTCAAGGAAGAATAGAAACATGATTTTTTATCTTTCTGCCTTCCACATACAGTGTGAACATGACTCCAAATATCTAATAAACCATTTGGCTTGGTTAACTTTTGAAAAATATAGTTAGCTAAATAAATACAAATTTTAAAATTAAAAAAATAAATTTTAAATAAATAGTAATTTGTTGTTTGCTTTTGGGAGGCATGATATAAAACTGCATTAACACTGTGAGTTGAGAGGCTAAATTTTATAAGAATATAAAAATAATGAAAAATAGATGATTTTAAAATAAATAGCTTGGAAATACATTTTATTGTGACATAGCCACAGAGACATATTTTTCTTTTCATCTCCACACTGATTCAACTTCAATAAACAATTAATGTAATTCAAATTGCTGTGTTTCAGAAATAGATTAGACACAAAAATTTAGAAAAAGACAACCAGTATTGGGTGTTGCATTCTTTAAAAATAGCAGTCATATAAACATTAACTATAATTCCAAAATAATAACAATCAAATGCTTTTGAAAAGATAAGATTGTGAGCAGAATGTATAAAAAGTGATAGTGTCAAAACTGCTTCAGGAGCTGCTCTCTGGCCTTTAGGATTTCTAGTACATGACAATGTTTTAATCATGATTAATTGCTTTGAGAGACTACTTTTGTCTCGTTATATTTCATTGAAAAAATATGTTGTTCAAAATTAATGAAAGGATAATAGGTTATAGTAGAAAGAATTCTCCACACTCGTTGTGCTAGGCAGTAAAATACCTTTCTAAATATCGTTGTCCCCAATTTTTAATCCCTCAAATGTAGATTTTCATCATATATGTGTGTGTGTTTTAAAATAATCACCGTTCATTACCCAAGAAGCACAAATTTGAATAATTATCAGATGGTTGAAGTATAACTCAAAGGGGTACATAAAATCCCAGTTCAAAAAGGACATCATTAGGTAAGAACCATCAGAAAGATGCAAAGGGCTGGAAAGGTGGCTCAGTGGTTGAGCGCTTGCCTTGCATGCATGAGGCCCTGGGTTCGATTCCTCAGCACCACATAAGCAAAAAGAAAAAAGCCGGAAGTTGCGCAGTGGCTCAAGTGCTAGAGCACTAGCCTTGAGCTGAAGAGCTGAGGGACAGTGCCCAGGCCCAGAGTTCGGGCCCCACCACCGGACTCCAAAAAACAAACACAAAAAAGAAAGATGTAAAGATGCTACATTGGAAGATAAAGGAAAAGACAACAACTCAGATTCTGAATTTCTGGAAAGAGGAAGAGAATGTAAATGCCTTTTGCACTAGAATCATCTAAAAAATATTTTACCTGTGTAGGTGGCTTGATTATAATCTAGTAAGACTTCTTTTAGATTTCTGTCTTTTAGAGATGTAAAATGATAAATACGGATTATTCAATCTAATTAATTTTTAGATATTTGTTACAGCAGATTTGGTTTAGTAAACTAACGCAACAGCCATTTTCTGATGCAACTACAGAGTCACCACATACCCTAGTTTCTGAGAATAAGAAAAATGTTGCCACCAGCTTCATATACAGGTATGATGTACATATAACTAAGAGCCTTGCATTAATGAATTTTTGAAACTCTAAATAATATTTAAATAAGAAGCTCCCTATCTTTATTTTCACATTTGAGGATCACTAAGTACACAGTTAAGTAGAAGGCTAGGTTAAGAATATGGAAATGATCCCTTATTTGCAATATCTAGTATATGTCAGAGTTAAGCAGAAAAGGTCAGATAAGGTGATGTTAGGGAAATGAATTCTAAGATATGTATTCAAACGTTTATTTTTTTCCTTCATGTGATTGTTTCTAACACATTTTTAAGACTATTTCTTTGTTGCTTTGTATGTCCTTCCCACACAGTATAACCCCTGCTTTCACTGTATATGATATCGGTATAATTTGTGGAGGGGAAGGGGAAAAACAAATTGTTTAAATAGAGATAAAGGTGGACCTATTGCAACAATGATAAGTACAAGTCCTTATGTAGAAAACGAACTTCTCAACTTTGGTGCGGGTGGAGGGGATGGGGGGCGGGAAGGATTGGGTGGGTGGACAGGGGAGGATGGGAAGGGAGGAGAAGGGTAAACAAAGGATCAGGTTACAATGCTTGATAAGAAATGTACTCATTATCTTGCCCGTGTAATTGTAACCACTCTGTACAGCATTTTCACAATAAAAAATTGATAAATAAAAAAGAATATGGAAATGTAATCTGTCTAATATAATAAAGACAATTTCTGTAATTTTGAGTTACAGTTTCTAAAGCAATAAAAAATAATATAAAACAGAAACAGAAACTCAATTTTCTATTTTTCCTAACTTTCCAAAAAAATTAGAGAATCCAGTAAAGATACAGCAATCCCAGGATGGTACAGGATGTTTATAGGATCAGTACATGGTGAAAAAAAGATAACAAAAATGGGCCCCTGTTACATATTGTACTTAGGACACAATATTTCCAGAGAAAGGAAAATAGGTCAACATTGTCTTCTTACTCAATCTATTGCCTTCGGCACTGCTGGGATTTGAACTCAGGGCCTGGAATGCCCAATTCATCAAGGGATCAGTGTAAGCACAGCAGCCTCAAACAAATTCACTGCCAGAGAGTTCCCAGGACCTGAGTTCTAGCCTCAGGAGTGGCCAATATATAAATAGATAGATGTGTAAATTGCTGCAAATACACACACACATATATAAATATATATAGAGAGATGTATATATATATTCCACTGTATATTAAATATATAAATATATTTATAGAATGTGAGATGTCTATATATTATTAAATTACATGTAATATAATATTAGTTATTATTAGGTATTAAATTATGCCTCCATTTAATGAAGTGTCATGGATTAAGGCACAATAAATGACTTCCTTGTGTAAAAGGAGCTGAGGGACAATGTCTAGACTCATAGTTCAAGCCTCAGGACCTGAAACAACAACAAAAAAGAGCCAGTAACTCCATGTGTCTGTGGATGTATGCATGTATTTCTATTGGGGAACATACAGAGTCGTTATGAAGAAAGGCACACAGATAAGAAATTTGCTTTGAATAGAATGATGTTATAGCACAGAGAGTGCTTTCAAGACAGTGCATGTTACTGGTCAAAAAAAAATTAAGACCCTGGCTTGGAAGTTACACCATTTTTCTTGCAGGCCTGGGATTTGAACTCGGGATCTGGGTAACTCTGTGGCACTATAGCAGAGGTTGAAGACAAGAATTTCAGACCAGTTTCCAGGGCCCGAATTCAAGCTCCAGCACTGGAAAAGTAATATTCATACATGAGAGATATTTACATACATGTGTTTACTCCATATGACACTTATAACCCTTAGTTATTTTTCATTTTATTTAGTATTATTTTTTTTAATTTAATTTTATTTTATTTGTGAACATACTGTACAGAGGGGTTACAATTACATGGGCAGGATAATGCGTACATTTCTTACCAAGCATTGCAGCCTCCTCCTTTGTTTACCCTTCACATCCCTTCCCAGCCTCCCCCGTCCCCCCCAATCCCAATCCTTCTCCTCCCCTCCCTATATAAGATTTATTTAATTTATTGCATCTTATCACCTGGATTTATTTGCACATGGATTATACATCATATTGAGAACCAGGACTTTCACCAAGAAGGAAAAATAATGGCTCAAAATTGGCCTCTGACTCCACATCTAAACTATTGGCCATGCTGGGATTTGAACTCAGAGCTCACAATACCCAATTCATGAATAGGTCAGTTGTAGAACAAAAACCTTTGGCAAAATGAGCTGCCAGCCACTTCTGAGGACCTGCGATCAAGCAATAGTAGTGGCAGATAGATAGATAGAAAGATAGATAGAGAGAGAGAGAGAGAGAGAGAGAGAGAGAGAGATGTAGTTTCCTATATATATGAGAGAGACAATGTGAGGACATTAAATTATGTATATTATGAATTATTAGTCATTAAATTATGCCTCCATTTAATGAAGTATCATGGTGGAATACTTATTAAAGCATTAATGTAAAAGTAGTCAGTATTCCTTAATTAGGAGAATCATTACATGTTGCTAGAATGGAAGACATAATCCAATACTTTTTGTGTGGCATTCTATAAGAGAATCATGAAATAACTGCAAATTTAATTGATTCTTTTATAATATTCCATTAAGCATTCCCATGGATAGGTATGATTTTCTCAAGATTTCCCTCCAGTCCTGGCATTTGAACTCCAGGCCTTGGTAATTTACTTTGAAACACAAACCATTAGAATGACACTGTGAAGATTTCAGATTTTCATGATGAAAGAAAAGAATGAGAAGAAAAGAAAGTCATGTGTCAGTGGCTCCTGCCTGTAATCCTAGCTCTTCAGGAGGCTGAGAGGAAGAGAATGCCAGTTTGAATTCAGAGAGGACAGGAAAGTCCACCACACTCTTATTTCTGAGGGATCACAGGAATAAAAAATCCCCATGAGTGGGGCTATGGATCAAGGGCAGAGTGCTACCCCTGAGCAAAAGGAGCTCATGGACAGTGCCTAGGCTCATAGTACAACCACAAGACCTGCCAAAAAACAAAAAGCCAGTACCTCTATGTCTCTCCAGGTATGTATGTATTTCTATCAGTGAAGGTCCAGAGTCCCTATGATGAAAGCTATCCAGCTTGGAAATTTGCTTTGAATAGAATGATTTCATAGCACAGAGTGCTTTCTAGACAGTGCATGTTCCGGGACTCCCCTCACTGTTCCCAGTGTAGCCTGAGGTTTTCTCTGCACCCCAGGCTGCTTGAGGAAGACTCCGTCCATTGTTGGAACAGGCAGACAAAAGGACTCACTCCTGTACAGCTGTGCAACAAAAAACTCCTTCCAGGTCAATTAATGAGGAGGAGTGTGGTTGGCCCTCAGGAGTGGCCAATATATATATATATAAATAGATAGATGTGTAAATTGCTGCAAATATACATACATATAAATATATAGATATATATATTCCACTGTATATTAAATATATAAATATATTTATAGAATGTGAGATGTCTATATATTATTAAATTATAGGTAATATAATATTAATAATTATTAGGTATTAAATTATGCCTCCATTTAATGAAGTATCATGGATTAAGGAACAATAAATGACTTCCTTGTGTAAAAGCAGCTGAGGGACAATGTCTAGACTCATAGTTCAAGCCTCAGGACCTGAAACAACAACAAAAAAGAGCCAGTAACTCCATGTGTCTGTGAATGTATGCATGTATTTCTATTGACAACGGTGCCTTCCTAGGTTTCTGTAAGCTTGCTAAATTTAAGCACATGTGTAATATCGCAATGCTTCCTGTCATCTAGGGCTGGTGAAGCTCATCAGGTTTTGAAACCTTTGACCACTCCTAGTTGGGCCCTGGGTGGCTACGTTTCAGGGTTGAACACAGAACCTGGGTGCTGACAATGAGCTCAGAGCAGAAGCTCAGTGCTTTACCATTTGGTGTCACAGATTCACTTCTGGTATCTGTGTGTGTGTGTGTGTGTGTGTGTGTGTGTGTGTGTGTGTGTGCGTGCGTGCGTGCGTGCGTGTGTGTGTGTGTGTGTGTGTGTGTGTGTGTGTGTATGTTCATACACTTGTCCTGGAGCTTGAACTCAGGACCTGAGCACTGTACCTGCGTTTCTCCTGTACAAGGATAGCACTCTACCACTTGAGCCACACATCCACTTCAGGTTTTTTTCTAGTGATGTGGTACAAAGGAATCAAACCCGTGGATTCATACATGCAAAGCACTGTATAGCTAAGACATTCCTAGCATTACACTTCAGGTTTCTTTCTTTCTTTTCTTGGAAGTTGGAGGAATTGAAGTCTAGGCCTAGATGTTGTCCTTGAGCTCTTCAGCTAAAGCCAATTGCTCTAACACTTGAACTACAGCACCCCTTAAGGGTTTTGGTGGATCACTAAAGAGAAGCATCTCAAGGAATTTCCTGCCCAGGTTGGCTTTGGACTGTGAACCTCAGCTCTCAGTCTCCTGAGTACCTAGGATGGCAGTCGTGAGTCAGCAGTGCCCAGCTTCCACTTCAGATTTCTAAATGGTGAATAGGAGATAATTGTCTCATGGGACCTTTTGTGTTTGGGATAGTTTGGAACCGAGATTGTCAGATCTCAGCTTCTTGAGTAGTCAGGATGACAGACCTCAGCTACCACATTCTATACCATAACACTTTGTCGCAAGGGGGTCTTTGGCTCCACATGCTAGGGCGCTACCCATGATTGCAACAGATAAGTGTCAGTGACTAGGCCCTGAGTTCAAGGTTAATGACCAAGAAGCATAAACCAAAAACGTTGTCTGCAGGAGACAACTCACTAGAGTTATGTACACACATAATTTTGGCCATGACATGGGGACATATCTGAGCCACAAGTTCTCATCTGCACAATCATCTTTCTTGTGGAGCTCTTACAAGAACCAGATGAAAAAGTGCACCCTGTGAAGGACTCAGCACACAACACCTTATGGAGGACTCATCACATAGCTGTATCCTAACGCTGTCATTAGAATTAGGATGCTTGCATCAGTATCACCATTCTTTCAGAAACACGACACAAACAGCCCAAATTTAGATTTTAGAGGGGTGGGGTTTTTTGGGGGAGAGAGATTCAGAAACAGGTATTGCACTGAAAGATTGAGGGTACTGTCCTAAGATCTTTTGCTCAAAGCTAGAGCTCTTCCATTTTGAGCCACAGATCAGTTTCATAGACTTCCTGCCAGAGCTGGGTTTTAAACCCACCAGTGTCAAATCTCAGCCCCCAAGTATCTTAGATAACAGGGCTGAGTGAGCCAGCAGCATCTGGTTCCATGGAGCTGTGTTGCAGCAGTTTACCTCTGGCTAAGTCAGGTTAGATGGCAGCTGTAAGTACTAGACTCCCAGCTTGCTCTGTGATGAGGTTTTTGCAGCCCCATCCTTATATAGTTGCAGACAGAGTCAGAACATTCTATCTTTTCTTTTTTTTGGTGCCAGTCCTGGGTCTTGAATTAGGGTCTAGACACAGTCTCTAAGCTTTTATGCTCAAAGCTAATGCTCTACTGCTTGAGAGACAGCATGACTTCTGGATTTTTCTATGCACACGTTAGTGAGGAATTGAACCCAGGGCTTTGTACGTACTAGGCAAGCACTCTACCACTGAGTCCCAGTAGTGACAAGTGTATAAACAGATAAATGTGTAGATTGGTAGATAGACAGATAGATAGATAGATAGATAGATAGATAGATAGATAGATAGATAGATAGATAGATAGATAGATAGATAGATAGATAGATAGATAGATAGATGTAGATGCATATAACATGAGATGTCAGTATGTTATGAAATTGCATACATGACATTACTACCAATTATTGGCAATTAAATTATTCCTTCCTTTCTTAAGTATCATGATTGAATACATAATAAAATATTAATTGAAAATTAGTCAATGGAGTATAATTGTTGTGTATAATTTTATAATATAAATTACTATTGTAATTACCAATGAATTGTTAGTTTTACAACATTCCATTCGTACAGATGTATATTGGAAAGCATTTCTTAGACTCTCCCTCCATTCATTAGTGCCAGACCCGGGATTCAACCGCCAGGCCTAAGTTGCCAGTTTTGGCTTGGCTTCCCTAATAGCCCACCAAACATCAGCAATGTAAGGTCAGGTACACATTCTGGGCCTTGTCACTTACACTCACGATGGTCACAATAAAAAGTGGGGGGAAGTAAAACCACCTGCTTGAACTTCTCAGTTTTAGCCTTCTCCTTTTTATTTTTATTTTTTGCCAGCCCTGAGATTTGAACTCCGGACCTACGAACCCAGGATCGGCTTTGGCAGATATGCCAAGACTTGTGTTCAAGCCCGGTGCTAGGCCCAAAACAAAATAATAATAATAATAACAACAGGGCCATGGCTTGGAATTTGCACCATTTTTCAGACTGGCCTGGGATTTAATCTCAGGGTCTGGGTAACTCTGTGCACTGTGGGTGAACTGGGAAGATCACCATCCTTAAAGACAAGAAATACAGTACTGAACCTAGCAGAGAAACAATAGCTCACGCCTATCACTCTAGCTCAGGAGGCTGAGATTTTCGGGATCATAGGTGAAGCCAACCAAGGCAGGAAAATCTATGACACTCTGACTTCCACTTCTGAAAGGTCAGATGTTCAACAGCTTCCTGTGTTTCCCTTGTTGATGATAAGTTAGTTGCACTCTCAATGTTCTTAGAGTTCTCAAGCTATAGAATCAGGAAAGAAACATCATTGACACATCCTGGGTTCAAATGAAGTTCTCAGGACCCAAGCCCTAGCCCTGTTAGCAGGAAGAACTCCAGTGTAACACTATATTTGAAGGACAGAAAACAGTTTCAAAAGCCAGGCTAGGGTCAGAGACCTAGGCCTGCAGGATTAGTAGGCATAATGTACACACTCAACAGGCAACTGAGCTGCAAAACCACTTCATTCATTCCAGGCACAGTCAGCAATGGGGGGATACCTGAAACACTTGTTAAAGTTACACCAGGGTCAGGCTTTACTCAGTCTCTTCAAACAAGGACTAATTAACCTTCCACCCTTAGGTGAAGTGAACCTCAGGCAATCTTTAACTAACCAATAGAGAGCCAGTTTAGTGGGGGAGAGGGGAGGAAGAGAGGAAAAACCCTGCTCTCTGGTATTAGGGAGTGGGTTTTTGACTCTCCATCTGTCAGGTTTGAAGGCCCTTCTTCTACCTCTGCAAGTCCATTCTCCTTCCTTCATTCTCCACATCATTAATGCAAATCCTCAGTCCAAGGAGAGGCAGGGCCCTTTCCCTTCTCTCTCAAAGCAGCTGAATTAGAACCTGGCTCTGCTCTCTTGGCTCTGGGGGCTTCAGCTGCCTGAGAAATGGGAGACAGTCTTCCTGCTCTGAAGGTGATGCTGGTCCTGGCACACTGCAGAAGGCCTCATGATTGGATATTTTTCTCTTGTTTCTTCCTGTCGTCCAAGACAAGTTTCATCTATCATTTTTCTATCTATCTATCTATCTATCTATCTATCTATCTATCTATCTATCTATCTATCTATCTATCTATCTATCTATCTATCTATCTATCTATCTATCTATCTATCTATCTATCTATCTATCTATCTATCTATTTGTCTGTCTATCCACCTACATAACTACCTAGCTACCTACCTACTTACCTACCTACCCATCTCTTCGACATTTCTTATGCTGAACTCAAGGCCTG
Source organism: Dipodomys spectabilis (assembly GCF_019054845.1). Lineage (NCBI taxonomy): Eukaryota > Metazoa > Chordata > Mammalia > Rodentia > Heteromyidae > Dipodomys > Dipodomys spectabilis. The sequence goes on from NW_024870936.1 coordinate 3,020,983, forward strand.
AGCATTGTCTCTAGCATTCTACTACTTGAGCCACAGCACCAATTCTGGATTTTCTGTGTATGTGCTACTGAGGAATCGAACCCAGGGCTTCTTGCATGCTAGGCAAGCACTGTCTCATTAATCCACATTCCCAGCCTCCACATATTTTTTCTTAAGGGTAGTTTTTACATAAGTATGCTACCATTTTGTTTCCCCAAGTGTAATTTTCTGAAAACCAGTTATTTCTATGAATCATGATCTTCTCTTCCTCTGCCTGATTTGTAACTATCCTGCATTGGACTCATAATTAAATGTAAATAAATGCTGCTGAGAGCTTCACTGTGCATTATATAAGGACACAGGCCTGCAACCTTGGGAAAAAAAAGCGATGGGGCTGAAATGAAGAGAATGATGCAGTATGTGCAACGGGCATATCTGAAAAAGAAATCAGTAAATAAAAGAACAAGCATTGCATACAGCCTGTTTGCCCTCAGGGAGGTAATATACACACCTAAGTAAGTAGGGCACTGACACATAAACTTGGCCTTCTCTTTTTGAAATTTATTTGTGGCCATGCCAGGGCTTAAACTCAGGACCCAATGCGTTCCTCAGCTATTTTGCTCAAGACTGAGGTTCTACCACTGCCACAGCTCCACTTCCAGCCATCTGGTCATTAACTGGACATAAGCACCTCCTTGGCTTTCTTACCTGGTCTGACTTGAATCTCCTGCTTTTCATTCTCTCTCAAAGCTGGAGCTCTACCCTCTAGGCCACTGCTCCACTTCTGGTTTTCTGGTGGTTTATTGGAGATAAGAGTCTCACAGACTTTTCTGCTAGGGCTGGCTTTTAATGGTGATCTCCTGAGGAGGCTTCAAGCTACTTTCCTCAGAGATTCACCTAGGTGCCGTTCAACACAATCCTTTAGTCTAAATCTCGAGAGGAACTAGAGAAAAACAGAAACAGGAAGATGCTTCTACTGTGTTCTAGATACTTGAGGTTTGAGACACAAAACACTCATAATTATTTGTTCATTTTATAGGCAAAAGGAGCAATGCAGAGAGTATGAGGATCATTCCAGCTTTCCGTCCTCTCATCCTGCAGCTCAATGCTAAGTGACAGAACTGGCATGTCTTGTGGACATTTGCTCCTAAATAGTGTGACACTCATTTCTCACTTTTGACTTCAAACCTGTGACCAGAGGGAAAGATGAGGAGAGAAAATTCTTCTCAGAGAAAGCAGCTATGAAGAACAGTGGGTTGGTCTGGGAAGGTGGCTCAGTGGTAGAGCGCTTGCCTTGCATGCATGAGGCATGGGTGCGATTCCTCAGCACCACATAAGCAGAAAAATAAGCCAGAAGTGGTGCTGAGGTTCAAGTGATAGAGCGCTAGTCTTGAGCTGAAAAGCTGAGGGATAGCGCCCAGGCCCTGAGTTCAGGCCCCATGACTGTACCCCCCCCCAAAAAAAAAAAACAACATTGCGTAGTTAATTTATAAGTTCAAACTATTGGAATGACCCTATTAAGAAGTCTGATTGTCTAGATTAAAAAATGAAGAATTAATGAAAGAAGGTGTCAGTGGCTGCTGACTGTAACCCAGCTCCTCAGGAGGCTGAGATGTAGAGAATCTGAGTTTTAATCCAGTCAGCATAAGAAAGTCCTCAACAATGTTATTTCTAAGAGATCACAGAAAAATCCAGTAGTGAGGCTGTGACTCAAGCTTAATGCACTACCCTTGAGCAAAAGAAGCTCAGGGACAAAGCCTAGGCTCATAGTTCAACCCCAGGACCTGCCTCCTCAAAAAGAACCTGTACCTAAATGTCTTTGCATATGTATGTATGTGTTCCTATAGGTGAAGCGTCCGTGTAGCTATGAGGAATGGCACCAAGCTAGGAAATTTGTATTCAATAAAATGATATCATAACACAGAGATTGCTTTTATGACATTTCATGTTCCAGGGCTCCCCTCAGTTCTCCCAGTGTAGCCTGAGTGTTTCTCTGCATTCCAGGCCTGCTGGAAGTAGTCACTCTCATTGTCTGGACAGACAAACAAAAGGCATCAGTCCTGTACATTTTTGTAACAGACAACTCCATCTGGTCCAATTAGTGAGGAGTGTGGGCGGGCTCTGAAGGTAGGGAGAAATGGGCTTCTTTGTACCCCAAGCTATCTCTTGCCCTAATGCTCTGTCTTAAGAGGAAGCCTTCATTTGTGCTACCTCCCATGCCAGGCCAAGTTCTTTGCACTTATTCTGCCTTTGTGAGACTATATTCCCGTGTTCAGATACATGCTCAATATAATTCAAAAGTCCTTCTGGCAGACAACTAGGGCACTGAATCTAATGAAATGTTTCATTGCCAGTGGTGATGGGCTTATGATGCCTCTCCTAGGCTTCTGGAAGCTTGGAAAATCCAAGCATATGTTGGATATCACAAAGCTTCCTGTCATCTATGGCTGGTGAAGCTCATCAGCTTTTGAAACCTTTGAGCTCTCCTAGTTGGGCCCTGGGTGGCTAGTGCTGAGTCCTTCACTGTGTGCAGTGTGCTGAGTCCTGCATTAGGTGCTGGGTGCTGAGTCTTTCACAGGATGCTGTGTTCTGAGTCCTGTAAAGAATGTTAATGTTTTGTCCTTAAAAGGGTGAATTCTTTCTTCTTGTCCTTGTAAGAGCTCCACAACTAAGATGATTATGCAGACAAGAATATTGAGGCTCAGATATGTCCCCATGGATGGTACAGATTTATGTATTACTGAAGACTAGTGAGTTGTCTACTGGGTGCTGACCATGAGCTCAGAGCATAAGTGTAGTGCTTTACCGTTTGTGTCACAGCTACACTTCTGCCTCTGTGTGTGTGTGTGTGTGTGTGTGTGTGTGTGTGTGTGTGTGTGTGCATACACTAGTCCTGGAGCTTGAACTGAGGACATGAGTACCTAGTTTCTCTTGTACAAGGATTGCGCTCTCTTACTTGATCCAGAGCCACTTCAGGACTTTTCCTAGTGATGGGGTCCTGAGAAATCAAGCACAGTGTTTCATATATGAAAAGTACTCTACCCACAAGGCACATTCCTAGCCCTCTACTTCAGGTTTGTTAGTTTGTTTCTGTCTTTTTTTGTTGTTGTCAATTGTAGGAGTTGACGTCTGGGCCTGGGTGCTGTCCCTGAGCAATTCAGCTCAAATCTTGTGCTCTAGCACTTGAGCAACAGAGCCACTTCAGGTTTTCTAGTGGTTCAATTGTGCTAAGTGTCTCAAGGACTTTTCTGCCCAGGCTAGCTTTGAACCATGATCCTCAGATCTCATCCTCCTGAGTAGCTAGGATGAACTGCATGACCCATAAAGACACAGCTTCCACTTCAGGTTACTTAATGGTGAATTGGAGATAATGGTCTCATGGTATCTTTTGTGCCTGGAATAATTTGGAACCCAGATCCTCAGGTCTCAACATCCTGAGAAGGCAAGATGACAGACCTTGACTATAGAACCCTAGGCTGTGGGACTTTGCTCCAAGGGGGTCCTTGGTTCCACGTGGTGGATTGCTAGCCATAAGCTCAAGAGGTAAGGGTCAGTGCCTAAGCCCTGATTTCAAGGTTCCTGACTGAGAAAAAACAAAACAAACAATTGTCTGCAGTAGAAACTCACTAGTCTTCAGTAATACATAAATTTGTACCATCCATGGGGACATATCTGAGCCTCAATATTCTTGTCTGCATAATCATCTTAGTTGTGGAGCTCTTACAAGGACAAGAAGAAAGAATTCACCCTTTTAAGGACAAAACATATAACATTCTTTACAGGACTCAGAACACAGCATCCTGTGAAAGACTCAGCACCCAGCACCTAATGCAGGACTCAGCACACTACACACAGTGAAGGACTCAGCACATAGAATCCTGTGCAGGAGTCAGCACACAGAACCCCATGAAGGACCCATCACCCCAGGAAGGACTCATCACATAGCTGTATCCCACAAGCTGTCATTAGTATTAGGGTGCTTCCATCAGTATCACTATTCTTTCAAACACACATCACAAACTGCACAAAGTTCACATCTAATGATTCAGAGGGGTGTTTTTTGGGAGGGTCAGCCACAAGGAGTGCACTAAAATGTTGGGGGTACTGTCCTAAGAGGTTTTGTTCAAGGCTAGAGCTCTACTACTTTGAGCCAAAGATCAGAGTTTCACAGACATCCTGCCAGGGCTGGGTTTTAAAACCACCAGTGTCAGATCTCAGCCCCCGAGTATCTTGGATGACGGGTGAGCAAGCCAGCAGCATCTGATTCCGTGGAGCTGGGTTCCAGTGGTATACCTCTGGCTAAGTCAGGTTAGATGGCAGCTGTCTGTACCAGCCTCCTGGCTTGCTCTGTGATGAGGTTTTTGAAGTCCTATTCTTATAGAGTTGCAGTCACCACATTCAATCTTTTTGTGGTGCCAGTCCTGGGTTTGAGTAATGGTCTAGACAGAGTCCCTAACATTTTATGCTCAAATCTAGTGCTCAATTGCTTGAGTGACAGCACAGCTTCTGGATTTTTATTGCATGTGGTAGTGAGGAATCGAATCCAGGGCTTTGTATGTACTAGCCTTCACTATACCACTGAGACCCAGGAGTGACAAGTGTATAAACAGATAAATATGTAGATTGGCATATATATACATAAATATGTATATATATATGTATAAAACAAGAGAAAGATGTCTGTATATTATGAAATTACATATATTACTAACATTTATTGACAATTAAATTATTCCTTCCATTTGTAAGTATCATGATTGAATACATAATAAAGAATTAATTGAAAATTAGTCAATGTAGAATAATTGTTGTGTATAATTTTATAATATACTCATTAACTACTAATTTAATTGTTACTTTTATAACATTCCACTTGTATGGATGTATATTGGAATGCATTCCTTAGTATCTCCCACCAATCATTAGTGGCAGTCCCTGAATTTGACCTTCAGCCTAAATTGAGATTTTGGCTATAGCTTTCCTAACAGAAAGCCAAATGTCAACATGCAAGGTCATGTACACATTCTGGGCCTTGTCACTTAGACCAAGGAAGGTCGAAATGCAAAGGAAAAAAAATGTAAAATCACCTTCTTGAACTTCTCCATTTTATCCTTCTCCTTTTTATATTTTTTGCCAAGACCGAGATTTGAACTTGGGTCCTAGGATCCCAGGGTGAGCTGTGTCAGAAATGCCAAGACCTGATTTCAAGCCCAGTGCTTGGCCAAAAAAAAAAATAATAAGGCCCTGGCTTGGAATTTTCACCATTTTTCTGGCAGGCCTGGGATTTGAACTCAGGTTCTGGATAATACTGTGGCAATGTGGGTAAAGGGGAAAGGCTCACTGTCCTTGAAGACAAGAAATTCAGACCAGTTCCTAGGGCCTGAATTGAAGCTCTAGCACTGGAAAAAATAATATTCATATATGATATATATGTACATACATGGGTTTAGTGAGTATGAAGTTTATTACCTATATTTGTTTAGTATTATTACATATATAACATTTCATTTATTACATCCTAACACATAGATTATATTTGCATATAGATTATATATCATACTGAGACCCAGGACTTTTTTTTAGAAAAAAAATGTGTCAAACGTGGCTTCTTACTCCATGAATAAATTTTTGGCGATGCTGGGATTTCAACTCACAGCCTAGAATATCCAATCCATAAATGGGGTCACAGTTTTAGCACATCAGCCTCTGGCAAATGTGCTGCCAGGAAGTTCTGAGGACCTGTGATTGAAACACAGTAGTGCCAAATATATATATTGATAGATGTTTAGATTGCTGTATATATATGTATATATACATATATACATATATATAGAGAGAGAGAGAGACAGAGAGAGAGAGAGAGAGAGAATGTGAGCATATCACCAAAATTATATATAGTTACCAATTATAGTTATTAAGTTATGTATCCTTTTAATGAAGTATCATGGTTGAATACTTATAAAAGCATTAATTAAAAATTAATATCCTTCCATTTGGGGAATCATATCATGGTGCTAGAATGGAAGATATAAATCCAATAATTTTTGTGTGGCATTCCAAAATAGAATCATGAATTAACTGCAAATTTAATTATTACTTTTATAACATTCCATTAGCATTCACATAAATAGGAACTCGTTTGTGAGGATCTCCTTCCATTTCTGGGTGGCAGTCCTGGCATTCTAACTCCAGGCCTGTGTAGTTTACTTCGAATGCAAACTATTGAAATGACACTGAGAAGATTTCAGATTGTCACAATTAAAAAAAGAACAACAAGAAGAAAAGAAAGCCAGGTGTAAGTGGTTCCTGCCTGTAATTGTAGTTCCTCAGGAGACTGAGATGTAGAGAATGCCAATTTGAATTCAGCCAAGGCAGGAAAGTTCCAGACACTCTTATTTCTAAGAGATCACAGGAAAATATCCCAATGGGTTGGGGCTGTGGCTCAAGAGCAGAGTGCTACCCTTGAGCAAAAGGAGATCAGGGATAGGGCCTAGGTTCATATTTCAACCTCGGACCTGCCAAAGAAAAAGAAGAAGGCAGTATCTCCATGTCTCTGTGTATGGATGGATGATGTATGGATGATGGGCATTCAGCAGGTTGCCCACGGCCAGCCCCCCAACCTGGGCAAGCTGGGACAAGCCTTCAGAGAAGTCCTAAGTCTTAGCCAGTATCTGGAACAAAGCATCCTTCACTGTCATTTAATAATTGAAGCCCTGAAGGCTTGCCTGGGCTGGTGTATGCAACGGGTGCATTATTTTCTGGCTGAGGTGTTCCATTGGGACATCTAGCAGCCAGCCACTGCTTCCACGGAGACCACAGTTCCTAGGCTGTAGGAGTTGTGGAAGGTTCTGGCTCCATATTCCCTATCCCTCTGTAGGATGTGAGACTAGATCTCTAGGGCCTGGTGGCTATCACTCATTCATCATTCCTCATTGTCGAGTCTCAGGGTGGTCCCAAATCCTGGCAAAGATATGAAATAGCCAGCAATTTCTGTGCTGAAAAGGGTACGCAAATAAATACAACCCTCATAGCCCCTATTAGAAGTGAGCTTTGGGCTGCAAATATGGCATATTGGTAGACTGCAAACATGAAACCCTGGGTTTGATTCCTCAGTACCACATAAACAGAAAAAGCCAAAAGTGGTACTGTGGCTTAAGTGATACAATATAGCTTTGAGCAAAAGCAGCTCAGGAACATGCCCAGACCCTGAGTTCAAGCCCCAACACTGACAAAGAAATAAAATGTGAGTTGGTGAGACAGACTCTTCTGGGACTCAGAGGAGCACCGAGGTTATAGGTAAGAGGTAGAAGGCAGGTGCTGGTGGCTCACCCCCGTAATCTTAGCTACTCAGGAGGCTGAGATCTGAGGGTCATAATTGCAAGCCAGTGCAGGCAAGAAAGCTTATATGAGACTCTTTTCTCCAATTAAGCACCAAAAAAGCCAGAGCTGTGGTTCAAGTTGTACAGTGCTACCCTTGAGCATAAAACCTCAGGGATAGTGTCCAGGCCATGAATTCAAACCCGAGGACTAGTACACACACACACACACACACACACACACACACACACACACACACACACACACTCACACACACAGATGCACGTGCACACACACATACATTCACCAATATAGAGAATTTACCAGTCAGCCTGCACAAGTTATATCTCTATAGCAATTCAATATAAAAAAGAGGGAGAAGGGAAGGAAAGACTTGCTCCAGGAGGTGATATAACCAGTGCCAAGATTCTACAGGACTTCTAAGATGTGGATACAGGACCGAGAGCCTCAGGCAGAAGGTACACAGCATGGGCAAAGGTCCTGAGGTGTGCTGTAGAGCAGGTGGTGTGGGTGGAATGAAGGTTTTGTGGCTTCAGAAAATCTGACAGTAAATTCAAGGCTGGGTCAAGGTTTGTACTTGTGTCACAGGTAGGGAAGAGGGTGGTGTCCCAGAATGGGGCCCAGGGGGAATATTAGCTTGTCTTTTCACCAGGGACCCCAGCAATTTCCTGTGACTGGAGGACTATTTTTCACAGCTCCTGACCCTCAGGCCTCCTATGCATGGAAGAGTCAGGGCAAATGCAGCGAAGAACTCTTGCTTAAGAAAAGCTTCTACCCAGTGCCACCAGTGGCTCAACCCCTGTAAATCCTAGCTACTCAGGAGAGTGAGATCAGAGATTGGGGTCAAAGCCAGCTCAGGGGAGCAAAGTTAGTAAGACTCTTCTTGCCAATGAACTACCAAGAGCCAGAAATGGAGCTGTGGCTCAAGTGGTAGAGTGCTAGCTTTGAGGGAAAAAGTTAAAAGACCAGAGCCCAGACCATGATTTCAAGCCCCAGTACTGGCACAGAAAAAATAAAAGCTTTCAGGAGGTCCCAGTCCACTGTGGAGAAAGGCTATTATCAGCGGGGCACCAGTGGCTCATGCCTGTCATCCTAGCTACTCAAGGCTGAGACCTGACGATTAATCATGAATCAAAGCTAGTCTGGGAAGACTCTTATCTCCAATGAATCACCAAAAAGCTGGGAAGCAGAGCTACTGTAGTTCAAGTGGTCCAGCACTAACCTTGTGCAAACAAGCTGAAGAACAGCACCTAGCCTCTGAGTTCAATCCCAGTAAACACACACACACACACACACACACACACACACACACACACACACACACACACTAACATCTTTAGCAGGTGCCAATGACTCATACCAGCAATCCTGGCTAATCAAGAGGCTGAGATCTTAGAATGGCAGCTTGAAGCCAGCCCAGGCAGGAAAGTCCGTGAGACACTTATCTCCACTAACCTACTAAAAAGAATGAAAGTAGAGCTGTGGTTCAAGTGATAGAATGTTAGCTTTCAGCAAAGGAAGCTCAGGGACAGTGCCTAGGCCCTGAGTTCTAGCTCTAAGATTTTTTTAAAGACACCCTTTGCCACCCCCACAGGCCATAAATACAGATTTTGGTCATCCTAGATCTCACTTCCACTCCTGCCACTTCCACAGTACTGTCACAAGTGGCTGGTGTGTGGCCAACACTGTGTTAAGAAGTGAATATACACATGGGGGGGCATAGCCAGGTCAAGTTAATGCCCCAGATCATTGAGGTATTGGCCCTACCAGTCACTCATCCCCCAGTGCCCTGGATCTGGAATCAGAAGTCTGTGTCTCTGTATTCTGGGCTTCCAGAAATGACTAGAAGGACCTGAGAGGCCCAGCTAGGGCTGGAAGATAGACTTTCCTGCGATAAAATATATTTGCATTTCCTTAAGACCAACCGATACTTCCAAGCCTCCTTGACCTCACCTCCTATGTAACCCTGGATCCTCCTTGTTTGGGTTGTGTACAGTCTGCTACAAGCTCGAATTGCCCAGAGCCACCAGCAACCCAACCATTCCCCTCTCCACTTCCAGCCTGCTGAGATGGATGTGCAATCAGAGGCCCAGAGGAGGAAAGGCATAGGACATCGCATGACTGAGGCCCTCCCTCTGAGGCAGGGGAGACCCTATGCCAGCTGGCACTGCTGTCCCAGAATCCTCTGGAGGTTGCCAAATATTTGGACAGCGAGACTTGTGCTCCAGAGAAATGCTAGAACACAGGCCTCTGGCAATTTAAGACTCATTGTAGACCCTGATAGGGGGCTAAATGCAAGGTTGGTGAGAAGATGGGCACCATTTGAGGTCAGAAAGAGGCAGACAGGCATCAAGGAAGGGGACAGAGAAAGACGAGGGAAAATTACACACACACAAACACACACACAAATACACATTCACACACATGGAACTTCCAAGGACTCAGAGGTTCCTGAGAACAGAACCATGAACCTCTCCATTAGGATCACATCCGCCCCACGAGAGGATGGCACTATAGTACTCAGACCAACTGTAGACACAACATCGAGCCTCTCACATATCCGGAATGTCTCATAACCCAGCATGGAATTTCCTACCGTACACACTACTATGTGGAATACTCAGCCACCTCTTTGTTTATTGTTGGTGATGGAGTTTGAACTCTGGGCCAGGGCACTGTCCCTCAGTTCTTCAGCTGAAGATGAGCACTCTACCACTTGAGCCACAGTGCCACTTCCTGTTTTCTGCGGGTTCATTGGATATCAAGTCTCACAGACTTTCCTGCCCAAGCTGGTAACTTCTTGCAACTCTTGACTTCAGACTTTGACACCCAGCATCCAAATCCATTCTTCAATGGAGAGAATACAGACACAATAATCCCACCCCTTCACCCATTCGCCTACTCCCTGCCTGCCTCAGGCCTGGTCCTCTTGAGTTCTTGTTAAGTAACCACCCATCCTACTGCGGCTTCAAACTAGGGTAAACTTGGGGAGTTCATAGAAGGATCTGTACAGTGAGGCCAGTACCTGGTCTCTCAACCACAGCACACACACACACACCTCCACATCTTTGCAGGCAAAGATGTTTTACTTTCTTTCTTTTTTTCAGTTGTGGGGCTTGAAATGTGGGCCCAGGTATTATCCCTGAGCTCTTCAGCTCAAGGTGAGCACTCTACTCCTTGCGCCACAACATCCCTTCCTGTTTTCTGGTGGTATGTTGGAGATAAGAGTCTCAGGGTCTTTCCTGCGCAGGCTGCTTTGAACGGTGATCCTCAGATCTCAGCTCCTGAGTACCTAAGATGACAGCCATGAGCTACTGGCACCCGGCCAAACATACTTCTCCATGCTTATCATCCTATCGCCTCAGGAGAGTGAGATATGAGGACTGCATTGGATGTCACCCTTGGAAGCAAAGTCCATGAGAACTCTTTATCTCTAGTTAAACACCCAAAAAAGCTAAAAGTGGAGCTGTGGTTCAAATGGTAGATTGCTATCTTGGAGTATAAAAGACAAGACCCATGCCCTAGTTTCAAGCTTTTTCTAGCTAGACCAACACAAGAATGTGAAACAGGTGGTCACACGGGAGCTCAAAGCTCACACATAATACTCAAACCTCCCAAAACAGACCCCATCTGGCTCTGATTCTCTAGATTCTATGTCCTACATCATGGCAGTCTTACATGGGACTGACCATGCACCAAGTTAGGACGTTAAAGTACAATCTCATACTGAGGATGCACTGGTCTTATCAAAGACTCAGCATCTCTCATTGTCCTGCCTCAACACTGGGCAGTGAGGTGAGGTCTAATTATCCAACCACAGGATATGGCAACCAAAGTGTTTCTTGGTCAAGGGAAGGAGACTGGGGGGCTCTAGGTCCCTCTCTCTGGGGAAGGTGAAAAGGGCTGATCTAGCCCAGGAATGTTCTTTGGGTGTGAGGGTTATCAAAGAAACAACTGCTCAGATCCCAGTGCCTCTGGTTTTCCCACCAGTCTCTACCCAATCCTGCCCCACCTTTACTCTGCCCTCTCTGAATCCCTGATCTGCCATCTACACTAAAGTCTGATCCAGCAAAGAGACCCACTTCTGCCTCTGAGAATGGCATTCATGGGGCCCTAGCACCCTCTAGATGAAGTCGCGGGGGAACATTGGTCTCAACTCCCGCCCTCATTCCAAGGCTGTCCTGTGCCAGTGGTATGCTTACCTCTGTCTCTGGTGGAGGAATGAACACCAGGGCTGTCATCTTCAGATTCAGCCCTCAAAAGTCCCAGTCTCCAAGGATGTATTGCATAGTAATCCTGCAGTGAACAACATCCAGGTCGTCAACAGTGAACCTAAGGTGCCAGAACTTTTAATAGCAGTGTGGTTGGGTCAAAGGCTCTATCACTGGTCGTCTAGGTTGTCAGGTGAGATCATGGCTCCAATGTTCAGACACAGCTGACCTGGGATCATCCTCCCTCTTCATCTTCCTGCTTATCCCTTGCCCCCCTCACCCCAATAGCCCTAGCCCTTGGACACTTTCTTCTTAGCTGACCAGAAAATAAACTCCCTGGGGTTGTAGAAGAGTGAAACCTGGTGACTCACCCTGAGCCCTAGTGTCTACCCAAGGCTGCTTCTTTCTGCATTCGGTGACCACACAGCTCCTGGATGTAATGAAGTTGCTGAGGGGTCAGTGGTTTGGTCCGTCATACTGTCTTTAGGCTCTGAAACTGTCCCCACAGAGATTGTGAAAGGTTGGCTCTCTTGATTCAGGGACTCCAAACCAAGGCTTGCATGTTCCCCCTTCTTTCTTCCTTTCCTCTTTTTCTCCCTCTGTCCTTCCCTCCTCTCTCTCTCTCTCTCTCTCTCTCTCTCTCTCTCTCTCTCTCTCTCTCTCTCTCTCTCTCTCTCTCTCTCTTTTCTTTGTGTCAGTCCTGCACCTTGAAGGAGCCTAGGTGCTGTCCCCGAGCCTTTTTACTCAAGGCTAGCAGTCTATGGTTTGAGCTACAATCCACTTCAGTTGTTTTGTTTTTGGTTGTTAGAGACAAGAGTCTTACAGGCTTTCCTGCCTGGGCCAAAATCCTTGATCCTCCGATCTCAGCCTCCTAAGTAGCTAAGATGACAGGCATGAAGCACTGGCATCCAGCTCAAACCAAGGTTTCTTCATGTGCTGTGGAACCAGTCCTGGAATCTTTCATTGTCTATGACACCCCAGAGCTTGGCACACACTGTAATGATTTGTTGGATAAATAAATGAACTTATGTCTATGGCAATACTTCAGAAAATTCCCATCTGATTAAAGTAAGTGTCCTCTGTGGGAGAGGGGGGATGAAGCCTGATGTTCTCCCACAGTTCTCCCTCCTTCCTCTTTCTGCCCTCCTGATGCCACCACAGTTAACTGTTTTGGCTCTGAGGATGTGAGCCACGATGTACACCCTGGATTCTGGGACCTCTTGGATGCCTATCTTCTCAAAGATCTCTGTCCAGCTGCTGACCCACTCAATTCCCCACTCAGGTGTGAACAAGGTTGCCATGAGCTGAATGTCTGGCTCAAGTGGCCTCTTCTTCTCCCCGTGAGGTAACCAGGATGGTCTACCACATCCTGCCTCCAAGTTTCATGTTGCAGAGAAAGGATCCTCCAGGCAACCTGGGGTCTCTGAATCTCCCAGAGTCCAGTACAGGTTCTGGGAATTGTCTCTGGTCACAGCTGCCAGGCTGGGAATGGCGATGTCACAATCTCTGCTCCCCATGACGTCTTCCACTGTGGGGGTCACCCTAGAGAGACCTGGAGGAGATTTAGCAGCTGCCAGAGAAAGGCATTCAATGCATAACCTTCAAAGCAGAAGACAATCTGGCTTGGGAACTCTGCCTGTGCTGCTTTGAACGTCATTGTTTGGCAACTGAAATCGTCCATCTAATTTGACCCATAATCCCAGGCTTTATTGGAAATTGCCAGCTTAAATTTTTTAAAAAAACATGGAAAATGTGGCATTAATTTGTCCCAATGAAACTTAAAGGGTTCCAAAGTCAGTGGTCCCCTTTTTCCTTCCAGACAGCCTACAGCAGGTTAGAGAAATTGGCATTCAGCAAGCCCTAGCTAACTGACACATATGGATACCAAGTGGGCTCCAGCAAGGGGAATGGACTTGCCTACCACTGCCAAGCTAGAAACATCCCAGGCAGGACACAGATTGAAGTCTGCAGGACTCCAGGGAGTATTGACTACTGGTGCACTGCCCTATGAGGGAATCCACACCACTACTGGTGTCCTGGAGCCTGTGCCCAGATGCCCACTGAGACTAAATGCCCTAGGTAAGGTTCTCCTCCCATCCTTGGTCATGGTGAACCATCTGCTATGTCACACTGTACGCCAGCCTCCAAAACCTTATAGCTTCACAGCCCCTGCCCTACCCTCTCCCCCATCTTGTTCCCTAATTATGTTTGGCAGACACATCCCAACCCTTGAATTAGCTCCAACAATGCACACGAGAGCAGAATGTCTGGCTGGAAGAGTGTGGCTGTGGTCAGACTCGCCTCACCAAACTTCTGGCTGGGGATAGAAGGACATGTGTCCACTGTAGTCCAGGTTTTACACAGGTCTTCTCAAGGAGGCCCACGCAGGCACAGCAGCTACTGTGGTTTCTAGGAAAGGGGGAAGAGAGAGATGGAAAGGGGAGGAAAGGACAGTCTACTGAAATCTTCCATAAAGGAGCCATGAATCTGTGAAGTACTTGGTATTGATGAAAAAAGAACAACAACAAATACACACACAGAGAGAGAAATAAAATGCCTGTTCTGTTTTTAGACATGATGACTTAAATATATTTTCATTGCTCTTATCTCCCTCCTCACCCAACACACACACAGACACACACATAGACACACACACACACACACACACACACACACACACACACACACACACACAAACACACATCCAGACGGTGACAGAAGACTCTTCCATGCAGCACCTGCAATTTGCCAACTGATCACTCACCTGAGCATAGTCAGTCTGTACAAGGAGAAAGATGATCTCCCTCTCTCTCTCTCTCCTCTCTCTTCTCTCTCCTCTTTCTTCTCTCTCTCTCCCTCCCCCCTCTCTCTCAAACACACACACAGAGACCCCTAAGTTTGTTGGTTCCTCATCTGGGACAATGTACAAGCTGGAGCATAAAGGTTCCCATTCCCAGTTCCCTTGTCAGAACGAAGGGCTCCCACCCAAAGGAGCACCACTCTAATGACACAACACTACCCTGCCTCTTCCCTTCTCCAGGGCCAGATGCTTCCCCATGGGAACAACCAGCCTAAACTCCCCATTCACGAAAACCCTAGGCCAGTATGCTGGGTGAAGAAATCCCCAGACATGTGGCTCCTCAGAGCCGGGACTGAAAACAAGCAGAGGGTCATGGGGTCCCTAGGGGGCTGTCTGACCTGGTGTGGGGGCTGTGTTGAGGAAATGGATGTGGTCCTAAAGGCTACATACATGGATGAACTACCTTCTTCCAGCCCAGATGCTTCTGGGTGACTGGGCGGATTCTTGGGGAGGACGAGACCAGATGGACTGGGAGCACCAGCAGATGCTGGCAGAGCTGGGAAATATGATCACCCTGTGAGTACTGTTGACAGCTAGGGGGGAGCAGGCTGGGTGTATGTGTGTCAGAGGGGGTGTGTTCCTCCCAGATATTCATCTCTTCTATCTGACCTCCAGTGCCCTCACCTCCCTAGTGGGCTTTTCTGGGACCCTCCTCAGGTGAAAGGGTGACTGAACACAGAGGACAAGGGCTCACACAGCAAGGGGGGCCTATCTTCTGCATCCAACACCCTCCACCCTGAGAAAAAAGGAAAAGACAGGAGAAGGCAGGATGTGGAGGTGCTGCTCCCCACCTTTGACTAAAGTCACCTGGATCACAACAGGGAAAGGAAGGGTGCAGATGCGTGGCTGTGTGGCTCCCACTGCTCCAGGCCAGGGGCTCGGTGATGCCCCCTTCTCACCCAACCCTGCATCTCCCCATTCCCTGGGATACTGGACACTAGAGATGGGGGGTGGGATCCCCAGGTTGACACTCACTCCTCCACACCTCACTCCTGGAGTGCATTTCTGGTAGAGTCAGGGTTCTACTGACTGGCGCTGGGGAGGTGTGGTTGGGATGCAAGAGGGGTGGCATGGGAGTCTCGGGTACAGGTGGGGTTGGTTAGGGGGCGGTCGCAAGGTGCACGACAGCGGGGCAGCCACACACATGTGCTCCTGGGAGATGCTGTAAGCTGTGGTTCCGGGTGTAGCGGGCAGCGATGGCAGCTGCATGGAGGACGCTCGGGTCCAGAGCAGAGGACTAGGGGCCTGGACTGGGTCAGGGCCACAGGTTGGCTGGGAGTGCACCATCGCTGGATGATTCTGAGAGCGCCACGGGTCCTAGCTGGCAGCGACATGTTCGAAATGCTGTGCCACAGGGAGGGCATGAGAGGGGGCTGGGACAGGGGTAGGCGGGTGACAGGGCTGAGCACCATACCCAGGGACCTTGGACTCAGGGCCTACCTGGCCTCTGAGCCTCCCTGGGGCTGTGCTAGGGATGTGCCTCCTGTGCTGGCTTTGTGTGCTCTGTGCTCCTGGCCCAAAACTATGCTACTACAGCAGAGGAGGCCAGCCATTGATGCTGCCTCCCCTTGTGCATGTGCCTGATCTTCTCTCTGCTCTCTCTCTGCCCCCACTTTTCTCCTGGGCTGCCCCACTCCCGTCACCCAAGTGCTCAAGCCCCCGTGTTCCCCTGGCTGCAGCAGCTATGTGCCCCCCTAGGCCATGCCCTGTCCTTCCCTTGATCACACCACCTCCCCCCTCGGTCATACCCCTACCCCTGGCCTTGTGCTGTCCTGACTCTGCCTAAGGCTACCCGGCCATAGCAGAAGCAGCCTCACCTCAGCTCAGGGCTTCCTCCCAATCTGAGCAGCTGCCCAGGGGATCAAATCTTCCCTCACCCCATACTCTGGGGCAGACTCTTCTCCATCCACCCCACACACCAAGCAGGTGCACGGTGACCCTCCATGTTTGTGTGTGTGTGTGTGTGCGTGTGTGTGTGCATGTGTGTGTATGTGTGATTGTGGGGGATATTTACCTCTCAAGGACTCAGAACATAGCACCTTTTGCGATGACAAAACACAGTACACTTTAAAAAAATAGCACAAAGAACCCTGTGTAATGGACTCAGCACAATGTGCCTTTTGAAGGACTCAGCACATAGCAACCTTTGGGATCCTCATGGTAATCTAATGACCAATAAGCTTAGAAATGCCATTTTGACATCACTAAAGTTAAATATCATAGTATTATGACATCATATGTCATAGTGACATTATAGACATATTGTGAATGCCTATTCTGTGATTTCATTCTGTTTCAAGCGAGCAGTATTGGTGGATATGAAATCCATTGTGACTTCAAAACCATTGTGACATGAAAATCTCTTTGTGACATCACAGTTCCATTGTGATATCATTAACCTATTGTGACATTACAAACCTGTCCTGTACATTGTGACCTCACAAAGCCATTGGGATATCACATTGTTGTTGTGACATTACAATCACCTTGAGACTTCCCAAACCCATTATGACATCTTTAGCATCTTTGCAAAAACACATGGCCTTTTTGACATGATGGTCCCTTTGTGTATCCATATCCTCATTGTGAAACGTAAATTGAGATCAGAGATGCCAATATAATATCACAAAGGCTTTACAATATAATCATCGGTGTGACATCACATTGTCATTATGACAACATCAGCTCATTGTGACATCACAAATCTATAATGACATCATACCACTATGACATCACATTGTCATTATGACATCATATATACATTATGAATGCCTATTATGTGATTTTGTTATATTTCAAATGTGGCATGTGGGTTCATATCAAAAACATATTTTGACTTCATAACCATTGTGACATCACAATCTCTTTGTGACATTGCCATTGTGATATCTCTAAACAACTGTGACAGCACAAACATATCCTGTCCTCATAAGTTTTGTGACATATTGCCAATGTGTTAGGCCCATTGAGAGCTCAATATATTTTTGACATATTATTTCAGGTATGACATGAAATATTTTAAATATACTGTTACATCATGAATATTGTGACATCACATTGCTAGATGTAATGATCATTGTGTCAAATTGTCACAATACAAATCTGTTCTGACTTCATCACATTTGTGACAACAAATGCCTTTGGAATCCTCACAATCCCATTCTAAACTCATATACTCATTGTGAGTTAATGACAATTGAGGTCTGGAATACCATTGTCACATCACCAATCTACTGCAACATCACAAAACTATTTTGAACTCATCACTACTATGGCATCACCAACTAATTGTGACATAACAACACACATGACATTATAATTTGACATCATATTTCAATTGTGATATTACTGTACCATCATGCTTACACAAACCTATTATGACCTCATCACATCTTAGAAAATTTGTGGTTTTGGGGACATCAAGCTCCTTCTGTGAAATTGCATCATTGTTAACTTGTAGCAATTGAAATTTGAAATAAGATGTGATATTACAAACTACTTTTGATATCACTAACCCATTTTTATATCATTAACACTTTGACAACCAAAACCTGTTAGGAACTTTAGCACTTTTGAGTAAAATATGGTGTCTTTGTGACATCATTACCAGTGTGACATCAGACTGTTTATGACAACATCAGCTCATTGTTACATCACCAAGCTACAGTAACATCATAGCCTTATTAAATCGCATTGCCACTTTGCTGTCATAGACACATTTTGAATGTGTGTCCTGTGATTTCATTCTATTTCAAATGTGGCATATCAGTTTATATCAGAAACACATTGTGACCTCTTAACCATTATAATGTTATAAACACTGTGTGACATCATAATCAGTGTGACATCACATTGTTATGACATCTTTAGCTTATGGTGACATCACAAAATGACAATGACAATATAGCATTTGCCATTACGTCATTGAGACATAATAGTCACATTATGAATGCCTAATCTGTGATTTCATTGTATTTGAAATGTGGCATGTGGGTTAATATCAGAAACTCATTGTGATGTCATAACCATTGTCACATCAAACTCCCTTTGTGACATCAATTTGGCAATGTGACATCACAATAGCAATGTGATGCAACTAAGGCATTGTGATATCACAATGGTCATGAACTCACAATGGGTTTCTCATATCAACCGACAAACCACATTAGAAATAGAATCAACATAAGGGGCAAATACAACATGTCTATGACATCAGAATGACAATGTGATGCTTTAATTCTATGATGTCATTGTAGTTTTACATGTCAAAAATGAACTGATGACGTCACAATGGCAACATGATGTCACAATTATGATAATGTCAAAAAGGATTTATGTTTCAATGGTAAGTCTGATGTCAGTTGTCATTAATTCCCCGTGAGGATATGGATACAAAAATGTTCTGTGATGTCACAGAGGCCATGTGTGTTTTCAAAGGTGGTAAGAGGTCATAATAGTTTGGGGATGGCACAATGTGATCTGTAATGTCACAATGAAAATGAGATGTTTCATTGGGTATTGATGTCACAGTTGTGATGAGGTCACAATGGTTTTGTGATGTCACAGTTTTTAATATCAGAATGATATGTCCAATTTCAATTTTTCATAATTCAATATGAGGATACCAGGAGATAGAAGAAGCTTCATAGTATGAGGTCATACTATGTGGAAACCCAAGGGTACAGTGATGATTTCACAATGACAATATGATATCTCAACATCATGTTACAATAATATTTTGATATCACAATTGGTGATGCCATACTGATGAGGAGGTTGCAATAGATTTGAGATATGCCAAGGGGTTGGTGATGTCACAATGGCATGTGGGATCTCAATTGTCATTAACATAATGAGTATATGAGTTTGGGAAGGGATTCTGATGTCACCAAACTATATGTATTCAAAAATGTGGAGAACTAACAGGTCTGAGATGTCACAAAGTGACACAATAGTTATGATGACCAGCAGTGTGATATCATGATGTTACACTGGATTTTAGATATCTCAGGTCATATCTGAAATATGAGGTCCAATACAGCTTTTCAACTCACAAAGGGCCTAAGATATCAGAATGGCATGTCACAAAAGTTATGAGGACAGGAGAGATATTTGATGTCACAGTGGGTTAGTGATATAACAAAGACAATGTGCTGTGATAAAGAGATTTTGATGTCACAAAGGTTGTGAGTTCACAATGGTTTCCTGATATCAACACACATGGCACATTTGAAATAGAATGAAATCAAAGAATAGGCATTCACAATCTATCTATGACATCAAAATTACAATGTGATGTCAAGGCAGCAATGTTTTATAGGATATGTACTCATTACCTTGCTCATGTAACTGTAATCCCTCTGTACACTCTACTTACAAAAAAAAACGCACAGAAGAAAAAAATGGTATGGTGTCATTGGGGTTGTGTATGTCACAATGAGATGGAGATGTCATGATGACGATGTGATTTCACAGTCATAATTATTTCACAAAGTATTTGTGATGATATAATGCTATGTGTGATCACAATTTTCGTTAGCTCACTATGAGGATATGGGTATAAAAAGGGTCTCTGATGGCACAGAGGTCATGTGTTTTTTTAAAGGTGCTAAGAGTTCACAATAGCTTTGTGATGTCACACTGTGATTGTGAAGGCACAACAGCAATGTGATGTCACAATGGGTTTGTGATGTCACAGTGGTAATGAGGTCACAATGAGTTCGTGATGTTACTAAGAGTTTGTAATATCACAATGACATGTCCAATTTCAATTACTAGTTCACAATGAGGATACAATTTCAAAGAAAGAATCTCAAGCTCCAAAGACCATGAGTTTTTAGTCATAGCTTGTGTGATATGCTGCCATTAGGATGTTTTAGGCCTTTAGTAAACTTAATCTGTTTTCAAACTCATGAAAATTCAAGTACGACATAAGATATCAGAAATTGACTCTGACATCCTGAACATTGTGACATCACATTGATAGACATCAAGACCATGGTGTCACATTGTGAATTCATGAATCTGTTAGGACTTCATCACATTTGTGTCAACACATGACTTTGGAGACAACACAGTCCCTTTGTGAACTCATATCTTCATTGTGAATTAACGACATTTGAGATCCGACATGTCATTGTTGTGGAGCACATGGGCAGCAAAGATGGCTCTGGGAGGGGGTTGAGTGGGCAGACCCCAATTGATCTGATCAGTGCCTAACCAGCCTGTGAAGGCTCAGGTGAATGATAGGGTGTGACCTTGACAGTGATTGGTTCCTCTTCCTCCCTTACCATACCACCCACCCTTGTTGTCTTTAAAAGGGGCTGCTCTCTGTTAATAAACATGTTTTTTCTACCTGCTGGATTTGGCTCCCCGCTGTGTCTGTCTCCTGGGCTGAGGGAGGCTGGGCAACGGGCGAGCGCTGCACTTACCTTTCCTCGGACCCCGTCCTTCTTTTGTGGGATGGACGAAGACCCAACATCTGGCGCCCAACATGGGGCACGAAAGGAAAAGATTCCGGCCGAAGCTAAGCGGTCTCTCGGGGTAAGTGAAACCCTAAATATGGGTAATGCTATATCACAGAAGAAGGAGGAGGAGGCATCATTAGGCCTAGAAGGAGTACAGGAGGACTTGGGAAATGAGAAGGAAAAGGAAAGGGTCAAATCCGATCGAGAACGCACTGAGACATGCACAGTAGAAGTCAAAACGAGGGTAAAAATTACCCCCTCTGACCCAACTGATACTGATGGTCCTAGGCCCTCTCCCTATTCCCCCGATTGGAGGGGAGGTACGGCACCCTACAAGACCTGCGAGAGGGACTTGCAAGACCCAGACCCCTACCAACCTTCCATGGAGGGGCCGAGGGCCGGGGAAGTAACCTACTCGGAGACCTCCTCTGGAAAGGAAGGGCCACCCAAGAGCCCAGACTCTTGGCCACAGAATTTGCTTCCCCAAGCGTATCCTGTCAATGTGGCATCAGGGGCTAACAGGCCTTTGGAATGGTATCCATGGGAAGCTAAGGATCTTAAAGAGCTCTGCAAGGCGATGGCGGAGGATGGCCCAAACTCTCCCTGGGCCCAGACCACTAGTTCTCAGTTTATTAAATGGTGTGCTTTCTTTAAGGAGGAATGCAGAGTGCGAGCAGAGAGTAACAGGCAGGCTCAACCAGCAATACCTATTACTTATGCCATGCTAGCAGGGAAGGGGGAAGGGTACTCCACTGGCGTCCAACAGGCCGCAATACCTGGCCCGTACTGTGACCAGGTGAGGCAGGCAGGACTTGCCGCGTGGTACAAACTAGATGATGGGCCTACTGAGTCCCCCATAGCAGAAGTGAGACAAAAACTGGGTGAGTCTGGATTGAGAGAGAGTTCCTGAGCAGATGGGTGTTGGCCTCACAGAATGTGGGAAAGCAACAGCATCAGTCCCAACCAGTAGCTTTAGCTTTGCAGGCTCAGGCATCTACAATGACTGAGGCCATTACTCAGGCGCTGGCAGCCCAGGGCCAAGGAACCCCAAGGCCATTGGGGAGAGGGACTTGTTTTAAATGGGGGCAGGAGGGGCACTTTAAGAGGGATTGTTTACAACAATCCCCTGCCAACTGGCCCGTGGGCAAATTGCCCCCTATACCCTGCCCCAGAGGCAGGGAGGGATACAAGTTTGATTTAGATGGAAAGTCTTTAAACTTGGGGAGGGGCATCCTCTAGCCCCTTTAACTCAAGGAGGAACCCCCCCTGCTGTGAGGCCCAGGCAGCCTCATGGCAGGGCGACCCAGGTCCATTGGACCGTCCCCCTGGTGGACGGACTCCACCTTAAAATGAGTATTCTCATAGGTGGAAAGAGGTTTCACTGCTTAATTGACACTGGGGCAGACCGAACTATACTCAGGGAGGAGGAAGTGCACTTGGACTGGAAGCTTGCACCTGGGCCCCGGATATTGGGGGTAGGGGGCAACTCCCAGACCAAAGAGACGGTTGCCCTTATGACATGGACTAGCCCAGATGGAGAACAGGGAAAGATACGCCCTTTAGTGGCAAAGAACCTCACTGCCAATTTACTAGGGCAAGATATGCTAAGACAAATGGATGCCGTGTTCACTACAGACCATCGAGCATCCTATGATGATATCCTGGATGGGGATGAAGCACAAAGGCTTAAGCAGGATCTAGAGGGAGTTAAGGAAGGGGATTTTTTAACTTTCATAATTACAGAGAAGAACATAGGGGACCCGCTCGGGTGCACCCCCAATCCTAAAGGCCACTGCCCCAGAGTACCTCCCATTAAGTGGAAGCCAGGAAGCCCAATCTGGGTGGAGCAGTAGCCATTGACCAAACCTAAACTTGAAGCCCTCCACCTTCTGGTGGAGGAACAGATAAGCCTTGGGCATATCTGCCCTTCTATAAATCCTTGGAACACACCCGTATTTCTTATTCAAAAAGCCTCCGGGGCCTGGCATATGCTCCAAGACCTAAATGAAAGGATGGAGCTAGTAGGAACGCCCCTAAGTGGCATGCCCTGGACTCCTGCTATACCTTCAGAATATACTTTGGTTGTGATTGATATTAAAGATTTTTTTTTTCTATTCCTCTGCATCCAGATGACTGCGAGAAGTTTGCTTTCTCTATAACTTCTCTTAATTTTTCCCAGCCCGATCGGAGGTTTGAATGGACAGTGCTGCCACAGGGTATGGCCAATAGCCCGGCCTTCTGCCAACAATACTTGACCACACTTTTAGGGCCTGTGCTAGGTTCAGATACCTCCCTTGTCTATGCCTACATATATGATATGATTCTGGGGCACCGAGACCCAAGCTACCTGGAGGGCCTTCTGGCCCAGGTTCCCCCAATATTAAAAAAGGGGGGTTTTACCATAGCCCTTAATAAAATTCAAAAGGTAGCTCCTTTTAAGGTGCTCGGGACCCACCTTACCTTGACTTAAGCCTGCCTCTCTAACCTTAACCCAACTTCAGAGTCTTTTAGGGGAAATCAATTGGCTGTTGCCATGGGTTTCTGTCCCTACAATTACAATATAAGGAAATGCTGGCCATAACTATGGCCTTTCAGGAAAACAAAAAAGGGGGAGTTAGCCCCCATATATAGTTACAGATAGCTTTGTTTTTAAATTTTTCAAAAGGGGCAATTGAATCCAGATTTCAGAAGCACTGGGGACAAAGCCCCAAGTGAAAGTCAGGTGGAAGCACCCCCTGACACAACAATGGAGAGGACCTGACCCCCTAGTTACTATGGGCAGGGGATTTGGATGTGTTTTCCCCATAGGGGAGTCTGCTCCCATTTGGATCCCTGCCAGGAACCTTAAGTTTTTACCCATTTCTCTATACAGGAGGAAGCCCAAGAATAAGCTAACCAACAAGAAAAAAAAAAGGCCATGGCCGAAGTTTGTGTTTTAAAGACAAAAGCCAGAAAGACAATTATTAACCATCCCCAAGGGCAATCAGCCCTTGAGAAGCTCTTGTGTTCTCTAACAATTGCAGATGGCGATACTCCAGCTGTTGGCTGTCCTGACCCTCCCAGTCCTGGCAATGGCCCTATGGAATCTGCATCAACCTCAACTGGTGACCTGGGCAGTGATCAACGCTGGCAATGCAGAAATCGTCAGGAGCACCACAAGAGAAGCTGTCCCTTCAGCCTGGTGGCCTGACCTTCATTTTGATCACCACCCTATGGACTCTTTTAATATTTTTGTAGGAGATAATTATTTTAATGTTACCTGCTTTAATTGTTCTTTTACTAATTGCTTGTATAGCAACATTGAATCCATACTTTTTGTTAAACAATCACCTTTTGTTATGCTTCCAGCTTAGATCTTCTCCAACCCAACAGGCAAATAGCTGGATTAGAACAATCCCCACCTCTGGACTCTGAAGTGGCAAAGACTCCTATCCCATCCTTCACTAAGGTTAAAGGACTAGTAGTGACATTTCCTGGCCTGGTAATGCTTTTGCTGATGGTTTTTCTATGCCTTCCTTGCATTATACATGCACTGCAAAACTCTTATGAGCTTAGCCAGCCAGTTATCAAGCTCCAAATGAATGAATTCCCCCTCCCCCACGGAGAGGAATCACAGCCAGAGACGGGTAAGAGGGGGTGTCAGTCTGACCAACCTAAGACAGGGCCTTCAGCTTCGCTCTGAAGAAGTTCCCCATGACGGCTAAGGCAGACAAGGCGATCCACCCAACCTAAGACAGGCGGGTTCACTTCTTTAAGCAAAGACAGGGGGGAGATGATGTTGGGAGCAATTGGGAGCTGACAGTAAAGCTCAAAGGTCATCTTGACCCCTGTGCTAGCTTAAAGGCACATACAAGGAACTGGCTTACTTAAAAGACACCAGGTGCCCAGGAATTAATTGAACTGCTTCGGACATTTCTAACTGTGGTGGGACTGATGTTTATTACTGTGCTAGGTGGGTCTGCCATTAAAACAAAAAAAAAAGGGGGGGGAATCTGTGGAGCACATGGGCAGCAAAGATGGCTCTGGGAGGGGGTTGAGTGGGCAGACCCCAATTGATCTGGTCAGTGCCTAACCAGCCTGTGAAGGCTCAGGTGAATGATAGGGTGTGACCTTGACAGTGATTGGTTCCTCTTCCTCCCTTACCATACCACCCACCCTTGTTGTCTTTAAAAGGGGCTGCTCTCTGTTAATAAACGAGTTTTTTCTACCTGCTGGATTTGGCTCCCCGCTGTGTTTGATTGTCTCCTGGGCTGAGGGAGGCTGGGGAACGGGCGAGCGCTGCACTTACCTTTCCTCGGACCCTGTCCTTCTTTTGTGGGACCGACGAAGACCCAACAATTGTGACATTTCCAACCAATTGTGACAGCACAAACCTATTATTTTGGAAGCACATTGTGATCTAATAGCCATTGTGGTAGCACAATCCGTTTGTGACCCCACATTTCCATAGTGATATCACTAACCCATTGTGAAATTCCAATCCTCTCACACCCAATCCAGGTATGAAATGTGATACCCAAATCCAGTGTGACATCTAGATCATGGTGACATCACACTGATAAATGTTATGAGAATTTTGTCACTTTCTGACAACACACACCTGTTAGGATTTATCACTTTTGTGACAGTGCATCCTTTGGAAACATCACAGTCCCTTTGTGAGCTCATATATTCATAATGAGTTAATGACAATTGAGATCACATGTGTCATTTTGATATCACCAACCTGTTGTGACATCACACAACTCTTATAAAATCATCACCACTGTGTCATCACCAAATTCCATATCAAAACATTATTAAGTCATCATATTGCAACATCACATTGCCATTGTGATATCACTGTTAAATTGTGTTTTCAAAAACCTAGTATGTCTTCATAGCCTTTTAGAAAATTCATGGCATTTTATAGTTCAGCCTTCTTCTGTGAACTCATATCCTCAATGTGAAATAGTAGCAACTGAAATTAGATGTGTGAATATGAGAATTGACTTAACAAAACTATTTGATTTCATCACCAATGTGACATCACAAACCCATTGTGAGCTTTCATTGCCATTTGACATCACTATCACATTGTGACATCCCAAACCTCTTAGGAACTCTTAGCACCTTTGAAAAAACACAGAGCCTTTGTGACATCACTGTCCCTTTGTGGAACTATACCCTCATTGAAAACTGACAATTGGTATCAGACATGCCAGTGTAACATCACGAACCCTTTGTGACATCACCATGTGACATAACATTGTCATTATGCCAGCATCAACTACTTTTGATATCACAAAATTACAATGACAAGATAGCATTATGAGATCACTTTGTCATTGTGATGTTATAAACAGATTGTGAATGCCTGTTTTTAATCTTTTTTTTTTGTCAGTCGTGCGGTTTGAACTCTGGGCTTGGGTGCTCTCCCTGCTCTTCAGCTCTAGGTGAGTGCTCTATCGCTTGAGCCACAGCACCACTTCTGGTTTTCTAGTGGTTTTTATTGGAGATGAGAGTCTCATGGACTTTCCTGCGTGAGTTGGGTTAGAACTGTGATCCTCAGATCTCAGCCTCCTGAGTAGCAAGGATTACAGGAGTGAGCTAACAGCGCCTAGCTTTTTCATTCTATTTCAAATTTGACATGTGTGTTGATATCAGAAACATAATGTGACCTCATAACAATTGTAACATCATAAATCAGCAGTGACATCAAATTGTCATTATGACATTATCAGCTCATTGTGACATCACCAAACAACAATGGCATCATAGCATTATAAATCACAGTGACATATCATAGACATAAAGGTGTGAAGGCCGATTCTGTGAATTCATTCTATTTCAGAAACCCATTTTGACCAAATAACCATTGTGATATCACAATCCTTTGTGATATCACAATCCTTTGTGACATCACATTGCCATTGTGATATCATTAACCTGTTGTGCCATCACAAACTAGTCCTGTCCTTATAAGTTTTGTGACATACTGCCATTGCCATATATTATGCCCTTTGTGAGTGCATAATGTTTTCAATCTCATATTTCTGGTATGACATACGATATCAGAAATCCTTGTGACATCATACTACCAGATATCATGACAATTGTGTCACACTGTGAAATTGCAAGCCTTTTAGAATGGCATCACATTTGTGACAACACATGCCTTTGGAGACATTACAGTCCCTTTTTGAATGAAGATATTCATTGCCTATTAATGACAATTGAGATCTGCCATGCCACACTGACATCATGAACCCATTGTGACATCACAAATTTTTTGTGATTTCATCACGAAAATAGCATGAACAACTAATTGTGGTATCAAAGCATTATTTTGAAATGACATTGTGGTTTTGCTGTTGTGATATCACTGTCCCATTGTGTTTTTACAAACCTGTTATGGCCACATCACATCTTACAAAATTCATGGCCTTTGAGATTTCAAGCTCTTTCTGTGAACTCGAGTACTTATGACCTCTATGGCATGGAGACAAACCATCAAGGCACATTTAATATAAGGAACCAATTTTCACTGGAAAAGGGACTGTGATTACCTTATCCTCTACTGTAAACCCAGGTCCAAGAGCAGCCTTGATCATCAAACCTCAGACCTCCAGTGGGCAGCCCCACCCTTTCTTATTTGCTCTGCAAACCAGCAACCAAAAAATTATGATCACCAAAACTCAAAACCTCAATGGGCAAGGCTTTTTACTTTTCCATTCCTCGCTCCTTCACTACAGACCTGTCCTTCCTTCTTGGTCTTTCCCTTTTTTCCTTCCACCACTTCCTGCTTCTCTTCAGACCTCTTCACTCTCCATAGGCTTGCCCTACTCTGCCCCAATGACCACTTGCCAACCTTCTGCTGTCTCCCAAATTCCTCTCTTCTCAAGTTATTCCCTTCCTGCTGTCTCACCACTTTTTTTTCCATCCGGATAGCTCCCATTTTTATCTCCCCTTCCAATGCTCTGCAAATGCATTCTATATATAGGTTGTACCCCTCCTCACTCGAATGGGTCTCCTGCCTAACAGTTTTCACCCATCACTTCCCAAACTGCCCAATGATGAATCATTCTGGACAGTTCACCATGTGAGGCTTGACACCTCTACCTTTGGCATTCCCCCCACTAGCCAGTGGGACAGGCCAAGAATTTATAATGATTATTGGCTCCTACAGATAATTCTGGCCCCACTGGTTATTATAGTATCCTCATAATGAATTCGATGAAATTGAAATTGTATATGTCATTGTTATATTACGAAATTGATGAAACATCACTAACCCATTGTGACCTCATCACCGCGGTGACATCCCAAACTCATTGTGATATAACATTGCCATTGTGCCACCATGATCACAGTGTGACATCTCAATCCTATTATGACCTCAGAAGCTTTGAAAGAAAGCATGGCCTTTGTGATATCACAGGCCCTTTGTGTACCTATATCATTTTGAGCTAATGACAATTGAGATGAGACATGCCATTTTAACATCGCCAAACCTTTGTGACATCAACACCAGTGTAACATCACATTGTCATTATGACATCATCAGCCCATCGTGACATCATAAAACAACAATGACATCATAGCATTATGATATCACATGGTCTTTGTGATGTCACAGATACATTGGAATGCCTATTCTGTCATCTCATTCTATTTCACATGTGGCAGGTGCGTTGATATCAGAAATACATTGTGAACACATAACCATTATCACATCACAATAACTTGATGACACCACATTGCCATTATGATATCATTAACCCACTGGGAAATCACAAAATTTTCCTGCCATAAATTTTTTGACATGATGGCAGTGTGATCTCTGGCCTCTCTGAGTTCATAAATTATTTAACTCAAATAGTTCAGGTATGACATGTGATATCAGAATTCCACTGTGACATGATGACCACTGTGACATCACACTGCCAGATGTCATGAACACTGAGTCACATTGTGACATCACAAACCTGTTAAGACTCATTGCACTTGTGCCAACATATGCCTTTGTATAAATCATTATCCTTTGTGAACTTATGTAGTCATTGTCAATTACAGATTGGGCATGACATTGTGACATCTCCATTCCATTGTGAATCACACACCTATGGGACCTCATCACCTGTATGGTATCACCATTTGTGACTTCAAAACAATACCATCTCATGTAATGGTAACATCACAATGCCAATGGGCTATCTCTGTCTCCTTGCATTTTCACCAACCTATAATGTCCTCATAATATTTTACAAAATTCTGACTAGTTCCTTATGTGAACTCTTATCTTAATTGTGATCTAGTAGAATGAAATTCGACATGTAATGATGATATTACAAATTCATTGTGACATTACTATCCAAGTTGTGACCGTATCACCACTATGACATCACAAACCCATTGTGACATCACATTGCCACCGTGTTATCACGATCACCTTGTGATATCCCAAACCTGTTGTGACCTCTTAGCACCTTTGAAAAATTACATGGTGTTTGTGACATCACAGTCCCTTTGGGTAACCATATCCTCATTGTGAACAAAGGACAACTGACATGACATGCCATTGTACCATTACAAACGCTTTGTGACATAATCTCTAGAGTGACATCACATTGTTGTTATGATACCATCAGCCAATATTGACATCCCAAAATGACAATGACATCATAGCATTATGACATCACATTCTTATTGTGAGGTCATAGAGACAATATGATTGCCTATTCTGTGATTTCATTCTATCTCAAATGTGACATATACGATGATTTCAGAAACCCATTGTGACTACATCATCATTGTGACATTAAAATTCCTTTGTGACATCATATTGACATTGTAATATCATTAATACAATGCAACATCATAAACTTGTCTTGTCCTCATAAGTTTTGTAACAAGCGACTAACTTGACCTGGGCTGGATGCCCAGAGCTAAATGCAGCCTCAACCATGAACCCTCAGACCTCCAAAGAGCAGCCCAGGGATTTGTTAACTCATCTGCAAACAACCAACCCCAAAAATAATTATCTCCAAAGCTCTACACTTCAAAGGACGAAGCTTTTTCCTTTCACTTCATCCTCCTTCTCTCCAGACCTGTCCTACTTTTCATGTCTTTTCATTTTTTCCTTCCACAATTCCCTTCTTCTGTTCAGGCTGCTCTATTCTTGACCTTCCCTGTCCAGGTGACCAGTTGCTGTCCTTCACCTCCTGCTCTCCCTCAATTTCTTCTCCTCCCAGGTCTTTACCCTCCTGCAGTCTCATCATTTCTTTCCTTCCAGGCCTTTCCCTTTTTTCTCTCCCCTTCTGTTGCTCTGAACATGCAGCCTATACGTAGGCTGTACCCTTCCCCAACTGCAATATGTTTCCCATCTAACAGTTTTCAATCATCACTTCCCAAATGTTCATGCCCAATCACTTCTTGGCAGCTCATCATGTGGGGCTTGACATACTATCTCCTTCAGGAGCATGTCCTTCCCCCTCCAGCGGCATGCACCCTCCTCTCCCGTGGTCCAGACCAGGAGGCCATGATGACTATAAGTTCCCGTGGATTATAGGGGCACTGATGGTTATTACAATGTCCTCATGGTGAACTAGTAGCAATTGAAATATCAATTAATTGTGATATTACAAACTCGTGACATAACTAACCCATTGTGACCTCATCACCACTGTGACATCACAAACTCGTGATATCACATTGCTGCTTTGACACCAGGATCACATTGAGACATCCTAAATCTATTATGACCTCTTATAACCTTTGAAAAAATACATAGCTTTGTAACATCACAGTCCCTTTGTGTATCCAAATCCCTACTGTGAAATATTGGCAATTGAGAATCAGACATGACATTTTAACATCAAAAACAATTTCTGAGATCATCAAAATTGTGATATCTCATTGTCGTTGTGACACAATCTGCTCATTGTGAAATCACAAAACTAAAATTATATGATAGAATTATAACTTCACATTGTCATCATGACATCATAGACACATTATGAATGCCTCTTCTGTGATTTCATTCTATTTGAAATGTGGCCTGTATGTTGATATCATAAACAAATCGTGAACTCATAACCATTGTGACATCACAATCCCTTTGTATATCAAGTTGCCATTGTGATATAACTAACCAAACGTGACATCACAAATCTATCTTGTCATCATAAACTTTGTGACATGCTGCAATTCTGATACCTTAGGCCTTTTTGTCCTCATAATCTGTAGTCGACCTCATTTGATTTCACATATGACATTTGATATCAAATTCCCAGGGACATCATGACCTTGGTGACATCACACTGCCAGATGTCATAACCATTGTGCCAAATTCTGACATCACAAAACTTTTAGGTTTTCAATATATGTGTGACAACACATACTTTTGGAGAAACCACAGTCCCTTAGTGAACTCATATACTAATTGTAAGTTAAAGACAATTGAGAACCATCATGTCATTGTGACATGCCCAACACATTGTGACATCACCAATCTTTTGTGCCCTCACCACCAATGTGGCATCATCAATTAATTGTGACATCAAAACAATATTTTGACATGATGTAGTGAGTTGACATTGCCATGGTGATATCACTGTCCCATTGTGTATTCACAAACCTAATATGACCTCATAACATTAAAAAAATTTCATGTCCATTAGGACTTTAGGCTCCTTCTGGGAACTTGTGTGCACATTGTGAAATAGTAGCAATTGAAATTGGACATGTGTTTGAGATATTACAAAATCATTATGACATCAAAAACCCATTGTGATCTGATCACAACTGTGTATCATAAAGCTATCATCACCCCTAAGTACCTTTGAAAACACACACGGCATTTGTGACATCAGAGTCCCTTTGTGTACTCATATCCTCATTGTGAACACATGACAATTGAATTCATATATGCCATTGTAACATCACAAACCCTTTGTGACCCCATCACCAGTGTGACAACACATATTCATTATGACACAATTACCTCTTGGCAACATCACCAATTTACAATGACCTCATACCATTATGACATTATATTGTCATTGTGATTTTATAAATACATTGTAAATGCCATTTCTCATATTTCATTCTATTTCAAATGTGGCATGTGGGTTGATATCAGAAAACAATTGTGATCTCATAAATATATGGCATTACAATCATTTTGTGACATCACAGTGCCATGGTGCTATCACTAACATACTGTGACATCACAAACTTGCCCTGTCCTCATAAGTCTTGTGACGTGTTACAATTGTGATGTCTTAAGCCCTTTATGAGCTCAAAATCTGTTTTCAACCTTATAATATTTCAGTTATGATATGTGATATCAGAAATCCACTGTGACATCATGACTATTGTGACACCATACTGACAGAGATCATGAACATTGTGTCACACTGTGACATCATAATCCTCCTAGGACTTCATCACATTTGTGACAACACATGCATTTGGAGATACCACAGTCCATTTGTGAACTCATATTCTCTGTGATTTCATGACAAATGAGATCCATTATGGCATTTGAATATCACCAACAAATTGTGACATCATAGACTTACTGTGACCCCTTACCTGTATGGCATCACCAAATATTTGTGACATGAAAACCTTTTGTGATGTCACAATGTGACATGGTAATCATGACATCTGTCAGTGTGGTGTAACAATGGTCATGACGTCACAGTGGATTTCTGGTATCTCATGTCATACATGAACTATGAGTTTGAAAACAAATTATGAGGGCAAAAAGGTCTAAGATATCACAATATCAGTGTAAATTCAGCTCCTTGATGGCAAGCAGACCCCACCCTCCTTACAGCAAAGTCCACCCAGTACCTACATTACCTAGGCAACTGGCACACCTAGAAGAGGTCACATCTGCATCCACTGAAGTCACATCTGAATTTGATGTGGCCACACCTTTCTCCGACCATACCCTATAAATGGCCTAGCCTAGACCCAGACACTCTTTTTCCCAGCTCTTTCCCAGGTTTTTCCCAGGTCTTTTCCAGCCCCATGGAGGACCAACATAGCCTGTGCCAGCCGGAACAATGAATAAACCTACCCCTTGCCTGAATACCACGTGTGTGGTGTGGTTCTTACTCGGCAACCTCATTTTAAAAACATAACATTCAGCATGAAACAAAAGTTATGAGGACAGGAGAAGTTTGTGATGTCACATTGTGTAAGTGATATCACAATGCCATGGTGATGGCAAAAAGTGATTATGCTGTCAAAATGGTTATGTCGGCACAAAAATGTGTTTTTGATATCAACTCTCATGTCACATTGAAATACAATGAAATCACAAAATAGGCATTCACAATGTGTCTATGATGTCACAATGAGAATTGTTGTCATAATGTGATTATGTCATTGAGTTTGGTGATGTCACAATGAGCTGATGCTCTGATAATGGAAATGTAATGTCATACTGTTAAGGATATCACAATTTTTGATGTTATAATGGCATGTCTGATCTCAATTGTCATTAGTTAACAACAAGCATATGGGTACACAAAGGGACTGTGATGTTGCAAAGGGCATGTGATTTGTCAAAGGAGCTAAGAAGTCATAATAGATTTGAGATGTCACAATGGAATCATGATGTCACAATTACAATGTTGTCACAATGGGTTTGTGATGTTGTGGTGGTGATGATGTCAAAATGGGTTTGTGATATCAAAACGAGTTTGTAATATCAAAATTAAATTTCCAATTTCAATTGCTACTAGTTCACAAGGAGGATACTGTAATGATCAACAGATCCCTGATAATCTATAGCCTCTGTTAATAAACGTGGCCCAATCTCTTGGCTAGCTGGAGAAGACAAAGTACGCCACCAAAGAAGGTGGAGCATTCTGTGGGAGGGGCTGGTGCATTAATCACCACGTGTTGAGCTGTTAAGAAATGATTGGGCTCTGGGCAGTTTGGGATGTGACAGTTGAAAACTGTTAGGTAGTTGTAGTGGAGAAGCGGTACAGACTTTATATGGGCTGCTTGTTCAGAGCAATAGAAGGGGAGAGAAAAAGGGAAACACCCTGGAAGGAAGGAAGTGGTGTGATAGCAGAAGGGGAAAGACCTGGGAGGAGAGGAAGTTGAGGGAGGGCAGGAGGTGAAGGATGGCAACTGATAAACCAGGCAAAGCAGATCAGCCTGTAGAGAGTGGAGAGGCCTGAAGAGAAGAAGGATCTGGTACAAGGGAAAAGGGGAAAGACCTCAAAGGAAGTATAGGTATGTAGAAAAGAAGAGACAAATGGAAGGGGAAAAAGGCTTGCCCTTTGATGTTTGGAACTTTGGATGTCATAATTTGGGGGGTTGGTAGTTTGGAAAACATTTATCATATTAAATGTGTGTCAATGGATTCTCTTGAACTATAGAAGTCCTAATATTTGAGACCCCATCAAGATAATCCATTTGGATGGCATCAAGCCTTGGCCCCAGGGAAAAATACTCATAGGTGAGAGTGTCAGCCCTCAGGGTTGAGAGTCTACCTCGAGTGTTTGTCTCCAGAGTACCAATATGGACATAAGTCATTTAGGTACCTCTAGGGGTGCCTCTTGGCAAGCTTGTTAGCCTGTTTGGGTACCCCCTCTGGAGGTCATTTGTGGCTTCTTGGGAAGCCATCTGGGAACTCCCAGAGAGGTCATGTAGGGCTTCCTTGGGAATCCATCTGGAACCTCATCAAGCGTATATCTGCGACTTTCTTGAGAAGCCATGTGAGACCTAACCTGAAGGTCATCTAGGGCCTTCTCCAGGGGCCATCTTGGACTTTCTCCAGAGGGTCATCCTCAGGAGGCCACCTGAGACCTCTTCCAAAGTAGATATTGGAGCTTACTTAAGAGACAATCTAGGACCACCTCCTTAGGTCATCTGGAACTTCTTTGGGAGGTCATCTCGGGATACCTTGATGAGAAATCTATGACCATCTGGAAATCATCTGGGAATTCCTTGAGAAGCCATATAGGATCTTCTCTGGAGGTCATCTGTGGCATTCTCAAGAGGGATATCTGGAACCTCCTCTGGAGTTAATATGTGGCTTCCTTGAGTGGCCATCTGGGAGCTACTTGAGAGGTAATCTCAGCCTCATTGAGAGGACATCTGGGACCTCCTTTGGAGGTTGTCTGACACTTCCTTGAGAAGCAATTTCGAACTTCCATGAGAGGTCATCTAGGACCTCCTTGGGAGGATATATGTGACATCCTCCAGAGGTCATCTGCAGTATCCTCAAGAGTCAATCTTGTATGTTCTCTCTGTTATTTGGGACCTCCTTTATAGGTCAACATTGAGAGCTGTGGGACATGTGGGTTAAGTGTCTGTGGTTATTGGTCTGTGTATGTATGCTGATAATTCTAACTGTGTCCTGTATGCACCTCTGCATGCTACTTTTTTCAGGATATGAGAACAAGGCCTAACGTTGTCATATCCAAGAAATATTCTCCCACAGGGTTACAGAATCTCTCAGAGGAAGATGCACTGATGTACTCTCCCTCCTATTCTTTGCCATCAGCACCTGTAATGATAAGTCCTCCCATACCAAAAGTGGTTACTTATACCAGTCTGAGGTGGTACAATGTACTATGTTACCCTTATTACCCTTGAGACAGGAACACGGAGGAGATGGTGGGCAGGCCCCCTTTCTAATATATGTTCACTTTACAACTAGTGTCCTGTATAACTGGAAACAGAAAAATCCATAATTTTCAGAAAAAAAACAGGGGTTCATTACCTCATTAGAGACAGTAATTTTCACACAGAAGCACATCTGGGATGAGTGTCAGCAAATTTTACAGGTGCTTTTCACCTGGTAAAAAAAGGAGTGTATCCTGCTTGGTGACTTGAAGGTGGTCCTTGGACCAAACACTATTGAACAAGACCATTTGGAACAAGTCTTTCCCCAGACTTACCTAAGCTAAGACTAACAGCGATCCAGTTATGGAGGTGCTTACCAATTATTGCCAGGTTCAGTTAGCAGGGATACTGCAGTGGATAGAAAGCCAAGTCATCAATCTAAGGTGAGTGAGATGGTACATTTCCCCAGTGAGTAATGTAATGATTTTCTGAAACTTCTCCCAGAAGACTATAGGACTATATGCCTATAGATTTTGAAGCCCTGAAGAATCAAAGAGACCTAAATATGGCCTTTGTTGCACAGTCAGCCCCAGATATTAGAAGAAATATTCAAAAGTTAGAAGGAAGTGGTTGCCCAGTGGGTGTTTGATAACAGAGATACCCTGGGAAAAACAAGTCTAAGAAGGGGGTTTGAGTTTTGGTAGGAGCACCAAAATAGGGATCAAGAAACACTTGGCAAGACAGTACAGTTCGTTAACAAATGACAGTAGGAAACCTCTAGGACTAGATCAGTGTGCGTATTGCAAACAAAATGGACATTGGGAAAGGGAATGTCCAAGGAGGAAAAAGTTAGAAAATGACAGGTTAAGTAATCACAGTAATCACTTGGAAAATGTGTTCATATCTCTGGAGAAACTTGCAAAGGAGCTTGGGGCTCTGAATTACATTAAAAACTCATGGCCATGAAAAAGGAACTGGACCTGATATAAGAATGTATTAGGCTGAAGTTCATGTCAATTATAAGCTTTGAAGAGTGTCACCAGAAATTCAAAGCAACAGAGAAAGATGGAAAGAGTAGTTAGCAGAGAAGGCATGGAAGTGCTGTGTCATAGAAATGAGGCCAAGAAAAGTGAAAAGGAAAATATCAGGCTCAAGAAAGAGGTTGCTACTTTTCAGAAAGAGTTAAAGGATAACATTCTCTGATAGAGAATGCCAGGGAAAGGGAAAGAGCATTAGAAAGAAAAACAGAAGAGCTAAAAAATCAGTTGAAAGATCTGTCACAAAAATACACTGAAGTGGAAAATTAGAAAGAGAAACTACTAGGAAAAAAAGCCCCAAAACATTGCTGAGGTCTTCACCATAAATGTAATGCAGAAGCATCATGTCACAATGGAACAGGTGGGGGTGGGAAAAATACCTCTCAATAGCACCTTTGTGAATTGAGGGGAGGGGCAGAAGAGCAAGCAAATGTGCTGTGAGAAGGAGCAGCAGCTGGCCAGTCAAAAGAACTCTCCAGTGACACTGCCAAAACACTTGCGGGTTAAAGAGCCCATTGAGAAGGAGAGGAGGATAATGAAAGCAAGTTTGAGAGAAAAGGAGGAAAATAAAATGGAAGAAGTCTCCAAGGATCAGAATACTATACAGGAGTTAAAGAAACTAGAGATCCTAAAATACAGGGAAACATCTGAGCTGATCAGGTAGCTTGGGAGACCATTCAAAAACCAATGGGGTCTCTCGAGCTACTAGTCCTTAAGATTAAAGGAGGAAGCAAAAACAGTGGTAATAAGGGTGCAAATGTTGACACTGAGCTTGTGAAAAATGCATACAGGCTCAAGTTTTCTGTCAGGTTACATGTAGATATTTGCATCCTGGTAAATTGCCCGAGGGCACTGCCTAAAACTGTTCTGAAAATCAGTGGGGCCTCAGCCTGACAATCCTTTGTAATGTGTGTAGGAAATTTCCAGCAGGTAAACGCTGAAAAGCTGGAAAATATGGAAAGAAATTATTTGTGAGGAGCCTCAGATGGTGAATTTGGGAAAATGGACTCCATAGAGGTAAAGCCTGGAAAGTATGGGTATTGGTATCAGTAATAGTGGACATATTTTCAGGCCGAGCGGAGGCATGTAATAATTCCTTTATTTGGCTTACCTTAGATGTGGGGTCCAAAGATGGCCCTGCATTCATGGTGAAAATTCTCAATTATTAACTAACGCCCTAGGAATAAATTGGAAGTTACAATCCATTTATAGACCTCAGAGTTCAAGGCACTAGAAAGAATGAATATGACCTTAAAGGAAACTTTAACTAAATTAAATACAGTGATTGGCCATGGCTAGGTGAGCCTCCTCGACTTTGTTTTAATTCGAGCAAGATGTAGCCCTTATGTTGTAGGATTTAATCCCTTTGAAAGACTTTAGGGTAGACCACCCACTTTGGTTCCTAGACTTGGGAAGGCTATATTAACAGAAATATATAACTACAATCTGCAGGGCTTTACAACATATTCTTTTATGTACCTATCCTTTGGTAACCAAGGCCCATCAGCCACCTAAGAAAAACTCTACCTGAGAGGGAGGGGCCAAGATGGCTATGGAACAGCAGGGAAACCTCACAGATCTCTCCAACCAAATACAGAGCTTGGAATTCAATGCTGTTTCTCCAAGTGACCCACAAAAAAGAGGCAATTACTTAGAGAGATACAGGAAGTGAAAAAAGAAAAGGGAAAAACCTACACATAGAGTAAAGTGGGAAGACCATTCCCCTACCCCTTTTTGGTGATGAAGCTCCTCACTTAGCAGCTTAAGTGGTGGGGCTTCATGTCAGGCTGCTTAAGTGGCCTGGCTCTGGACCCTATGAGGACCACACACCCTCAAGTATCCCAAGGCTCCCATTAGACTCCCAAGATCCAGTGCCAACCCAGAGAATACAAACAGAAATCTCAGAAGGCAGAGCCGGCATGAAAACTCCCCTCACCCTTCCTGGCACGGCACCTCTGCCTGGCTTGTGCAAGCAGCCCAACCCAGTCAGGAGCAGCAGCAGCTGTCAGAAGTGGCAAATGACCCTAGACTCACAGCGTGGCACACCTGTCCTGCTGGTGTAAACAGCCTAGCCTAACCTGGAGCAGAAGCAGCAGCTGACAGTGGTGGCAAACCACCCAGACACCAGGAAAAATGCCTCTTGGCACTAGCTCACAGGAACAAGCCCACTAACTTTTTCTAAAATAGATCATTTCTTAGTTCATACAAGGAATTTAAGTAAATACGAGAGGATCGACATAATTCCCTACATTCTATCTGACCAAAGTGGAATCAAACTTGTTCTCAATAACAAGGCATAAAGTAGAAAAAACTTAAACACGTGGAAATTAAACAGCACTCTGTTAAACAAGACATGGGTCACAGATGAAATTAAAGAAGAAATTAAAAAGTTCCTACAATTCAATGAAAATGAAGATACATCACAAAGAAACCTATGGGACCCAGCAAAAGCAGTCTTGAGGGGCAAATTTATTGCTCTCAGTGCACACATCAATAAAACATAGACCAGGTAAACAATGTTATGATGCAACTAAAACTGCTAGAGAAAAAAGAAAAAATTGAACCTAAAGCTGCTAGACAGAGATAACCAAAATAAGAGTTGAAATTAATGAGATAGAGACTAAGAAAATTATAAATAAAATTAATAAAACAAAAAGCTGTTTTTTAAAGGCAATATAACTGATGGACTGCTAGCAAGAGTACTATCAAAATAAGAGAAGAGACCCAAAACAATAACAGAGATGCGACAGGAAAAATTACAAGAAACATTCAAGACATCCAAATAATCATAAAGAAATAATTCCAGACTCTATTCACAAAGAAAGGAAAACCTAGCAGAGATGGATGAATTTCTACAGAAATGCAAATTGCTATCCCCCCTTTCCTTTTCAGCCAAGCTTCACCATGTGTGGTGGGGGCAGCACTTCAGTAAATAAACTTTTTTCCTGCCTGGATAGCCTGTGTTGTTCTCTTCAGTGGCTATCTAATGAAACCTACCTATTTAAAATACCTTACATATGGTGCAGGGAATCAGATGAGGTTTTTGAGTTGGAAATGTTAGAATTTCCTAACCACCCCTTTTCTGCATACCAAACTGCGTTGAGACACCACATGAGACTTTTCACCAAAACTATTGCTAACCTTCACATCCACATCCACACCACTTCTCTACTCTGGTGAGTAACACTTCTCTCTATGGCTCTGGGTGGCTCAATCTCTGTTCAGATATGGCATCATGCCAGAGAGCTCGTAAGTCTTTTATCCAAAAGGCTGGTCACCTCCAAAGCCAAGGATGCTTGGTTTGGTGGGTTTGGCCATTTCTCTCTAGAGGGCTCTGGAGGAAGTCGTAACGCTGCTTCTGCCTGGTCAGCTCTCCTTCACTCACCAGATTGACTCTCCTACACATTTGATCAGGGGCTGCGTGTCATGTCCCAGCTGTGAAACCCCTCTGAAATTCTTCCTGCGCTGCCTGGATAGCCAGATCACCTAATATTTTTATGCCGTTCTCAGATTTAGACAATTTTTGCCTCTTCTCCCTTACTTTTCTACAACTTTTTGGATTGTGCCCTGAATAGTGTGACATGGGCTGGGTCCCGGGGACCCCCTCTAGGTTCCCTCTCAAAGGCTGGCCAAACTAGA
Source organism: Dipodomys spectabilis (assembly GCF_019054845.1). Classification (NCBI taxonomy): domain Eukaryota; kingdom Metazoa; phylum Chordata; class Mammalia; order Rodentia; family Heteromyidae; genus Dipodomys; species Dipodomys spectabilis. Next base: position 3,061,091 of record NW_024870936.1, read on the forward strand.
TTTGATTATTTTGTTCAGGCTTTCTTTGCATTTTTTCAGAAATTCGCCATCTTGAGTTCGCCATCTTGGCCACATGGTGGGTTAATCGTTTGGCCCCATCCAACCCTTACCCTTCCACCAAGCTTGCTACTATTCCACCCCTCTAAATCATTAGATGTGAACTTAGTGTGGTTTGTGATGTGTTTCTGAAAGAATGATAATACTGATGAAAGCACCCTAATTCTAATTACAGTGTGTGGGATACAGCTATGTGATGAGTCCTTCAGGAGGTGTTGTGTGATGAGTCCTTCATGGGGTACATTCTTTCATCTGGTCCTTGTAAGAGCTCCACAAGTCAGATGATTGTGCAGATGAGAAACTTGAGGCTTAGATATGTCCCATGTCAGGGCCAAAATTATGTATGTACCTAACTCTAGTGAGTTGTCTCCTGCAGACAATTGTTTTGGTTTATATTTCTCGGTCGTGAGCCTTGAACTCAGGGCCTAGCCACTGACCCTTCCTTGTTGGGCTCATGGCTAGCGCCCTACCACGTGGAGCCAAGGACTCCTTTGCAACAGAGTGCTACAGTCTAGGTATCTGTAGCTGAGGACTGTGATCCTGCCTACTCAGGAAGCTGAGATATGAGGATCTCGGCTCAAAACTGTCCCAGACACAATGGGTCCTATGAGACTATTATCTCCTATTAACCACTTAGAAACTTAAAGTGGAATCTGGGTGCCAGCAATTCCTGCCTGTCATCCTAGCTATTCAGGAGGCTGAGAGCTGAGGATCACAGTCCAAAGCCAGGCTGGGCAGGAAATTCCTTGAGAGGCTTCTCTCCAGTGAACTGCCAAAAACCCTCAGGGGTAGTTAGCTCAAGTGGTACAGAGATTTGCTTTAGCTGAATAGCTCAAGGACAGCACTCAGGCCTATACTTCAATTCCTCCAACTTCCAAGAAAAATAAAGAAAGAAGCCTGAAGTGGAGTGCTGGGAATGTGTCTTAGGGGTGGAGTCTTTTGCATGTATGAATCCCTGGGTTTGATTCCTTAGTACCACATCACTAGAAAAAAGCCTGAAGTGGTTGTGTGGTTCAAGTGGTAGAGTGCTATCCTTGTACAGGAAATACTCAGCTTTAGTGCTCAGGTCCTGAGTTCAAGCTCCAGGACAAGTGTATGCACACACATACATGTACACACAGACACAGACACAGACACACACAGACACACACACACACATACACACACAGAGAGACCAGAAGTGAAGCTGTGACACCAAATGGTAAAGCACTGAGCTTCTGTTCTGAGCTCATGGTCAGCACCCAGACCCTGTGTTCAACCCCAAAACCTAGCCACCCAGGACCCAACTAGGAGAGCTCAAAGGTTTCAAAACCTGATGAGCTTCACCAGCCCTAAATGACAGGAAGCTATGTGATATTACACATGTGCTTAAATTTAGCAAGCTTCCAGAAACCTAGGAAGGCACCATTGCCAATAATTAATCATTTAATTAAGTTCAGCTCTCTTGTTGTCTGCCAGAGGACCCTTGAATTAATTGTATCAGGTTATTTCAACACTGGAACATAGTCTAACAAAGACAGGATAAGTACAGGGAACTTGGCCTGCCAAGGCAGGTGGCACAAATGAAGGCTTCCTGTCAAAACAGCACTGGGGAGAGAGACAGCTTGAGGTACAAAGAGGCCTTTTTCTCCTGATCTTTGGAGCCCAGCCATACTCCTTCTCATTAATTGTCCTGGATGGGGTTTTTTGTTACACAGCTGTACAGGAGTGAGTCCTTTCATCTGCCTGTTCCAAAAATGAGGCAGACTTCCTCCAACAGCCTGGGGTGCAGAGAAAACCTCAGGTTACACTGGGAATATTGAGGGGAGCCCTGGAACATGCACTGTCTGGAAAGCACTCTCTGTGCTATGAAATCATTCTATTCTAAGCACATTTCCTAGCTGGGTGCCTTTCATCATAGGGACTCTGGACCTTCACCAATAGAAATGTATGCAAACATACATGGGGAGACATGGAGTTACTTGTTTTTTTGTTTTTTGATTTTGTTTTTGTTTTTGGCAGGTCCAGGGGTTGTATTATGAACTTAAGCACTGTCCATGATCTCCTTTTGCTCATGGGTAGCACTCTGCCCTTGAGCCACAGCCTGTCTCATGGTGATATTTTATTCCTGTGATCCCTCAGAAATAAGAGTGCTGTGGACTTTCCTGTCCTGGCTGAATTCAAACAGGCATTCTCTATCTCTCAGCCCCTGAAAAGCTAGGATTATAGGCAGGAGCCTCTGACACCTGGCTTTCTTTTCTTCTTGTTGTTCTTTTTTTTATTGTGACAAACTGAAATCTTCACAGTGTCATTCTAATGGTTTGCATTTCAAAGTAAACTACCCAGGCCTGGAGTTCAAATGCCAGGACTGCCATGTACAAATGGAAGGACATCTTGAGATAATGTCTCTTATTCTTGTGAATGCTTAATGGAATGTTATAAAAGTATCAATTAAATTTACAGTTGGTTCATGTTTCTCTTATAGAATGCCACACAAAAAGTAGTGGATTATGTCTTCCATTCTAGCACCATGGTATGATTCTCTCAATTAAAGAACACAGACTACTTTTACATTAATGCTTTAATAAGTATTCAACCATGATACTCCATTAAATGGAGATATAATTTGATAATAATTCATAATATATATAATTTCATATCCTCACATTGTCTTTTTCATATATATTGCAAACAACACATCTAGCTGTCTATCGATCGATCGATTGATCGGTTGATTTACCTATATCTATATCTATATCTATACTTATTAGCCACTACTATGGCATGTTCCCAGGTCCTCAGAACTGGCTGGCATCTCAGTTTGCCAATGGCTTTTTTTCTACGACTGTCTCTTTCAGGAATTGGGCATTGTGGGCTGTGAGTTCAAGACCCAGGATGTCCAAAATTTTGTATGTGTAATCAGAAGCCAATTTTGACACACATTTTTTTCCTTCTCTGTGAAAGTCCTGAGTCTTAGTATGATGTATAATCCATATGCAAATATATCCATGTGATAAGATGTAATAAATGAAATAAATGTCATATATGTAATAATACTAAATAAAATAAAGAAATAAGGGTAATAAATGTATGTAAATAGATCTCATATATGAATATTATTTTTTTCAGTGCTGGAGCTTGAATTTGGACCCTGTTAACTGGGCTGAAATTCTTGTCTTCAATGACGGTGAGCTTCCTCTATCACACTTCCTCTGCCACTGTGTTACTCAGATCCTGAGTTCAAATCCCAAGCCTGCCAGAAAAATGGTGCAAATTCAGAGCCAGGGCCTTAATTTTTTGGCCAGGCATGGTTCTTAAACTCAGCTCGTGGCAACTCTGCCTCAGCTTCGATAATCCTAGGCTGGGGTGCAGCCTCTGGACCCACAGCCCATCCTGAGATCCTAGGACCTGAGTTTAAATCTTGGGACTGGCAAAAAAAAAAAAAAAAAAAAGGATACGTGCGTGGAAGTTGGCTCAGTAATAGAGTGCTTGCTTTGGATGCATAAGGCCCTAGGTTCCATTCTTCAGCACCACATGAGCAGAAAAAAGCCGGAAGTAATGCTAAGGCTCAAGTGGTAGAGTGATAGCCTTGAGCTGAAGAGTTGAGGGACAGCACCCAGACTCAGAGTTCTGGCCCCAAAACCAAAAAAAGAAAAAAGAAAAAAGGAGGGGGGAAAAAGGAGAAGAATAAAACTGGGAAGTTTCAGAAGGCAGTTATACGTTGTTTTTTCCTTTGCATTGCAACCATTCTGGGTCTAAATGACAGGGCCTGGAAAGTGTACAGGACTTGAACTGTTGAAGTTTGGTGACCTATCAGGGAAGCCATAGTCAAAACTAGTAACCTAGGCCCAGGATTCAAATCTCAGGACTGTCACCTATGAATGGTGGAAGATCCTAAGAAACGCATTCGGATATACATCCATACGAATGGAATGTTGTAAAGTAACAATTACATTAATAGCTAGTGTATGATTATATTATAAAATTATACATAATAATCTTAGTACATTGACTGTTTCAATTAATACTTTGTTATTTATTCAACCATAATATATAAATAAAGGAAGGAATAATTTATCGATAATTGGTAGTAATATAGTATATATAATTAAATAATATACAGACATCTCTGTCTTGTTTATACATATATACATACATACATAAATTATATATATATATTAATATACACATAGGTAACAATCTTCATATCTATTTCTACACTTGTCATTCCCGAGGCTCAGTGGTAGAGTGATCGCCTAGTATGTATGAAGCCCTGGGTTCAATTTCACACTATCACATGCACAGAAAAAGCCGGAAATAGTGCTGTCACTCAAGCAGTCGAGCACTGGCTTTGAGCATGAAAGCTTAGGGACTGTGTATAGGCCCTTACTTAAGCCACAGGACTGGAACCAAAAACAAGTTACAAGTATAGAAGGCCAGGATTTCAAATACCTCATCACAGAGCAAGCTGGGAGTCTGAAGCTGACGGCTGCCATCTAACCGACTTAGCCAGAGGTCAACAGTGCAACCCAGCACTATGGAACCAGACACTGCTGGCTCATCTCTAGCTGCTCAGGGGATGTGATCAGACACTGGTGAGTTGAAAACTCAGCCCTGGGAGGAAGTCTGAGAGACTCTGAGTTGTGCCTCAGTGTGGTAGAGCTTTAGCCTTGAGGAAAAGATCTTAGGACAGTATCTCGAACCTATGAGAGCAATCCCCAAGGCTGATGACCCTCCCCACAAAAAACACCCCTCTAAACCATTAGATATGAATTTGTGCTGTGTGTGACATGTATCTGAATGAATGGTGACAGTTTGTGGGATACAGTTATGTGATGAGTCCTTCCTGTGGTGCTGGGTGTTGAGTCTTTCATGGGGTGCTGGGTCATTCATGGGGTATTGTGTGCTGAGTCCTTCACAGGGTGCTGTGTGCTGAGTACTTCACGAGCTGTACTCTTTCATCTGGCTCTAATAAGAGCTACACAGGTAAGATGATTGTGCAGGTGAGAAAGTTGAGGCTCAGATATGTCCCCAAGTCAGGGCCAAATTTCTGTGTATACTGAGCTCTAGTGACTTGTCTTCTGCAGACAATTGTTTTGGTTTAGTTTTCTCCATCATGAACCTTAAACTCAGAGCCTAGGTGCAGACTTTCTTCTTGGGCTCATGGCCAACGTTCTACCATGTGGAGGCAAGGACCTCCTTGCAGCAAAGTGTCAAGGTTTAGGTGGCTTTAGCTGAAGTCTATCATCCTGCCTGTTCAGGAAGCTGAGGTTCTCAGTTCTAAACTATCCCAGATCATGGTCCAAAACCAGCCTGGGCAGGAAATCCCTTAGATGGTTATCTCCAATAAGCCATCTGAAAGCATGATGGGGTGCTGTAGTTCAAGTGGTAGAGCACTAGACTTGAGCTGAAGAGTTCAGAGACAGCATCCAGGCCCAGACTTGAACTCCTCCAACTTACAAGAAAAGAAAGAAAAAAACCTGGAACGCTGGAAATATTTCTTAGGGGTAGACTGCTTTGCATGTGTGAAACCCTGGGTTTGAATCCTCAGTACCACATCTCTAGAAAAGTATCACATCCCTGAAGTGGCTCTGTGGCTCAAGTGGTAGAATGCTGTCCTTGTACAGGAGAAACTCAAGTACAGTGGTTAGGTCCTGAGTTCAAGCACCAGGACTGGTGTATACACACAGACACACAGACACAGATACAGACACAGACACAGACACACACACACACACACACACACACACACACACACTCACGGAGGCACCATTGCCAATAATGAATTATTTCATTAGGTTCAGCTCCTTAATTGTCTGCCAGAAGGACTCTTGAATTAATGGTAGCAGTTTGTTTCAACACTGAAACATAGCCATACAAAAACAGAATGAGTGCAGGGAACTTGGCCTGCCACGTTTGGTGGCAAAAATGAAGGTTTCCTGTCAAAACAGAGCACTGGGGAGAGAGATAGCTTGGGGTACAAAGAGGCCTTTTTCTCCTGACCTTCAGAGCCTGCTCACATTCATCCTCACTAATTGGCCTACATGAATTTTTTGTTACACAGCTGTACAGGAGAGAGGCCTTTTTTCTGCCGGTTCTAACAATGAGGCAGAGTTCCTCCAGCAGCCTGGGGTATGGAGAACCCTTCAGGCTACACTGGAAACAGCAAGGGAGCCCCGGAACATGAACTGTCTTGAAAGCACTCTCTGTGCTATGATATCATTCTATTCAAAGCAAATTTCCTAGCTGGGTGTCTTTCTTCAAAGAGACTATGAATATTCACCAACACAAATACATGTATACTACACATACACATGGAGTTATTAGCTCTATTTGTGGCAGGTCCTGAGGCTTGAACTGTGAGCCTAGACATTTTCCCTGAGCTCTTTTTGCTCAAGTAAACATTTTATTGTGTCTTAAACCACGATTAACCTTGGCTGGGGTTCAGCTTTTACACCCACAGATGATCAAGGGATCCTAGGACCCGAGTTCAACTCTCAGCACTGGCAAAAATACATCAAACCAACAAAAATGGAGGAGGAAAAAAAACGATAAGTTTTACACAACAGTTTTACCTTGGTTTCCTTAGCACTGTGACCCTCCTGTGTCTCAATGATTCAGCTTGAAAATTTTACGTGTCCTTGCATGGTCAAAAGCTGGTGGGCTGTCAGTGAAGCCTAAGCCCAAACCAGACACCTAGGTCCTGAGTTCTATCCTGGGACTGCCACCTACACATGGCTGAAGATCCTAGGAAACTCATTCCTATCTATAGGAACACTAATAAAATGTTTAAAATGTACTAATTAGCTAGTCATTCCAGTATAAGATTGTATGCAATAAATAAGTCATTGATTAATACTTTATTAAGTCTTCTACAGTTACTAATTAATGGAGGCATAATTTTATACCAAATAATTGGTAGTAATAGACTATATAAAATAAGATATAGACATGACTTTTTATATAGGGTTATACACTAGAATCTACATAAATGTCTATCTGTCTCTCTCTGTATACATTTATAGATGTATATACATATGTAAATTCATACACATGCACACACACACACACTGCAATCTAAACATCTATCTATTTATATAGTGGCCGTTCCTAGGGCTTGATCTCAGCTCCTCAAATATGCCCACCAACTTCACTTGCATCAGACTGGTGTGCTAACATTTACCCATTCATGAAGTGGGCCTGCCAGGCCCTGAGTTCAGTCTTGGGACTCAAGAATGATATAGTATACATAGGCAAATCTATGTCTTATGTAATAGTATGCAAAAATGTTATATGTGTAATTATGCTCACTAAAATACATAAGAAATAAATAAAACACAAAATAAAATGAACACACTAACCACAATATGCAGTAAACATGTATATGTAAATATAAATCATGTATTTAAAAAGTATATGATTATTATTTTTTCCAGTGCTAGGACTTGAATTCAGTCCTTAGGAACAGGCCTGATTTTCTTGTCTTCTAGCACGGTGATCTTCTCCATCCCCCACAGTGCTGCAGATTTACCCAGATCCTGGGTTCAAATCCTCGGCCTGGCAGAAAAAAAGGGCATGAATTCCAAGGCAAGGAGCCTCTTAATATTTTAAATATTTTTAATGTTTGTATGTATGTATGTATGTATGTATTTTTATTTTGTCCAGTACAGGGCTGGAACTCAGGTCATGGCAATTCTGCCTCAGCTTTGATCACTCTAGGCTAGAGTGCAAAAACTGAACCCACAGCCAAACCTGGGTGCCTAGGCCCCAAAGGCTTAAAGGAAAAAAAAATTAATGCCACACAGAAAAAAAAAAAAAACCTAGGAACTTGCAGATGGCTGTCAGTTTTACATTTGTTTTCTTTGCAAGGTGATCAGGGGTCTGAATGACATGGTTGATAAATGTTGGTAACTTGGCATTGCTAAAGGCTGCGGGCTACCAGGGAAGCCATAGACCAACATGGCAACATAGGCCCTGTGTTTGAAGCCCAGTCCTGACCCCTACCAATGGAGGGAGATCCTAAGAGTCTCGTTCCTATTCATAGGAATACTGATGGAAGAATATGAATGGCAAAGTTGAATTAGTTGTTTTGTATACTACTATATAATTAGACAAAGTGATTTTCAGAGACCAGCGGATTTTAATGAATATTTTTGACACATAGAATCAATAGAATCAATAGAATACTATTGATTACATGGACACAATAGTTTTGGGACAAGGGTTAATTAAATTGATAATTCATTAAGGTTGTAAACAATAATATTAATTTCATGGAGGCATAATAAATACCCAAGAATTGATAGGAATGTAGCCTATATAACTGAATAATGTATAGACATTTCTGGCACTCTATAAAGATCTATATTTATTTGTGTACTACCATCTGCATGTCAATCTGTTATTTTGTCAACCCCTGGGGCTTGATCTCAGGTGCTAGAAATGCTTGTCAGTTCACTATGCCCCAGGCTGGGGTGCTGACACTCACCCATTCATGAATTGGGCCTTGTAGGCTGTGAGTTCAGATGCCAGCACACACAAAAATTGAATCATGGAGTAAGAAGCCCATGGTGACACATGTTTTCCTTTTCTGTGAAAGTACTGGTTGTCAGGTGTGAAGTTTCATACATAGACAAATCTATATCCTATGTAATAAATGTAATAAATATTTCATGTGTAATAACAGTCAATAAAATAAATGGTAAATAAATGAATGAAATAAAAAATAAAATGAATAACTACACTAAGCAGAATATGGGGTCAACATATGGGGCTCGATGTCAGGGCCTAGGAACTACCTGGCAGCTGAATTAGCTAGAGGCTGCTGGGCTGACAGTCACCCATTCATGAATTGAGCCTTCTAGGCCCTGAGTTTAGATCCCAGTACTGCCAAAAATGTAATCGAGGAGTGAGAAGCAGAGCATGACACATGTTTTCTTTTTCTTTGAAAGTGCTTGGTGACAGGTAGGATGTATAATTCAGATGCAAATCTATATGCTATGTAATAGGATGTCATAAATGTAAAGAATGTCATAGGTGGAAGAATTGTCACTACAATAAATGAAAAACAGATTGAATTAGTAGTGAATCATTCTAGGATAAAATTAGACACAATAATGATAGGGTGTGGATTAAGTTTAATATTTTATTAAGCATTAACAGAATAAAAATTGCATGGAAACATAAATACCTAATAATTGGTAGTAACACATCAGGCATAATTTAATAATACCTAGACATCTGTCTCATTCTATAAAATATGTAATTATATGTATGGATGTACGTATATATGTGATAAACAATAATAGATTATTGAGTAATTTTAATTAATGCTTTATTAATTGTTAACAGGGACACATCATTTAATGGAGACATAATTTAATATCTAATAATTGGTAGTAATATTATCTATAAATTAATAATATACATACATCTATTTGTGTATATAATACTTATATACAGCAATCTCTATACCTCGTTCACTCCTGGGGCTCGGTGGTTGGGTGCTCCCCTAGTAAACACAAAGCCCTGGATGCGATTCCTGAGTGCCACATAAACAGAAAACCTGGATGTTCTGCTATCTTTCAATCAATTGAGTCCTAGACTTGCACACATACGCTTAGGGACAGTGTCAAAGCCCTTACTCAAGCCTCAGGACTGCCGACAAAAGAAGGTAGAATGTTCTGCAACTATAGAACGACAGGACTTCAAAACCTCATCACAAAGGAAGCTAGGAGTCTGGTGCTGACAGCTGTAACCAACCTGACTTAACCAGATGGAAACTGCTGCAACCCACATCCATGGGTTACCCCCATCATCCTGGCTTCCCCTGGCTTCCCCCCAACATCTTGGCTGCTCTGGAGCTTTAACACCTGGCAGGAAGTCTGCTAGACTCTTTGAAATAAGGCTCAAAGTGTAGAGCTCTGGCTTTGAGCAAATGTTATTAGAACAGTATCCTCATGGTTTCAGTTCAAGATCCATGGCTAACCCTCCCCTCCCCCCTAAAAACATCCACTAAACCATTAGATGTGAACATGTGAAATGATCCTCAAAGAATGGTGATACTGATGAAAGAACCCTAATTCTAATGACAACTTGTGGAATAGAGCTATGTGCTGAGTCCTTCATAGGCTGCTCTGCGCTGAGTCCTGCACATGGTGCTATGTGCTGAGCCCTTCACAGGGTGCACTGTTCTGAGTTCTGCATTGGGTGCGGGTGTGCTGTGACTTTCACGGGATGCTTTGTGCTGAGTCAGGCAAAAAGTGCCATGTTCTGTGTCCTTCACAGAGTGCATTCTTTCATCTGTTCCATGAAAGAGCTCCACAACTGAGATGATTATGCAGAGAATATTGAGGCACAGATATGTCCCCATGGTAGGGACAAAATTATGTATTACTGAAGACTAGTGAGTTGTCTCCTGCAGACAAATGTTTGGTTTTGTTTTTTTCTAAGTCATGAACCTTCAACTAGTGGCCTAAGTGCTGTACCTTACCTCTTGGGCTCATGGCTAACACTCCACCGGATGGAATCAAGGACCCCCTTGCAGCAGAGGCCACAGCCTAGGGGTTTATAGCTGAGGTCTGTCATCCTGCCTTCTCAGGAAGCTGAGATCTGAGGATATGGTTTCCATACTATCCCAGACACAAAAGATACCATGAGACTATCATCTCCAATTCACCACTAAGGAACATGAAGTGGAAGCTGGGTGCTTGTTGCTCATGCCTGTCATCCTTGCTACTCAGGAGGATGAGATCTAAGGATCATGGTTCAAAGCTAGCCTGGGCAGGAAAGTCCTTGAGACACTTAGCTCTGATTGATCACAAGAAAAGCTGAAGTGACGCATTGGCTCAAGTGATAGAGCACAAGACTTGAGCTGAAGAGCTCAAGGACAGAACCCAGGACCAGACTTCAAGTCCTACAACAATAAAAAAAGACAGAAACAAACTAACAAACCTGAAGTAGAGGGCTGGGAATGTGCCTTAGAGGTAGAGTGCTTTGCATGTATGAAATACTGGATTTAATTTTTCAGGATCACATCAATAAAAAAAAGTCTGAAGTGGCTCTGTGGCTCAAGTGGGAGAGGGTTATCCTTGTACAAGAGAAACTAGGTACAGTGCTCAGGTCCTGAGTTCCACCTCAAGGAATGGTGTATGTGCCCATGCACACGTGCGATGGTGTACAAACACACACACACACACACACACACACACACGCACACACACACACACAGACTAGAAATGATGTTTTTGCACAATATGTTAAAGCTCCGGGCTTCTGCACTGAGCTCATGGTCAGCACCCAGGCCCTGTGTTCAACCCCAAAATCTAGCCTCCCAGGACCCAACTAGGAGAGGTCAAAGGTTTCAAAAGCTGATGAGCTTCACCAGCCATAGATTACAGGAAGCTTTGTGATATCCGACATATGCTTGGATTTTCCAAGCTTCCGGAAACCTAGGAGAGGCATCATAGGCCCATCAATGCCCTCAATGAAACATTTCATAAGGTTCAGTGCCCTAGTTTTCTACCAGGACTCCTGAATTATATTGAGCACTGTATCTGAACACCAGAATATAGTCTCACAAAGGCAAGATAAGTGCACAGGACTTGGCCTGCCACGGAAGGTGACACAAATGAAGGCTTCCTGTCAAACCAGAGTACTGGGGAGAGAGATAGGTTGGGGTACAAGGAGACCTTTTTCTCCTGACCTTCAGAGACACCTTCA